>NC_067400.1:276849898-278049898 GCF_016432865.1 Antechinus flavipes
CTAGAATCACACAGCTAATAAATGTCAGGTATCTGAGACCAGATTTGAAATCATGTCCTCCTGATTCTAGGACAAGTGCTCTATTCACTATGCCACCTAAGTGCCCCCTTATATCTCCTCAATTCTCCCAGAATTGTTGTGAAGATCAATTAAGACAGTATTTATAAATTGTGCAGTATGCTGACTCAAGAATAATGGATTATTAATAAGTCATCTCCAAGCATAAGTGTCCTCCAGGGTTCTGTCCTGGGTCCTCTTTTTCTTTTCTTCCTCTAAACTACTTCACTTGGTGATATCATCAGCTCCCATGCTGATGATTTTCAAGCCTACTGTTTTTGCCTTAACCTCAATTTCACATTTCTATTAGCTTTTCCATCTGGAACTGGATAGCATCTTAAATATGTCTCAAATAGAATTCATTATTTCCTTCTAAACTTCCCTTTTTATTTTGCCTGATAATGTAGAGGGCAATACCATACTCCCACTGGCAACCTAGAAGTTATCCTAGATTCCTCATTATCTTTCACCACCTCCCTGGCTTATATTAAAATTGTTGCCAAGACCTGTTGATTTCACTCTTGCAATATCTCTCAAATATGTCCCCTTTGTCCCCTCTGACATTGCAACCATTCTCTTGTAGACCCTCATCACTTTATCACTGGATTATTGCAATAACCTACTGGTGAGTATATCTTTTTGCCTCAAATCTCTACCCATCCTCCAATCGAATCCATCTTGATTTGACTCTAAAGTGATTTCCCCAAAATACAGGTCCAATCATGTAACTTGCTCCTACTCAATAAATTTCAAATTTTCTTCTTGTCTCCTGGAGCAAATAGGATATGCTTTAACATTCAAAGTCCTTCGTAACCTATCTTACTCCTTGTTTTCTGTCTTTTTGTCCTTTATTCCATGACATATACTCTGATCCAATGACAAAAGAATCCAATCTGTTCCATAAACAAGACACTTCATCTCTAGATTGTAGATATTTTCTCTGTATTTCTCCCATGCCTTCAATACTATACTTCCTCTGTTCTAACTACAGACTTCTTCAGCTTCCTTTCAATATCAACAAAATTTCACTTTCACAAGAAACATAAACAAGACACTTCATCTCTAAATTGTGGCTATGTTCTCTGGATTTCTCCCATGCCTGCAATATTATACTTCCTCTGTTCCAACTACAGACTTCTTCAGCTTCCTTTCAATATCAACAAAATTTCATTTTCCACAAGAAACATTCCTTAACCTCTCTTAATTCTAGTGATTTTCCTTTCTCAGAATTATTTCCTATTTATCCTATTTGCATTTTGTTTTGTATAAATTTGTTCAATATCATTTACCAAGTAGATTATAAGTTTCTTGAGAGCAAGAATTGTTTTTTGCTTCTTTTTTGTATCATGGGACCTTAGAATAGTGTCTGACAAATAGTAGGGACTTCATAAGTGTCTATTTAAATGAATTGAAATAAATGCTTTTTCAATTTCCTTTGATTCTCACAAGTCTGTGAAGCAAATGCTACAATCCTGTTTTCATATATGAGGAAATTGAGTCTGAGTGTAATTAAATTAACCACCCAAGATCATACAACTCACATGTATCAGAGATCAGATACAAATTCAAGTTTTATTGACTCACAAATTGAATATTATATTCATTCATGGGAAAACACTGACTTTGCAATTTCCTCCTTAGTTGAGCCAAACCTTCCTAGGATATTTCATAATCCTTAATCTTCTAGCTCTTATCTGTAGTGTGGACTATGGCAATAATGGCTATAACTGATTTCTTATTTTGCATGCACCTTATCAGCAACCATAGTGATTCACTCTGTCCTACTTTGAGGTTTAATATGCCCACACTCTCCAGAGTATGTTATACTTAACTTGACCCAAGGCAAAATTCCTAAGCTGCTAAAAAGAATTTCTATAGGAAATGAACTTCTAAAACTATGTTATGAGTTGAAATAAATTATTATTGATATAATGGCAACTCAAACAAAATATCTTGTCAAAAATAAATTTTAAAAAATTAATTTCCAATATGTATAAGTGAATTGTATATGTTTAATATATGTTGGATTACTTGCTATCTAAGGGAGGGGGGAAATAAGGAAGGGAGAAAATTTTGTAACACAGGGTTTTGCAAGGGTAAATGTTGAATAGCTTTTGCATATATTTTGAAAGTATTTTTTTTAAAGAAAAGAGAAAATTTTTATTTCCAAATTTTCTCCCTCTCTTTAATACCTCAATCATCCACTTAAGAGAGAAACAAAATAATATAAATTATAAATATGAAATTATACAAAATATATTTCCATATAAGCTGTATCAAAAAAGTGAGAAAAATAAAGAAAACAAGAAAACTTTACTTCAATTTGTACTCAGAATTCATCAGTTTTTTCTCTGGAAGAGGATAAAACTTTTTCATCACAAGTCTTTGGATTTGTCTTGGATCATTGTGCTAATCAGGGTAGACAAGTTTTTCACAGATGATCATCATTGTAACATTGTTCATAGTATATTCAATAATTTCCCAGTTCTCACTTCACTTTGCACCAGTTCACATAGGTTTTGACTTTTTTTTTTTTTTTTCTGAAACCATCCTCACATTTTTAACATATTATTCCATCTGAGGGAAATTAGGTGATTACAACACCAAGTGTTATTGAGAATTGAGTTTTTCTCTGGAAGTGGACAGCATTTTTAAAATTATAAGTCCTTCACAATAGTCTTGGACCACTGTGTTGCTTAAAGTAGCTAAGTCATTTAAAGCTGATCATTGTGTAATATTATTGTTACAGTGTACAATCCTAATTCTGTTCATTTCCCTTTGCATCAGTTAATGTAAGTTTTTCCAGGTTTTTCTAAAAGCATCTTGCTCATTCTTTGTTATAGCACTGTCATATTCCATCACAGTCTTAGACTATTACTTGTTCAGCCATTCCCAAATATTGGGTATATGTCCTTAATTTCCAGTCATTTGTCACCAGAAAAAAAAAAAAAAAGATGACATAAATATTTTTGAAGATATAGATCTTTTTTTCCCCTTTTGCTTTGATCTGTTTGGGGTACAGAACCAATCTTTTTATCACTGGTCAAAGACTACGCAGACTTTTATAGCCTTTTGGTCATAGCTCCAAATTGTTTTACAGAAATATTGGATTATTTCACAACTGTACCAACAATGCATTAATGTACCTACTTTTCCTCCAGCACCTGTAATTTCTTATAGTGAGAGATGGTGCATCATAATTGCTTTATTTTTCATTGCTCTAAGCAGTAATAGATTTAGAGCATTTTCCAAGTAACCATAGAAAACTCTTCTCTATTTTTCTGAAAACTGTCAATTCCTATTTTTGATCATTTATCAATTGGGAAATGACTCTTAAATTCATAAATTTGTCTCAATTTCTTACATTTGTCTCAATTCCCTATTTTTGAGAAATGAAGACTTTATCAGATAAATTTGTCTGAAAAAAATGGGGGGGATATTATTTCATTATTAATGTACCTTTTAGCAAAATGTAATTTCCCTTATTATTGCCTTTAATTAGGTCTATTTCTGGTTTTCTTTTGTCTAAGATTATGATTGCTTTTTCACTTCAGCTAAAGCCTGCTCAAATTCTTTATTTTAACTATGTGTATCTTTTGATTTCAAGTTTGTCTCATAAACAAAATATTGTAGGATTCTGATTTCTTGTATATTCTGCAATTTGCTGTGCTTTATGTGTGAGTTTATTTCATTCATAAGCATAGTTATGATTACTATGTATTTCCCACCATCTTATTTTCTTCTGTTTATTCTTCTGTACTTCTTTTTACATTGTTCCTCAGCAAAAGTCTGTTTTGTTTCTTACCATTGACTCCCTTTTTCCACCCACACTTTTGTCATCCTTTCTCTGCATACATCTTATTTTCTTCCTCTCCTATTTTCCTATTTGGTAAAATAGATTTCTATTGTGTGTATGTATATTTATATGTGTGTGTATTTATGTATGTGTATTTTCCTTCTTTGAACCAACTCCAATAAGAGTAAGATTCAAGGATTACCTGTAACCCATTATGCTTCTTTTTTTGTGACAGTTTTCCCCCACTCCTTTCTTCCCTGTCTCAGTGCATCTCTCTTTCATACTTTTTAAAAGATTGTCTCATTTTCTCTATAAAGAATCCTTAGAACTGGCATAATAATTAAAAAGTTCTTAATTACATGTTTTGTCTTCTCATATGGGAATGTAAAGAGTTTAACTCTATTATCACATATGATTACTGTTTCACATTTACTTTTTTAGGTTTTTCTTGAATCTTAAATTTGAACCTCATATATATTATTCAGCTCTGGTCTTTTCATCAGGAATGCTTGCAAATCATCTATTTCATTAAATGTCCATTTTTTTCTGAAGGATTATACACATTTTTGGGGGGTAAGTTATGTTTGATTGTAATCCTATCTCCTCGACTTTCCAAAATATCAGCTTTTAGAGACTGCCAAATCTTCTGTGATCTTAATTGTGGCTTCATAATATATGAATTATTTCTTTCTGGCTGTTTCAAGTATTTTCTTCTTGACCTGAGATCTCTAGCATTTGGCTATAATATTCCAGGAACTTTTCATGTTGGAATTACTGTCAGCAGGTGATTGGCAGATAATTTCACTTACTGTTTTGTCCTCTGTTTCTAGTATATCAAACAGTTTTCCTTGAGTATTACTTGAAAAACGATGTGTAGGTACCTTTTCTATTAATGACTTCAATAATTCTTAAATCCTCTCTCCTAGATTGTTTTCCAGATCAGTTGTTTTTTCCAAGAATATGTTTCATACTTTGTTCTATTTTTTTTCATTCTTTTGACTTTTGTTATTATTTTTTTTGAAATTTTATGGAATCATTACCATTTACTTATCTGATTCCAATTTTTAAGGAATTATTTCTTCAGTGAGCTTTTTAAATTTTTTTCCCATTTCATCATTTCTGCTTTTTAAAGAGTTAATTTCTTGAATACACTTTGTGCCTCTTTTAGCATTAGGTCAATGTTGCTTTGTAAAGATATTTTCTTCAATTTTGTGCCTCTGTTACACAGTTACAAATTCTCATTTCATAATTTTCTTGCATCACTTTATTTTGTTCCCATGTTATCTTCTACCATTCTTATTTTTGCTTCCAAGAATTCTAGTTGATCTTGATTCCAAACGGCATATTTCTTTTAGCTTTTACTTGTAGACTGATTTTACACTGTTGACATTTGATTTTATGACTTGGTTTGCCCTGCCACTTTATTAATGTTTTAAGATCATTTTTTCCTCTTATTTGTTCATTTTCCAAACATATCTTTTGACTCAGTACTTTGTAAGTTTGTCTCTGCTCACCTGGGAGTGGAAAGGAATTTTCTGAGCTTCAGGCTTTTTGTGCTGCTATTTTTGGAGTTGGGTTTGGAAGATCTATAAGTTTTTTGGTGCTTCCAGAGTGGTATGATCTGGGGAGAGATATGCTCACTGCTTTCCTGGTCTTCACTTGTGTCTTTCCTGAATAAGCCTTTGTTCTCCTGAACTTACTTGTTCTAGTACTTTGCTTGGAGTACTGTGATCAAGAACCCATTTCTTTTAAAGTCATAAGCATTAGTGTTTCTCTCTCCCTTGGAAATGAGAGCAAAGCTGCTAATCCCTACTGACTGACTAGAAATATTCTTTTTCACCTTCTAACTGCAGTTAACCAAGAACTGCATTTAGATAACAGAGATGACAAACACTGCTATCTTCTACCAGTGCCAGCAAAGTATCACCATAATCATATTCTGACCAAGTGTCTCCCTAAGTATCTCTGGGCTGAAAACTCTCAAAGCTGTTATTGTTGCCACTGATCCAGTCACCTCCAAAGATCACCATTGGAATTGCTGCCATTGTGCTCTGGTGTCATAGACCTCTCCTATTGATAACTTAAGTTGTTTTAAACAGGAAAAATCTCTCCTTTTGACTTTTTCTTTACACTATCATCCCAAAATTTGACTTGAAGAGTTATTTTAAAAGTTGTTTAGAGGAGAACTCAGCTGAGCATGGTTGCTGTCTATACTCTGCCATCTTGACACCACAATCCAAAGAATTTGTCTATAGGAGAATTATGATGAAAACTGTGAACCTTACAAAACAAGCTTTTACGAATAAGATCTCTTTACTCTCACTATTGACCATTTGTTAAATGTGTTTTCACCCAGATCTGCCTGAAATGCATTTCCAAATGAGTTTCTCAGATACATAATTCTGTTTCAATACTTAAAACAGTGGTACAAACAAAAGAATCCGTTAAACTCTCATGTAGTATGTTCTGTTTTAAAATGCAATTTTAAAATTTAATTTTTTGGGGGCAGAACCAAGATGGCAGAGAAGGCACTCATGACTTTCTAAGCTCTTTCACACCCTCATTACTAATTATTAAATTCAGCCTCAAAAATAGCACTTGACTGGTAAAATTAATGAAGATTGCAAATGCAACAACTCACCAGCTGAAGATAATCTGGAAGATCTTCAGAAAAGGTTTGTCCTGAGTTGTGGGAGTAGACCAGTATCAGCAGGGATAGAAGCAGAGACTAGCGTCTGGAGCAGACCAGGAGTAGGGATAGTATCCATGGTTAGAAAATTTACAAAGAGGACTCTACCATAGATTGGGGTATTCGACCTTGGCTACAAAGCAGTAGACCAACAGTGAAATTAAAGCCAAAGGTGCAAGGTAGTCTAAAAAATGCCAGAACCTTACAGGCTCTGGCTATACCCACCCAAAACCAGAAGTGAGGGAACTAGCACAGCTCACAGCAAAGCTGTGCAGCTGCATTCTGTAGCACAAGGTTGCTCAGGGCACTTGCAAATCTGCATGGCAGGGGGGCACAGCCTGGGACAGTCTCTAATCTGAACAGCTGGGGACTTGGCCTGGAGCAATAGAACTTCTGCAGCGTGAACACGTTTCCCTGGGCAGAGACACTTCCGGTGCCAAGTGGGGCAGAGCAACTACTAATACCCACAGTGGGCTTTTGGCAAGAGTAGTGACACTTTCGCTGCTCAGCCTCTAGCCCCAGAGCAATTGCTAATCCACACAGTGGGCCTCTTAGTAGGGCACTTCCCTAGCTTGACCATGCAGGCCTGAGTCGGTGTGGAGCTTTTCCCAGAGCACATTAGCAGCTTAGCTGTTCTTTGCAGTCCATTGGCACGATAATTTTTGTCTATATAACTATCCCTGCTTGGCAAGGGAAGATAATAACCTCCTTGCCCTGAAGTCAGACTATAAAGGCTTTAAAAAAATGAGTAAAAAAAAAAATTCAAAAGGACGATTGATAGATTCTATAGAGAAAGAGAGAAGGTTTTCAACCCTGAGAAGACTAATAGCAGACAGTCTCCAGACAAAACTGCAAAGGAGGATATAACCTGGTTCCCATCACATAAGGCTCTCCTAGAAGAAATTATAAAAAGTCTTAAAAGAGAGCCAGAAGAAAAATGGGGAAAGGAAAGAGAACCTATGCAAGAGAGTTACAAATTCCTGAAATGTGAATTGGAAAAGGCAAAGAACTACCAGGAACTTCAGGGAAACAGAATTTGTAAATTGGAAAAGGTAAAGAATAAATAAAAACCCCAAGGAATATTGTGGCTAAATTTCAGAACTATCAGACTAAGGAAAAATATTACAAGCAGCCAGAATAAATTAAAACACTAAGGTGCCACAAAAAGGATCACTAAAGATGTAGCTGCTTCCATATTGAAAGATCAAAGGGCCTGGAATCTGATATTTCGAAAGGCAAAAGAACATGGAATGCAGCCAAGAATAAACTACTCAGCTAATTTCAGCATTTTCTTCCATGGAAGAAGATGGACATTTAATGAAACAGATGAATTCCATTTGTTTCTAAGAAAAAAAGACCAGAACTAAACAAAAAGATTTATCTCCAACCATAGGACTCAAGAGAAGCAGAGAAAGGCAAAAAAGAAGTCTTGAGAACTGTATTTATGTTGTGGATAGTCATACAAAGTAAATGTATAATTGATTTTAATGATATAAAACAAAAAAGGGAAGTAGAAATGGAAAGGTGATAGTGTCAGAAAAAAGGGAAAAGGGGAGATAAAAAGAGGGAAACTACATCCCACAAAGAGGCAAAGGAAATGTATCATATCTGAGGGAATCTAGAGAAGAGGAGGAATGTTGTGTGAATCTTACTCTCATCAGAGTTGGCTCAAAGAGAAAATAATTGACATATTTGGTTTACAAAGAAACTTCTCTCACTTCATTAAAAAGTGGGAGAGGAAAGGGGAAAAGGAAAAGTGTAATAAAAGAATGGTACAAGAAGGGGAAGGCAGTGGGAGAAATCCTAAAGAGGGAGAGTTGTGTGATGCAAATGGTGCCCATAAGTTTAATACTGGGAAAGGGGATAAGGACGGGGCAAGAAAAAGAAAAGCATAATTTGGGAATAATAAGATTGTAAGATTACAGGAAATATAGAATTAGAAATGTTAACTGTAAATTTGAATGGGATGAACTTTCCTGTAAAACGGAGGCAGATAGCAGACTGGATTAAAAGTCAGAACCCTATAATATGTTGTTTACAGGAAACACACCTGAAGCAGGGCAACACATACAGAGTAAAGGTACAAGGCTGGAGCAGAATCTAACATGTTTCAGGTGATGTCAAAAAGGCAGGGATAGTCATCATTATCTCAGATCAAGCAAAAGCAAAAATTGATCTAATTAAAAGAGATAAGGAAGGAAATTATATTTTGCTAAAGGGTAGCATAGACAATGAAGCAATAGCAATCCTAAACATATATATGCATCAAATGATATATCATCTAACTTCCTCAAGGACAAGTTAAGAGAGTTGCAAGAAGAAATAATCAGCAAAACTGTAACAGTGGGAGATCTCAACCTTGCACTCTCAGAATTAGATAAATCACACCACAAAACAAATAAGAAAAAAATTAAAGAGGTAAATAGAATATTAGAAAAATTAGGTATGATAGATCTTTGGAAAAAAACTGAATGGTGACAGAAATTAGTATACCTTCTTCTCAGCAGTTCATGGAACCTATACAAAAGTGACCATATATTAGGACATAAAGACCTCAAACTTAAATGCAGGAAGGTAGAACTAGTAAATGCTTGCTTCTCAGATCATGATGTAATAAAAACTACATTCAACAAAATGTTAGGGCTAAATAGACCAAAAAGTAATTGGAAACTCAATAATCTTATCTTAAAGAAGGATTGGGTGAAACAGCAAATTATAGACACAATTAATAATTTCACTCAAGATAATGACAACAATGAGACATCATACCAAAATTTGTGGGATACAGCCAAAGCAGTAAAATGGGGCAATTTGATATCTTTAGAGGCTTATTTGACTACAATAGAGAAAGAAAAGACCAATGAATTGGACTTTCAACTAAAAAAGCTAGAAAAAGACCAAATTTAAAACCTCCAATCAAATACTAAACTTGAAATTCTAAAATAATTATTATTTTTTAAATAACTTTTTATTGATAGAATCCATGCCAAGGTAATTTTTTTACAGCATTATTCCTTGCCATCACTTCTGTTCTGACTTTTCCCCTCCCTCCATCCCCTCCCCCAGATGGCAAGCAGTCCTATACATGTTGAATAGGTTACAGTATATTAGATACATATGTGTGTAGAGCTGAACAGTTTTCTTTTTGAACAGGGAGAATTGGATTCAGAAGGTATAAATAACTGGGGAAGAAAAACAAAAATGCAAGCAGTTTATATTCATTTCCCAGTGTTCTTTCTTTGGGTGTAGCTGCTTCTATCCATCCTTGATCAATTGAAACCAAATTAGCTCTCTTTAACAAAAAGATCCACTTCCATCAGAATACATCCTCAAACAATATTGTTGTTGAGGTATGTAATAATCTCCTGGTTCTGCTCATTTCACTTAACATCAGTTCATGTAAGTCTCACCAGTCCTCTCTGAATTCATCTTGCTGGTCATTCCTTACAGAACAATAATATTCCATAACATTCATATACCACAATTTACTCAACCATTCTCCAACTGATGGGCATCTGTTCATTTTTCAGTTTCTAGTCACTACAAACAGGGCTGCCACAAATATTTTGGCACATACAGGTCCCTTTCCCTTCTTTAGTATCTCTTTGGGGTATAAGCCCAGTAGAAACACTGATGGATCAAAGGGTATGCACAGTTTGATAACTTTTTGAGCATAGTTCTAAATTGCTCTCCAGAATGGCTGGATGTGTTCACAATTCCACCAACAATGTATCAGTGCCCCTGTTTTCCCACATCCCCTCCAACATTCCTCATTATCTTTCCCTGTCACTCTAGCCAATCTGACGGGTGTGTAGTGGCATCTCAGAGTTGTCTTAATTTGCATTTCTCTGATGAATAATGATTTGGAGCATATTTTCATATGTCTATAAATAGTTTCAGAAATTCTAAAATTAAAAGGAGAAATTAGTAATATTGAAAGTAAAAAAAAAAAAAACAAACAAACAAACTATTGAATTAATAAATCAAACCAAGGGTTGGTTTTATGAAAAAAAATAATAAAATAGATAAACTTTTTGGGAAATCTGATTAGAAAAATGAAAGCAGAAAATCAAATTGTTAGTCTTAAAAATGAAAAGGGAAAACTTTACACCAATGAAGATGAAATTAAAGCAATAATAAGGAGTTACTTTGTCCAACTTTGTGCTAATAAATTTGATAACCTAAGTGAAATGGATAATTACTTTCAAAAATGTAGGCTTCCCAGATTAACAGAGGAGGAAGTAAATTGCTTAAATAGTCCCATTTCAGAAAGAGAAATAGAATAAGCTATTACTCAAATCCCTAAGAAAAATCCCCAGGACCAGATGGATTTCCATGTGAATGCTACCACACATTTAAAGAACAATTAGCCCCAATGCTCTATAAACTATTTGAAAAAATAAGGAATAAGTGATTCTTACCAAATTCCTTTTATGATACAGACATGGTACTGATACCTAAACCAACTAGGTTGAAAACAGAGAAATAAATTTATAAACCAATCTCCCTAATGAATATTTATACTAAAATCTTAAATAAGATATTAGCAAAAAGACTACAGAAAATCATCCCCAGGATAATACACCATGATCAAGTAGGATTTATAAGAGGAATGCAGGACTGGTTCGGTATTAGGAAAACTATTATTATAATTGGCCATATTAATAACCAAATTAACAAAAGCCATATGATCATCTCAATAGATGCAGAAAAAGCATTTGATGAAATCCAACATTCATTCCTGTTAAAAACACTTGAGACTATAGGAATAAATGGACTTTTCCTTAAAATAATCAGTAGCATCTATTTAAAACCATCAATAAGCATCATATGTAATAAGGATAAATTGGAACCATTCTCAAGAGGATCAGGAGTTAAATAAGGTTTCCCACTATCACCCTTACTATTCAATATTGTATTAAAAATGCTAGCTTTGGAAATAAGAGTTGAGAAAGAGATTAAAGGAATTAGAGTGGTTAATGAGGAAATCACATTATCTCTCTTTGCTGGTGATGTGATGGTATACATAGAGAACACCAGAGATTCTACTAAAAAGCTATTAGAAATAAACCACACATTTAGCAAAGTTGCAGGATACAAAATAAACCCACATAAATCATCATCATTCTTATATGTCACTAACAAAATCCAACAGTTAAAGTTACAAAGAGAAATTCCATTTAAAGTAACTGCCAATAGTATAAAATATTTGGGATTCTATCTGCCAAGGGAAAATCAGGAAGTATATAAGCAAAACTACAAAACACTTTCAACACAAATAAAGTCAGATCTAACCAATTGGAAAAATATTAAATGTTCTTGGATAGGGCAAGCAAATATAAAATAATAATACTACCTAAACTAATCTATTTCATTAGCACTATACCAATCAGACTCCCAAAAAATTATTTTAATGACCTAGAAAAAATAACAACAAAGTTCATATGGAAAAACAAAAGGTCAAGAATTTCAAGGGAATTAATGAAAAAAAAATCAAATGAAGATGGCCAACTGTACCAGATCTAAAATCATATTATAAAGCAGCAGTTACCAAAACCATCTGGTATTGGCTAAGAAATAGACTAGTTGATCAATGGAATAGGAATATGAATAGGTTCAAATGACAAAACAGCCAATAACTTTAATAATCTAGTGTTTGACAAACCCAAAGACCCCGGTTTTGGGAATAAGACTCATTATTTGACAAAAATTGCTAGGAAAATTGAAAATCAGTATGGCAGAAACTAGGCATTGACCCACACTTAACACCGTACACCAGGATAAGGTCAAAATAGGTTCATGACCTAGGTAGAAAGAATGAGATTATAAACAAATTAGAGAAACATAGCATAGTTTACCTCTCAGACCTGTGGAAGAGGGAGGAATTTATGACCAAAGAAGAACTAGAAATCATCATTGATCACAAAATATAAAATTTTGATTGTATCAAATTGAAAAGTTTTTGTCCAAACAAAACTAATGCAGACAAGATTAGAAGGGAAACAATAAAGTGGGAAAACATTTTTACAGTCCAAGGTTCTGATAAAGGCCTCATTTCCAAAATATATAGCGAATTAACTCTAATTTATAAGAAATCAAGCCATTCTCCAATTGATAAATGGTCAAAGGATATAAACAGACAATTCTCAGAAGAAGAAATTGAAACGATTTCTTAGCTATATGAAAAGGTGCTCCAAGTCATTATTAATCAGAGAAATGTAAATTAAGACAACTCTGAGATACCACTACATACCTGTCAGATTAGCTAGAATGACAGGAAAAGATAATGCAGAATATTGGAGGGAATGTGTGAAAACTGGGACACTGAAACATTGTTGGGGGAATTGTGAATACATCCTGCCATTCTGGAGAGAGAGTTGGAACTTTGTTCAAAAAGTTATCAGACTGTGCATACCCTTAGATCTAGCAGTGCTACTACTGGGATTATATCCCAAAGAGATCTTAAAGAAGGGAAAGGGACCTATATATGCAAGAATGTTTATGGCAGCCCTCTTTGTAGTGGCCAGAGACCGGAAACCGTGAATGCCCATCAATTGGAAAATGGCTGAATAAATTATGGTATATGAATACAATGGAATATTATTGTTCTATAAGAAATGACCAGCAAGATGATTTCAGAAAGGCCTGAAGAAAGTTACATGAACTGATGCTGAATGAAATGACCAGGACCAGGAGATTATTATATACTTCAACAACAAAACTGTATGATGATCGATTCTGATGGACATCGCCCTGTTTAATGATGAGATGAACCTAAACCAGTTCCAATAGAACAGTAATGAATTGAACTAGCTACACCCAGGGAAAAAAACTCTGGGGAATTAGTATGAACCACTTCATAGAATTCCTAATCTGACTATTTTTGTCTGCCTGCATTTTTGATTTCCTTCACAGGGTAATAGTTCACTATTTCAAAGTGTGATTCTTTTTGTACAGCAAAATAACCGTATGGACATGTGTACATATATCATATTTAACTTATGTTTTAACATGTTTAACATGTATTGGTCAACCTGCCATCTGGGGGAAGGGGTAGAGGGAATGAAGGGAAAAATTGAAACAAAGGGTTTGCAATTCTCAATGCTGAAAAATTAACCATGTATATATCTTGTAAATAAAAAAAAAGTTATTATAAAATAATTTTAAAATATTTTTGTTCATTTAATTAAATAGAATAGAAAAAAAGACAGGAAAGGAAAATAAAACAAAATTTTTGTTGAGAACATTGTCATGTGTCCACTGGAATATCAGGGAGGAATCAAAATATCTAATAAATTTCCAGTCAAGAAAGGATATATGATAGTTGAAGAAATTATATTCATGATTATCCATTTTTTCTTTGTTTCCTTATAGGTTGTTCTTTTGTTCTCTTCTACTTTTTTTTTTTTTTTTACTTTTTTTCTTCTTTCCCCTCCACTTTCCCCAAGCAGATTATAGTTAAGCACAGATTTATTTACAGGTACATATATACATGCATGCAGGTACATACTCATTCGCACACCACAATCTTCCTTCTTCCCCAATATATATGCACACATACATTCACACATAGACACATAGAGCAACATGTATCCCCATTTAGATGTACTCAGAAACATATATACACATTTGCATATAAACATGCATTTAAAATAAATGAGTATAGTTGACATATTATGTAAATTTCTCTCTTGATTGAATCTTTTAAGTTTGAATTTATCTGAAATTCATGATTTCTAGCTGTACTTTTTTTTCTTTAACAAATTCTACTCCTAATCCTTGTTGTATTGCTTATGTATATCTCTTCTTTCTTATCCCAGCTAACTCTACTAATTTTAATTTTACTCCTTAACTTGCCTTGCAATTATTTAACCACCCCCACCAATGCATCCCTTTTTTCTCTTCTTAACCACTCGTTGCTTCCCCTTTCTATCAGTGCTTCTTTCCCTTTATTTCTTTATAAATTTTGGAGGATGCTATACCTTCACGGTGTATAGATATGTAGTGTTGTCCATTTAATCTATTCCTTGTGAGTAAGGTTTCAAAAGTATGAGACTTTCTTCCCCTTCTAATGCTTCTGTGTTTATTCTTCCTCTGCACCTCATTTGTATAACATAATTGCAATATTTATCTTTTTCTGGGTGGTTTTGATTTTAAGAAACAGCTCATACTCAACTCTGCCCCAATCTTTCTTTTGAGCTAGCCAATTGCTGATGTCAGTCTTATATATTTGATACAATTTCCATGTAAAAAGCATAAACAATTTGTCTATATTAAGTTCCTTTAAATTAATGTTGAATATTGGTTCTAACTGTAAATTTTTTTTTTTACTCAGTTCAAGTTTGGTTAAATAAATTCCTGAAACTCTGCAAGTTCATTAATTGTCCATTTTTTCATTCAATTGTATAGTTTTTTCTGGATATGCTATTTTTGGTCACATAACTAGTTCTTTTGATTTCTGGTGTATATTATTCTAGGTCCTGCAGTATTTTATTGTGACTGCTGTTTAAGTCCCATACATTTCTAATTCCAGCATATTGGAATGATTTTTTCCTTATTTCTTGCAAATTTTTCTCTTTGATCTGTGGGGTTTCAGATTTTGTAATAATATTTCTTGTTTTCCACATTCCTGTGTTTTCTAAAAGAAATCTTTTTGAAGTAGTGATTGGTGAAATTTTTAACTTCTACTTTTTCCTCATGTTCTATTATTCCAGAACAATTTTCTAGGATTATTTCTTGCATTATTGTGCAACAATGTGACTATTATTTGGTCACAAACCAATGGTCTATATGTTTTATAACTTTCCCATCCAAATATATGTCAGTATTTGTGGTATGCACATGCATCATCTACTTAACTGGATTTTGTTGTTGTCCTTGTTTGTTTGTTTTTGTTTCATTTTATGTTTTAGATGGTCAGGCCAAATTTTTGAGTAGTTACAAGTCACTGCCATGAGTCACGGCAATGTTCAAGGATTTGTTTCAGCAATTATAATGTCAGTATTCAGAGAGAAACCTTCTTAAACTTAATTATGTAGTAGATTTATTTCATCATAGTGATAAACACTTTTGCAATGTACATTTCCCTGTTTTATGCCTTGCCTAATGATTACGATCAGATGATCACCCAAGGAGTTTAGATTTAAATATAGGAATCACTTGCTAAGTCGTGCTTCACTGTCTAATAAATTCAATGCTTCTTCATAATCAAGAATAAACCCAATGGAATTCCATATCCTATATTACTTTGAGGCAAATATGATATCAAAAAAATGTAGTCCATTGTTGAATACCGATTATGAAAATCTAATAACTTTTTGTTTGCTGATTTTGAGTAGTTTTTTTTTTTTGTTGTTGTTAAATAAAATTTTACTTTTCCCTCTATTGTATGTATAACAATTTTAGTATTCATTATTTATGTTTTAAAATTTAAATAAAATGAAAGAAGAAAAAAAATTATCATGTGTGTAGCAGTATGAAAGGATTAAACATATGTAACAATAAATTTCCATTTCAAGAAAACATATAATTGTTCTGTTATTTCCTTGTAATGTTACTTTTGTTCTCTGGCTTGCACTTTTTTATTTTATTCTTTCACCCCCATTCTTACCTATGACAACCTCCAAACAGGATGGAGTTAAGCATAGATCTTTTTATGTTTACATGCATGCATATGTTCATACTCATATATTTATCTGTACATTTCCACATGTACATGGAGAGAGAGATATACATATACATAATCTCTTGTTTCTTGTCCTAGCCTACTGTTCTCCTATATTTCTACCAATTAGATTGCCTTGCTATTTCCCTCCTTCCTTCTACCCACAGAATCCTTCCTGTATTCTTTCCCCTCACCTTATTCCTCCCTCTTTACTCCTTTTACATTAATCTACACTTATCCCAAATCTATACACCTTTCTATATCCTGCCTTTTTTATACCCTGTTCTGTTCCTTCCTTAACCCATTTCTGAATGTGAGTAGGATTTTAAAACCAGACCTCCTCCACAATCTAATTTCTCTGTGTCAGTCCTTGGTCTTGTACCTCATTCATAAAGGATAATTATTATTTTACCTTTTCTTACATGGTTTTGCTTTTTAGAAGCATATCATGCTCAGCACTAACAAACTTTCTTTTGAGCTACCCAATTTTTAATGACAATCTTACACATATAGTTTAGATTTCCAAATATAAAACATAAACAGTTCATTCCTATTGAGTCTCTTGTAATTAGTCTTGAATGTTGTCTTTTATATAGCAAACTTTCTATTGAATTTAGGTTTGCTTGTAACAAAATTGTGAAAATCTGACAGTTCATTCAATGACTTTTTTTTTTCCATTTGGTGATATACTTATTATTGCTAGCATGATCTTTTTGTCAAAAGCTTAATTGTTGGAATCCTTACTAACTGCTAACTAATTAGAGTTGATCTAATCTTACAAGAAGATGTTTTGGGCAGAACCTAAAACAAGGTACTAAGTAGAACTAATTAATACAAGGCTTGTGTTCACACCTTTACTCATTGGAGTTCAATGAGTTCATACCTCCCTTGAAGCTCTTTGGGCCAGAGAGCACTATGAGAGAAAACCCACAATCCCTCTCTTGAAGGAGCATAAATAGAGCTTCAATGGGCCAGTCAAAGAAGTTCTTCAGAGTGAAGAAGCTACAAGTTGAGATTTCACTGGAATGACATGAAGAGTGGAGCTGGCTGGAGGCTGAAGAAAGGAGAGGCAGAGGCTGAAGGACCAGACCTTTGATTTGGCGACATTCGGAGAGAGCTCTTGGAACCAAGCAGAGAAATAGGCCTCTAAGCTAACCGGGCTATATTGGAGATAATAAAAGATCTGAACTTTTATCACCTGGCTGCATTTTGAGAAGAAAAAGCTCACCGCATTTTGGCACCCAAACAGGGACCGATTCAGATCCATCTGAACTAGATCACCACATTTTGGCGCCCTGAACATAGGGCTAACAGACCCCCTCAGTGGATTTCAGTGGAAAAGCTCCGATCCTGATTCAAGTGGAAAAGCCTCTGATCCTAATCCAGTGGAAAAGACTCTTCAACCCAGAAATTAGGGTGAGTGCAACAAAGAAATTTTGTTAGAAGAGTTAAAGTAGAATTTCATCTAAGATGGGACAGATATTTAGAAAACAGCCTGTTTCTGTTCAAGGAAAATGTTTAGAGAGCATTGTCAAAGTTATGGAAAGCCAAGGTTTAATTATAAGTTTACAGCAAATCACTGAACTTTTACAAACTGTAAAGGACATATGTCCTTGTTTCTTGATAAGGAATTAGATCTAAATGAATGGAAATTGGTTGGAGAGGATCTTTGTCAATTCTATGATAAAAATGGGCCTAACTCAATAATTAATACATATAATGTAATACAATTGGCTATAAGAAGTTATTTAAGTGATAGAATGATGAAAAGGAAAGTACAGGAGGAAGTGCCAACTTTACTAGGTGAAAAGGAGGACGAATCAGATGAAAATGGAGTTAATTACAATTCTGAGTATGATACTTCACAGCAGGAGGAAGGTGATTCCACATCTCATGACCCTCCCCCCACAATTAACCCTTCATGGTTGGAACAAGGGGGAGGGAGAGAGACAGAAACACAGTCAGCTTCTCCTGTAAAGCAGAATTTGACAAGATTAGAAAAAGCATTAATTAAAGCAAAAAATGAAGGAGAAGATATATCTGATTTTATAAATGCATATCCTGTGATTGAAGAGCTCAATTCCTCAGGTCAAAAAGAAAGAAAATACACTCCTTTTAATTTGGGAAAAATTAAAGATTTGAAAAAGGGTTGCACTCTTTATGGGGCTACATCATCTTATGTGAAGATGTTACTAGATAATTTGTCTTATGAAATCTTAACCCCGAATGACTGGAAATCCATCGCTAAAACATGTCTTGAATCGAGATAAAATTTATTGTGGCTTTCAGAGTTTCATGAATTATGTAGGATTCAAGCCCAATGCAATAGGCAAACAGGAGCTATTGTACAAGTTGCTTTTGACCAACTAGCTGGTGAAGGTCAGTATGCAGAGAGTTCAGAACAAATTTATTATCCCATAACAGTGTATGAGCAAATTTCTAAGGCTGCAATAAAAGCTTGGAATTCTCTCCCCGGACAGAAAGATGGAAATAATGCTTTCACAAAAATAGAGCAAGGTGCCAATGAACCTTTTGCAGATTTTGTGGGACATTTACAAACAGCTGTAATAAGAACCATTGGAGATAATGCAGCAACAGAAATAATGACTAGACATTTGGCTAAGGAAAATGCCAATGAGGTTTGCAAAAGAATTATATGGGGGCTAAACAAAGATGCTCCTTTGGAGGAGATCATAAGACACTGTGCCACAGTGGGCACAAATGCTTATTATGCCCAAACTATGATGAACATGGAAAGACAAGGTCCTTCTTGGCAAAGGAATTCTAGAGAAACTCGTCGATGTTTTCAATGTGGAAAAATTGGACATCTAAGAGCCCAATGTAGATACAGAGATATAATGAGAAGACAGGGTGAGAGAAAACCCAAAACCCCATGTCCAAAATGTAACCGAGGCTTTCACTGGGCCTCTAAATGTATATTGACCCAGAGGAAGGAGAGGCAAGGCCCAGCTCCAAAGTATCAATCAAAGGACAGGTGGGGCATGATAGCAGCTGAGGTTACACCCAGAGAGCCTTTAGAAATTCAGGACTCTGATGTCATCAACCAACAGAAAAGCAATCAGGATTACAGTTGGGAAGAATACAGGCCTTTTAAGACAACAAGGCAATATCCAGTGCAAACAGTTCCAATGTAATTACCAGATGATGAGGAGAAATCCCAAATTTGGTAAATAGAAGGGAATTAGGTTAACTGCTTGGGGAAGAGGATCTGCTTATATTTCCACACAGATGGAGAAAGAATCAAATGGCTGAAAAAGACTTTTAAAAATCTTCAGGAATCATTGGATTTCCTAACACAAGATGAAACTGTTTTAGTTCTTGAAAAACCAGCGAGAATCATTGGATTCTTTAAGATGAAAAATTGTTGATGAGACTTTTGCAGTACGTCAGAGCTTACAAGAATTATTAGATTCCTGGTACATGAACTAATGGACAATGGATTGCTTATGGACTATTTCTAGGACTTATGGACATGTGTAAATCTTCAGGTTGATTTATGTTGTTACATTACTACTAGCCTGTGTTATATTGCTATGTGCTTATGTAAATTATGTATAATGCCTCCCATATTGATGGATTCATGTATACCGGTTACAAAGTTCTGGCCCATATTGATGGATTTATGTGTACCCCTTCAGAAACCCACTAATCTGATTAGATTTCCTATTTCCTTTGGTGTTTTCATCTAACAAAATAAAGGGGGAGATGTTGGAATCCTTACTAACAGCTAACTAATTAGAGTTGATCTAATCTTACAAGAAGATGTTTTGGGCAGAACCTGAAACAAGGTACTAAGTAGAACTAATTAATACAAAGCTTGTGTTCACACCTTTACTCATTGGAGTTCAATGAGTTCACACCTCCCTTGAAGCTCTTTGGGCCAGAGAGTACTATGGGAGAAAACCCACAATCCTTCTCTTGAAGAAGCATAAATAGAGCTTCAATGGGCCAGTCAAAGAAGTTCTTCAGAGTGAAGAAGCTACAAGTCGAGATTTCACCGGAATGACATGAAGAGTGGAGCTGGCTGGAGGCTGAAGAAAGGAGAGGCAGAGGCTGAAGGACAAAACCTTTGGATTTGGCGACATTCGGAGGGAGCTCTTGGAACCAAGCAGAGAGATAGGCCTCTAAGCTAACCGGGCTATATTAGAGATAATAAAAGATCTGAACTTTTATCACCTGCCTGCGTTTTGAGAAGAAAAAGCTTACCACATTTTGGCGCCTGAACAGGGACCAATTCAGATCCATCTGAACTAGATCACCACACTTAATTATCTTGATTGTCAATGTAGAGTATTCTATGATTGCTTCAGTTTGTATACAGATAACGTCAGTTCTGTCTCTGAGCCAGATAGCATATTCATTGTGACACCTATGAGAGTGTTTTGGATCATTGTATTGTTAAGAATATCTTGTCATTCAAAGTTCATTTCCTAAGTATACCATCATAGCACCTGCAAAGTTAGTTTCGTTTTCTCAGTGTCTGTTCAAATTTCTTCAATTTCTTTTTCTTCCCTTAATATTAGAGTTAGCATTTCTAGTATTATGTTAAACAAATAATGTGATAATACACAATCTTGGTTCACCCCTTGATTTCATTGCAAAGACTTCTAGTTCATTCTCATTATAGATATATATTGTTGACAAAACCCGATAACTTTATTTCAATGACTAAATTAAAAATTCATAGAGGTAAGAAAATTGGCATAAGTTTGTAGTTGTTAATGTTTTTGAGGCTACTAAGATCTTCTCAAACAATTAATTATCTTCCTTATCTTTGGGTAACACCCAATTCTTTCTATTCCAGAATGAGTGTCTTCCACATATATTTGGTCCATTATAACTATTTCCCTCCATCTTTCTTTTAAATTCCACGTGCAATTTTTGCTTTTTAAATACACATATCAAAGTTTATGATATTTAGGCCCAAGTTTTATATTCATATAAAACTTCATAGAGAACTCAGTGTTAAAATATTCTTTTAAATTATTTTCTACTTTTTCTTGATTTCCTCTTTAAATTTCCATTTTAAATGCCCTCAGATTGTTTGGTTGCATGTCTTTTCAAGCTTTCTGGTTTGATGCAAACCCTGCAAGGCAACTTTCTTTTTTACAAAACATTACTGCTCATGATTCTTTGTAATATGTCTTAATATTTTATGAATGAATTAAGATTCTAAATTGGTGTTATGCTTTGCATGACAATCTCTCTGATTATAAAGCAAGTCAAATGCTTACTGACTAAGGAACATTCTGGATCTATTTGTCTCCTTGTGGCAATAACATTATGTTAGTTAAATTTCTGTTTTCCATTATTGTAATGAAAAATAACATAATTATAATTAGTATTCAAATTTCTCCTTTGTTCAGGATTGAATTGTTTCTATTTTCTGTCATATATGTTCTCATTAATATTATTTTTTTTATTTTTTACTAAATTTGACTTTTGCTTTGACAAATCCATTGTTCAATTTCACACAAATATTTGATTCAGAGACAACAAACACAACAAAGTAAATGTCATTTGTTAACTATAGACTGCAGTCTTTTCAGTTTTGCGTGTGTGTGTGTGTGTGTGTGTGTGTGTGTGTGTGTGTACGTGTGTGACATTATTTGGTTCTTGTCACAAGTAGCACCTAAGAATTTTTTCTTGGAAAAAAAAAGTTTTTAATATTATAGCTCCTTCTCTTGCTCATTCTCCCAAATCAAAATAATCATATGAGGTTCCCACATGGCAGTGAGTATTCTTATAAAAGGTTGTGATTTTCTTTCCTTTTTGTGACTAATGTTTTTCAAGTAATAGTACTTTATTTTTCCTTCCATTTACATGTAAAAATGCTTTTGAATATTGATTTTTGTAAGAACTAAATTTTTCTACTTCTCTCTACTCCCCCTACCCAAGACAGCAACCAATCAACATATGCTGTTCATGGCAATCATTTTAAACATATTTTCATATTACTCATGTTATAAAGAAAGATTCTGAACAAAACCAATAGAAAGAAACAAAACAAAATGAAATGAAAAGCTTGAAAATCATAAAAATAGTATGCTTCAGTTTGTATTCAGACTTCATAGTTACTTCTCTGGATGTAGTTGACATTTTCATCATAACTCTGTTGGAATTGTTTTGGACCACTGTATTATTGAGTAAAGCTAAGTTTATAATAGTTGTTTATCGCCCAATCTCACTATTACTGCTTACACTATTCTCCTACTTCTGTTCACTTCACTTGACATCAATTCAGCTAAGCCTTTCCACATTTTTCTGAAATCCATTTACTCATCATTTCTTATAAAACAATAGTATTCCATTGCATTTTTTATCCCACAATTTACTCATCAATTCTCTAATTGACAGACATCTCTTTGATTTCCAATTATTTGCCACCAAAAGAGAACTGCTATGAATATGTCTATACATATAGGTCCTTGTCCCTTTTTGGTAATCCCTTTGGTATACAGACCTAGTAGTTATAATGTTGAATTAAGGGGAAGGTTTAATTTTATAACTTTTTAGATGTAGTTCCAAATTGCTCTCCAGAATGTTCACATCAGTTCACAGGTATACTAAGAATGCATTATTGTCCCAGTTTTGCTATAGTCCTTCCAACATTTATCAACTTCCCCATCATATGAGCCCATATGATAGGTGAAAGGTGGCACCACAGAGTTATTTCAATTTGCATTTCTCTAAACAATAGTGATTTAGAGCATTTTTTCATGTGACTCTAGATAGCTTTAATTGCTTCATCTGCAAACTGTTCATATTTTTTGACCATTTATCAATTGGGGAATGATGTATATTCTTGTAAAGTTGTCTCATATATTTTAGAATTGAGTCCTTTTCCAGAAATACTGGCTATAAAAAGTATTTCCCAACCTTCTGTTTTTCTTCTAATTTTTGTTACAGAGACTGAAATTTTTTACTCACAAACTTCCTTCCCATATGCACCCCACTGATTGCCAAGTTCACTTAATTAGCTTTTAGAAAAGGATATTTCCTGAAATTATAATCTAAGAATAGTTTATATATAAAAAAACAAGACCTCCAGAAACCTGGGGAACATTCCCACAAACAAACACTTATTTTGTGAAAACATGGGAACAAACATGATTTGTATGTATTATTGAATATAAAATATATGGCAAAAGATTAACTAATTTCTTATATTCTTGATGAATTTCTCCTTAGCTATAGACCTCTTCTGGGCTTCAAGAGGAAAAGATGTGAGGTTTTGTTTTCCTTATATTTCTTTTGACAGTCCTAATAAATTCTGAAGCTTCCTATCTCTTTGTATATCTTTCAGTTCCTGTGTGAATTCATTGTCTTCTAATGGACTTATCTCTCCTGTTAACAATGGTTGAATGAGGAAATACCATACCTTGTTTCTTCCATACCTTTCTCCTCTCTATTATGAAAGCAATGTTATGCTTCTTCGAGGCAGTCCCAGGCCAGAATTGTAGGCTTCTTGACTGGCTTTCTGCATCATTATGTGCAGCTATTCATTGCTGCATCTGATTCAGTTCATTATAAAGACTTTCCTGGGTGATATTTTCTGTTTTCATCTAATGAACACACCCACTTCATTCTTCCCAAAATGATTTGGGACTAGAACTTATTTATCTTGCCTTTTGGTTGGTCAATGCAATCTAGAAACTGTGGCCTACAGATTTTGTTTATATTAATTGAAATGAGAGCACAAATTCCTACCATTAAACTCTAAAGGGCATGAGACTTCTGTACAATCTATAATCACATCTTTTATCTTTCAGATTCCTTTTTTCCTGAACTATGTTAAATATTTCTTGCCATCTCTAACTTTTCCTACATTTTCACTGATACCACAAGAATTACAGTGCATTTTAATTTAATTGAGAGAATTGTATAAAGTTTTTCATAAAATTTCTCAACCTTTTCATTCCCAAGATTGGCATGTAAGAGGCAATTATTTTCCTTTTGAGAAAATGAGTCGTGATATATGGGATTACTTCAAATTCAGTAAATAATTATTTTGGTTACCTTTGGTTGTGAAAAAAAAAAAACTCTATCTTCTTTTTCGTTTATCTATAAAGAATAACTTGGCCATCCATCCTTCCTTTTAGTGGAAAGTTCCTTCTCCTTTTTCTTTCATTTATATCACAAATGTTAAGATTATTGCAATTTAGCTCTCCTGGTAGTTTGCCCTTTTATTGTTCATTGGACAAGGATGGTACAAGAGTCCCAACCTTTCTTTGCAGAATTTTCTGGCACTCTGCAAATATGAAAAGAATGTTTCTGCAATAACTTTTCAAATTCTTGCATATAGTGATTATATCACAAATCTAAGTCTAAGGCTAATTATCCCTTACCATTTTTTTTTTTTTACCAATTCTCATATCGCATGCACTTGGCAACCTTTCTTTAGATCCTCTTTAAGTTATCAATAGCTTTCCAAGAAGTCAATGAATAATACAGAATCTTAAAATTAGGCTGAACAAGTCATTGGTTGGAGGAGACCTCCAACAGTATAATGTACATATGCATATATGATTGTTTATATACGCAAGTATTTAATTATGAACATAACATGTATGAAATTTTAAAGGAACAATCATATATTTTCAAACTAGTATGTATTATATACAATTATTTTTATGTTCATCATATATAATATATATGTATACATACTAGTTTCTTTATACTCCACACAAATAGAAAAAATCAGATTATAGACCTACAGATATCTATATCGATCTATCTATATATTTACATACATATTTCTATATATCTATACATCTATGCTATCTATATACTTAGAAGGATTTTTTCCTTTAAGGTTTATTTCATTAGCTAGGAAAATTCATAATAATGATTTAATTCTGCTATTGTACTCAGTGTTAACACTATATGTTTGATGGTCTGCTTGTATGGTTGAAAACATCATAAAATGCTGAATTTCTGAAAAAAAAATCAAGAGATCAAACAACACAACTTGGCAAATAACAATATTTCTTGAGATGTATGTATATTCAAGTCATGTAGGGCTGACTATATAGTAGAAAATTTCATTGAATAAATGGGTTTCAGCTCAGTTAATAAGAAATTAATTTAACCAAAAGAACCCATTCATCTAATCAGAAGATCTCTCCTCCATGTCTTCATGGATCAAAGTATATGTGCAACACTTTCCTTCTAGTAAGTATATTCTTTTAGTGACCTATTAACATCAATCCTACATGAAATCTTTTCTGATCTCCTTAGATTTCTGAAAATGGTTTATACTCATGGTATTGTCCTATCCTTGCTCCCTTTATGCAATAATATTTGTAATCAGAGACAGACCAAAACCAAAGTAAGTTAGATGTGATATATTTCAGTGGAGATACTACAGGTATCAGCTTGAAATTATGTAATTGCTTTCCCTCCTGAAATATCTAATTATCCCAATAAACTTTTTTTTTCTTTTTCCTCATTAAACTCTCTTTTCAACTATCTCATTCTTTTAGACTTTACTTTCAGTTTTACAAGATAGTTACATGGAGAAAATATTTATTAAGAGCTTGTAATGTTCCAAACATTGTTCTAAATGCTAGAAATACAAATACAAGGAAGCAGAACAGTTTCTATATTCAGGGGATTTACATTTTAATGGGAATAGGCTAGACAGAAAAGTAAGTAAGTAAGGAGAGGGCAGTATAGTGGTATAGATGTGGCCTGAGATGGAGGCTAGGTTCCAATATGATAATATGAATGACAATGTGTGAATGTGTGTTTGTGTGTTTGTATGTGTACTGGAAGAAGCTTTATTCTAAGTGTCAATACATTGTCCTACTAAATCACAAATGTGATTTTTCAAAAATTTAGTATTGATAATTTAGGAGGGACTTTAGAAACTATCAAGTATCTCCTTTAACAAATTAGTAAACATGTCTAGGATCCCAATAATGTGTCTCAACAGACTTAAAGCTAAGTCTTCTTTTTTCATATAGCAATGCCTTAACCATTTCCAATATATAATTCTAATAAATGGGGGGGGAGGAAACAAGTTGGTATGAGGACAGGATGTTATCATAGCAAACAAGAGGAGAAGATACTTTGGAACAGATGGTTACCTTTAGAAATGGGATTGTAAAATTCAACTAGATTGTCAATCCTTTGAAGTTAAAAATTAACCTTAAATTTAGATATCATTTTGAATGCTATGAACAAAATAACTAGTTAATAAATGCCTTTATTCTCCTTTGCTACTTCATTTCTTAATTCTAGCCATAAAATATGAACATCCCTCAAGGCTCTGCCCTATGTGTCCTTCTCTCTCTCTCTCTCTCTTTCTCTCTGTGTATGTGTATGAACTGATCATTTCAGATGGGTTCATTAATAATCTCTAAAAGCAACCAGAAAGTCAGTGTACTACACAATCAGAGCCCTGAGCTTGGAGAGAGTAAGGCAGAGCTGAATTAACATCCAGATAATTGTGTTCAAGTTTCTTCTTAACATCTGTAACCTCCATTTCTTTCATTGTAATTGGGGATAATAATATCTGTTTACAGGGTTTTTCTAAAGATCATATAAGGTCATTAAAAAAAAAAAACACTGTTGGGCATATATAGTAGATGCTATATAATATTTATGCTCTTTTATTTCCCATTCTAGATGATGATTCCAATTTCAATTATTTCTGCAAAGGGGAGCATTCAACTTTTATTCATCCATTTTCAAAAACATAGTCATCCGTAATTCTTTCCTTCTTCCTTGCTGCTCCAAAATTTATAGTTAATCAATTACAAATTCATCTGTCTTTCCAGAATGTCTTGCACAACATTGTTCTTCTTGTC
Organism: Antechinus flavipes; assembly: GCF_016432865.1. Classification (NCBI taxonomy): domain Eukaryota; kingdom Metazoa; phylum Chordata; class Mammalia; order Dasyuromorphia; family Dasyuridae; genus Antechinus; species Antechinus flavipes. The sequence continues at coordinate 276,876,940 of NC_067400.1, forward strand.
AAATACAGTGCTTAGCTTAATTCAAAGTCTTATTTTTTCTTGCTTCAATAATTTCAATAACTTCCTAATCTTTATTCCTTCCTCCAGTCTCTCCTTCTCAAGTGCATTTATCATAAAACTACCAAATTGATATTCCTAAAACAGAAATCTGACATTTGGCTTATTTCCCATTCAGGAATCTTCAATGGGAGATTTTAGTTTAAGCTAAAAATGCTAAATCTAGCATTTAAAGACCGATGAAATATGATTTCCACCTATTTTATCAGTCTCTTATTATATTATTCTCTTGAGCATACTTTCTATTTTAATTAAACAGTCCTCCTAACTATTGCTGTACATAACATTTGTTATCCTACATTTTTTGTATTTGCACAATTGGTTCCCTATGCCAGTAACAAATTCCCTTTTCACTACTCTCTAATGGTAAAATTTCATCTCTGTAATGACAAATTTTGGTTTTCCTCAGTTGTTGGTGCAAAATATTTTCAAATGAAAGAAAATGTTCATTTTAAAAAATAATGATTTACTTACTTATGAATATGTTGCAGCTCCCCATTAGAATACAATCTCCTAGAAATATCTTTCATTTTTGTTTTTATATTGCCTTGCCCAGCATAGTCTTTCATATAAGTACTTAATAAATGTTTGCTCAATTTAGTTGTTGAATGAACAATTAAGTTGGAGCTGATTCAAATTTAAGTTTTCTGTCCATGTTCATAAAAAAGAGAAAACCTGATTTAGCTGCTTCCCTTTTCAGCATCATCTCTTTCACAGAGTGTGTCATTTGATATTTAGACTGGATTTATAAAAATTGTCAGATGGCCATTCAACCAATATTTTTAAATGCCTGGAAACATTGCTATTCAAACCATTTTCCCTTTGCTCTCAGAGCAATCTTCCACTTCATTTAAAAAAAAAAAAAGATTAAAAAAAAAAGAATGTTATATATAGAGACTTTCCCAATTCTCTTGTACAGATAACATTTTGTTGCCAATTTAAATTCTGAAATAGATGGACGAAAGTCAAAATGTTGCCACAAGGGATAAACTTTTGAGACTTCTATTGAGAACCATATTATCCACAGACAGTACACAGGTTATCTGAATGAACTATTGTCCTGCTGTGGAGCTGGTGATCTTGTTCTTTGGTATCAACCTTCCTTTAGGCAGCAAACCAAGGGAGCATATACTGAAAAACCTACAACTCATGAACTTTGAATAGCTATAAATAATGTATATTTTTCTTGATCTTTTTTAAATGACAAGTTTTTTTTTTTTTTTTTAAGTTAGATGTATGAGTACTTCTTTCTCTATATACTATATAGTTTTTCCTTCATTTCACTTCATTTCCTTCAAAACTATAGATTTTTCCCTTCATTTTTAAGCATATTTATTCAACAAATAAATGTTGAGGCTGGTAAGATAGATAAATAAAGCAAAACCCCTATTCTCAAGGATGTATTAAAATCCATTAGACTAGAGACTAAAGAAAAGGGTATCATGAATATTCATTGTATGGAAAATCATTTCTCATTGGAGGGATAATAATAAATAAATTAATTACCTTATTTGACTATTTGAGCTAGACTTGAAAAAAAATAGGCAAGATATCAAAATAAAGATATGCATGGATGGGAAAGACAATTTTCCTTAGTAATGTGGAAAGCCAATGTGGTATTAAAAATATAATATTTATTCAAAGTATAAAGAATTTGGCCCTAGTCTAAAATACATATGTGTAATAACAAAAAATAAAATATTTTGAAGTCTGATTATCGATCTTAAATGCTAGAATAAAGAGTTGGTCTGTGAACATTTTGAGTTGTGAAAATATATGAACATAATTGTATATTAGGAAGATTAAACTGGCATTGATATTCAAGGAAAATTAGAGGTAATCCAGACTACTTAGGAAATTTTTATAAATATTTGTGAGATTGTCACTAGAGTGATAATAAAAGAAATGGAAAGGAAAGCCTGGGTATTTGAAAATTATAGAGACAAAAGCAAGAAAATTTTGTGACTATTTAATAGGGAGCAGGAGACACAGAGAGAAAATAAAAATTAAATATATTTCAATGTCAGGCATTTAGGAGAATAGTGGTTTTCTTTAGCAGAAACAGGAAAAAAACAGGAAAAGAACAGTTATTGCCCAAATTAGAAACAAACTTTAGAGGTACAGAGACCAAGAGACAATTGGACCATAATTTCAATGATATGAGGAAGATTGTGCCCTTGGAAAAATAAATGGGAATGACAAAGAGGTGGAAAGAGTCATCAATTAGCCAAAAGAATTAAAGTGGACTGAATAACTCACTTTCAGGAAGTATGGAGAGGCAAGAAGATTGTATTGTGTGCTGCATTTACATTTCCATGAAGTACCAAGTAACAGTTTATAAATGTTGATGTCAGCATGAGTAGTAGAAAGTGAAAAGGTTGTTATCTCAATGATATGATGTTATGAGATAAAACTGAGTTCCTTAAAAGACCAGATTAAGAAAAAAAAAAAATATTGTCTGGACAGGTAAGAAAGAATCTTAACCTACATGAGAAGGATGAAGAATAGGACAGGGAAATGGGAAAAAGGAAGGAACACAGAAATTTAAAGCTATTTAAATCAATGTGCTTCATTTCTTGTCATAAAAAGACATCATAAAGAAGTTGATATTCATGTTTGTGATATGTGATAGCTTTCTGGGATATGTAACCATGGTGTGGTAGAAACTTCTGAGGACTCTCAAAGCTAGTAGTTAATGACTACTTTGTGCTTCCAAAGATTCTTTTTTTTTTCTTTCTTTGATGATTTGTTTTTAAAACATAGCCGAATGATAGGCATTTAAAGACCACCTAATCAAACTAAAATTGGTTCATGGAAAGGATGTGAGAGTGAATAAAATTCATAGGTTCATATTACTCTTGGGATGCTATGAGTCTGACTTACCCAAGTAGTTGATTTAGCTGTTCTCACTTAACTACAGACAAAATAATTTTGTTTTGTTAAATGATTAGACAGAGTCTTTCTTCTCACATCTAAAATGTGCTAGATTAGAAGATATATTTCTGATGATTTTTATGGGTAAAACAGATACCAACAATTGTAGATCTAATGTAAAAGAAATCATTGTTTACTTTTGAATAAATGTCCCTGGAGTGGTGGAAATGGAAGCCAGAATGCAAGAAATTGAGAAATGAATAAAAGACTTAAAAAAAAATAGAGGACAAAATTGTACATAGCTTTTTCTATCAGTTTGAATGTGAAAGGAAGGATGGATTTTAGTAATAAGCTAATAGTTATGTATTATATATTTTTTATTTATTTTTATTTTTAGGAACTTCTGTTTATTTCATATAATCTCAATGAGTATCATATTAATTTTATCATTTCAATTTTCATTGCTTGAAAATACTATTTAAAATATGAATTGGTAAATCTTTTAATAAAGATTAAATTAGATATATTCCCCAAATTAGTATAGCAAAGTGTAATATTTTTCTAAAGACTTTTTCATATTTGCTTAAATTGGAGACTAGAAAAGCAAGATTCAGGTTATGACCTACTTAATAACTGTTAAAATAGTTTAGGGAAAAGGTGATGTTTATGTATACTAAAATTTTTGTGGTATAAATAGTTGCACAAGAAAAAAAAATGTTAAGCTTCCAGTGAATTGTTTTGTTTAAGGATGAAATTATCTGTCTCTGAAAATATCAGAAAGAAGAAAATAGATGAATAAAGCTTTAAAATTACACAGAAAATAGAAATGATTGAAAATTAAGCTCATAAAGAATACAAAAGGGGATGAAATCTCTTTTGGAATGAAGGTATTCCCCAGACTGGAACAAAGTGGAGGAGGATGGAGTATGATGCTGAGGTAATGTGATACCTGAAAATGGATAACTTATCCAGCTATTGTAGCATAGCCTCATTTATTTATTTTTTCAATGAAGTATGCAGTAAGATTCTGTGTGTGTGTGTGTGTGTGTGTGTGTGTGTATGGAGAGAGAGAGAGAGAGAGAGAGAGAGAGAGAGAGAGAGAGAGAGAGAGAGTTATATAGGTAGCTTAAGAAGAAAAGCTTTGGGACAGCTGTTATTGGAAATATAAATGAGGTTTAATCGGGAAAAAAATGGTTGATGTGTAATGTTGAAAGTCCAATTGAAATTAGATGACATAAATTTGTAATGGATGGCTTTAAAAAACAAGCAAACAAACAAACAAAAAAAAAAAAACTAGTACAGTTATTTGATTTCCTTTAGCACTTGAACAGCAGAAAGATATGGTAGGAGTAATTCCAGGTCAGAATTTGGAAAGCCATATGAAAAGATAGGATAATTGTCTAAGGAACTGGAGGGTAGAGCACAGTGTGGTGTCAAGTTGAACTAGTTACCAAAATGGTAAAAAAATATTGAAATAGCACAATGGACATCAGAAAGAAGATCTGGAAAAGGTAAAAGGATATTATATTATGGAATTTCAGATTCATGAATTGTGGGGAAGTCAGAACACTTGTGGATAATAATGAGATCAAGGGTGTAACTTTTCCTAAATATGGCTAAGATGGAATCAAAATGTTGCCAATCACTAGAGTTGAGTAAGCTGTTTAATTGGGGAAAAAACAAAGACATTTGATCATATCATTAGACAAGTTGAAAATTCTAATAAAGGGAAAAGGATTCTGGCAAAAAGGAAGAGTGGTGAGCAAAATAATGAATTATTTGAGAAAGGGTTGTGAGGAGAATGATCACTCTGGATAAAGCAAAATATCTGGATGGTGAAAACTCAAAGGAGAAGATGAAAATGCTTGAGGAGATGAGATTTTAAGTAGCAGTAAGAACAAGAAGTATATGTTTTTTACTTCCTTCTGGCTTTGTGTCTGTGACTGAAATTAAAGAAGGTACAGCCAAAATGGAAGAAATAGCTAAAGATGAAATTTTTGGCAGGAAGATAAAAACATTGGGACAAAGGTAATCTGTTAACTTTGTTGTGAAATGAATATAGAAGAATAGATAATAATAATAAAAACAGATAGATAGATAGATAGATAGATAGATAAATAGATAGATAGATAAAGCATTTGTTGTTGTTTGCCCTCCCTTCTCAAAAAATTCAGGGAGGTGATCGCCATGACATGCAAATGAAGTGGATTTAAATTGAGGGAGGGCTGTGCAAGGTCATCTGCCTCCCTTCTCCTCCAGAAATATCTGGATCCAGTGGTAGCATAGAGAAGTAGCTAGGTACTACAGTGGTTAGAGCATTGGTCCTAAAGTCAGGTGGACCTGAGTTCCAATTTGGACTCTAACACTTGACACTCACTGGCTATATGACTAGGGAAGTCATTTAATCCTCATTGCCTTGCAAGGAAAGGAAATAAAAAGGCTGGTGCAGTTCACAGATCCACCAACAATAAATTAAGATTTCAAAGTAGTTAAGTGCTTTTTGAAAGCTGGGCTTTGCACTTTTTGTTTGTCCTTTATTTTTCCAAGAGAGCAGTGACATCATGGAATGATGTCTTGACCTGAAAGGACATGAATTGGATCTAAGAAGGCAGAATTGGACAGTTATTAATCTCACTGCCTCTTTCAATCATTGAAGTCCAGTGTTAAAGCATATTAAGAATGATTGGCAATGGCTCATGATGCAGAGGATTCCTGTGATGTCTTTAATGTCTGACTAAGACGTAAGCTCTCATCAGTGCCTGTTTCACCTGCCTTCATAACTGTAGGAACAAATTTTTCTTATCCATCTTTTCCACCAGAAAATGCCTTAACTTGCTTGGGGTAGACACCCCACTAACTCACTGACAGGTGTGAGGTTCATAAGTTACTCTAAAAAGGGCTTGGTCAACCCTCATATCAGAAGTGCTAGTTCTTCTTGAACACCCATACTTCATACACTCATACTTCAGTATGAGCAAAAAAAAAATAGTTTTTGCCCTCAAGAAATGTATTCTTTAATGGGGAGATGCAGAACAGTGGGTTTAAAAAGGAGGAGGGAAGAACATATTATTGTTTTTTTAAAGTATGGAACTATTTAGGATTTTATAATTTTTCTGCCATGATGAGATATAAATGAATTCTTTGCAAAATAAAGTATTATGACATCAATAAAAAAGATTTTATTTCTCTATATTCTAGATTTATCTTCCAGTAGAATATAAACATCCTGAAGGCAAGAATGGGTTCCAGTTCTTCAGTTTCAGTGTCTGGCAAGGTGCCTTATACAGAATAAATGTTTCATAAATGATTGAATGAATGAATATGCTCCTTAAAAGTTGTAAATAAATCCACTGGATATGACCTACATTACTAGTGAAACATGTTCCTTCAAGAAAACTTGCATAGTACCTGAAGAATCCTGTAAAATATTACAGTATATTAAAATAAAATAACTTATGAAAACATCATAAATAAATATATGTATGCTTGTATATATTACATATTAACTTCAATTAATGCTTTTTGCAATATATTTTCTTAAAATGAGACAAATCACATAGATATGATTCATGCTCTATCAATTGCATAAGCAATATATTTTTAAATATGTAATTAGAAAAAGAAATAAAATTGTCATAAGCTTGCCTGAAGTACCTGATAACAAATATATAACTTCGGAATTCCACTCATACTCATAATTTTTTTTTTAAATGTAGAAGTAAAAATCCTCTTGCTCTTAAGTGGATCATTCTTGATGATTCTATCATGGACAAAAATCAGACATGATAAGAAAGCATAAAAGCTAAACTCACAATGCAAATACTCACATTATTTTGCATTTAATTTCTATTCATTCTAGATGTTTTCCTCTTTTATGTTGTTCTCCCCAAATAGAACATAAAGATCATGAGGAAAAAAGTATTTTGGTCTTTGATTTGCAAGAACCTAGAATAATGGCTTGTACAAAATAATAACTGGAATCTATAAAACACTCTATAGTTTATATACAACTTTAAGCTCTTTACAAATACCTCATTTTACACTCAAAAGAGCATTAGTTAATGGTGATGTGGAAATCTCTGTTTTGCCAGGAATGAGGAAACTGAGGTAAAAGCAGTTAAATGATTTACCCAGCATCCTACTGTGGGGAGGACTGAAATCAAATTTGAACTTGTTCTCCTGACTACACATCAAATGCTCTATCTGCTGTGGCAGCTAGCTGCCTTTATTAGATATTTAATAAATGTTTGCTGAATTGTAGTGAATTGAATTGAATAGCATTTATTTGTAACTATGTGATTACATCTGGATTGTGACAAACACTGGTATGGATTCAGTTTATAGACTCTCAGAAGCTGTCAGTCTTGGTCATATTCCAACTAGTCTGCCTCCTTAGCACTGATTCAGCAGTTGAGAAAACAGTGGTATTTCAGTTGGTAGTACTAGAGTTGACCTTCTATTGTGGGGCATTTCCCATAAAGTCTCTCCATCTGTGGAATTCACTTCTCTCCCCCATCAAGTTGAAAAAGTCCAAGTCTATTTTAATACTCCAAACTCTAAAATCCATCTGTGCAATCAGTAATGTGGGAGTGTGAGGGATCAGAATGCTGAGAAATACTAGAGACTTTATATTTCAAAGTTTGTTGTTATAAATTCTATATCTCTCTCTCTCCCTCTCTCCCTCTCTCTCTCTCTCTCTCTCTCTCTCTCTCTCTCTCTCTCTCACACACACACACACACACACACACACACACACACACACATCTATCTATATACATCCACGTGCAGGTGGTAGACATTCTAAAAATAGAAAAAAATGGAAGGCAAATTCTTTCCCCCTCCCCCATCATCCATATAATACCCCAAGGTAAAGAATGAAACAAACATAATTATGTTTGTTGAAAATTAAAAAAAAAAAACTGAGAAGACAATGAGCTGCTGTGAATTTTGATACCAATAATGTACTTGGCTTGCTATTTGCCCTTTGCTAAATAATTCATCACATAATAAATCAAGTTAACAAAATTGAATTGATTTATTGTAGGCAAATGATACACATTTGGGGCATAAGAAGACCTATTTTCAAACATATAGAAAGATAAATAAAAATATGCATTTAATAACAATGCAAAGAGCAAGTGGCAACATTTTTCTCCCTTTTAAATGGTATGAACTGTGCAGTATTTCTAACAGGCACTCAGTTTGGAATTGTTATTTAAGCTGCTACAGTATCCAAAGTCTTTATTTCTAGCCAATTTCTATCACTTTTAGAGAAGATCAGAGGTGTAATAATTACAGGACCCTTTTATTTATTGCATCTTAGTGCAAGGAAAGGAGGCAGAGTGTCTGAAATTAGCAGGCTGATTTTGGGCAAGCAATAGCTTTTCTTTGGGACTCAGTTTAGTCAACTGTAAAATGAAGGGATTGGATTATATTACCTCTGCAGTTCTTTCTATCTATCTTCTTCTAAGTTGCTATTTGAATGGAATATTATGTATGTATATATATATATACATATCACAAAAAAAGATGTCACTGTGATTTGTGCCTTAGTTTTGACACTTGATAGCTTTGTGTCCTTGGATAAGTAACTCGAAACACCTTCACCATTGTTTTAATAGTCCAGTATGATTTGGCCCCAAACCAAATTGAAAAGGAATTAGAGAAACTCTATTTAAAGAAATGCCTGTTATATGGATTTAATAGAATGCTTAAGAATTTCACATATTCATATATCATATTTCTTAATGTTAACATACTTAAATAAAAAAAAATAGGCAGTAAGCAACCAGATGGAGTAGAATAAGAAACAAGGAAAAAGAAAGCAGGGAGAAGAAGCAGGGAGGCAGAGAAATTAGAACCAAGGTGGGAGATAGATATAGATAAAACAATCTATGTGCTAGATCACTACAACTTATTTTTAAAAAACTGTGATGTTCTGGAATCATTTCCATTGGAGTATTTCATCTCTCCAGGCTTTTATTTATTTTTTAAAGAAACTTTTAATATTGTGTTCTTTAGAAAGTTCATAATTTTACTTCATGATCCTGAATTTTGGTTATCTAATTTACAAAACTGAAATTATCTCATAGGACCTTTGTTTAAAGAAATATAATCATTTAGAAGTCTTTGAATGAAAAGAAAAATATAAAAAATTAATGTTCATAATCTATTGTTTAACATTATTATAATTCTGACTTCCTCTGTTTCACAAAAGGTTTTCAAACTATACTAGTAAGAATTATATAGGGTAAGATGCAGTGGTGATGATGCTTAAACCTTAGCAAATTAGTGAGTGGAGGAGAGATTGAGGTTGGTGCATTATTCAAAGTTTGAGAGCTCTGAACTACAGCAGGGCCAGTGCTAATCAATCAACTCCCCAATCCTAAATTCCACACCAACATGGTGAATTCTAGTGAATAGACCACTAGACAAGAGGGCAAACAGATGCATGTCAGAACTAAAACAGATTTTAATCTCTGCTTATCACAAAAGGGATACGTTCATGAATAGCCTAGAGAGAAATTCAGTCTCAAATAAAGAAAATATTTTGTGATTTGAATCGATTTGGACTATAGCCATGAGAAACAGTATTTAATAATGGCCTATTGATAATAATATACATTTTTTTGGAGTGGATTGTGTGATGTAAATCAGAGGGAATTAGGTAGTACAATGGATAGAGTGCTAGGTTTAAGTCAAGATGACTCATCTTTCTAAATTCAAATCCGGTCACATATACTTACTATCTGTGTAATCTGGGAAAACTTACTTAGCAGTGTTTCTTTCAGTTCATCATCTGTAAAAATAGTTGAAGAACAAAAAGGCTAACCACTTCAAGTATCTTTGCCAACAAAACCCCAAAATAGGTTACAAAGAGTAGAACAAACTGAAACAAATAAATAACAACAAGAAAGGTTGAATTTAACTGATGATGATGGTTATATATCTCTCTCCCCTAAAAAACAAACAAACAAACAAATAAACAAACTTACTTAATTTATGCCATGGCTTTAGAAGAATTTTGTTGGCTGCATAATATTTTTCTGCCATATTTTAATGGATGTTATCAATAGATTCAGTATCTTGGAACATATTACACTTGAAAGACACTTTATAGGGAATGTAGTCCAATTGTCTTATTTTATAGATAAGGAAATTGAAACCCCGAAATGCTTTGAAAATTATGGAACCAAACATGCCTTTTCTGAATGTATATATGGATTTAAAGATTTCAGCATTAATTTGAATGAAAAAAAATTCACAGTTCATCAAAATAATTATTTCTTTTATTTCCAAGCCAACTTTTGAAGTATTCCTCTGTATTTTTAAGTCTCTTCATTATAAGCATATATTTTAAAAAAATCTTTCCATGTCTACATGGTCTACAGATAACCATGATAACAGTCAAGAAGCAAATATATTTACAATCTCTTTGAGATAAAAACAAGCTGAAAGAAAAACACACAATACATGCATATATATACATGCACAAATTAATCAACAGAAATGAAGAAAAAAAAAGAGAGCCTCAATAGCATAGAGACAAAGAAATAGAAACAGAGAATGCAGAACTCAGAAGAGTCAGATAGATCTAAAGACACAGGACATCACAAAAACACACTGAGAAAAGGAGAGAGATAGAGTTATAGAGACTTTGTACTTCTCTCAACAAGGTTTACCAATTACTAAACTAAGGTATCTACTGATTCATTTAAGTACAATTATTAGCTTAGCCTGTAAGTAAAATACAAATATTCTTTTAATATAGATATTTTATAAAACTTTCAGCTTATATTAAAAAATCATTTTCTAAAAAGGCTTCTACCTCCACCAGAATGAACTACCATAAAACAATTATACAGAAGATTTTAAAGGGATTTGAAAATAGAGAGCGGAAATAATTTCCATCAAAATAACCAGTGACAAATGTCCCATCAAACTAAAAGTTGAAAAATTAGAAAACAACTTTATCAATAGTCTCCCTACCTATCCAACAAATCAATTATTCAAAATCATATTTAAAACAGAAAAACTATTGTAGGTATCCTAAAAACTGGGAAAGAGATTAAACAATTTTGCAATAAGAACTAAAAGGATAATGTTTCATAATGTTAAGGATAATGTTTCATTTTCTTTATTCCTTCAAAATTCACATGCTCCCTGTTTATTTGTAAAGTTAAAATATTTTATGTGTAATACATTGATATTTGGAAATTAAATGCCTATTATCATTTTCCTAATCTATGGGAAGGTAAAGCTCATTCCTGTCTTCTTCTCTTTTTCCAGGAATGATAAGGCTTAATATTCCAAGCTTCCCCCATATGAGAAAGGTACATTAATTGAATGAAAAGACTGGATTAGAGAGATATCTAGTCATAATTTATTTGAGTAGGGGAAAGATGAGGAGAAATTTACCAGGGCACATTCTTTGACCCTTGAGGGTTCTTTTTTTTTTCCTACTAGTCCTGTAGTTATATTTATTTCATCTTATGCTTCTATATTATAAGACTTAGGAAACTATCTCTCTTTATTTCTCTGTCTCTGTCACTACATATCTGTCTCTGTCTCTCTATCTTTTCCCTCTGCTCTGTATATTACAATCACATCCCATTTTTTCACATAGTCCAATGGAAACCCAACAAAATGAGATTGAAAAGGAGAAACAAATAATATCAATTCCCTCATCAGAATCATTAGCTGGTTTTCATTAGACTTGTACAGTTTTTCTTTAGTGTCTTGGAACATATAGGTCACTAGAGAATTGAAATAATTATTCATATAATCAGTCAATTCTGAGCCTTCAACCTTCCTCTTTTGTAGTTCATCTAAAAGCAGTCTCTAAAGCCATTTTCTTCAAGAGCTACTTGAAAAATATTCTGTCTCAACCTCTTCTATCCCTGTAATCATATTTTGCTACACTTTACCCAAACTATATCCTTATACCTACACTTGCAATACATGAGATTATGTTAAAATTCTTGACATTTTGTCATCTAGCCCCTCTTCCAACTAGAATGCCCTATCTTGTGAACTTTACCTCCTGCTACCATCTTTTTGCCATTTCTATTCCTGCACATTTTCCACAGCCTTATTTGTGTGAACTCTACTTTTCTTTACAAAAATGTTTTCTTATTTGTTAAGCTTTTTTTTTTCCATGAAAGCACAAATAAAACCTATCTTCCCTCCAGAAAAAATTGAAAAAGGTAGTGATCATGATAATAATCCCCTCCTAAATTCTTGTTTTGTGACTAAAGGTATATTTAAAATTTACATATTAAGTGTTTATGATATTTACAATTATTTCTCACTTATCTATAGATATAACAATCCTACTCATTCAACTATCTAGGACATCCAAAAATAATGGGGGGGCGGTTCTTCTAAAAAGTCAAGATTTGATTCAAAATATACTTAATAATAATAATAATAATAATATCTGACATAGATAAGGTACTTTAAGTTTAACAGAGAGTTGTACATATACCTTCTACATCTATATATATATATATATATATATATATATATATAGTTATTTTGTCCTCACAACAAGCCTATAAAATATTATAGAAATTATCATTGTAACATTATATCAAAGGAAAAACTGAAGATCAGAGAATCTAGAGTACTTATCCATGGATATGCAACTCACAGAAACAAGATTTTAAATCTGAATTCCCCTAACTCCAAGTTGAGCACATCTCCCCCTGCAAAATGTATCCTATAGTAGTAAACACCTATTTATTTACAGAGCACAGTGCTAACCTTCAGAGGAGATACTGTTTGCATAAAACATGGAGTTTGTGCTCCAGTAAGGGAATATAGCACAGTAACAAATAATTATAATACAAATTAATGCCTAATATTGGAAATGTAACACTTATGAGAGATCTAAGGTGGAAAGAGGGAACTTACTGCTGATTAGATAGTACCCATGAAAAAGAATTCCCAAGGTAAAAACCATTAATTCTAATGTTATTTGGATGTCTTTATTTAAGTAATGCAGCTAATTAAAAGCCCAAGAATTGACAGAGCAAAACTTGTATTGATTTTAATATGGGATATCAACCTGACTGGCAAGAAATTCCCAAAATAATTTTAATGTGAAAATATATGTAATGACAGATTGTAATGCTGGAAAAACTGAGCAAGATAGCGATTAGAGAACAATTTAATAATTTATTTAATGGAAAGATTTACTGGGACCAAATGGATCCATGGTTTGGTCCCAGGGCTGAATGAGACTATCCTCTCCAAGAATCCATCAGTGAATGTCAGACACAAGATTCTTTTATAGCCTAACAAGAACAATGACATGATGGAGGAGGTACCTGGATGGGGATGACCCAAGGGGAGGCACTTAGGATGACATAATGGGAAGTACGGGAGAGGCTCCTGGTATTCTAATGATATCTAAAATTGATAAAGACCTTTATCCCATCAAACATTATGAGGGAATAATTATAGCCTAAGGACTAATGTATAAGACCTTTATCCTAACATTAAGAGGGAATGGTTATAACCTGAGGCAGAGTAACTGAATAGAACAATTAGGGAAACTGGTTCATAATATTAAAAGAGAACTGTGGCACAACAAGATTACTTCTTATTTAACCATGCATGATAGAAAGATTTGTTTCCCCCAAAAAAAAGTTTTGCTGTTTTATTTTTATATCACTCGCAATTCTCAGTGTCTTCCTCCCTGCCATAATTCTTATAAAACTATCTATTACAATGAACCTATTGTGGGAAAAAAACAAAAAACAAAAAACAAAACAAACACAAACTAACTCAATGCTTTTTTTTTTTTTTTTTTTTTTAGATTCTGGGGTGGAGCAGCCTTTATCTTTAAAAGCAGGCTTTCTCATCTCCCTTTAAAGATTCTAGGGATAACTGTAAAGAGTTGTAAAAATGTTTTTAATTTTTTTTTCCTATGGACTCAAAGTCTTATTCCAGTATGCCACTTAATATCTCTTCATAGCATCAGTATCATTTTAAACTGCCCATTATCATTTCACAAATTCATTTTAATTTAGTTATAGTGTTATGCCAGAGAAACTGAGTAAGATAGAGATTAGAAAACAATTTAATAATTTATTAAATTGAGAGATTTACTGGGACCTATGGATGTATGTTTGGTCCCAGGACTGAATTAGACTATTGTCTCAAAGATTCCAGAAATGAATTTTGGAAACAAGATTCTTTTTTTCCCCTTAATTATAGCTTTTTCTTTACAAGTTATATGCATGGGTAATTTTACAGCATTGACAATTGCCAAACCTTTTGTTGCAATTTTTCCCCTGCTTCCTGAATGGCAGGTTGACTAATATATGTTAAATATGTTAAAATATAAATTAAATACAATATTATTATACATGTCCAAAAAGTTATTTTGCTGTAAAAAGAATCAGACTTTGAAATAGTGTACAACTAGCCTGTGAAGGAAATCAAAAATGCAGGTGGACAAAAATAGAAGGATTGGGAGTTCTAAGTAGTGGTTCATAGTCATCTCCCAGAGTTCTTTTGCTGGGTGTAGTTGGTTCAATTCATTACTGCTCATTTGGAACTTATCAGAATTGATCATCATATAGTATTGTTGTTGAAGTATATAATGATCTCCTGACCCTGCTCATTTCACTCAGCATCAGTTCATGTAAGTCTCTCCAGGTCTTTCTGAAATAATCCTGTTGGTCATTTCTTACAGAACAATAATAGTCCATAATATTCATATACCACAATTTATTTAGCCATTCTTCAATTGATGGGCATCCACTCAGTTTCTAGTTTTGGGGCAGTATAAAGAGGTCTGCCACAAACATTCTTGCATGTACAGGTCTCTTTCCCTTCTTTAAAATTTCTTTGGGATAGAAGCCCAGTAGTAACACTGCTGGATCAAAGGGTATGCACAGTTTGATAACTTTTTGAGCATACTTCTAAATTGCTCTCCAGAATGGTTGGATGTATTCACAATTTCACAAGCAATGTAAAATGTAAAAATGTTCTCCTAGTTTATTGCTTCCCTTCTAATTTTGTCTGTATCAGTTTTTTTGTACAAAAAAAAAAAACTTTTCAATTTGATATAATCAAAATTTTCTATTTTGTGATCAATAATGAACTCGAGTTCTTCTTTGCTCATAAATTCCTTCTTCTTCCACAGGTATGAGAGGTAAACTATCCTATATTTCTCTAATTTGTTTATAATCTCATTCTTTATGTTTAGGTCATGAACCCATTTTGACCTTCTCTTGGTGTATGGTGTTAAGTGTGGGTCAATGCTTAGTTTCTGCCATAGTAATTTCCAATTTTCCCAGAAATATTTGTTAAACAGTAAGTTCTTAGCCGAAAAGCTGGCGTCTTTGGGTTTGTCAAACATTAGATTATTAAAGTTATTAACAGTTTTATTAATCTGATCAACTGGTCTATTTCTTAGCCAATACCAAATGATTTTGGTAACTGCTGCTTTATAATAGAATTTTAGATCTGGTACAACTAGGCCACTTCATTTAATTTTTTTTTCATTAATTCCCTTGGAATTATTTACCTTTTGGTTTTCCATAGGAACTTTGTTGTTATTATTTCTAGGTCATGAAAATAGTTTTTGGGAGTCTGATTGGAATAGCATTAAAGAAATAGATTAGTTTAGGTAGTATTATTATTTTATTATTTTTGCTCACCCTATCCAAGAACATTTAATATATTTCTAATTGGTTAGATCTGACTTTATTTGTGTGGAAAGTTTTTTTGTAATTTTGTTCAGATAGTTCCTGATTTTTCCGTGTCAGATAGATTCCCAAATATTTTATACTGTTGGTAGTTACTTTAAATGGATTTTTTCTCTGTAACTCTAACTGTTCGATTTTGTTAGTGATATATAAGAATGCTGATGATTTATGTGGATTTATTTTGTATCCTGCAACTTTGCTAAAGGTGTGGTTTATTTCTAATAGCTTTTTAGTAGAATCTCTGGTGTTCTCTATGTATACCATCACATCACCAGCAAATAGGTTTCCTCATTACCCACTCTAATTCCTTTAACCACTTTCTCAACTCTTGTTTCCACAGCTAGCAATACAATATTGCTAATGATAATGGTGATAGTGGGAAACCTTGTTTCATTCCTGATCTTATTGGGAATGGTTACAGTTTATCCCCATTATATAAGATGCTTACTGATGATTTTAAATATATGCTACTAATTACTTTAAGGAGAAGTCCATTTATTGCTATAATCTCAAGTGCTGTTTAATATGAATGGATGTTGAATTTTATCAAATGTTTTTTCTGCATCTATTGAGATGATCATATGTTTTTTTTTTTTTTCGGTTGGTTATTGATATAGTCAATTATGCTAATAGTTTTCCTAATATTGAACCAGCCCTGCATTCCTGGTATAAATCCTACTTGATCATAGTGAATTATTCGGCAGATGATTTTCTGTAGTCTTTTGGCTAATATCTTATTTAAGATATTTGCATCAATATTTATTAGGGAGATTGCTCTATAATTTTCTTTCTCTGTTTTCAACCTACATTGTTTAGGTATCAGTACCATGTCTGTGTCATTAAAGTAATTTGTTATCACTCTTTGCTGATGATATGATGGTATACTGAGAAAACCCCAGAGATTCTACTAAAAAGTTATTAGAAACAATCCACACCTTTAACAAAGTTGTAGGATACAAAATAAACCCACATAAATCATCAGCATTCTTATATATCACTAACAAAACCCAACAGTTAGAGTTACAAAGAGAAATTCCATTGAAAGTTAACTACTGATTGTATAAAATATTTAGGAATCAATCTGCCAAGGGAAAAATCAGAAACTTTATGAGCAAAACTACAAAACACTTTCCACACAAATTAAGTCTGATCTAACCAACTGGAAAAATATTAAATGATCTTGGATAGGGCAAGCAAATATAATAAAGATGACAATACTACCTAAATTATATTTATTTATTTAGCACTATACCAATCAGACTCCCAAAAAACTACTTTGATGACCTAGAAAGAATAACACCAAAATTCCTATGGAAAAAGAAAAGGTCATGAATTTCAAGGGAATTCATGAAGAAAAAATCAAATGAAGTTGGCCTAGCTATACCAGATCTAAAATTATATTATGAAGCAGCGGTTACTAAAACCATTTGGTATTGGCTAAGAAATAGACTAGTTGATCAATGGAATAGATTAGGTTCAAAGGACAAAACAACCAATAACTTTAATACTCTAGTGTTTGACAAATGCAAAACCCCCAATTTTTGGGATAAGAATGCATTATTTGACAATTTTAAAAAATTTTAATTAATTTTTATTTAATAATAACTTTATATTGACAGAATCCATGCCAGGGTAATTTTTTACAACATTATCCCTTGCACTCGCTTATGTTTCGATTTTTCCCCTCCCTTCTTGCACCCCCTCCCCAAGATGGCAAGCAGTCCTATATATGTTAGATATGTTGCAGTATATCCTAGATACAATACATATTTGCAGAACCAAACAGTTCTCCTGTTGCACAGGGAGAATTGGATTCAGAAGGTAAAAATAACTCGGGAAGAAAATCAAAAATGCAAATAGTTCACATTCGTTTCCCAGTGTTCCTTCTTTGGGTGTAGCTGTTTCTGTCCATCATTTATCCATTGAAACTCAGTTAGGTCTCTTTGTCATAGAAATCAACTTCCATCAGAATACATCCTCATACAATATCGTTGTCAAAGTGTATACTGATCTCCTGGTTCTGCTCATCTCACTTAGCATCAGTCCATGTAGGTCTCTCCAAGCCTCTCTGTATTTATCCTGCTGGTCATTCCTTACAGAGCAATAATATTCCATAACATTCATATACCACAATTTACCCAGCCATTCTCCAATTGATGGGCATCCATTCATTTTCCAGTTTCTAGCCACTACAAACAGGGCTGCTACAAACATTTTGGCACATATAGGTCTCTTTCCCTTTTTTAGTATCTCTTTGGGGTATAAGCCCAATAGAAACACTGCTGGATCAAAAGGTATGCACATTTTTATAACTTTTTGGGCATAATTCCAGATTGTTCTCCAGAATGGTTGGATTCGTTCACAACTCCACCAACAATGCATCAGTGTCCCCGTTTTCCCGCATCCCCTCCAACATTCATCATTATTTTTTGCTGTCATCTTAGCCAATCTGACAGGTATGTAGTGATATCTCAGTGTTGTCTTAATTTGCATTTCTCTGATCAATAGTGCTTTGGAACACTCTTTCATATGAGTGGTAATAGTTTCAATTTCAGCATCTGAAAATTGTCTGTTCATATCCTTTGACCATTTATCAATTGAAGAATGGCTTGGTTTCTGATAAATTAGGATCAGTTCTCTATATATTTTGGAAATGAGGCCTTTATCAGAACCTTTAACTGTAAAGATGTTTTCCCAGTTTGTTGCTTCCCTACTAATCTTGTTTGCATTCGTTCTGTTTGTACAAAGGCTTTTTAATTTGATATAATCAAAATTTTCTATTTTATGATCAGTAATGGTCTCTAGTTCTTCTTTGGTCATAAATTTCTTTCTCCCCCTCAAGTCTGAGAGATAAACCATCCTATTTTCCTCTAATTTATTTATAATCTCATTCTTTATGCCTAGGTCATGGACCCATTTGGATCTTATCTTGGTATATGGTGTTAAGTGTGGGTCCTTGCCTAATTTCTGCCATACTAATTTCCAGTTATCCCAGGAGTTTTTATCAAATAATGAATTCTTATCCCAAAAGTTAAAATCTTTGGGTTTGTCAAACACTAGATTGCTATAGTTGACTATTCTGTCTTGTGAACCTAACTTTTTCCACTGATCAACTAATCTACTTCTTAGCCAATACCAAATGGTTTTGGTGACTGCTGCTTTATAATATAATTTTAGATCAGGTATAGCTAGGCCACCTTTATTTGATTTTTTTTCAGTAATTGCCTTGAGAGTCTCAACTTTTTATTGTTCCATATGAATTTTGTTGTTATTTTTTCTAGATCATTAAAATATTTTCTTGGAAGTCTGATTGGTATAGCACTAAATAAATAGATTAGTTTAGGGAGTATTGTCATCTTTATTATATTCGCTCGGCCTATCCAAGAGCACTTAATATTTTTCCAATTATTTAAGTCTGACTTTATTTGTGTGGAAACTTTTTTGTAATTTTGCTCAAATAATTCCTGACTTAGGGGGGGGATAAAAAGAGGGAAACCACATCCAACAAAGAGGCAAAGGAAACTTATAATTGAGGGAATTTAGAGAGGGGAAGGAATGTTGTGGGAATTTTAGTCTCATCAGAGTTACCTCAAAGAGAAAATAATTGACATACTTGTTTTACAGAAAATCTTTTCTCAACTCACTAAAAAGGCAGAGAGGAAAAGGGAAAAGGAAAAGAGTAATAAGGGAAGGGTACGGAAAGGGGAAGGGATTCAAAAGGGGGAAGGAGGGATTCTAAAGAGGGTGAGCGGTGTGATATAAGTGGGGCACATAAGTTTAAACCTGGGAAAAAGGATTGGTGGGACAAGAAAAAGAAAAGCATAATCTGGGGATAATAAGATGGCAGAAAATACAGAATTAGTCACTTTAATTGTAAATCTGAATGGGATGAAATCTCCCATAAAGCATAGTTGAATAGCAGACTGGATCAAAAGTCAGAACCCAATAATATGTTGTTTACAAGAAACACATTTAAAACAGGGAGATGCATACAGAGTAAAGGGAAAAGGCTGGAAGAGAATCTATTATGCTTCAGGTGAATTCAAAAAGGGTGGCCATCCTTATCTCAGATCTAGCAAAAGCAAAAATTGATCTCATTAAAAGAGATAAGGAAGGAAACTATATCTTGCTAAAGGTTAGCATAGAAAATGAAACAATATCAATACTAAACATTTATGCACCAAGTGGTATAGCATCTAACTTCCTAAAGGAGAAGTTAAGAGAGTTGCAAGAAGAAATAGATAGCAAAACTATAGTAGTGGGAGATATCAACCTTGCACTCTCAGAATTAGATAAATCAAACCACAAAACAAATAAGAAGGGGACTTCCGGTTAAGATGGCGGAGAGGAGGCTCACAGCTGCATAAGCTCCGCGCTTTCTCTCACTATCCACTTCATTACAAGCCTCTGAATCAATGCTTGACTGAAAAAAACCCACATATAGTTACCAAGAGAAGCCATCCTTGAGATTCGCCAAGAAAGGTTTGTCTTTACTGGAGGGCTGGGACGGTTTTGGATCGGGCGCAGGCGGCGGGCAGCAGCAGTGAGAGCACGGGAGCAGACTGGAGAAGGGGTGGGGAGTGATCGCAGCCGTCTCTGCGGGGAGAGCTTCGCTACAGGTTTGGATACTTTGCTCCAGCAGCAAGTCAGCAGCCCAGCAGAGAAGCTAAAAACACCGGGGTTGAAGAATACAACCGCAAACAGCTGGAGTCTCTCGGGCCCTGGCCGTCTCCCCCTTCCCCCCCCCCCCCCCCAACAGTGACTCAGCACGCTCTGGGCTCAGGCGCACACAGTCCTGCTAGTGCCTCACTGCTGCCCCCTGCAGTCTGTAGAGGAAGCTCGATAACATACCCAACCCCTCCCCCAAAGAAAGACTCCAGTTTTTTCTGTTTTTCTTTGGTAGTTTGTCTCTGATTAATAGGCAGAATGAGCAAGAAGCTGAAGAGGACTTTAACCCTTGACAGCTTCTACACAGATAGAGAGCAGACTCTAAATCCTGAGGAGACTAAAAACAGGCAGTCCCCAGGTGAATCCCCAAAGGAGGAGATCGTCTGTTCCTCAGCACAGATGAATCTCATTGAAGTGATTAAAAAGGCTCTCACAAGGGAGCTAGAAGAAAAATGGGGAAAGCAGAGTGAGGCTTGGCAAAAGGAGAGGGAAGCTTGGGAAAAGGAGAGGGAGGCTTGGCAAAAGAGCCTGGAGAAAGTTAAAGAGAGAGTGGATAAAGAAGTAAAATCCTTGAAAAATAGGATTGGTGAACTGGAAAACAAAATTGGCGAAATGGAAAAAAATTCCACAGAACAAAAGAACTCAATTGGACTATTAGAAAAAGATTTTAAAAAAGTGAGTGAAGAGAATACTTCACTGAAAATCAGACTTGAACAAGTGGAATTGAATGACTCGAGGAGACAAGAAGAATCAGTCAAGCAAATCCAAAAAAATCAAACAATGGAGAAAAATGTGAAATACCTTCTGGGGAAGACAACAGACCTGGAAAACAGATCCAGGAGAGACAATCCGAGAATCATTGGACTTCCAGAAAAACATGATGAAAAAAAGAGCCTGGACACTATTTTCCAGGAAATTATCAAAGAGAACTGCCCAGAAGTCATAGGAACAGAGGAAAAAATAAACATTGAAAGGATTCATCGATCACCCACTGAAAGGGATCCTAAAATCAAAACACCAAGGAATATAGTGGCCAAATGCCAGAACCCTCAGATGAAGGAAAAAATATTGCAAGCGGCTAGAAAAAACCAATTCAAGTATCAAGGAGCCACAATAAGGATCACCCAGGATCTGGCAGCATCCACATTAAAAGATCGAAGGGCCTGGAATATGATATTCCGAAAGGCTAAGGAACTTGGTATGCAACCAAAAATAACTTACCCAGCGAGAATGAGCATCTTTTTCCAGGGAAGAAGATGGACATTCAACGAAGTAAGCGAATTTCATCTATTTCTGATGAAAAAACCAGAACTTAACAAAAAGTTTGATCTACAAATATAGAACTCAAGAGAAATCTAAAAAGGTAAAGATTAATCTTGGGAACTATATTTTGACTATATAGATGTATAAAGAATACATGTATACCTTGTTCTAGAAATTGATGTGGAAAGGACATTGTATCAGAAAAAGGGTAAAGTGGGGGTAGTACATCTCATGAAGAGGCATAGGAAACCTATTATATCTGAGAGAAAGAATGGAGGGGGATGAATATAGTGGGTATCTTACTACCTTCAGAATTGGCTTTAAGTGAAAAATCTTAAGACATATTCAATCTATGGTGAAACTTCTCCCACCTCACTGAAAAGTGAGAAGGGAAAAGTGAAAAGGGAAGGAATAAGCTAAGCGGAAGGGAATACGGGAACTGGGAGGGAAAGGGGTAAGATAGGGGGAGGAACTCTAAGGCGGGGGGAGGGATACTAAAAAGGAGGGCTGTGAGAAGCAAGTGGTGCTCACAAGCTTAATACTGGGAAGGGGGGGAAAGGGGAAAGAAGGGAGAAAAGCATAAACCGGGGTTAACAAGATGGCAAGTAATACAGAATTGGTCATTCTAACCATAAATGTGAATGGGGTAAACTCCCCCATAAAGAGGAAGCGGTTAGCAGAATGGATTAAAAGCCAGAATCCTACAATATGTTGTTTACAGGAAACACACCTGAAGCGGGGAGATACATGCAGGTTAAAGGCAAAAGGTTGGAGCAAAATTTACTATGCTTCAGGCGAAGTCAAAAAAGCAGGGGTAGCCATCCTGATCTCAGATCAAGCTAAAGCAAAAATTGACCTAATTAAAAGAGATAAGGAAGGACACTATATCTTGCTAAAGGGTAGCATGGATAATGAAGCACTATCTATATTAAACATATACGCACCAAGTGGGGTAGCATCTAAATTCTTAAAAGAGAAACTAAGAGAGCTGCAAGAAGAAATAGACAGTAAAACTATAATAGTGGGAGATCTCAACCTTGCACTCTCAGAATTAGATAAATCAAACCACAAAATAAATAAGAAAGAAGTCAAAGAGGTAAATAGAATACTAGAAAAGTTAGATATGATAGATCTCTGGAGAAAATGTAATGGAGACAGAAAGGAATACACTTTCTTTTCAGCAGTTCATGGAACCTATACAAAAATTGACCATATATTAGGACATAAAAACCTCAAACTCAAATGCAGTAAGGCAGAAATAGTAAATGCATCCTTTTCAGACCACGATGCAATGAAAATTACATTCAACAAAAAACCAGGGGGAAGTAGACCAAAAAATAATTGGAAACTAAATAATCTCATACTAAAGAATGATTGGGTGAAACAGCAAATCATAGACATAATTAATAACTTCACCCAAGAAAACGATAATAATGAGACATCATACCAAAATGTATGGGATGCAGCCAAAGCGGTAATAAGGGGAAATTTCATATCTCTAGAGGCCTATTTGTATAAAATAGAGAAAGAGAAGATCAATTAATTGGGTTTGCAATTAAAAATGCTAGAAAAGGAACAAATTAAAAACCCCCAGTCAAACACTAAACTTGAAATTCTAAATATAAAAGGTGAGATCAATAAAATTGAAAGTAAAAAAACTATTGAATTGATTAATAAAACTAAGAGTTGGTTCTATGAAAAAACCAACAAAATAGACAAACCCTTAGTAAATCTGATTAAAAAAAGGAAAGAGGAAAATCAAATTGTTAGTCTTAAAAATGAAAAGGGAGAACTCGCCACTAACGAAGAGGAAATTAGAGCAATAATTAGGAGTTACTTTGCCCAACTTTATGCCAATAAATTCGACAACTTAAATGAAATAGAAAAATACCTCCAAAAATATAGCTTGCCCAAACTAATAGAGGAAGAAGTAAATATCCTAAACAGTCCCATCTCAGAAAAAGAAATAGAACAAACTATCAATCAACTCCCTAAGAAAAAATCCCCAGGACCAGATGGATTTACATGTGAATTCTACCAAACATTTAAAGAACAATTAACTCCAATGTTATATAAACTATTTGAAAAAATAGGGATTGAAGGAGTCCTACCAAACTCCTTTTATGACACAGACATGGTACTGATACCTAAACCAGGTAGGCTGAAAACAGAGAAAGAAAATTATAGACCAATCTCCCTAATGAATATTGATGCTAAAATCTTAAATAAAATATTAGCAAAAAGATTACAGAAAATCATCACCAGGATAATACACTATGACCAAGTAGGATTTATACCAGGAATGCAGGGCTGGTTCAATATTAGGAAAACTATTAGCATAATTGACTATATCAATAACCAAACAAAAACCATATGATCATCTCAATAGATGCAGAAAAAGCATTTGATAAAATCCAACATCCATTCCTAATAAAAACACTTGAGAGCATAGGAATAAATGGACTTTTCCTTAAAATAGTCAGGAGCATATATTTAAAACCATCAGTAAGCATCATATGCAATGGGGAAAAACAGGAACCTTTCCCAGTAAGATCTGGAGTGAAGCAAGGTTGCCCACTATCACCATTATTATTTAATATCGTATTAGAAACACTAGCCTCGGCAATAAGAGTCGAGAAAGAAATTAAAGGAATGAGAGTAGGCAATAAGGAAACCAAACTATCACTCTTTGCAGATGATATGATGGTATACCTAGAGAACCCCAGAGATTCTACTAAAAAGCTATTGGAAATAATTCATAATTTTAGCAAAGTAGCTGGCTACAAAATAAATCCCCATAAATCCTCAGCATTTTTATACATCACCAACATAACCCAACAGCAAGAGATACAAAGAGAAATTCCATTCAGAATAACTGTTGATACCATAAAATATTTGGGAATCTATCTACCAAAGGAAAGTCAGGAATTATATGAGCAAAATTATAAAAAAGTCTCCACACAAATAAAGTCAGACTTAAATAATTGGAAAAATATTAAGTGCTCTTGGATCGGCCGAGCGAACATAATAAAGATGACAATACTCCCTAAACTAATCTATTTATTTAGTGCTATACCAATCAGACTTCCAAGAAAATATTTTATTGATCTAGAAAAAATAACAACAAAATTCATATGGAACAATAAAAAGTCGAGAATCTCAAGGGAATTAATGAAAAAAAAAATCAAATGAAGGTGGCCTAGCTGTACCTGATCTAAAATTATATTATAAAGCAGCAGTCACCAAAACCATTTGGTATTGGCTAAGAAATAGATTAGTGGATCAGTGGAAAAGGCTAGGTTCACAAGACAGAATAGTCAATTATAGCAATCTAGTGTTTGACAAACCCAAAGCCCCTAACTTCTGGGAAAAGAATTCATTATTTGATAAAAACTGCTGGGATAATTGGAAATTAGTATGGCAGAAATTAGGCATGGACCCACACTTAACACCATATACCAAGATAAGATCAAAATGGGTCTATGACCTAGGCATAAAGAACGAGATTATAAATAAATTAGAGGAACATAGAATAGTTTATCTCTCAGACTTGTGGAGGAGAAAGAAATTTGTGACCAAAGATGAACTAGAGACCATTACTGATCACAAAATAGAAAATTTCGATTACATCAAATTAAAAAGCCTTTGTACAAATAAAACTAATGCAAACAAGATTAGAAGGGAAGCAACAAACTGGGAAAACATTTTCACAGTTAAAGGTTCTGATAAAGGCCTCATTTCCAAAATATATAGAGAACTGACTCAAATTTATAAGAAATCAAGCCATTCTCCAATTGATAAATGGTCAAAGGATATGAACAGACAATTTTCAGAGGATGAAATTGAAACTATTACCACTCATATGAAAGAGTGTTCCAAATCATTATTGATCAGAGAAATGCAAATTAAGACAACTCTGAGATACCACTACACACCTGTCAGATTGGCTAAGATGACAGGAAAAAATAATGATGAATGTTGGAGGGGATGCGGGAAAACTGGGACACTATTGCATTGTTGGTGGAGTTGTGAACGAATCCAACCATTCTGGAGAGCAATCTGGAATTATGCCCAAAAAATTATCCAATTGTGCATACCCTTTGATCCAGCAGTGTTTCTATTGGGCTTATATCCCAAAGAAATACTAAAAAAGGGAAAGGGACCTGTATGTGCCAAAATGTTTGTAGCAGCCCTGTTTGTAGTGGCTAGAAACTGGAAAATGAATGGATGCCCATCAATTGGAGAATGGCTGGGTAAATTATGGTATATGAATGTTATGGAATATTATTGTTCTGTAAGAAATGACCAGCAGGATGAATACAGAGAGGACTGGCGAGACTTACATGAACTGATGCTAAGTGAAATGAGCAGAACCAGGAGATCATTATACACTTCGACAACGATATTGTATGAGGACATATTTTGATGGAAGTGGATTTCTTTGACAAAGAGACCTAACTGAGTTTCAATTGATAAATGACAGACAAAAGCAGCTACACCCAAAGAAAGAACACTGGGAAACGAATGTGAACTATCTGCATTTTTGTTTTTCTTTCCAGGTTATTTATACCTTCTGAATCCAATTCTCCCTATGCAACAAGAGAACTGTTCGGTTCTGCAAACATATATTGTATCTAGGATATACTGCAACATATCCAACATATAAAGGACTGCTTGCCATCTAGGGGAGGAGGTGGAGGGAGGGAGGGAAAAAAATTGGAACAGAAACGAGTGTCAATATAAAGTAATTATTAAATAAAAATTTAAAAAAAAAAACAAATAAGAAAGAAATTAAAGGGTTACACCAAGAGAAGGTCAAAATGGGTTCATGACCTAGAAATAAAGAATGAGATTATAAATAAATTAGAAGAACATAGGATAGTTTACCTCTCAGACCTGTGGAGGAGGAAGGAATTTATGACCAGAGAAGAACGAGAGATCATTATTGATCACAAAAATAGAAAATTTTGATTATATCAAATTGAAAAGTTTTTGTATAAACAAAACTAATCAAGACAAGGTTAGAAGGGAAGCAATAAACTGGGAAAACATTTTTATAGTCAAAGGTTCTGATAAAGGTCTCATTTCCTGTAAGACCGTGTATTTAAAATCAGCCGAAGCCAGGAATTCAGGTTAAGGGAAAAATCTTCAATCTTTATTAAAGTGAAGAGGTGAATAAGGATTACAATAGCAATATGGGCAAGAAGGATTGCGATAGCAATATGGGTAGCTGCGACAGGAAGCCAGCTAACAGAGGGAGATCTGAGCTGAAAAGCCGTGGCAATGGCAAATGCAAGCAGTCTCTCCTTCCCCTTCCTTTTCCACTCCCCTGCCTTCACCCACCAAAATCGTCATTTCCTATACAACACATCAGGACTTGCACAAAGAATGGGCGGGGGCCATTCTTTCTCCAAGCATATATATTAATAGAGTATGGTCCAATTACTATTTAGCCTCATGTGCTTGGGACCTCAGTGCATCAACTCAAGCCTCAGCCCATTACAATTTCCAAAATATATAGAGAATTGAGTCTAATTTATAAGAAATCAAGCCATTCTCCAATTGATAAATGGTCAAAGGATATGAACAGACAATTCTCAGATGAAGAAATTGAAACTATTTCTAGCCATATGAAAAGATTCTCCAAGTCATTATTAATCAAAGCAATGCAAATTAAGACAATGCTGTTATACCACTACACACCTGTCAGACTGGCTAGAATGACAGTGACAGATAATGCGGAATGTTGGAGGGGATGTGGTGGAATTTTGAATACATCCAACCATTCTGGAGAGCAATATGGAACTATGCTCAAAAAGTTATCCATGTTACTACTGGGCTTATATCCCAAAGACATCTTAAAGCAGTGAAAGGGACCTGTACATGCAAGAATGTTTGTGGCAGCCCTCTTTGTAGTGGCCAGAAACTGGAAACTGAGTGGATGTCCATCAATTGGAAAATAGCTGAATAAATTGTGTTATATGAATATTATGGAATATTATTGTTCATAATGAAATGACCAACAGGATGATTTCAGAAAGGCCTGGAGAGAATTATATGAACTGATGCTGAGTGAAATGAGCAGGGCCAGGAGACCATTATATTCTTCAACAGCAATATTATATGATGATCAATTCTGATGGACCTGGCCATCTTCAGCAATGAGATGAACCAAATCAGTTCCAATAGAACAGTAATGAACTGAACCAGCTATACCCAGTGAAAGAACTCTGGGAGATGACTAAGAACCATTACATAGAATGCCTAATCCCTATATTTTTGCCTGCCTGCATTTTTGATTTCCTTCACAGGCTAATTGTACACTATTTCAGAGTCCGATTCTTTTTGTACAGCAAAATAACTGTTTGGACATGTATACTTATTTTGTATTTAATTTATACCTTAACACATTTAACATGTATTGGTCTTCCTGCCATCTAGGGTAGGGGGTAGGAGGAAGGAGGGAAAAATTGGAACAAAAGCTTTGGCAATTGTCAATGCTGTAAAATTCCCCATTCATATAACTTTTAAATAAAAAGGTATTAAAAATAAAATAAAATAATTATATGCATTTGTAATTAGTCAATCCTGTCAAGTGTTAGTAGTTTGTCATATTTAAGCCAATGCAGAGAGTTCTGAATTAATTTGGATAATTATTTTAAAACATCTTTTTAAAGAATCAGGTTACATTTAAAGATTTATATTGAACCTAAGCTTTCTAACCTCTAAAATCATTTTATAAGATTTATATTAAAGATATATTTGAGAATTATTCAACCTTGTAATAGAAGGTTATTTTAGAAAGGCTCTGTATTAATATCAGCATGGGTTATTGATATTAATAACAAATAGTAGGAAAGTTTATGTAGGTATGACCTTAAACTTCCTTTTGGATACCCTCAGAGAGTGGCTTTTACTTTTGGTTATGCTTAAAGCACAATATTAATTGAATAATTTCCATTTCTATATTGCATAAATTTAATGTTAACCTATTGCAGGCTCATACCTTACCAAGAAAATAAGATTGATTTCAAGCTTCACCAAAAATGTTTAAAGTCAAATTAAATATTTATATAATCTACAAAGTGGTTTAACTTATGAGCATGTGATCTAATCCCAACTTTTTTCTTAAATTCTGCCCCTCATTCCAGACATAGTAAAAGGTTATTCATCTGTCCACTTCTGCCAATTAGAGCAAATATCCTATTTATTCTTATCTGGGGGCTCAGAAATTTACCTGTGTAGAGACTTTGCTATTGTTCACTTAACCTTAAATTATAGTATCTTTCAATTTCCCAGGTAATATTTTGGTCAATCTAATGACTAATGTAGTTATATAGAACTTTTGCTATCACACAATATCAGCACGAAAATTAACTTTCCTTTGTCACCATAATGGTCATGCTTTCTCCTAAATGAAATCTTTAATGTAGCCTATCATCTTAATTTTTATGATTTCTTAATATATATATACACATATATATATATATATACATATATATGTATATATATATGATGGAGGGAAGGAAAGGAGCTGGAGAGAAAATCACTTTAGAACTTAGAAGGATTTTCCTACACGATAAACCCCCAAAATTTAGGAAATGTAAACATTATGCTTATAAGATGTGAATAATTATTTTGTTAATTGTTCTTGTGCATGATTAGTAAATGGAGTCAGTAGCACTTGTGAATGACAAAGATCACTTCAAGGAACCAACTTAACACTTAAAGGTCCTTGGAAGAGTGGTTGTTTCTGAGGATAGCAATCAACTCTTACTGGTTAACAATTAATCATAAGAATGAATGTTATGAGTGGATACATTCTGATGACAGATTAGGGGACATCATTTTGATTGCTCTTGTTCCCAAACCACCTGTAGCCTCAGACATTCAAATCAATTGCCCATGGAATACAATGGACAGGGATTCATTTTAGATTAAATTCTTTGTAAGGTTTTCTACTTTAGTAGAATCCTAGGGACAAAAATTATGTATTCTGCAGAACTGGGCAATTTCATCTATCAATAAGATCTTTCAGAGATTGAAGAATTTACAAGTTTCTGAAAAAATATTCTGGTCCTCATTCAATAATTCATCATTAACATTAGAGATATAATCATTCTCTCAAAAAACTAAGCTTCATAGAGGTAAGGGTGAGATCACAGAATCAGAAAATTTTAAATTTCAGACTAGGAACCATGTCTCTTGATCTCCAACTATATTGTGTTTTATATTATAGTATAGACTTGGCATTTCTGTAGCAATTCAAAAAGTTTCCCCATTAAAAGTATGAATATGTTCCCAGAAAGAGCCATGTAAATTAAAAGATCTAGAAAGTATTTTCACCTCCCCAAATTGTGCTATTGTGTTTTCAATTTATGTCAAAAACAAAAACAAAAACGATTTATGACCCATTTATTCTGTCCAATCAAACATTCATCAGGTAATGACATATCTTGTTTTGACATGGTAGACAAGACACAAATATCACCCACGCACATTTCAGCTATGTTAAATCAATCACTAATGCAGAAACATTCTGAAGTGATCCATATTTTAATTTTGCTTAACTTGGCTAAATGCAGTTTCCCTGCTGGGAAGGATCCGGGAGAGAACAGTCCTTCTGGAGAGGGCAGTCTCGTCATTTGAAATATGGGCTAATCACTATAATTAGGGAAGAGCTGAAACTCAGTGATCCATGCCTATTTATATATGTGTACCTATCAGGATCACGTCACTCATTATGAAAAGTTTCCTTTTAAAATGGGTGAAAAGGGGACACTGATACATTGTGGGTGGAATTGTGAACACATCCAGCCATTCCGGAGAGCAATTTGGAATTATGCTCAAAAAGTTATCAAACTGTGCATACCCTTTGATCCAGCAGTGCTTCTACTGGGCTTATACCCCAAAGAGATACTAAAGAAAGGAAAGGGACCTGTATGTGCCAAAATGTTTGTGGCAGCCCTGTTTGTAGTGGCTAGAAGCTGGAAAATGAAAGGATGCCCATCAATTGGAGAATGGCTGGGTAAATTGTGGTATATGAATGTTATGGAATATTATTGCTCTGTAAGGAATGACCAGCAGGATGAATACAGAGGACTGGCGAGACTTACATGAACTGATACTAAGTGAAACGAGCAGAACCAGAAGATCATTATATATCTCAACAACGATACTGTTTGAGGATATATTCTGACGGAAGTGAATCTCTTCGATAAAGAGAGCTTTAATTGATCAGGACAGAA
Organism: Antechinus flavipes; assembly: GCF_016432865.1. Taxonomy (NCBI): domain Eukaryota; kingdom Metazoa; phylum Chordata; class Mammalia; order Dasyuromorphia; family Dasyuridae; genus Antechinus; species Antechinus flavipes. The sequence goes on from NC_067400.1 coordinate 276,907,772, forward strand.
GCAGCTACACCCAAAGAAAGAACACTGGGAAATGAATATAAACTGCTTATATTTTTGTTTTTCTTCCCGGGTTATTTATACCTTCTGAATTCAATTCTCCCTGTGCAACAAGAAAACTGTTCGGTTCTGTACACATATATTGTATCTAGGATTTACTGTAACCTATTCAACATGTAAATGACAGCTTGCCATCTAGGGGAGGGGGTGGAGGGAAGGAGGGGGAAAATCGGAACAGAAGTGAATGCAAGGGATAATGCTGTAAAAAATTACCCTGGCATGGGTTTTATCAATAAAAAGTTATTTAAAAAAAATAAAGTGGGTGAAAAGGAAATAGAGCAAAGAAGGAGGAAAGAAGCCAGGAAGTTGTCTGAGCTTTCCCATGTTTCTGTTGGAAACAATGTTAAAGCAAGCTTGTAAAGGAATTTTAGTGGCAGAATCCACAAAAAAGAGTGAAACAATTTTCCAGCTCACGATAACTTAGAAGGTCTTTAAGAAAAGTCTGTCTCACTTGAATAAAAATGGAATGCAGACACAGGCAGTATCCAGGCAAGGAAGTGGGAAGCTCTTAGCCACTAGAATCATCAAGACCCTAACCCCTCAGGCCATGGTTCAGTAGGCTAGTAGCACAGAAGGGACACACACGAGGCCTCCAGCACCAGCACAGAAGGCAAACTGCTACTGCTGGAAACCAGGGCACAATAGGCATGACTAGGCTGGCACATCCCAGTCCCAAGCCTCAAACAGAGACTCCAGAGCAGAAAACGTGTGACCATGGCCCTGACTTCAAGGGCAAGAAGCTTAGAACAATGTATGCTATACTATTCAAATATTAAAGCTCCATACCCAGTATTACCAGGATTTAGCAGCTTCTATATTAAAGGATCACAGGGCGTGGAGTATAATATACCAGAAGGCTAAGAAGCTGTTTAAAAAAAAAAATCAACTACTCAGTAAGATTAAGCATACTTTTCCAGAGTAAAAAAATGGAAATTCAGTGAAATAGAGAACATTTAAATTTTCCTGATGAAAAAGATTACAGCTGAACAGAACATTGGGGCTTCAAATATAATACTCAAGAGAAGCATAAAAAAGCAAACAGGAAAGGAAAAATAATAAACACACATGGTGGTCAATATAGTTAAATTGTTTACTCCTCAGGGATATGATACTTGTAACATAATAAATCAAGAGGAAAGAAAAAAAAAAATAAACAGACATGGTAGTCAATATAGTTAAATTGTTTATTCCTCAGGAATAATACTTGTAATCATTGAGAATTGTATCTCTATTTGGGCAGATAGAAAAAATATACATAAACAGTAAGGGTGAATATAAATTGACACTATTTCATACATTAGAAAGATAGGCAGATAGATAGGTAGATAGATAGACAGACAGACAGATAGACAGATAGAAAAATAAATGTGTGGGAAAGGATTGTATTGAGAAAAGAAGAAGGGGAAAAGCAGAATGGGATAAATTATATCATATGAAGAAGCATAAAAGATCTATTGCAATTGAAGGAAAAAAGAGAGAGTGTGAGCATTATTTGAAATTTATTCTCATCAGATTTGGCTCAAAAGAGTAGTAAAACATACTCAAATAGATAAAGAAACCAAACATCCTACAGAAAAGTAAGGGGTGAAGGAGAGCAGAAAAATGAATGGAGGGGTTTGTTATAAAAGGGAGGGCAAATTGAGGAATGCAGTTGGTTGAACATGATGAAGTGGGGCAGGATGAAAGGATAAAAGAAAGTATTAATGAGGGGAAATGAAATGGAGGAAATATACAGTTAGTTAGCTATCAGTGTCAATTTATATTCACTTCTACTGTCTATGTATATTCTTTCTATCTGTGCAAATAGAGAAAGAAGAAAGAAAGGAAGGAGGAAAGGAAAGAAGGGAGAAAGAAGGGAAGGAGGAACAAATTAAGAAATCAAAAAAAAAAAAGCAGGGGTAGCAGTCCTTATCTCAGACTAAAACAAAAGCAAAAATAGATCAAATTTAAAAAGACAAAGAAGGAAATTACATCTTCCTAAAAAAGAACCATAGACAGTGAAATTATAGCAATTTTAAACATATATGCACCAAGTTATATAGTATCTATAATCTTTGAGAATTTGAGTGAGTTACAGGACAAAAAGAGGCAACAAAACTATACTAATGGGAGACCTCAAGCTCTCCCTTTCAGAACTGGATAACTCTAACCAAATCTAAACCAAAATAAATAAATAAACAAAAAACAAGTTAAGGAGGTTAATAGAAATTTAAATGTGTTAGATATGACAGATTTCTGAAGAAAATTGAATGGGGATAGAAAGGAATATTCCATTTTTCAGTGGTACATGGAACTAACAAAAATTGATCATGTATTAGGGCATAGCAATCTCACACTTACATGCAGAAAAAACAGAAATATTAAATTCATTTTTCTCAGATAAGGATGCAATGCAAATGCATGTAATAAATGGAAAGGGAAAGTTGGGTTAAAATTATTTGGAAACTATACAATCTAATCCTAAAGAATGCATGGATCAAAGAACAAATCATAGAAGCAATCAATAATTTCATCAAAGAGAATGGAAGTAATAACACAATATATCCAAATTTATATGATGCAGCCAAAAGAGTACTTAGAGAAAATTTCATGTCCCTAAATACTTACATGAATTAAAAAAGATAAATAGAGGCAGCTAGGTGGTGCAATGGATAAAGTATTAGCCCTGAAGTCAGGAGGTCCACTAATAATAATTGCAAGCCAAAATCACGTAGCCCACAAACCCTTGACACACACACACACACACACACACACACAAAATTACTTTACCATACTTATCATCCTTCAACTGTTACTAATTATAGCCTTCACCTCATCAGAACTTATCATATTCTATATTCTATTTAAAACCACACTAATCCTCACCCTAATCATTATCACAAGATGAGAAAGCCAAAATGAAAGTTTTAAAATCTGACCTCAGACACTTAATAGCTTTAAGTCCTAAGCTTTAAGGCCCTAGCTTTGTGATTCTGGGCAAGTCACTTAATCCCAATTGCCTCAGGAAAAAGAAAGAAAGAAAGAAAAAGAAAAATAATTGATCAATCAATTAATTGGGTATGCAATTTCAAAAACTATAAAAAGAAAAAAATTAAAAATCCACAATTATACATCAAATTAGAAATTTAGAGTGAAGGGAGAGCTTAATAAAATTGAAAGTAAGAAAACTATTGAAAAATAAATACAAATAAAAACTGGTTTATGAAAAAAAATAAATAAAAACTTTAGACAAAAATATGGATAATTTGATTTAAAAAAGAAAGAAGAAAACCAATTACCATTTTCAAAAATGAAAAGGGTGCATTCACCATTAAAGAAGAAATAATTATGAGCTATTTTCCCCATCTGTGTGGCAATAAATATGACAAACTAAATGAAATGGATGAATATTTATAAAAATATAAATTTATCATCTTAATAAAAGAGAAAATAAAATACTTAGCCCATATAGGAAAAAAATAAATTGAATAATCCATCAATGAACTCCCTAAGGAAAATTTTCTAGAGCTAGATTGATTTACTGGTAGACTTTACCAAATATTTAAAGAATAATTCCAATGCTACATTAATTATTTGGAAAAATTGACAAAGGCATTCTACCAAAATCTTTTTATGACACAAATATGGTGCTTATGCATTAAACAAGAACAGCTGAAACAGAAAAAAGAAAATAATATACCAATTACCCTGATGAATGTTGCTGCAACTTTTTTTCAAATAAAATAATAGCAAAGAGATTGCAATGATTTACCAAGGGTGTAATATACTATGATTTTTGGGGGGTTTTTATCAGGAATGGAGGTGTGGTTCAATATCAGGAAAACTATCAACACAATTCACCATATCGAAAAAAAAAAAACTAACAAAAATGTTATGTATTCATATGATTATCTCAATAGATATAGAAAAAGTTTTAGAGCAACCATTCTATTAAAAGCCCTAGAAAGCACAGGGTTTCATTAAAATGATAAATAGTCTCTATCTAAAACTATCAGTAAGCATTACTTGTACTGGGAATAAGTTAGAAGCCTTCAGAATAAGATCAGGAGTAAAAAACAAGAATGCCCATTATCACCACTATTATTCAATTGGACAATAGAAATATTAGCTTAAGTAAAAAGAGAAGAAAAGGCAATTGAATAAATTAGAATAGACAGTGAAGAAATGACAAAATCTTTGTGCAGGTGATATGATGTTATACTTAGAGAATTCTAAAGATATTGCCTTATTGTACTGGATACCATAACCAAATTAGAATAGCAAAGAATAACTTATCTGTCAGATCTATGGAGAAAGGAATTTATGAACAAATAAGATATAGAGAGCATTATCGAATGCAAAATAGATAACTTTAATTACTTTAAATTAAGAGATTTTTGCACAAACAAAACCAATACAACCAAGATTAATATGAGAAGGAGAGAAGAAATATGGGAAACAATTTTTATCACCAGTGTTTTGATGAAGGACTCATTTCTAAAATATATAGAGAACTGAATAAAATTTATCAGACTATGTCATTTCCCCAGTATATAAATGGTCAAAGGACATGCCTAAGTTGTTTTCAGTTGAAGAAATTAAAGCTATTTATAATTATATGAAAACAAAGCCTTTAATCACTATTGATTAGAGAAAGTCAAATTCAAACAACTCTAAGGTACTAATTTACACTGATCAGTATGATAGAAAAGAAAAATAATAAATCTTGGAGATGTGAGAAAACTGAGACACTAATGCATTGTTGAAAGAGTTGTAAATTGATCCAACCTATCTAGAAAGCAATTTGGAATTATGTCAAAAAGGTAATCAAACTGTGCATATCTTTTGGTCAAACAATGCCATTATTTGGTCTATATCCCAAAGATATCACAAAAAAGGAAATGAACCTACATTTACAAAAATATTTGTAAATATTTTACAAAAAAATATTTGTAACAGCTCTCTATGTGTTGGCAAAGAATTGGAAATTGAGGGGATACTCAACAATTAAGGAATGGTTAAGCAAGTTGTGGTATATAAATACAAGGAAAGACTATTGTTTTATAAGAAATGGTGAGCAGCTAGATCTCAGAAAACCCTAGAAAAATTTATTTGAACTGACAGAGTGAAGTGAGTAGAACCAGAAGAACATTGTACACAGTAACAGAAACATTTTGCAATTATCAACTATGATTGATTGATTTGTTTTCAAAAATACAATGATCCAAGGCAATTTGAAAAGATTCATGATGGAAGATACTAATCATTTCCAGAGAAAAAACTATAGCATCTAAATGCAGATCAAAGCATACTCTTTTCACCTTTTTGTTTGTTTTCTTTTGTTTGTTCTTATCACTTTTCCATTTTGCTTTGTTGCTTCTTTCACAGCATAACTAATATGGAAATGTGTTTACATGGTTGCAAATATATAACCTATATGATATTGGGGAGGTGGCAATGGAGGAGAAGTGGTAGCAGTAATTTAAAACTCAAAATTTTATAAAAAATGAATGTTGAAAACTATCCTTACATGCAATTAGAAAAGATAAAATTTTCCTTGTCTCCTCAAAACATGGCTAAATGTTTGAGGCCCACATTAGCTCTTGATCATCCCAAGAGTATGTTTCAGCCTTGGTGTTTCTTTTAATGTTTCCTTCCTCTGTTTTGCCTCTTTTATTAGGACTTAGGTACAAATTTTCTTTTTAATGATGGAAAGGAGTTAAATCAAATTACCTATTACAATGCATGTGATTTGAAATTCATGTGACTTTTCAGTTTTATAGTTGACCACCACCAGCAAACATTTCATGAAACTCTTTATGAGTATATGAGTATATCTCCAGTCTTGGTTGTGATGTTGTAAAAAAAAGGAAGTCACATAAATCTAAGAATACACACACAAAAATTCACTTTTTTGAGTTAATGGGATAGTTTACATAGATAAGCTTGCGGGGTTCATCCAAAATTAATTGAACCAATAACATTAGCAAAGTAGTGGGATAGGAAACAAACACAGAAATCTTCAACTTTTCTATGCATTGCCAATGATACCCACCAGGAAAAGATAAAAAAGCATATTTCAAACAAAATAGATTAAAATAAAGTATAAATATTTAGGACTTCACCTACCAAAACCCACAAATAAACTATATAAATACAAATATAAACTACTCTCTGTAGACAGATCTATATAATTGGAAAGGCATTAGTGTTTATAGTTAGACCATGGCAGTAAAATAAAAAAGATAATTGTACCCAAGTAAATTTATTTATTTAATTCTATGTCAATTAAAAAACAAAACAAACAAACAAACAAACAAAAAGAATTACTTTGAGGAACTTATACTGAATAGTACTGAATATAGTTCTGAAAATAGTGCTGGAATGCACCTGGAAGACAAAAAAAGTTAGTATTTTGAAGGGAAACAGTGAAATTAAAATTGAGAAGGAAGGGGTCATAGCAATATGAGATAAAAAAATAAATAATAATAGAATGTGGTAATCATCAAAACCAATTCTGATTAAAGTTTAAAAAGTAAATAATTGAATATTAGTTACATATATGCAAAAATAAATATAGTAACATAGTGCTTGATAAACCTAAAATTCACAAATATTAGTTTTTAAAGACTTAGCATTACACAAAATTGCCAGAAAAATTGGAAAGTAATCAGAAAGAAATTAGCTAGAAATTACCATATACAACAATAAGCTCTGAATAGACACATGATCTAGTTATTTTTAGTCACAACATTAACAAATTATAAGAATAATAAAAAATACTTTTTTGTAATTATTGAAAGGAAAAGAATACATGTCTAGAAAAGAAAAAGATCAAATTGTAGAAGGAGAAATAGACACTTTTATTACACCAAAACTGAAAATGTTTGAAAGAAAAAAATGGTTAAAATTAGAAATGAAACAATTAATTGAGGGAAAATCATTGCAGTACATTTTTTTCTGATAAAATTTATATTGAATATGTATAATAACATTTCTTCAATAATATATGGTTAAAGATATGAAAATATAATTCTCAAAAAAAGTAGAAAGTAGATAAAACAAGTAAAAAAGTGCTCTAGATCACTATTAATTATTTTTGTTGCTGTTGTTGAGGCTTTTTCAGTCAGACATAAGCCCATTTGGTGTTTTCTTAGTAAAGATACTTAAGTAGATTGTTATTTCCTTTTCCAGTTCATTTTACAAATGAGGAACTCAGGCCAACAATTTTAATTGATCTGCTTAGGGTCATAGTGGCTGAGATGGAATCTGAATTCAGGAAAATTAATCTGAGTCACTTATGTGCAATTCTAAATTAAATTAACTCTGATGGTCCAACTTTCAATATTCAGATTGTCAGATGGACAAGAGGCAAAATGATAGTTATTAAATAGACTATAGTAAGACAGAAACACTGATATACTGCTGATTGAAGTATGAATTATTCCAAATGTTCTAGAAGACAATTTGATACTATACCATCACTCACTAAACTTTTCATATTCTATGATACAGAAAAAAGGAAAGAAAAAAAAATAACAGCAATAACAACAGTACTACTAAGCTTATATACCAAAAAATAATAATAAAAAGAAAACAAGTAGCATCCACATTTCTTCATAGTGGCTCTTTTTATTATACAAAAAAAAAAAAAAACTAAATACTAATGGAATTTTAATTGAAGGATGACAGAACATATAGAATATTAATGTAATAAAAGTTTATTGTGATTAAAAAAAAAAGGATTCAGAGACACTAGGAAAGATTTGCTTGAAATGATGCTGAGTGAAATGAACAATGATTTATGTAATGAGAGAAAACAAAACTTTTCCCCCTTTTTATTGCTTTATTTTTATTTAATATTTTTATTAATATTTAGTACATATTTCTTTATGTGTCATTTGGGAGAAAAGTGAAAAACCATGAGGGAAAAAAAAACACAAGAAAAAGAAAATTAAAAGTAAACATAACATGTGACAATTTACACTGTCTCCATAGCTCCTTCTCTGGATGCAGATAGCATTTTCTTTCCAAAGTTTATTGGAATTGCCTTGGATCTTAGAATTTCTTTGAAGAACCAAGTCTTTCACAGTTGATCATTACACAATCTTGTTGTTATGTGCACATTATATCCCTGGTTCTACTTGTTTTGCTCGGAATTAGCTTCTGTAATTCTTTTCAGGTCTTTCTAAAATATGCTTGTTCATCATTTTTTTATACAATGATAATATTTCATTACTTTCATATACCATAACTTATTCGGCCATTCTTTGGTGGATGGGCATTTACTAATTTTTCAATTCTTTGTCATCACAAGAGGGGAATTTTGTCATATCTATCTACCTACCTATCTATCTATCTATCTATCTACCTATCTATCTATCTATCTGTATTTCTGAGGCAACATGGGGTTAAGTGATTTGCCAGGGATCACACAACTAATATGTATTATGTGTCTGAGAATGGATTTGAACTCAGGTGCTCCTGATTTCTGAGATGCTACTATATCCATTATGTTATCTAGCTGTCCTGAAAAAAGAACTTTGAAAAACTTAAGTATTCTGATGAATATGACTCAAGAAGTACTAAACTGAAACATGTTCCACTGAAGGTATGATGGTGTAGAAAAACATACAAATAAACATACACACACATATAATTGGATACAATATATGCACACGAATATATCTATATGCACATGTGTATAAATGCATATAAATGCACACACACACACACACACACACACATATAATTCAATTCAATAAACATTAAGTTTCTACTATATACCAGATACTGTGTTAAACACCCTAAGGAATCTTAAACAATCTAATAGGTGAAAAATTTACATTTCCTGAACCTTTATGAATCATTCCTTAACTAAGTAGAGTTCTTGATGCTAAGTGGACAGTTAATGTTCAAATACCAATCTTCTAAAAAGAAAAAAAAAATGGCTTTAGAAGGATTTCAGCACTGTACCCTCGAGCTCTACAATCAGAAGGGAAGGGATGGTGAGAAAGTGAAGAAGGTATATCAAAAAACTGTCTCAATCAGCATGATAATGAGATTTCAGATAATCAGCTTCTCCTGAATGGAGAAATCAACCAAATCTGCTATTGGAAAGTACATACATACACGTACACATAGAGAGAAACCAAGACAGACAGAGGTAGAGAAAGAGAGACATTGGGCATGCCAAATATGGGTTTATTTTGCTTGACTATCTTTTTTTTAAAAAAATGAATTTTTTTCTTTTCTTAAAAAAAAAAATTCTCCCAATTGGATTGTAAGCTCTTGGAGAGCAGGGATTCATATTCTGATTCTTTCTCTCTTCCACAACCCAATAGGTTCTCAGTGCAGTTTTGTTGATTCATAGAAAATTTGAGTGTCGTGATCAGAGTCAGCAGCATGAGAGTAGGAGAAGGGAGTGGGAGTATGGCGACAGGTTCGTGGGAAGCTCTTCAGCGCCCTTTGAGCAAATTAAATCATTGTGCTCCTTTACTGGGTGCTTTCCTTGTTTCTCTAACTGTAGTTTGCTCTTTATTATTTTTATGAGGTTCAGTCAAAATCACTTTGTCCTTTTAATTCCTGCTAGTACCTGCTGGCTGTGTGGGTGGTGCTATTTCTGAGAGCACCAGCACTTGACTGCATCCGGAGATTTTGCTGCTTTTAAAAGCAATCAACAGGCAATGTGAGAACCCTGAGACAAGAGGGAGGTATAGCCTTTTTAGAAGGTCTTTTCTCTACATACCCAGCTGAATTACAAAGATTGCTCAGATTTTTTCCCCTCCCTCTCATTTTTCTATAAAAAAAATGGATCTTCCCTTATAAGGAGTAAGATACAATCTTTAGTAGATATTGTTTGATTTAGCAGGAGTCATTCTAAGGCCAGATAAGTTCAGTAGATGAGTCAGCCCTATCCCCCGGAGGACTTTCATATAGGAGCTGCAAAGGGGAAGGGATTTTCATCTTAGAAAATTTCACTCTTTTAGTTCCACTTTAGGGTAAGATTAAAGTATAACTTAAAATTAATTCTATCTGGGCTCCAAGAAGTATATTAGATAAAATTGTTGAGGTGAGATACTTTGTGGAGAAACATGGAAGGCTTTAATGAAGCTAATTAATGAAAGGAAATTAGGCAGTTTAACAAAGCAAGAAAAGAGAAAGAAAAATAAGGAAAAGTAAAAAAATTGAAGCTATACTTCCCATTTAACCTTTCTGTAATTACTTACAATCTGGCTTTTATATACTACATTGAATTGTAAGGACTTATGTGATTTTCAGGTTATACTTTTAATTCTTAAAAGTCACGGATTATATACATTTCTTTCTTTTCTTTCTTCTTTCTTTTTTCATTCATTCATTCTTTCTCTTCTTCTTTCTTTTTCCTTCTTTTATCTATGTATCTCTCTATATATCTATCTTTATCTTTCTATTCTTCACATTACCTAGACAGTATCTTTCACACAGTAAAGGCTAAAACTGTTTGTTGTCTGATTCCAGACTTTATCCTTTGTACTATCAAGCATTGATTTATTTTACTAAACTGTGATCCCAAATTATCAACTATCTAATGGAAATTAACACTTGTTATTAATTTGTATAGTGGCTTAAATTCAATTTCTTTAAATCTAAATTCATCCCTAAAACCTCATTTCATTCCTAATATATTCAGCCACAGTCTATATTTTTTGCTTCTTCATCGTTTTTGTCCCCTTATTTAATCAGTCACAAAATTATACCATTTTTTCCTTTAGTAATATATTTGACATTTAGTCTTGTTTTTTTTCCCCATTTCCTGAGGCTTACTCTCCTGATTGGTAACTTCCTAGACACAATCACTATTTCCTTAGAGATCCAAGCTTTGCTAAACTCACTCTGAACTTTTCCAATCAACTCATCATCACTTCCCTTCCACCCTCCAATTTGCAACTCTCTTTGTTGTATTTTTATCCCTTATTAGAAAATAGGCTACTTAAAGGCCTATCTTATTTTCTTATATTTATATGCATAATATTTAACACAGTACTTGGCATTTTCTGATTCCTTCATAAATTTTCTATCAGTCTATTTAGTAAGTGAAAACTGCCCCAAAGATATATGAACACATATAAAATATCTATTAATTGATAATTAGAAGCAAATCTCTTTTATAGTGAAAGCTCCAAAAATCAAAATTCTCAAATATTGAACAAATCTCTCATCCCCATCAAATATTGCATTTGGAAAGAAACAAATAAGTTCCAAAAGGATTGAATGAATTTCATTCTCTCACCTTTCTACTTGATTATTGGAAGCCACAAAGCATCAATGTACTAAAAACAAAATTGCAAGCTCAAAGACCCCCTGGGTAATTTACACAATGGAATGCAAATTAGCTCCTGAAATAACAGTTAAAAGTTAGGTATATCAACATTGTCAAATGAGATATTTAGGGGGCAAGAAGAGAGAAGAATAGACCATTGCTTTTTATTAAGTGAAGTCACAACTCAATTTATTCTATTAAATTTCATCTCAAATAGAAGACATCTAGATTACAAACCATAGAAGGCTTAAAACCAAAGCCATAGTGATAGAAGAATGTGGGAATGCAAACTAGGGCAAATTATGAGCCTCTGGGCTCTGCAAGAACCCAGAACCTGGCTGTGCTTACACAGCACTGGAAGTCAGTCAGCAAAACTGCCCCAGAGAAAACTAAAGTGACTGTCACCCCTTTTTCTTAAGGGCAGATCTTAACCCTTAAAATGAGCAAAAAAGCAAAAAGATCATTACAGCTTTTAGGGAGAAAGAGAACAGGCCTCAAATGCTGAGAATCTTGAAAACAAATCAACTCCAGATGAAGCCCCAAATAGAGATAAGTATTGGTACCCCTTTCAAAAACCTCTATTGGAAGAATTCAAAAAGGATCTTAAAAAATTTAGCAGCTAGGTAGCACAGTGGATAAAGCACTAGTCCTGAAGTCAGAAGTATCTGAGTTCAAATCTGGCCCCAGACACTTAACACTTCCTAGCTGTGCGACCCTGGGCAACACTTAACCCCAAGTGCAAGAGAAAGAGAAAGAGAGAGAGAGAGATGATCTTTCCTGAAAGATGATGTCTAGGCTCTTTTTACATCCTGATGTTCAGGTAGTCCAATGAATCTTAGATTGTCTCTCCTAGTTCTATTTTCCAGGACAGTTGCTTTTCCAATGAGATATTTTACATTTTTTCCCCACTTTTTGGTTTTATTTGGTTGATTCTTGAAGTATCATTGATTCATTCACTTCCACTGGTTCAATTCTAATTTTAAGTGAATTATTTTCTTCAGGTCACTTCTTAAATCTTCTTTTTGCATTTTACCAATTGAACTTTTACATGAAGTGTTTTGTTCATTGCATATTTTTTTTCCATTTCACAAATTTTGTTTTTCATTGCATTTGATTCTTTTTCATATCTATATTATAAGGAGTTATATGCATTTTCCATTTCATCAAGTCTATTTTTAAGGAGTTTTCTTCAGATAATTTCTAGATTTCCTTTTCCATATCCTCTTGCAAAGATCTTATTTCCAGTGCGAGCAGCTCCACTATCTTTAGATAATCACCACCCAGAAAGTGGTGAATGGAAGGGACCAGACAGGTTAGCTGCTTGGTAGAGAGGGTTTGCTTGTATTTCTACAGATGGAGAAGGAATCAGGTGGATGCTATCAAAACATGTTCACTTTGTCCATTGGAGAGAGATGTAGCAAACCCTTGAAACAAAGGAGAAGACCCAAGAAACAGTGGATGGTTCCATCCTTGATTGTGCCCACCGCTGAAAGAGCATAACAGCTATGGAAACTGACTCATGGACAGCAAAAATTGTTAATCAGACTAATGCAAGACTTCAAAACCCTCAGGAATCATTGGATTCTCTGAGACATAATGAGACAGTTGCAGGACTTGAAAATCTGCAGGAATCATTGGATTCCCTAACACAAAAAGAGACTATTGTAGGACTTCAAAACTTGCAAGGATCATTGGATTCCCTAACACATAAAAAGACTGTTACAGGACTTCAAAACTTGCAGGGATCATTGGCTTTCCTGACATTTAAAGTAATGGACAATAGATTGGTTTTGGACTATGTCTTGGTTGCTGAAGGAAACATATGTGTGATTGTTATTTACATACCCTCCTTCTAGGACTTCAGGAAATTTTTTTTTTTACAATACCATGTTGATTCATATTGTTTGTTGCATGTACAATTCAGGTTTGCTACATCACACTGAGCCTGCACCAGCTGTGGGGAGAGTCATCACTACTAGCTTGTGATTCATTGCTATGTGCTTGTGTGATACCTCCCATGCTGATGGGTTTGTGTATACCTGTTCCTAGTAAGAGGCTTCAGTCCAGAAACCTTATTAACAATATCTGGCTTGATTCCCCACTTCTCTTTGGTGTTTTTCATCTCCCTTCCTGAGAAGTCAGGGAGGGTATGATCACGTCCTTTTGGGTTCTCATCTCCCTGAGAACTCAGGGAGGATATGACCACCTGTGTTCTAAAACAAAAGAAAGGGGGAGATGTAGAGGGCTGAAACTCCAAAAAGGTATGCTTGAATCAGACAATCAAGGATTTAAGGCTAATTACCTATTCAATGCAAGACAATGACTCTATTAGCATATATTTGGATAAATGGCTCTTCTCTTGGTTGGTGCTTGCTGAATGTTTGGTGTTAAGATAATTTTAGGTAATGGTTAGATGGTGGAGGAAAAGGAGCCAGTGTGACTTGGCTGCAGGATGAGGAGAAGAGAGGCTGGTGACTCTAGACTCCAGAATCCAGGATTTTGCTTGTCTCCTTCCTTCACTTGTCCCCTTAAAGATCAATGACTTTAATTTATCCTGACTCTGGCTAACCCCAGAGCCTTCCAGGGAGGCAGCCCATACTCTACAGAATATGATATTCTGGGCCAGGGCACGTGGGAAGAAGTGACAATGTTAAGATTGAAACCAAGAATCACTTGCCCAGAAAAATTGAGTATAAACTTCCAGGAGAAAACCAGATATATAATAAAACAAAGGACTTTAAAGCATTCTTAATAAAAAGACCAGAGCTTACCAGAACATTTGTCTTTCAAATTGAATACACAAGAGAAGCTTGAAAAGATAACTAGGAAAGGGAATCTTAAGGTGTATATCCTGGAAGAAAATGAAAGGGACAGGTTGGATGGGATAAATTATCATTCACAAAAAAGGGAAGAAAAAAAACTTTTACAGGGATAGCTAGATGATACAGTGGATAGCATTGAATTAAGGAGGACCTGATTTCAAATCCATTTTTCAGACATTTAATACTTACTAGTTGAGTGATTTTAGACAAGTCACTAAGTCACTTAACTCCAACAACCTCATAAAAAAAAAAAAAAAAGCTTTTAAAATGGAGGGGAAGGGAGGAGCTAAGGATGAGTGAGTGGCTTTTACTTTCATCAGAATTGGCTCAAAGAGGGAATACCATATACATAAAATCTATCTTTACCCTACAGAAAAGTAGAGGGAAAGGAGATTAAAAAAAAAAAAAACAAAAAAAAAAAAAAAAAAAAAAACAGTGGAGGAGGGGAGTACTTAAAGGGAAGCCAGATTAGAGGAGAGAATAATCAGAAGAAAAATGTGTTTGAAGAGAGACAGGATGTAAGGAAGTAAAGAATAAAAATCAACAATGTGTATGAGGGGACTTCTGGCCAAGATGGTGGAGAGGAGGCACACAGTTGCATAAGCTCTACGTTTTCTCTCAGAATCGATTTCATTACAAGCCTCTGAATTAATGCTTGACTGAAAAAAAAAAAAAAAAAACAAAAACCACAAATCATTACCAAGAGAAGACATCCTTGAAATTCGCCAGAAAAGGTCTGTTTTTGCTTGAGGGCAGGGACAGTTTTAGATTGGGCACAGGATGAGGGCAGGCACTGGCAGTGAGAGCCTGGCAGGCAGCTCACAGCCGATCAGACTGGAGGGGGTGGGGTATGATCTCAACCGTCTCGGCAGGGAGAGCTTTACTACAGGATTAGATACTTTGCCCTGGCAGCAAGTCAGTAGCCCAGGAGAGAAGCTAAAAACATTGGGGGTGAAGAATACAGCCTGGAATAGCTGGAGTCTCTAGGGACCTGGCCACTCCTCCCCCACAGTGTCTCAGCACGCTCTCGGAGTCTTAGATCGCAGGGGCAGCACAGTCCTGCTAGTGCCTCACTGCTGCCCCCACAAACTGTAAAGGAAGTTCGGTAACACCACCCAGCCCCTCCCCCCAAAAAAGCAGATGCCATTTAGTTTGTTTTTTTCTTTTTTTCTTTGCTAGTTTGTCTTTGAATCTACTCTGACAAAATGAGCAAAAAACTGAAAAGGACCTTAAACATTGACAGCTTCTATATCGATAGAGATCAGACTCTAAACCCTGAGGAGACTAAAAACAGACTGTCTCCAGGTGAATCCCCAAAGGAGGAGATCATTTGTTCCTCAGCACAGATGAACCTTATAGAAGAAATTAAAAAGGCTCTCATAAGAGAGCTAGAAGAAAAATGGGAAAAGGAGAGGGAGGCTTGGCAAGAGAGTCTGGAGAAGTCATCCCACTCATTTAAAGACAGAGTGGAAAAAGAAATTAAATCCTTGAAAAATAGGATTAATGAACTGGAAACAGAAAATAGCTCTCTAAAAAATAAAATTGGCGAAATGGAAAAAAATAATCCATAGAACAAAAGAACTCAATTGGACAATTAGAAAAAGATATTTAAAAAGTGAGTGAAGAAAATACTTCATTGAAAATCAGAATCGAACAAATGGAATTGAATGAGTTGAGGAGACAAGAAGAATCAGTCAAGCAAATCCAAAAAAAAAAAAAAAATCAAACAATGGAAAAGTGTAAATGGCTGAGGCTTGAGATGATGCACTGAGGTCCCAAGCACATGAGGCTAAATAGTCACTGGACCACACTCTATTAATATATAAGCTTGGAGAAAGAATGGCCCCGCCCACTCTTTGTGCAAGTCCTGATGTGTTGTATAGGAAATGACGATTTTGGTGGGTGGAGGCAGGGGAGGGGAAAAGGAAGGGGAAGGAGAAACTTTTGGCATTGCCATTGCCACGGTTTGCTCAGCTCAGATCTCTCTCTGTTAGCTGGCTTCCTGTCGCAACTGCCCATATTGCTATCACAATCTTAATTGCCTATATTTGCTATCACAATCCTTATTCACCTCTTCACTTCAATAAAGATTGAAGATTTTTTCCTTAACCTGAATTCCTGACTCAGGCTGATTTTAAATACGCAGTCATTACAATTGGCACTCAAGCGTGGGAACCAAGGACCCTACTTTCACTGAAGAAGTCTCCAGTGACTAGGAATTTAGGTGAGTATAAGACAAACAGGGAACTTATTTTCTTAAAGACAAAATTAATAACCTTTTTTTTTTTGGCTGGAATGGGACAGATCCTAGGTAAAGATTCTCCACCCCCCACCCCAACCCCTTCACCCCCAGCCCCACCCAGGAGTGGTGCTATAGAAAGCCTGCTTAAGCTGATAGAAGATCAAGGGCTACTTGTAACTTGGGAACAGACAGTTAGACTTCTGGGTACATTAAAATGCACCTCCCTTTGGTTCTTAGAGGAATAGCAAATCTCTCTAGATAACTGGGCATTGGTTGGTCAACAGCTCTCCGCATATAACAATGAAAACGGTCCTCATTCAATTTTCATGGAGGCATTCTATTTATACAATATGATACAGTTGGCCTTAAGATACCCTATAAGGAGTATCTGGAATTATGCCCAAAAAGTTATCAAACTGTGCATACCCTTTGATCCAGCAGTGTTTCTATTGGGCTTATACCCCAAAGAGATACTAAAAAAGGGAAAGGGACCTGTATGTGCCAAAATGTTTGTAGCAGCCCTGTTTGTAGTGGCTAGAAACTGGAAAATGAATGGATGCCCATCAATTGGAGAATGGCTGGGTAAATTGTGGTATATGAATGTTATGGAATATTATTGCTCTGTAAGGAATGACCAGCAGGATGAATACAGAGAGGCTTGGAGAGACCTACATGGACTGATGCTAAGTGAGATGAGCAGAACCAGGAGATCATTATACACTTTGACAACGATATTGTATGAGGATGTATTCTGATGGAAGTGGATTTCTCTGACAAAGAGACTTAACTGAGTTTCATTGGATAAATGATGGACAGAAACAGCTACACCCAAAGAAGGAATACTGGAAAATGAATGTGAACTATTTGCATTTTTGATTTTCTTCCCGAGTTATTTTTACCTTCTGAATCCAATTCTCCCTGTGCAGTGGGAGAACTGTTCGGTTCTGCAAATAAGTATTGTATCTAGGATATACTGCAACATATTCAACATATATAGGACTGCTTGCCATCTTGGGGGGGGAGGAGGAAGGGAGGGGAAAAAACGAAACATAAGTGATTGCAAGGGATAATGTTGTGTAAAAATTATCCTGGCATGGATTCTGTCAATACAAAGTTATTATTAAATAAAATTAAATTAAAAAAAATAATAATGTGGATGCTGCTAGATCCTTGGTGATCCTTATTGTGGCTCTTCTATATTTGAATTGGGGTTTTCTAGCCACTTGCAGTATTTTTTCCTTCATCTAAGGGTTCTGGCATTTGGCCCCTATATTTCTTTGTGTTTTGATTTTAGGATCCCTTTCAGTAGGTGATCAATGAATTCTTTCCATGTCTATTTTACCCTCTGTTTCTATGACTTCTGGGCAGTTCTCTTTGATAATTTCCTGGAAAATAGTGTCCAGGCTCTTTTTCTCATCATACTTTTCTGGAAGTCCAATAATTCTCAGAGACAATCTCCTGGATCTTTTTTTTCCAGGTCTGTCATTTTCCCAAGAATGTATTTCACATTCTTTTTCATTGTTTGATTTTTTTGGATTTGCTTGACTGATTCTTCTTGTCTCCTCAACTCATGCAATTCCATTTGTTCGATTCTTATTTTCAATGAAGTATTTTCTTCACTCACTTTTTAAATATATTTTTCTAATTGTCCAATTGAGTTCTTTTGTTCTATGGAATTTTTTTCCATTTCACCAATTTTATTTTTTAGAGAGCTATTTTCTGTTTCCAGTTCATTAATCCTATTTTTCAAGGATTTGATTTCTTTTTCCACTCTGTCTTTAAATGAGTGGGATGACTTCTCCAGACTCTCTTGCCAAGTCTCCCTCTCCTTTTCCCATTTTTCTTTTAGCTCTCTTATGAGAGCCTTTTTAATTTCTTCTATGAGATTCATCTGTGCTGAGGAACAGATGATCTCCTCCTTTGGGGATTCACCTGGAGACAGTCTGTTTTTAGTCTCCTCAGGGTTTAGAGTCTGCTCTCTATCTATATAGAAGCTGTCAAGATTTACGGTCCTTTTCAATTTTTTGCTCATTTTGTCAGAGAAGAATCAAAGACAAACTAGCAAAAAGAAAAAAAGAAAAAAATCCTAAATGGAGTCTGCTTTTTTGCCGGGGGGGAATGGGGATGGAGAGGGGGCTGGGTGGTGTCACCGAGTTTCCTCTACATACTGAGGGGGCAGCAGCGAGGCACTAGCAGGACTGTGCTGCAGTCCTTTGAGAGCACAAAGACTTTGAGAGCGTGCTGAGTAACTGTGGGGGAGGGGTGGCCAGGTCCCGAGAGACTCCAGCTGTTTGTGGTTAATCCCACTGAGTTAACATCTTGTTGTAAGATTACTTATTTCATGTATACTTGGCCCTCTACAGCTAAGCATTTCACAAAAATTCTCATTTAACCATCATAACCTCCTGGGAGGTAGGTGCTATTATTATCCTGATGTAAATGGATGCTAAATAATTTACTCAGGGTCCCAAAATTAGTATATGTCTGAGGCCAGTTTAGAACTCAGATTTTCCTAACTTGCTAGTGTTCTATCTATTGTACCTATAAAAGTCCATTAGATATTATTTATAGAAATACTACATATGCTTGGTGGCAGAGGCTCCTTTGCCTTTTGTTTTAACCTGTGATGCTTATATTGGTATCTAGTACTTAATAAAAGCTTTTAAAAAACTGAAATAAGAAACTTTTGAGATTTTCATAGGATGCGTCTCAAAATTCCTTCAAATGATGCAGTCATTAACCAGATGATAGGATCTTCTCTTTTTGGCATTTTTGAACTCAGATACATTTTTCCTTATTCTTATTATCATTGTTATCACAGGGGGCTTATTGATAACATTTAAATTGCATTTTGCATAATTTATAAATATCTGTCTACAATTCCTTATGACATCCCCCCCCCTCCCCGCTTCACACACAAATAGTATAGAGAGAAAAAAGAAAAGGGCCCACTACAGAACTTTATGTTACATCCACTCACTCACCTTTGTTTCTAAATTTTAAGATGTTAGTACTGATTCTCTTTGGAACTTGATCCAATTTTATTAAGAGAATCAAGAGTGAATATCTAATAAAACCATAACTACTTTCATATTACACACTGGAGAACCCATAGGCAGTAACAAATAGCAGAATGTGCTTAGATGAAGAGAACATTCTAAACACTGATGCATGTCCTGTCCACTGCCCAGGTGTAATAACTTTATTTTGTCTCCCAAATATCAAAATCATGTATTATGAAAACTATTCATTTACATGGAGAAAATTCTCAAAAACTTCTTCAGCAGGAGTCTTATCTACAACCACACTCTAATGAGCCCTGATATCTTTGGGACCTGGTTCTTGACATGATTAATTAACATCTACTAGTATTTGATGTCTTTATTTTGGAACTGTCTCATGTAGACTATATGCAACCTGAATACACAGGAATAGACAGAAGTTCTCTGCTACTATTTCAGCTTTTTTATGGAGGTAAGTTTTGTTTGTTTGTTTGGTTTTTTTGTTTGTTTGTTTGTTTGTTTTGTTTTGTTTTTTAAGTTATAGGAACACCTTAGGTCCAGAAGTTTGGTTTTTGTTTCTGTTTTTCCTGTTCTTGAATGGAAAAGATATTCCCATCTGTCCAATTCTACTGTATCATCTTCAATCATTTATATCAAAATAGTCATATCTCAAGGTTTTGATAGGAGCCTGTTGTTTTATCATAGAAGTGTAATTTATATGTTAAATAAACATTCACATCAATTTAATTCCTTGTTTATCGTAATATCAAGCATTAGCATGAGGTGTTGAATTTAGCTCTTTTTTCAGTCTTTAAGGACAAAAACACTAGCTCTCAAATTGTAATCCTTTGTATTTGTTGTGTATATACTAATGCATGCAATTGTCATATTTCCTATTATAATTTTTAAAAATGAGGTTGGATTGTGATTTTTTTTTCTGAAGCTTTGGCTTCTTCAATGTCCCTAATATTTTGGCTTTCATGGACAATTGTTGACATTTAAAGAATTTCTGATAAACTGATTTATTTATGTATTTATTTTGCTGAGGCAATTAGGGTTAACTGACATGCCCAGGGTCACCAGGGTAGGAAGTGTTAAGTGTCTGAGAACAGATTTGAACTCAGGTCCTTCTGACTTCAGGGCTGTTGTTCTATCCACATCACCTAGCTGCTCCTCTGATAAATTTTTATTGCTTGAACTCATATATGTGTATTTATGTGTATGACTATATGTATGTACATATACACATATATTTATATTCACATATATATTATTTAATTGCATAATTGTTTTTAATCAAGTAATATAGTGTTCAAGACTTTTATTTCAAGGACAGACTAGATATTGATGTAATCTTCTAATACTTGTTTAAAAAATGCTTTGTTTTCTTAAGCCTTTTCATTCTTGGTGGGATTTGACAATTGCCATTAAGGATATTCTGTCTAAACAGTTTGATATTTCCTCCTATAATCTCTACCTTGTTATAGTATAAACATTTATGTGCATATCTGGGAAGTTTATATATCCTCTGTCAAGAACTGTGGGGAATATATTATGGCTATAGGTGATATCAGGTTTATTGAACTAATGTTTTATGTTATGATATTGGTTTGATTCATGATATTACCATCAAAAGGAGCTTATCAAAATTACATTCTCGTTTTCCTATATCTTTCTGAATGTTATTTGACACTTTGACATTATTTCATAATGTGTTTTATTAATAAGTTTCTGGATTTTGGCATTTTTCAGTATCTCTAGATTCTTCAACTTTTACCAGATCAAGTTTAAATAATATCTTAATTTTTGGTTTTTGTTTCATTTAATCTGTATTTGAGAATGGAGTTATTTCTTCCAGTTATGATTCTTTGGTCAATATTACATGATTTTGTTCCTTGGCACTTAGGAAACCATTGATAAAAGGCAGTATGATATCCTTCTCTATACTGGTAAATATTTACAATTTTATTGTCATATAAAATAGCAAAAACATTTATATCATTACTCCATTTCACATGAACTCCTGTTTCTTTCCTCCCACTTCTAAGATCAGTACCATAATTTCCAAAGAATTTTTATACTTGTAGAGTACTAGTATTTTTTTTTTTGTTCTAATTAATATAAAATGCTTCCATGCTCTTTTTTCATGTTGTGTCCACTGTAGATGCCCTACTATCTCCTCTTGTTTCTCTAATTTGCTTATACTACACATTATCTTAGTTATCTTACCAGTTTCTATGGATCATCATTCAAACTCATTTTCCAATAGGAACTCAATATGTTCAAAGCTAAAATATTTTTTTTCTTCACAGACCATTTCTTCTTATAAGCTTCCTTATATCTCTTGAGGCTAGTTCAGATCATCTTCATTTTAATACCTGAACTAGGAACTGCAAAAACCTTCTAACTAGTCTTCCTGCTAAAGCAAATAAACAAATTCACAACAACAATGGAACCTTTCATTTCTTAAATCCATGTTCACACAGGTATGAAAGCAAGTTTTCAAAAATGTAGATTTTATTGTTTCATTCCAATACTCAAAGAGTTCCATTGTTTTTCTTTTATCTCCAACAGAAATACACATATATGCATATAATATGTATCTATATGTGTATGCATATATGATATAGTATTTATATATATATATATAAGCCTAGTTTATATATATATATATATATATATATTATATATATATATATATATATATATATATATATATATATATATATATATAAATACTAGGCTTTTTCTTAACTTTCCAGCTATCTTACTTTAACCTTCCACATATTCTGTGATGAAGCTACATTAGCTTACTAGCAATTCCTCAAAAATAGTAGTTTATCTCCTTTTCCATACCAAGAACATTCTACTTCTACCTCTTTTTGCCTTTTAGTTCTGACTTCCTTCAAGATTCATCTCATGAATAACCTTTTCCAGGAGACTTTTCCCATATCCTCAGTTAGTAATGCCTCCTATTTTAAACTATCTGCAATCCATTCTGTATATATACATGGACATGTATGTATACAATGCAATACATGTTGATATGTATATGCACATACACATATGCAAACATGTTTATATGAGAAACAACATACAAATAACTATATTCTATATATTCTCATAAAACATCTATCTATTTATATATCTATATTTGCAAAGAATTATACATATTCATATGTTGAGCCTTTTATTGGAATATGCGCTTTTCAGAACAAGGATCATTTGTAGTTATTATTTTTCTTTATTGTTGCTGTTGTTATTGTTGTTGTTTTTCCTCATGTTCAAAGTACTTGGCATAATATTCGTAAGAACTTAATAAATGCCTCCTAACCATTTATAGGAACACAAAGCAATGTCATCTGTTCTCTTTCATGTCATTGGAAGTAAAAGTGGGTGGAGCCAAGATGGCAGAGAAGACACTCAAGGCTCTCTAAGCTCCTCTCATTCCCCTCATAACCAACTATTTAATCTAGCCTCAAAAATAGCTCTTCACTTCTTTAATTCATGAAGATTAGAAGCACTACAACATACCAGCCAAAGTCAATCTGGAAGCTCACCAGGAAAGGTTTGTCCTGAGGGGCGAGGAACAGACTAGTACAGGCAGCTAAAGACTCGTGTCCTGAGCAGACCAGGGGTGGGGGTGATCTCTGTGGCTAGAGAAGTTATATAGACGACTCTGCTATAGGCTAACTGCTCTGCCTTGACTACAAAGCAGTAAACTGGCAGAGAAATTAAAGCCTAAAACCGAGGGAACTCTAAAAAACTCCAGAACCTAAGGATATCTGGCTGTAACCCCTTAAACCAGGAAGTGACTCAGGCAGACTTTAACGCAGCCCTGTGGCCACATCCTGCAGTTCAGGGCTTTTGCGGGGGCAGTTACTAATCTGCACAGCAGGGGGGCACAGCCTGGGCAGCCTCTAATCGGCACAGTGAGGGGCTTGGCCTGGGGCAATAGAACTTCCCCAGCAGACAGTATTTCCCGAGCAGACACTTCTGGTCCCTGCAAATCCATTCACTGCTCAACTGCTAACACCCACAGTCCCAGGGCAGACTTTGTCTTGGGGTAGTTAAACTCTCACTGCTCAGTGTCTAGCCCCAGGGCAGTGGTTATCTCACACAGCCTGGGGTGTGGGGTAGGGGGTTCTTTGCAGGGCACTTTCCCAGCTTGGCCCTGCAGGCCTGAGTTACTCCCGGGTGGGGAACTCTTTCCCAGAGCAGTCCAGTACGTTGCTGCTTTTTGTAGCTGGCTGGCAGGACAGCTACCCATCCATTGTTGGTCTCCAATACAAAAGGCTCTCCTAGAAGAGACTATAAAAAACCTTAAAAGAGAACTAGAAGAAAAATGGGGAAAGGAAAGAGAAGCTATGCAAGAAAGCAACAACTTCCTAAAATAAAAAATTCCCAAGAAGTGTAGTGAAACAGAATTTGCGATTTGAAAAAAGAAAATAATTCACTAAAAAAAAAAAAAAAAAAAAAAAATTCCATAGAGCAAAACAACTCAATTGGACATATACAAAAAGAAGTAAAAAAAGCTAATGAAGAAAATAACTCACTAAAAATTAGAACTGAACAAATAGAAATGACTGATTCATTGAGACATCAAGAATCAGTCAAGCAAAACCAAAAAAAAAAATGAAAGATTGCAAAAAAAATGTCAAATATTTACTTGGAAAAACAACAGACCTGGAAAATAGATCTAGGAGAGATAACCAGAGGATCATGGGACTACCCAAAAATTATGATGAAAAAAGAGCCTAGATACTATTTTACAGGAAATCATCAAAGAGAACTGCCCAGAAGTAATAGAACCAGAAGGGAAAATAGGCATTGAAAGAATTCATTGAACACCTTCTGAAAAAGACCCCAAAATAAAAACTATGAGGAATATTGTGGCCAAACTTCAGAATTTTCAGACTAAAGAAAAAAAATTTACAAGCAGCCAGGAAAAAACAGTTCAAATACCGAGATGCCACAATAAGGGTCACGCAAAATCTGGCTGCCTCAACATTAAAGGAGCGAAGGGCCTGGAATCAGATTTTCCAAAAGGCAAAAGAGTTTGGAATGCAGTCAAGAATAAACTACCCAGCTAAGCTGAGTATTTTTTTCCATGGAAGAAGACAGACATTTAATGAAATAGAGGAATTCCATCAGTTTCTAAGGAAAAAACCAGACTTAAACAAAAAGTTTGATCTCCAACAACAGGACTCAAGAAAAGTAGAAAAAGGTAAAAGGAACTCTTGAGAACTATATTTCTGTTGTGGATATACATAAAAACCATATGTATAATTTGATTTTACCAATATAACATAAAAAAGAGAAGTAGAAATGGAAAGGGGATAGTGTCAGAAAAAGGAAGGAGGGGAGATAAAAAGAGGGAAACTACATGCGACAATGAGGCAAAGGAAACCTATTATATCTGAGGGAACTTAGAGACAGGGAGGAACATTGTGTGAATCCTACTCTCATCAGAGTTGGCTCAAAGAGGAAATAATTGACATATTTGTTTTACAGAGATTCTTCTCTGACTTCATTAAAAAGTGGGAGAAGAAAAAGGAGAAGGAAAAAGAGTAACATGAGAAGGGTACAAGAAAGCAGAAGGGATTCAAAGAGAGGAGGGAAGGATACTAAAGAGGGAGAACTGCATGACGTAAGTGGGAAAAATAAGTTTAATACTAGGGAAGAAGGGAAGGAGGGCAAGAAAAAGAAAAGTATAATCTGGGAATATTAGGATGGCAGGAAATACAGAATTAGTAATTTTAACCGTAAATGTGAATGGGATGAACTCTCCCATAAAGAGGAGGCAGATAGCAGACTGGATCAAAAGTCAGAATCCTACAATCTGTTGTTTACAGGAAACACATTTAAAGCAGGGAGATACATACAGAGGAAAGGTAAAAGGCTGGAGCAGAATCTATTATGCTTCAGGTGAAGTCAAAAAAGCAGGAATAGTCATCCTTATCTCAGATCAAGCAAAAGCAAACATTGATCTAATTAAAAGAGATAAGGAAGGAAACTATATCTTGCTAAAGGGTACTATAGACAATGAAGCAATATTAGTATTAAACATATATGCACCAAGCAGTATAGGGTCTAACTTCCTAAAGGAGAAGTTAAGAGAGTTGCGAGAAGAAATAGACAGCAAAACTGTAATAGTGTGAGATCTCAATCTTGCACTCTCAGATTAAGATAAATCAAATCACAAAACAAATAAGAAAGAAATTAAAGAGGTAAATAGAATATTATAAAAATTAGGTATGACAGATCTCTGGAGAAAACTGAATGGTGACAGAAAGGAATATATTTTCTTCTCAGCAGTTCATGGAACCTACACAAAAATTGACCATATATTAGGACATAAAGACCTCAAAATAAAATGCAGGAAGGCAGAAATAGTAAATGCTTTCTTTTCAGATCACAATGCAATAAAAACTACATTCAATAAAAAGTTAGGTGTAAATAGACCAAAAAGTAATTGGAAACTAAATAATCTCATCTTAAAGAATGACTAGGTCAAACAGCAAATTATAGACACAATTAATTATTTCACTCAAGATAATGACAACAGTGAGACATCATACCAAAATCTATGGGATGCAGCTAAAGCAGTAATAAGGGGAAATTTTATATCCATAGAGGCTTACTTGAACAAAATAGAGAAAGAGAAGATCAATGAATTGGGCCTGCAACTTAAAAAATTAGAAAAAGACCAAATTAAAAAACCCCAATCAATTACAAAACTTGAAATTCTGAAATTAAAAGGAGAAATTAATAATATAGAAAGTAAAAAAGCTATTGAACTAATAATTAAAACTAAGAGTTGGTTTTATGAAAAAACCAATAAAAATGATAAACCTTTGGTAAATCTGATTAGAAAAAGGAGAGAGGGAAATCAAATTAGTAGTCTTAAAAATGAAAAGGGAGAACTTTCCACTGATGAAGAGGAAATTAAAGAAATAATAAGGTGTTATTTTGCCCAACTTTATGCCAATAAATATGACAACCTAAGTGAAATGGATGACTACCTCCAAAAATATAGGCTTCCCAGATTATCAGAGGAGGAACTAAATTGTGTAAACAGTACCATTTCAGAAAAAAGAAATAGAACAAGCTATTAATCAACTCCCTAAAAAAAAAAAAAAAAACTCCCTAAAAAAAAAAAAATCCCCGGGACCAGATGGATTTACATGTGAATTCTACCAAACACTGAAAGAACAATTAGCCCCAATGTTTTATAAACTATTTGAAAAGATAAGGATTGAAGGAGTCCTACCAAATTCCTTTTATGACACAGACATGGTACTGATACCTAAACCAAGTAGGTTGAAAACAGAGAAAGAAAATTATAGACCAATCTCCCTAATGAATATTGATGCTAAAATCTTAAATAAGATATTAGCAAAAAGACTACAGAAAATCATCTCCATGATAATACAACACGATCAAGTAGGATTTATACCAGGAATGCAGGGCTGGTTCAATATTAGGAAAACTATCAGTATAATTGGCCATATCAATAATCAAATTAACAAAAACCATATGATCATCTCAATAGATGCAGAAAAAGCATTTGATAAAATCCAACATCCATTCCTATTAAAAACTCCTCAGAGTATAGGAATAAATGGACTTTTCCTTAAAATCAGTAGCATCTATTTAAAACCAGCAGCAGTAAGTATCATATGTAATGGGGACAAACTGCGACCATTCCCAATAAAATCAGTAGTGAAACAAGGTTGCCCACTATCACCATTACTATTTAATATTGTATTAGAAATGCTAGGTTGTCAATAAGAGTTGAGAAAGAGATTAAAGGAATAAGAATAGGCAATGAGGAAACCAAATTATCACTCTTTGCCGATGATATGATGGTATACTTAGAGAACCCCAGAGACTCTACTAAAAAGTTATTAGACCACACCTTCAGCAAAGTTGCAGGATACAAAATAAACCCACATAAGTCATCAGCTTTCTTATATTTCACTAACAGAACTCAACAGTTAGAGTTACAAAAAGAAATTCCATTTAAAGTAACTATTGATTGTATAAAATATTTAGGAATCTATCTGCCAAGGGAAAATCAGAAACTTTATGAGCAAAACTACAAAATACTTTCCACACAAATTATGTCTGATCTAACCAACTGGAAAAATATTAAATGCTCTTGGATTGGGTGAGCAAATATAATAAAGATGACAATACTGCCTAAACTAATCTATTTATTTAGCACTATACCAATCAGACTCCCGAAAACTACTTTGATGACCTAGAAAAATCACAACGAAGTTCATATTGAAAAACAAAAGGTCAAGAATTTCAAGGGAATTAATGAAAAAAATAAACGAAAGTGGCCTAGCTTTACCAGATCTAAAATTATATTATAAAGTGGCAGTTACTAAAACCATCTGGTATTGGCTAAGAAATAGATTAGTTGATCAATGGAATAGGTTAGGTTCAAAGGACAAAACAGCCAATAACTTTAATAATATAGTATTTGACAAACCCAAAGACCCAAGTTTTTGGGATAAGAATGCATTATTTGACAAAAATTGCTGGGAAAATTGGAAATTAGTATGGAAATAACTAGGCATTGACCCACACTTAACACCGTATACCAAGATAAGGTCAAAATGGGTTCATCATGTAGGCATAAAGAATGAGATTATAGATAAATTGGGAGAGTATAGGATAGTTTACCTCTCAGACCTGTGGAAGAGGGATGACCAAAGAAGAACTAGAGATCACTATTGACCACAAAATAAAAAAATTTTGATTATATTAAATTGAAAAATTTTTGTATAAACAAAACAAATGCAGACAAGATTAGAAGGGAAACAATAAACTGGGAAAACATTTTTACAGTCAAAGATTCTGATAAAGGCTTCATTTCCAAACTATATATAGAATTGACTCTTATTTATAAGAAATCAAACCATTCTCCAATTGATAAATGGTCAAAGAATATGAACAGACAATTCTCAGATGAAGAAATTGAAATTATTTATAGACATATGAAAATATACTCCTAATCATTATTAATCAGAGAAATGCAAATTAAGACAACTCTGAGATACCACTACACACCTGTCAGATTGGCTAGAGTGACAGGGAAAGATAATGCGGAATGTTGGAGGGGATGTGCGAAAACAGGGACACTAATACATTGTTGGTGGAATTGTGAACACATCCAGCCATTCTGGAGAGCAATTTGGAACTATGCTCAAAAAGTTATCAAAATGTGCATACCCTTTGATCCGGCAGTGTTACTTCTGGCCTTATACCACAAAGAGATAATAAAGAAGGGAAAGGGACCTGTATGTGCCAAAATGTTTGTGGCAGCTCTATTTTTAGTGGCTAGAAGCTGGAAAATGAACAGATGCCCATCAATTGGAGAATGGTTGAGTAAATTGTGATATATGAATGTTATGGACTATTATTGTTCTGTAAGGAATGACCAGCAGGATGAATACAGAGAGGACTGGAGAGACTTACATGAACTGATGTTAAGTGAAATGAGCAGAACCAGGAGATCATTATATACCTCAACAACGATACTGTTTGAGGATGTATACTGATGGAAGTGGATCTCTTTGATAAAGTGAGCTAATTCAGTTTCAATTGATCAAGGATGGACAGAAGCAACCCAAAGAAAGAACACTGGGAAATGAATATAAACTGCTTACATGTTTGTTTTTTCTTCCCGGGTTATTTATACCTTCTGAATTCAAATCTCCCTGTGCAACAAGAAAACTGTTCAGTTCTTCACACATATATTGTATCTAGGATATACTGTAACCTATTCAACATGTAAAGGACTGCTTGCCATGTGGGGGAGGGGATGGAGAGAGGGAGGGAGGGGAAAAATTGGAGCAGAAGTGAGTGCAAGAGATAATGCTGTAAATATTTACTCTGGCATGGGTTCTGTCAATAAAAAGTTATTAAAAAATAAAAAAAAAATAAAAAGGAAGTCAGAGTGCTTTCAAGTAAAATCATTTGACAGGATATCACTATTTGGGAAGAGATACATTTATCATGAAAAATTCTTTTCAGAGATATTTCTGACTGTATTTTGAATATGACATGTATCCAGAGATTCCATAAGGACATACTCTGAGGGGCCAAATGTGGCATCCTGCTTTTTAAACTAATAAACAGCAGTGTTGGTATTGTAAGTCCTACTTATCTTCCCATTTAATTAATCATTCAAATAGTTAATCTCTCCCTTGGAATCTATGTTTCACCTACTACTATCATAGTGAACGCCAAAATTCCAAGGTAACAAGGATGTTGAAACTTTCAAAGATGCAATTAAGTAACTTTATTGTCCCATATATCTCCATGCACTCATAAGAACAAGTGTCATATGCTCACACACATCCCAAAGACCCCAAAGGACTTTTTATATCTTACTTTCTTATGATTCATAGATATATTATTTTTCTAAGCTATACCTATACCATTTTTTATTCTTTTCACAAAAGTCATGATTTCAAAGCACTATCTCAAAGGCTACAATGTGAAGAAAGTTTTTCATTCCTTGCCAAATATATACAGATAAAGAAATAGAGGAAAAGAAAAATAGCTACCTAAGAACATAGATATCTATAATTAATACAGATAGATGTATATGTGTGTATGAGTGTGTGTGTATATATGTATATATATATATATATATATATATATACACATACATACATATATATATATACACACACACATATGTAAATATATTTCTATTTCTATGTCTACATATATACAATCTGGTGTAATTGTATAATCCTTAGTATTTAATAGATGTTGAATTTTGCTGACTATACTTGTGACTTTATTAGTTAGAATCAATCTATCATAAGGTGAAAATAAAACCCAAGTGAACTTTGGCATTCAATATTCATTCAATTTTTTCTGTGTGGATAATGTAAAATTATGTTGTCACATAATTTTGTGTAGTTATATTATTTTGATGATGCCATATCATATGACATACATATCCTTATCAAACATTCTCATTAAACACATACATATGTATACATATACACATATCTATGCTATATGTGTATGTACAGTTTATATATGAATATATATATATATATATATATATATATATATATATATATATATATATATATATATATATATATATATATTGATTGGCTTGGTTGTTGTCCTTTGTTCTTTTTTTTTTTAATAACTTTTTATTGATAGAACCCATGCCAGGGTAATTTTTTACAGCATTATCCCTTGCATTCATTTCTGTTCTGATTTTTCCCCTCCCTCCCTCCACCCCCTCCCCTAGATGGCAAGCAGTCCTTTACATGTTGAATAGATTACAGTATATCCTAGATACAATATATGTATGTAGAACCGAACAGTTTTCTTGTTGCACAGGGAGATTTGAATTCAGAAGGTATAAATAACCTGGGAAGAAAAACAAAAATGCAAGGGGTTTATATTCATTTCCCAGTGTTCTTTCTTTGGGTGTAGCTGCTTCTGTCTATCTTTGATCAATTGAAACTGAATTAGCTCTCTTTATCGAAGAGATCCACTTCCATCAGAATATATCCTCAAACAGTATCATTGTTGAGGTATATAATGATCTCCTGGTTCTGCTCATTTCACTTAGCATCAGTTTATGTAAGTCTCGCCAGTCCTCTCTGTATTCATCCCGCTGGTCAATCCTGACAGAACAATAATATTCCATAACATTCTGTTGTCCTTTGTTCTTGAAGAGGACCAAAATGAAATTACTATGTTAGAGTCAGGTTACAGTGTGTCCAACTATGACTGATCAGACCAATGCAAGCTCGAAATGATCTAACAGAGGTAGGATACAAAAAGTTTATTTGAACTTTTGGGTTCGATTTTGTAAATGTGAATTTCACATTTCTTTGATTGTACATTTTTTTGTTTTAGTCAAAGAGCACAGCACCTTCTTTGATGGGGGTTCATGCTGTGTGGTCTTATGCCAATGTCTCCCATGTCATGCAATTAATTCCAAAGTTATTCAGAAAATATGTATATATATATATATATATATGTGTGTGTGTGTGTGTATATATATATATAATGTGAGTATATATGTATATGTATATGCACTCTCTCTATATATATACACTCTTTATATATTATGTATGTGTGTGTATGTGTGTGTGTGTGTGTATGTATACACACACACATATAAACATATACCATCTCTCTGTCTTTTTTATATATACTCTCTCTCTCTCTTTATATATATATATATGTATGTATATGTATGTGTGTGTATGTGTGTGTGTATGTGTATATAGAGAATACATTGAATATATACATAGAGAGAGAATATATATACTCTAAATATTTATATATCTGTCTGTCAGTCTATATATTTGTGTGTCTTTTCTAGTATCCTCAAATAACAAATAATCTATTAGTGCTAGAATGTATTTTTGTTTTCATTTTTGGACTTTATATTTGAAGAAAATGAGATTCACATTTGAAGTGACTAGTATATTATTGCACAAGTTAAATAAATTTTCAGGGCCAGAATATAGATCTAATTTCAAATCTAGTCGTCTTTTTATGCATATGGTCAACTAC
The DNA here is from genome assembly GCF_016432865.1 of Antechinus flavipes. Taxonomy (NCBI): domain Eukaryota; kingdom Metazoa; phylum Chordata; class Mammalia; order Dasyuromorphia; family Dasyuridae; genus Antechinus; species Antechinus flavipes. Next base: position 276,939,755 of record NC_067400.1, read on the forward strand.
ATTATTAGAATTTCTGTCCTTGGCCTTGAATCATTTCTTGCCAGATCACCCTCATTCATCATTGTTTTTAGCCAGTTGATTTTCTCCATTTTGTCATATTGTATTTTACCTATATTAAGCAGTTATTAGTTTCATAGCATGTTTCCAAATTATGTTGGAAATATCTCTTTTGTTTGAGAGCTGTAAAGATGTTGATTTCTATGAGGACATTTGATATCATCCATAGTGTTATAATATTAGGGTCAGAAAGACCTAACATTCAAAATTTGCATCTCTTCATGAGTACACTGCCTAAGTTCTTTGAGCTTCTCATTTGTAAAATAAGAGCTATGATCTTTGAAGAACACACTTTAAAATTTTGTTGTGAAAGTCAAAGGAATTGTTTATGACATTTTAAAGTAGTATATAAATTTTATTAATGATGGTAATGAAAATGTGGATTGGCCTATAATTTAATTCATTTATGCAAAAGTCAGTAAGAGAACTCTTTCTACCAATGGAGGTTAGCTACTGTGAAATTTATAATCATAAAGAGCTGTATTGGAACTGAGAGATTAATTAACTAGCCTGTGGTCACAATGACAATATGGAGCAGTCTTCCTGACTCATAGTCCATCTCTGCTCCAAAATGGCTTTTTAATATTATTATTAAATATTGCTATTGTATTACATTGTAAAATATGAATGTATGAATTGCCTATGACTCCTTGAACAAGAATCTTTTCTCTTTCCTAAAAAAAAAAAAAAAACACACACACACACACACATGTACATGCTTCTTCCTATTCATGAATTTAAAGCTCTCATGGATTAGAACTTTTCTTTTCAAATGGGGTTTAATAAAGATACATTCATTTCCACAGAAACAAGAATCACTTGCACTATAGCAACTACTTGAATGAATAAAAAGATAGGTCCCAGAGAAGAAGGGAAATGGTCTAATTATCTCATCTCCAAATAGCTTAGATTCTTTGCAACATACTACTATAGAATGTTTTCAATTTTCAGAAGCCTGAAATCACATGAGATAATTTCAATTCCTTTCTTCTTAATGTTTTGTAGTTCATTTGCTAAGTGTGAATGATATGAAAAGATAAATGTAAGTTTTTCTTTTTTCACCCACTAGCCCTATTAATAAATTTGTTGTTTATTCTTTCATTTTAGATAAAATGGACATATAATAAATGGTGATTAGTACTGGACAGAATTGTTAATGAAAAAGTTTAGCTATAAAAAGAAGAAAAATGTCTCATATTTATATGTTGATGGTAAGAATCTAGTTTATTTTATATTAAGTACAGCTTAATGGCATACAAAGCTACTAAATAAAAGATAGTTTGCTAAGGAAGACCTTAACATCAGGGAAGAAGGTGCACCAGATATAGTTTAAAATGTACTTTTCCTCTACAAATTTTGGAAACAGTACCATTGGAAAACAACTTTTACCAAAGTAATTCAGACTCACAATTTATGCAATTCAGTTTTGTCTGTCAGTCCAGTCTTTGACTGGAGTCTTGTATTTCATTCCAGTGGATCCAGGATCTTATAGTCCTATGAATCTATGTTGCCTTGTCAAGATTTGAGAGCAGCCAGCTCTCTTCACTCATGTGCTCCTGTGATTTCACCTTGGTTATCCCACTTTCCAATACATTGCAATTCACTGACTCCACTTTATAATATTCTCCTCTTCCTTTAAGATGTATTTTAAATGAAGTCTTTCTTTTTAAGTGAAGCCTTTCTTGATTCTTGTCTTCCTTCCCTCCTCCTTCAGTGCTTTGGTCCAGTTTCCCAAACTACCCTTTATTTAATTACTTTATGTTTATTTGCATTTATAAGCTTTATCCATCCATCCATCCATCCATCCATCTACGTATCTGCTGTATTAATCTATATAAGAACTTCTCTCTCTCATTAGAATGTAAAGTCCTCATTCTTTGGACTTGGTATCTCTAGTCACTGGCATGCAGTTGGTGCTTCCTAGCTTGATGATAGCAGTTTTAAACTCCTAATGATTTTCCAGAAATTATAAAAGAAATGGACAATAATATACACTCATTTCTCTAATAGAATCAGGTATTAGGAAATAGGTCTTGTGCTAGGAGGGATAAAGGGGTTAACAAATTAACTTTACTGCCATTTACTATATATTTCAAATGAAGGATATATTAATGACACACAATTGCAGTACATAATTTTTTATTTCTATCTCAGTGTAGGATTTTTCTGAAATTTGCTTTCTAGATGAATGGTTCATGGTTATAGCTTTAAATATTCTTGTTTTATGTAACTAGAATTACATGGCAGAAATGTGACCTGTAAAATGTTTGGCCTGTGTATGTCTACCTCATAAAAGTTATGAGACACAATTCTATCACTTTCTACTTGGAGCCTTTTCTAATTCCTTCATTAGTAGGGTTCTCTCAACCATTCTACTTTGCCATTGCCTACTTTTCATTTATTTTCTGTAGTTATATATGTATATGCTTTCTTCTCTATAACAAGGCAAACTACTTGACATTAGGGATTATTTAATCTTAATAGGTCAGTCCCTGATATGATATAGATAATTAATCAAGACTTGTTGATGAATTAGTGATAACCAATTAATAAAGACTTGTTGGTTAATTGGTTGCAACTATTGTGATTAATTGGTTATCACCAATTCATCAACAAGTCTTTTTCAATCACATCCTCTATTAATCACCCAATCAATACTTTGTATTTTTCTTATGTAGGGCCTTTTACATATTCACCACACAACATTCTGAAGAATTTTCTCCACAACTTTCAAAGTATTTTTTAGATTGCATTGCAGCAGCAGGGTTGCCTGTTTGTTATTCCTGATTCTTGTGATATGTAACAAATTCTATTATACTAAATTAGAGAAGGATAAGACTCTGTTCAAGACTACCCTTTTCCTCACTATATACATTTTGTATAACTTGTATTTATTTATCTGAGCAAAGTTGTACTCTACCTAGTCCCTCTATGTAAAAATGCATGTGTCTTAAGGGAAAGGATCATCACACTTTTCGAGTCCATCCATACCTGATGGGTGCCATCCCATATTCCTTCTCTTTTTCTCTGATTAAAGTTTTTGAAAAGTCATTTACAATTATACCACCATTGTTATTGCCTGTCTCAGTCTTGCAATTTTGCCTTCATTTTCATTTCATATTTCTATTTCCAATATTCTGGAAAGGTGATCTATAATACATTACTGTATAAACAAAGTTGGGGGGCATGGGTAAGGGAATTGTTTAAAATACTGAAGAAGAAAAAACCCTCAAACACCTTAAGATTCATTTATATGCAAACAATAGACATGATAATTACTAACCTTGCATTAACACCAGTTCTCCAAGGACTTCTAAACCTCACTGTGCTAAACTATTTTGAATTACAGCTTAAATTTGAAAGGGATAAAATCCATTCTTATTTTAAAATGTATTGAATTATACTTTGTCTGGATTACCAATTTAATGCCAACTAGTGAGATTTTGCTGTATTTCCTTGCAGACAGACAAGACATCTCCAGTGAAACTATTGGGGGAAAGGAAAGCTGCTTATAGGCAAGGCAGCCCTTTTATTTTCATCTCTTGGGAAAAAAAAATTGAACTTACCATGAGAGTGTCATGACTACCAAGGCAACACAAAACAGAAGAATGTGGAGCTTCTGGAGTTCCAGAAGGCTGGCACATGTGGCAGCTACATTGTTGGAGGAAACAGGTATCATTCTTTACTTTTGTTAAGTTTGACAAATCTATAAAATAACAGAATAGAATCATATGGCCTAGAATTGGAAGAAACGTTAAAATATCTCATCCAATTTCCTTCCCAATGGATGAATCTCTCTACAATATCCCTTAGAAGTTGTCATTACCCTTAGCTTTTTTATTCACTATTTAACCTTGAGCAATTCACTTCCCTCTGGACTTCAGTTTTCTTAATTATAATAAATTTGTGAAGATCTAGAAAACATCTAGAAAAAAGAAGTGATAAATAAAACAGTTTTACATACATGCATATACATTCATGTATATACATATGAACACAATGCATGTATATATATATATGTATATTTCTAATTGAAATCATGATGGGGAAAGAAAAATGGGAAAAACTTTGTAGGATAACTTTATTATATATTTAAAAGGAAGAGTAGGTTTTTCAATAAAGTTTTGTAGTTTCATGTGCAGTCATTCCATTCTACTATGTTATGGAAGTGTTTTTTTTTTTTATTTATTAAGTTCATAATCAAATTTTTTTAAAAAGAAAAAAAATATTATAAGTCCCTTTCAGCTTTACCTTCCTATTATATAATGAATAAATAATAAATTACTTTGCCTATAGCTATCATCCCTTGTCACACTTTTGCTGAAAACTATAATATATCAGAGATGACTAAGGAGCACAGAAAAAAGATGTAGTTGCTTACCTCATTCTCTTTCCCATATTCTCATGATAATTTATTCAGTATATACATAGACTTCTTACCATGAAAGAGAATGAGGTAAAATAGGAAGTTCAGTTAAATAAGGTAGACTTTTAAAGTACTAATTACTTTGCTAGGAATATTTCTGCTTTTTATTTTAAACCTGGCACTTAGAAAAAAAAAGTCTTTTAAGAGTGATGAATGGTCTTATCATTAAGACTGCTGAAAAAATATACCAATTCCTAAAGTAACAAGAGGATCCCTAAAAACAAAATAAAATAGACAAACATAACAAACAAAACCAACACTTTTCTTTAATCTACCAACCCTCAAGCTCACTTCTTCTCTCTTTCCTTTCATAGGCTATACAAAAAGCTATGTATTCTTTTTGATCCATTTCTCTTTCCATACCTGGATGATTTGATCACTTTCAATTTCATCATTTAAGAGACATTGACTTCTTAATTTCCAATTCTAATGCCCCTTTTCAGTACCAGTCCTTAATACTCCCATGACAAGTACTCCTGTTAACAGTTACCACTGTTGACCAACCACTCTGTCTGGATATTGTTGCCTTGCACTCTTTCATTATGCTGTTCTCTGTTTCTGCTCTTCTCAGCTCTTTGCTTACTTCTTCATAGTCTCCTTTGCTCTACCTAACTTCTAATTCTATATCCTGCTCTCATTACTTCACTAATGAAGTTTCCCAAATCTATATAGATATATGTAACCCTTCTATCTTTCCCAAAGTTCAGTCCTGTAACACTGCTGCCCTATTGGAAAATTTGACCTGGGTTTCTTATAAACATCTAATACTCGGTATGCTTCAAACATATCTTGGTAAATTTTCCTTGAAATATATATCTTCTCAACTTCCTTATTTTTTTTTGAAAATACCAGTATCCTTCTAGTCATCCAGCTTTTCAAGTATGGAATCATTCTTAGCTCCAATATGAGGGTTTATTTTATGTTTTGTAAATTTCTTACTAATCCATCTCATAGATCCAATACTCTTTTATTTGAGATATAACTAAGCAAAATGTACTGAATGAATGTTTTTTTTAGGCAGAATTGTCATTTTTATTCTATTGGCTTGGCCTACCCATGAGCAATTGATATTTTTCTTTTTTTTTCTTTTAATATCTTTTTTATTGATAGAACGCATGCCAGGGTAATTTTTTTTACAGCATTATCCCTTGCATTCATTTCTGTTCCGATTTTTCCCCTCCCTTCCTCCACCCCTTCCCCCAGATGGCAAGCAGTCCTTTACATGTTGAATAGGTTACAGTATATCCTGGATACAATATATTTGTGCAGAACCGAACAGTTTTCTTATTGCATAGGGAGAATTGAATTCAGAAGGTATAAATAACAAGGGGGAGGAAAAACAAAAATGCAAGCAGTTTATATTCATTTCCCAGTGTTCTTTCTCTGGGTGTAGCTGCTTCTGTCCATCTTTGATCAATTAAGGCTCTCTTTATCGAAGAAATCCACTTCCATCAGAATACATCCTCAAACAGTATCGTTGTTGAGGTATATAATGATCTCCTGGTTCTGCTCATTTCACTCAGCATCAGTTTATGTAAGTCTCACCAGTCCTCTCTGTATTCATCCTGCTGGTCATTCCTTACAGAACAATAATATTCCATAACATTCATATACCACAATTTACTCAACCATTCTCCAATTGATGGACATCCTTTCATTTTCCAGATTCTAGCCACTACAAACAAGGCTGCCACAAACATTTTGGCACATACAGGTCCCTTTCCTTTCTTTAGTATCTTTTTGGGGTATAAGCCCAGTATAAACAGTGCTGGATCAAAGGGTATGCACAGTTTGATAATTTTTTGAGCATAGTTCCAAATTGCTCTTCGGAATGGCTGGATGTGTTCACAATTCCACCAACAATGTATCAGTGTCCCTGTTTTCCGACATCCCCTCCAACATTCCCCATTATCTTTCCCTGTCATTCTAGCCAATCTGACAGGTGTGTAGTGGTATCTCAGAGTGGTCTTAATTTGCATTTCTCTGATTAATAATGATTTGGAGCATATTTTCATATGTCTATAAATAGTTTCAATTTCTTCATCTGAGAATTGTCTGTTCATATCCTTTGACCATTTATCAATTGGAGAATGGTTTGATTTCTTATGCATGAGTCAATTCTCTATATATTTTGGAAATGAGGCCTTTATCAGAACCTTTGATTGTAAAAATGTTTTCCCAGTTTATTGTTTCCCTTCTAATCTTGTTTGCATTTGTTTTCTTTGTACAAAAACTTTTCAATTTGATATAATCAAAATTTTCTATGTTGTGGTCAATAGTGATCTCTAGTTCTTCTTTGGTCATAAATTCCTCCCTCTTCCTCAGGTCTGACAGGTAAACAATCCTATGCTCTTCCAATTTATTTATAAACTCATTCTTTATGCCTAGGTCATGAACCCATTTTGACCTTATCTTGGTGTATGGTGTTAAGTGTGGGTCAATGCCTAGTTTCTGCCATACTGATTTCCAATTTTCCCAGCAATTTTTGTCAAATAATGCATTCTTATCCCAGAAACTGGTGTCTTTGGGTTTGTCAAACACTATATTATTGAAGTTATTGGCAGTTTTGTCCTTTGAACCTAACCTATTCCATTGATCAACTAGTCTATTTCTTAGCCAATACCAGATGGTTTTAGTAACTGTTGCTTTATAATATAATTTTAGATCTGGTACAGCTAGGCCACCTTCATTTGATTTTTTTTTTCATTAATTCCCTTGAAATTCTTGATCTTTTGTTTTTCCATATGAACTTTGTTGTTATTTTTTCGAATTCAGCAAAGTAGTTTTTTGGAAGTCTGATTGGTATAGCACTAAATAAGTAGATTAATTTAGGTAGTATTGTCATCTTTATTATATTTGATCGCCCAATCCAAGAGCATTTAATCTTTTTCCAGTTGGTTAGATCAGACTTAATTTGTGTGGAAAGTGTTTTGTAGTTTTGCTCATAAAGTTTCTGATTTTGCCTTGGCAGATAGATTCCTAAATATTTTATACAATCAGTAGTTACTTTAAATGGAATTTCTTTTTGTAACTCTAACTGTTGGGTTTTGTTAGTGATATATAAGAATGCTGATGACTTATGTGGGTTTATTTTATATCCTGCAACTTTGCTGAAAGTGTAGATTGTTTCTAATAACTTTTTGGTAGAATCTCTGGGGTTCTCTAAGTATACCATCATATCATCAGCAAAGAGTGATAATTTGGTTTCTTCATTGCCTATTCTTATTCCTTTAATCATTTTCTCAACTCTTATTGCCAAAGCTAGCATTTCTAATACAATATTAAATAGTAACGGTAATAGTGGGCAACCTTGTTTTACTCCTGATCTTATTGGGAATGGTTGCAGTCTGTCCCGTTACATATGATGCTTACTGTTGGTTTTAAATAGATGCTAATGATTATTTTAAGGAAAAGTCCATTTATTCCTATACTCTCAAGAGTTTTTAATAGGAATGGATGTTGGATTTTATCAAATGCTTTTTCTGCATCTATTGAGATGATCATATGTTTTTTGTTAATTTGATTATTAATATGGCCAATTATATTGATAGTTTTCCTAATATTGAATCAGCCCTGCATTCCTGGTATAAATCCTACTTGATCATGATGTGTTATCCTGGGGATGATTTTCTGTTGTCTTTTTGCTAATATCTTATTTAAGATTTTAGCATCAATATTCATTAGGGAGATTGGTCTATAATTTTCTTTCTCTGTTTTCAACCTACCTGGTTTAGGTATCAGTACCATGTCTGTGTCATAAAAGGAGTTTGGTAGGACTCCTTCATTCCCTATTTTTTCAAATAGTTTATAAAACATTGGGGCTAATTGTTCTTTGAATGTTTGGTAGAATTCACATGTAAATCCATCTGGTCCCGGGGATTTTTTTTTAGGGAGTTGATTAATAGCTTGTTCTATTTCTTTTTTCTGAAATGGGACTATTTAAGCAATTTATTTCCTCCTCTGATAATCTGGAAAGCCTATATTTTTGGAGGTAGTCATCCATTTTGCTTAGGTTATCAAATTTATTGGCATAAAGTTGGGCAAAGTAACCACTTATTATTCCTTTAATTTCCTCTTCAACAATGGTAAGTTCTCCTTTTTCATTTTTAAGACTGCCAATTTGATTTCCCTCTCTCCTTTTTCTAATCAGATTTACCAAAGGTTTATCAATTTTATTGGTTTTTTCATAAAACCAACTCTTAATTTTATTTATTAGTTCAATAGATTTTTTTACTTTCTATATTATTAATTTCTCCTTTTAATTTTAGAATTTCAAGTGTAGTAATTGATTGGGAGTTTTTAATTTGGTCTTTTTCTAACTTTTTAAGTTCCAGGCCCAATTCATTGATCTTCTCTTTTTCTATTTTTTTCAAGTAACCCTCTAAGGATATAAAATTTCCTCTTATTACTGCTTTGGCTGCATCCCATAAATCTTGATATGATGTCTCATTGTTGTCATTATCTTGAGTGAAATTATTAATTGTGCCTATAATTTGCTGTTTCACCCAATCATTCTTTAAGATGAGATTATTTAGTTTCCAATTGCTTTTTGGTCTATTTACACCTAACTTTTTGTTGAATGTAGTTTTTATTGCATTGTGGTCTGAAAAGAAAGCATTTACTATTTCTGCCTTCCTGCATTTAATTTTGAGATCTTTATGTCCTAATATATGGTCAATTTTTGTGTAGGTTCCATGAACTGCTGAGAAGAAAGTATACTCCTTTCTGTCACCATTCAGTTTTCTCCAGAGATCTATCATACCTAATTTTTCTAATATTCTATTTACCTCTTTAATTTCTTTCTTATTTGTTTTGTGATTTGATTATTCTAAATCTGAGAGTGCAAGATTGAGATCTCCCACTATTACTGTTTTGCTGTCTATTTCTTCTCGCAACTCTCTTAACTTCTCCTTTAGGAAGTTAGACCCTATACCACTTGGTGCATATATGTTTAATACTGATATTGCTTCATTGTCTATAGTACCTTTAAACAAGATATAGTTTCCTTCCTTATCTCTTTTAATTAGATCAATCTTTGCTTTTGGTTGATCTGAGATAAGGATGGCTATCCCTGCTTTTTTGACTTCACCTGAAGCATAATAGATTCTGCTCCAGCCTTTTACCTTTAGTCTGTATGTATTTCCCTGTTTTAAATGTGTTTCCTGTAAACAACAGATTGTAGGGTTCTGACTTTTGATCCAGTCTGCTATCCGCCTCCTCTTTATGGGAGAGTTCATCCCATTCACATTTGCGGTTAAAATAACCAATTCTTCATTTCCTGCCATCCTAATATCCCCAGATTATATTTTTCTTCTTCTTGCCCTCCTTCCCTTCTTCCCTATTGGTCCCACTAACGTCGCGCAGCTCTCCCTCTTTAGTATCCCTCCCTCCTCCTTTGAATCCCTTCCCCTTTCTTGTACCCTTCCCTTATTACTCTTTTTCCTTCTCCCTTTTCCTCTCCCACTTTTTAATGAAGTGAGAGAAGAATCTGAGTAAAACAAATATGTCAATGGTTTCCTCTTTGAGCCAACTCTGATGAGAGTAGGATTCACACAATATTCCTCCCCCTCTCTAAGTTCCCTCATATATGATAGGTTTCCTTTGCCTCATTGTCGCTTTTAGTTTCCCTCTTTTTATCTCCCTTCTTCCCTTTTTCTGACGCTATCCCCTTTCCATTTCTACTTCCCTTTTTTATCTTATATCGGTAAGATCAAATTATACATATGGTTTTTATGTATATTCACAACAGAAATATAGTTCTCAAGAGTTCCTTTTACCTTTTTCTACTTCTCTTGATTCCTGTTGTTGAAGATCAAATTTTTTGTTTAAGTCTGGTTTTTTCCTTAGAAACTGATGGAATTCCTCTATTTCATTAAATGTCCATCTTCTTCCGTGGAAAAAAGTACTCAGCTTAGCTGGATAGTTTATTCTTGGCTGCATTCCAAGTTCTTTTGCCTTTCTGAATATCTGGTTCCAGGCCCTTCGATCCTTTAATGTTGAGGCAGCCAGATCTTGTGTGACCCTTATTGTGGCATCTCGGTATATGAACTGTTTTTTCCTGGCTGCTTGTAAAATTTTTTTCTTTAGTCTGGAAATTCTGAAGTTTGGCCACAATATTCCTTGGAGTCTTTATTTTAGGGTCTTTTTCAGAAGGTGTTCGATGAATTCTTTCAACACCTATTTTACCCTCCGGTTCTATTACTTCTGGGCATTTCTCTTTGATGATTTCCTGTAAAATAGTATCTAGGCTCTTTTTTTCATCATAATTTTCTGGTAGTCCGATGATCCTCAGGTTATCTCTCCTAGATCTATTTTCCAAGTCTGTTGTTTTTCCAAGTAAATATTTGACATTTTTTTCCAATCTTTCATTTTTTTGGTTTTGCTTGACTGATTCTTGATGTCTCAATGAATCAGTCATTTCTATTTGTTCAGTTCTATTTTTAGTGAGTTATTTTCTTCATTAGCTTTTTTTTACTTCTTTTTGTATATGTCCAATTGAGTTGTTTTGCTCTATGGAATTTTTTTCCATTTCACTAATTTTTTTTTTTTTTTTTTTTTTTTTTTTTTTAGTGAGTCATTTTCCTTTTCCAGTTCGCAAACTCTGTTTCACAATTCGCAAACTGTGTTTCCCTGTACTTCTTGGGAGTTTTTTACCTTTTCCAATTCACATTTCAAGAAGTTGTTTTCTTTTTCCACTTTATCAAATTTTTCTTTTAGTGAGTTATGTGTCTTTCCCCAATTCTCTTCTAGCTCTCTTTTAAGATTTTTAATAGTCTCTTCTAGGAGAGCCTTTTGTATTGGAGACCAACAATCATCTGGAGACTGTTTGCTATTAGTCTCTTCAGGGTTGAAAAGCTGTTCTCTTTCTGTATAGAAACTATCAATCTTTCTTTTTGATTTTTTTACTAATTTTGTTAGAGCCTGTAGGGTCTGTCTTCGGAGCCAGGAGGTTACCAGCTTCCTCTGCAGAGCAGTGAAAGGTATATGGACGGGTAGCTGTCCTGCCAACCAGCTACAAAAAGCAGTGAGGTACTGGAGTGCTCTGGGAAAGAGTTCCCCACCAGAAAGTAACTCAGGCCTGCAGGGCCGGGCTGGGAAAGTGCCTTTCAAAGAACCTCAGCTGTGTGAGATAACGACTGCCCTGGGGCTAGACACTTAGCAGTGAGAGTTTCACTGCCCCAAGCCAAACCCTGCCCTGGGGCTATGGGTATTAGCAGCTGAGCAGTGAATGGATTTGCAGGGACCAGAAGTGTCTGCCCAGGAAGTGCAATCAGCTGGGGGGAATTCTATTGCCCCAGGCCAAGCCCCCCACTCTGCTGATTAGAGGCTGCCCAGGCTGTGCCCCCTTGCCGTGCAGATTAGTAACTGCCCCGGCAAAAGCCCCGAACTGCGAGATGTGGCCACAGGGCTGCGGAAAATCTGCCTGAGTCACTTCCGGGTTTGAGGGGTTACAGCCAGATCTCATTAGGTTCTGGCGTTTTTTAGAGGACCCTCTGTTTTAGGCTTTAACTTCTCTGCCAGTTTACTGCTTTGTAATCAAGGCAGAGCAGTTAGCCTATAGCAAAGTGGTCCCTATAACTTCTCTAGCCACAGAGATCACCCCCGCCCCTGGTCTGCTCAGGAAGCTAGCCTCTCACTGCCTGTGCTAGTCTGTTCCTGGCCCCTCAGGACAAACCTTTCCTGGCGAGCTTCCGGATCTGCTGGTAAATTGTAGTGCTTCTTATCTTCATGAATTTAAGCAGTGAAGAGTTATTTTTGAGGCTGGATTAAATAGTTGGTTATGAGGGTAATGAGAGGAGCTTAGAGAGTCCTGTGTGCCTGCTCCGCCATCTTGGCTCCGCCCTGGAAGTCCTGAATGAATGTTAATATTTTTGTGTATCTATGTTATATTTTGGAATCTAGAAAGTGATACAAGAGAAATCAAATTTAAAACAGAAATTGAGGCTATGAACAAACTAAAAAAGACATTCTAAGAAATACAATCAAGACCATGGAGAACAAATTCTGTTTTTTATGAAAACAAACTAAAATCATCTATAAGGCGTCATATTCTCTGCTTCCTTGCCCCCATCTTTTCTCCTTTGCCCCTTTAGCCAATTATTCAAGAATGCACAGAATTTTAAAATTATTCATATGGAAACTTAGTTAACACATATTTCTTTGCTTTGCTTCCTCAAAAGTTGTCACCCTAGAACCCTTCCAAAAATGAAATAGCATCCCTAATATAAGAATTTTTTTCAATAAAAAGAGAGGTACCTTTGGAGCTGATACCCTACCCCAATCTGGACCTAGATTTGGAGGACTACCACATCACTCAACCATGTGGGTTATCCTTTAATAAATCTCATTTAGACATATAAGCTTTATGTAAGGATTTTCTCCTTTTCCTTTTCATAGGATGGAATGACAATTTAACACATGATCACTCACTTGAAAAGGGGTTTTCTTGCCAAGTATTTGAATTAAAATGGGTAGGAGAACCTGAAAGTCTTGTCATTGTCAAAATTCTAGAGCTCACAGAAAGTGTTCTTATTCAAATTAACGCAGTGTTATTAGCCTAATTTCACTCTCTTTCTTCCCTCACCCTACAAATCTATTCAGTGGACAAATTTTATCCATTTTACATCTCCCACATCTCCTACCTTCATTTATTTTCTCCACTTATGTAGTTGAACCAATAAGACCTCTCCTTTGGACTACTAGTCTAGTTTTATTCATTCATTCATTATTACTTTCTTCTTTTTTTGTGCTTCTGTGTTAAAAATAACAATATGCTCCAGGTGAAGAATAAATTGTATGGATTCAAGACTCCATAAGCAATCTTTTTCTACAGATCATTACATATGAGAAGTTTGTGTATGTTGATATTCTCAAATTAATTATTTTTTAAAGAAAAAAATGATAATAGATGGCTGAATTTCAGGAAATAAATCTTTTGGAATTTGAAAGACATTGCATAGACATAAGAACACTTTTATATTTCATATTTATTTCAAATTTAATTTATATATTTTGTTTTAAAATTATAAATTATCCCTGCTCTATGAGAGATTTCATGCAACAAAATAAGGTGATTCCATCACATTTTTATCATTCCTTTGTTCCCTTTTCTCCCTTTTCCCCTACCTTCCTTCTTGCCTTCCTTCATTCCTTTCCTGTCTTTTATCTTTTGCTACCCTATCCCTGCACTGTCTCCCTAACCCCACCCCTCAACTGAAAACCAAACCAAACCAAGGACCTTTTACAATATTTAGTTTTGTAAAAAAAAAAAAAAAAGAAAGAAAGAAAGAAAAGAAAAGAAAAGAAAAAAAAAGAAAAGGAAGAAAAAGAAAAAAAAATTCCCACATTGGTCATGTCCAAAATAATATTGCATAGTTCTCTAATTTGTCTCTGTTTTTGAGTTTTAATTCCTCAATTTATCCTTCACACAGAATGATAGGCTGAAAGGACAAGTCTAACTATGTTATTTCTCTATTCAGTAAATATCAAATATTTATTATTTTTAAGATAAAATGCAAATCCTCTTATTTGGCACTTAAAATCTCTCAGAACCTGAATCTATTCTACTTTTCTAGTTTCATTACACATTAAATTTCTTCATGAAAAATACAGCTCACAAAAGTGAGGCTTCTTTTTCTTCTCTTACACGTTTCCCATTTCCAGGCCTTTGCAAAAGGTGTCCTGTCTGAAATGTACTCCTTCATTCGCTGTGGTTCTTAGACCTCAAAATTTCTTCCAAGGTTAGCTCAAACTTCACTTTCTATAAGTGAATTTTCATGATTTTCTTGCTATATCTCCCTTGCCAAAAGAATTTTTAAATGTATATTGTTTTCATATTAGATGCACTTATTTCTGTTGAGCAGAATGTAAGCTTCTTGAGGACATTAATTTTTGTTTTTGTTGACCCAGTACCTAATCCAGTCCTGGCATACACAAGGTTCTTAATATGTGTTTGATTGAGTCTTTTGATTAACTGAATTTGGGGTGACATTCTTTTAGGGACCCAAATTGATAGCTGACTTCTGGGAATGAAAACTTGTGAGATAGGAAGAACTTTCGTCATTACACACACACACACACACACACACACACACACACACACACAAACACACACACACACAAAATATCCCCCCAGTAGTTAGCACAGAGTTTTTTTTTTTACATTTTAAGCACTCAAACATTTTGGTTAAATCGAAGTGAATTGAATTAATTCTAAATCCATTATTGCAGAGAAAATTAAAAAAAAAAAACTCTTGGACAAAAAGAGTGATGTTTTCTTCTATAACACTCACCTACGCTCAACATTTTCCTTTTTAATCACAACTCATTTGGGAAAGAAACAAATCCAGTTGCCACAGACAGTCTTTTAGGTACCATAGCTACCAAAAAGAGTTTGAGCCCAGCGTAGCTTATTTGTATTCTTGCTTTATAAAGTCCTTCCCTGTTCAAACCTGGAGTAAAAATCCACCAGACTACAAGAGAGTAGCAAGTGCCTCCATCCTCCCCAAAAATTTTTAAAATGTTTAAAGCATTTCTATGTGCAGAGCACAATTAACATTACTAAAATGGTTAACAAAATTTAAGTGAAAAAGACCCCATCATCCAGGAGTTTACAGGTTAGGAAGATTGGACTAGATTATTTCTAAACTCCCTTTCACATTCAGATTTATGGTTTTAAATTTCTATCAAACATATATTTAAGATATACATTTAAAAAATATATTTTGGTACCAGTTCAGTGATTTGTGATTTCTTTTCTTATGGGAATGAACTCCCAATGGGGAAGCCCTATGTGACTATATAGGACTACATTTTCTCTATATCATCATCAACATTTTTCTAAGGCACCAGGCACTCTGTTAAGCACATTACAAATTTGATTTCATGTTATCCTAGCAAAAATGCTAAGAGGGAGGTTCTATTACAACCTCTATTTTACAGCTTGAACAGACTGAGGCAAGTAAAATCAAGAATCTAATAAATATTTGAAGTTGAATTTGAACTTGAGTCTTAGGGACTCCAAGCACCACATTCTATCTACTCTACCACACAACTGTTTCTAATTTAGGATTTAGAAATTTTCCTAGAGCACTATGATTATGTGATTTACCCAATCACATAAGTTAGTTCCAGCCAAAAGTAGGGCTTGAATCAAATTCTTCTTGACTCTGGGTCCTGGTCTTCATCCACTGTAACATGGGGTTTCTCATAATATATGAGAGAGAGGGGACTAGATATGTTGTTTCATCACTGTTGTATACTCTCACATGAAGAAATTCACATCTATTTGTGTAGGTTTATTTATTATAGTCTTAGAGTGCTTAAAGCACTAAGTTGAATGACTTGTCCAGGGTTACGAGACACTATGGCTCAGAGTCAGGAATACATATCTTGATTTTGAAGCTAACTTTCTATCCCCTATAACATGCTGCTCCTAGTAATATATAATAGTACATGGTAAATATATCACATTTTTTTTCTTCCCTTCCCACTTTTGGCTCAAAATATTACAGGGTAGAAGCAGGATTTATAGCATAAAGTATGAATAATTGTCTTGATTTACCTACATCTCATTTACCATCATTTCACTCCAGTTAACCAGGGAGTCTAGACTGTTTCCTTTCTTTTTATAAAGAAATACCCATCCTCCAATTGATAAATGGTCAAAGGATATGAACAGACAATTCTCAGACGAAGAAATTGAAACTATTTCTAGCCATATGAAAATATGCTTCAAATCATTATTAATCAGAGAAATGCAAATTAAGACAACTCTGAGATAACACTACACACCTGTCAGATTGGCTAGAATGATAGGGAAAGATAATGTGGAATGTTGGAGGGGATGTGGGAAAACAGAGACACTGATACATTGTTGGTGGAATTGTGAACACATCCAGCCATTCTGGAGAGCATTTTGGAACTATGCTCAAAAAGTTATCAAACTGTGCATACCCTTTGATCCAGCAGTGTTTCTACTGGGCATATACCCCAAAGAGATATTATAGAAGGGAAAAGGACCTGTATGTGCCAAAATGTTTGTGGCAGCCCTGTTTGTAGTGGCTAGAAGCTAGAAAATGAATGTATGCTCATCAATTGGAGAATGGTTGAGTAAATTGTGGTATATGAATGTTATGGACTATTATTGTTCTGTAAGAAATGACCAGCAGGATGAATACAGAGAGGACTGGTGAGACTTACATGAACTGATGCTAAGTGAAATGAGCAGAATCAGAAAATCATTTATGCCTCAATAATGGTACTGTATGAGGATGTATTCTGATGGAAGTGGATTTCTTTGACAAAGAGATCTAACTCAGTTTTAATTGATCAAGGATGGACAGAGGCAGCTAAACCCAAAGAAAGAACACTGGGAGATGAATGTAAACTGCTTGCATTTTTGTTTTTCTTCCTGGGTTATTTATACCTTCTGAATCCAATTCTCCCTGTGCAACAAGAGAACTGTTCAGTTCTGCACACATATATTGTATCTAGGATATACTGTAACATATTTAACATGTAAAGGACTGCTTGCCATCTGGGGGAGAGGGTGGAGGAAGGGAGGGGAAAAATCCAAGGGATAACATTGTAAAAAATTACCCTGGCATGGGTTCTGTCAATAAAAACTTATTTAAAAAAAATACAAAATGTTATTCCTCTTAGAAGTATTTACATTTTCAAAAAAATATAACAAGCTTTATAGAAGGCAAATCTTCAAGGGAGGAAACTGATAATGTCAAACTTCAGGAACCACCCAACAGAAGAGATTATTTTTTGTGGCAGATGGCCTTCCTAGGTTTCTTTAAATCAAAGAATATGTGCTGCTAACTATTTAATTTATATCTTTAAAAAAATTCATTTTGGAGGCAATTGGGATTAAGTGACTTACTTAGGGTCATATAAGTAACAAATATATGAGGCTGTATTTGAACTCAAGTCCTTCTTATCCCAAGGACAATGTTCTATGCACTACACCACCTTACTATCCCACTTTCATCTTACCTATTGGCAATTTTGTTTAAACTAATCACTTTTTTTGCTAGCCTACATTATCTGCTAAATTGATTTCCACAACACTGCAAAGCAACATGATGCTTATACATGTGGTCCTGAATGTGGACAGAGGTGGAGGTAGAGGATGATAGAAGGTGGGAAGATTTCTTCCAGTACCAATTTTTATTTACTCTACCACAGTTCAGAAATCATCTAAGGATGGTCACAATATCCATATATGTTCATACTAGGCATGCATTCCCCACAGAAAACATTGATTATTGATCTCCAGATTCTGTCATGGAGAATTCTTTCTGAAATTGAAAGTTGGAAACTTCTTAGCTGACAGGAAATTAATAAGATAAATTATCCAAAGATGGAATTTAAAAAAATGAATAAAAACCTCTTTTCAATCATATTTATTCTTCCTTAGGATTGATGAGATGAATAACAAGAAAAACCTTAATTCCACCATTGTGAAAGAAATTTTATAATGTCAGCAGGACAAACCTGCCAATTATTATATTGAAATAGATCTCAGCCATACATATATGATCCTATCCTTGCATTGTCTGGTGGAGTTATAATAAAATCAACAGTTTTATAGCATTTAAATTTTATGCATGCACTTTTGGAGTCTGTTCTGGTAAAGAAAATTGATTCAATTTTAAATTAGCTGCCATACCATCAACTTTGAGAGGTTCATTCAGGCTCCATGATCACAACCTCAACTCTTTAGAAACTAGGGACTATGAAACTAGAAACTAATCCTGTTTCATATCTTTTGAAAACCATGAATACAAGGACCTAATGATAAATTATGAGCCCTTACTACTGTCTGCTATAGCTGCTGGTTTAAAAAAAAAAACACACACACAAAAAAAAAACCCTGCACTTCATTTTGCAGATGGTGAGAACTCTACTAACACTCCTATTGTTAGCTTGAAAGTCAAGCGATCACATGTGTAGGTGGCTGTGTGGGAGCAATGCTAAGATTTACAAGGATTTTCTCCCACATTAGCAATCCACATCTAACAGAGAGCCATATGAGACAGTTCTGTTCCTCTGGCATTTTTAATCATTCAGTTAATTTATAATAACAAAAAGTCTCATCTTTTAACTTGTCATTTCTACTCAAATATCTTTAAAAGTAATTTCTTTATGTGATTTTTTTTCCTAAAAAAGAAAAATAATGACCTATGACTTTTTCAAAGTCTAGAAGGATTGTGAAGAAATTAGTGATCATTTTCTGTTTGTCCTTAAATATTTTTTCCTTTAATCTTTCTAGCTTAGATAATTGCATATATGTTGTACCTGAGGACTGATGGGGATGTTTTCTAATAAAGTTCTGCTTGTTTATTTTATTATTTCTGGATAAAATTATGGCAAAGCAAAAAAATATATATATTTCTAACATATACACACAATTTTAATATGTTTATTTTAAAGGATATGGTTGAAAATGAGATATAAAATATGATATAATTTTATGTAGTTTATACACAAAGATGATTCTGAATATCTAGTATAAGGATTTATATTTTTAGTTTTTACAAGAGTAAATTTTCCCCCATCTTTCTTACTTGGCTATTTTTTCTGACTTCCTTACATATTTTCCATATAAATGAGTAAGGCAAGAAATGCAGTGCATGGTCATACAAGGATATTAGTTTCATTCTCATATTTTTGGCCTCATAACCATTATTCTCTAACCATTTGAATTCATCTACCCAGAAAAGATAATTGTTGACTAATTATTTTACCTAATTTCTACATATTTAACCCCCTGAGATTATCCTTTTTGTTTATAAAATGATTACTTGCCCTAACTTTTGTAAAACATGTTATTCTGAGGAAATGTTTGCTCTAGTAGGAAAATAAAAAAGTGAATGGGTGTTGGAAATACAGAGGTCTAGCTTGGGTTTGTACACTTAAATAGGTATACATTGCCAATCAAGTTATCCAACTTCTATGAAAGAGATTGAATAATCAATAACTCCCACCAGCTGTCACATTCAATGTTTTTCTCTTACATTGTTCCTTACCTTGATATCATGTCACCTCTTTCTCTTTGTATCTTTTAATCATTGCTATTATTCAGCATTATTTTTTTAATACTTTTTTCTTTGTTTTTCATACTGTACACTGTCATGGCTTCAATTTTATTTATCGTTTTGCTTATATTAAATGCATAAATATACATATATAAATAATCTTCAGTCTTATACTTTTCCAGTTTTACCACTGGTAAAGCTTTCACTTCATGAAATTTTGCATTAACCCATAATAATTTAAAGTACTCTTCTTCTATAGCCAATAAGTCATCAAGTTGTGCGCCTTCTCTCAAAGTGATATACTTACCTGTATTTTTCCTCTCTTATCAGTGTCATAACTCACATTCTGCATAACACCATTTTCGAATCATTTTTTTTTTCCGGCAAGGTAATGCATTAAGTGAATTTATAGGGTCACATAGCTAATGAGTGTTAGGTATCTGAGGCCACATCTGAACTGAGGTCCTCTTGACTTCAGTGCAAGTGCTTTATCCACTGCACCATTAAACTATCCCCTTCTAATAGTTTTGTAAATACTTTTAGTATTTACACTTTAAGTATTTAGTATTTATCACTTTAAGTGATCTCCCTATCATTAATCTCTTTGCTCTCCTCAAATATAGAGGAGGCAACATGGTAGAACTAGAGCTGGAGGCAGAACAGATTCATGTTTCAACTTCACTATCAACTATCTATGCCAATTTAACTATATCACTTAATTTTGTCTGAGCTTTCGTTTCCTTTATCCATAAAATAACATAACAAATTTATACTACCTCCTTTATAAGGATGTTGCAGATAATCTACAAAGTGCTTTGTAACCATAAATGCATAATATTATACATTTCCAATCTTCTTATCTTTAAAATGTTGCTCTCATCAAATGTCTTGTATGAATAACTATTGGTTGCCATTTATTCCAATCATGGTGGTTTAGTTTGAGAAAGGATCTCAGTGTCTGATACCTTATCCTTCTAGATGATGTTCAGAATCTTCCTAAAACAAATGGAATGGAAGCAATTCTGTTTTCTGATATAGGGCTGATATACTGTTCAGATTTCACAACATACAATAATGAGGTCAGCATAATACTGTAAACCTTTGATTTAGTAGTAAATTCTTCACCATGAAAAGACTACAAGCCAAAACTGAAGTTGAGGGAACACATTTTTTTTGTGTGTGTGCACTCCATGCAGCTTCTGAAGCTGGGGTGCAAGAAAGTATGGATTCTCTGCTGCTTAGGTTAATTTTGACTTAACAATCAACAATCAACACCAAGAAAACACAGATCCTCCATTAGCCAGCACCACACCATCCATATGTGACATCATCAATTACAGAAAATGGTGAAGTTTTAAATACCTTGGCAGTGTACTTTCCAGGGATGTCCACTTTGATAATGAGATTGGCACATGCTTTGCCAGAGTTAGCTCAGTGGTTGGGAGGTTTGAAGGAAAATATGGGAAAGAAGTATTTGACTTCCAAATTTTGATAATTTGGTTTCTACCTTATGTTATACCATTTTAGATGATGCACTCTCCATTCTAAATAGGTTAATTTCCTTACTGACCATCTCTATACATCATATATGTTCCTACTTCATGTATTTGCTAGTTTTATTTTCTTGACTCAGAAAGCCTAACCTTATCTACCCTGCCTTCTCATATTATAATTCTTTTAGCTCAAATCTTAATAACTTGTAAGTGTTTCTCTGAAAACCTCAACCCACAGTCCTTTCCTTCTGATTTCTCAGAGCAGATTTGAACTAGTTTATTTTATAATTTAACACATGATGATATTATACGTTAAGTTATTCATTCCTTCTTTATTTCTTATATGTTGCATACATATCTCTGGACTTTCTTTATCTATAAAGTTAAAGAATAAGACTAGATAATCTCAGATGTGCCATTGCAGTAAGGTGATACAGTGAATAGATCATTTAGCCTCAAGTCAAGAAGAATTGTACTTAAATCTGCTCTCAGACACTTTACAGCTTTCTGAGCCTGTATAATTCATTTAACCCCTTTCTGCTTGAGCTTCCTCAACTATAATATTTGGATAATGACAACATTTATTTCCCCAATGTATTATAAAGACCAAATGACATTACTTTTGGAAAAACACTTATGCCTGATGTCTTAGGAGCTTCAATTCTAAATTTATGACCTAATTGATCCATTATATTGTTAAAGAGTTAAGTATATTTGTGGTCACCAAAATGACAAACTGAATTTCTTCAAGAATAACCACATATTTTAAAAATACTTTTATGTTAGGAAAAGAAACTGGGTCTTCACAGGTCAGGTTGAAAGCCATCCTCCTGAATTCAGCTTGCTACTTTAAATCATCTCTAAAAATAACAACACATTTTTCCTCCTAAAGTCATGTTAGTGAACAAGTGTACTGTAATAATTACAGTCATTATTTGTGGCAGTTTTGCAGTTCTCTGAAATGAATGCACAGTGTTTAGGAATAGGGTTTGTCAAGTCATCCTGGAAAAATATCTGACATTTTGGCTTTGAGATACAGTCTCTGTCTTCATTTTCAGTGGGTGTTATGTTTGAAAAGAAGATGATGTAAATTAAAAAACATCTCCTACCAAGATTTTCTGTCATAAGAAAAAAAAAGAGTCAGAAAACTACAGGATAAAGAAAAAAAAAACTATTAATTATTGCAGGCCAAGTCCTATGGCAGTGATGATCAATGCAAACAAAAATAGACAACTGATAACTAATTGAAAAAGCCAAATCAAAATCCCTGGGAACATCACAGTTCTAAAAGAAATTCATCTTATAAGCCTTCAATAATTTGTAGGATACAATAAATTTGTATAAATATTGGAATAACATATATAAAAGTGAAAATGCTATGGACTTAAGTATATTCAGGAAAAAAAATCAGGAACAGGCATGAATTAATTGAATAATGTGTTAGATTAGGAGGGGAAAAAAGTGATTATTTTCTTTAAATAGATGAAAATCTATACAGGATATAAAGTCAGATAGAAATTCAAAATATACAAATAAAACTAATGCAAACAAGATTAGAAGGGAAGCAACAAACTGGGAAAACATCTTCACAGTTAAAGATTCTGATAAAGGCCTATTTCCAAAATATATAGAGAACTGACTCAAATTTATAAGAAATCAAGCCATTCTCCAATCGATAAATGGTCAAAGAATATGAACAGACAATTCTCAGATGAAGAAATTGAAACTATTTCTAGCCATATGAAAATATGCTTCAAATCATTATTAATCAGAGAAATGCAAATTAAGACAACTCTGAGATACCACTACACACCTGTCAGATTGGCTAAGATGACAGGAAAAAATAATGATGAATGTTGGAGGGGATGCGGGAAAACTGGGACACTAATGCATTGTTGGTGGAGTTGTGAACGAATCCAACCATTCTGGAGAGCAATCTGGAATTATGCCCCAAAAGTTATCAAACTGTGCATACCCTTTGATCCAGCAGTGTTTCTATTGGGCTTATATCTCAAAGAAATATTAAAGAAGGGAAAGGGACCTGTATGTGCCAAAATGTTTGTGGCAGCCCTGTTTGTAGTGGCTAGAAACTGGAAATTGAATAGATACTCATCAATTGGAGAATGGCTGAGTAAATTGTGGTATATGAACGTTATGGAATATTTTTGTTCTGTAAGAAATGACCAGCAGGATGAATACAGAGAGGCTTGGCGAGATTTACATGAACTGATGCTAAGTGAAATGAGTAGAACCAGGAGATCATTATACACTTCGACAACGATATTGTATGAGGACATATTTTGATGGAAGTGATTTCTTTGACAAAGAGACCTAACTGAGTTTCAATTGATCAATGATGGACAGAAGCAGCTACACCCAAAGAAAGAACACTAGGAAACAAATGTGAACTATCTGCATTTTTGTTTTTCTTCCTGGGTTATTTTTACCTTCTGAATCCAATTCTCCCTGTGCAACAAGAGAACTGTTCAGTTCTGCAAACATATATTGTATCTAGGATATACTGCAACATCTCTAACATAGATAAAACTGCTTGCCATCTAGGAGAGGAGGTGGAGGGAAAGAGGGGAAAAATCAGAAGAGAAATGAGTGCAAGGGATAATGTTGTAAAAATATTACCCTGGCATGGATTCTGTCAATATAAAGTAATTATTAAATAAAATAAAATGAAAAAAAGAAAAGAAAAGAAAAGAAAGTGAAAAGAACTAAAAAAAAAAAAAAAGAAATTCAAAATAATATTACGCTTTTATGTCATGAAGTAGTAGTCGTGTGTCTTCATACAGAAAAAGCTCAGTATAGACTTTATGTTTCCAAATTATATTACTTTTCCTCAAGAAAGTAAAATGCTTCTACTACAGTCCGATATTTTAATATGCTATTTCAGCAGCAATAGGTGATATCTTCCATAATTTTTCATTAAAATATGTCTTTATATTGCTTTTGTTTAATTAATTCTTCCTTGGCCTTCTTATTTTCTTCCTCCCATTGTTTGGGTATTATAACAAGTATACATCTGTGGCAGATTAATGTCATTATGGTCTCATGCTATCATATGATGTGGAAGATGGCTCACTTGTTAAAAGAGAACCACCAACTTAATGGTCATTCATTCTGTGATTTACAAAGACCTAAATGTTGGAATCTTTACAAACTGCTAACTCATTAGAGTTGATCTAATCTTACAAGAAGATGTTTTGGGCAGAACCTGAACCAAGGTACTAAGTAGAACTAATTAGTACAATGCTTGTGTTTGCACCTTTACTCATTGGAGTTCACAAGTATGCCAGCTTCACAAAGGTAAACTTTGTAACTTTGTGAGTTCACACCTCCCTTGAAGCTCTTTGGGCCAGAGAGCACTATGGGAGAAAACCCATAATCCCATTCTCTCAGAGGACTCAGATATAAGGCCAGTGAAGAGAAAGCTATTTCAGAATATATTCCACTTGGCTGGCTGGCCGAAGAAGAGAATTCAGCTGGATTGGAGAGGAGCACTCTGGTGCAGACACAGAGCACTTTGAGAGATTTCAGCAGAATTACGCCAGAAGCCCTCTCTCTGAGGCAAGGGAGAATATTTTCCATTTGGCTGGCTGGTGGCAGAAGAAGAGTTTTCAGAGGATAAAGCTACGAGTGGAGAGTTCAGTGGACAACCAGATTCATCTTCATCTCACACCACTGTAGTTGGTGGCTGGGCTCCTGCACTTCACCCACTAAGACCAAGTTGGTCTGAAAGACTCACCAGAAAACTAGCTGAGTCCCAAGTGAAGGAGACAAGAGATTCATTCCATCTCTGTGCTGGTTGGAGGCTGAAGAAAGCAGAGGCAGAGGTTAAAGGACAGAACCTTTGGATTTGGAGATATTTGGAGGGCTCTAAGCTAAACCGGCTGTGTTTTGAGAAGAACAAGAACTCCAACATTTGAACTCACCACACCTAAATTATAAATATCTCCTACATGTAGAAAGCTGTCTTGGCTGACAATACAACATGGAATCTATTTATGTCTAAAATATCTAATTCTTCATATACTGACTGGCAAATCACTATGACTCCTGGAGAATAGAAAATATGCTCATCTTTTTTGTAATAACTGTTGGGGACACCTGAAAACATCATCTTACATAATCATTGGAATCAGCAATCCAGTAAAAACTGAATGTAGAAATTGAATTTCATTAATAAACATCCTTGCTCATAGTAGCATTTAAAAACCATTAAATGACTGATAGGGAACTCATGGTATTTCTTTGTACTCTCCCAGGAAAATACTAGGCAAATACTTTAAAGTAACATTATGATGTTACTATCACTATATTGGGAAAAATTGTGCCTTGACTAATTCCTAATCCCTAAAGGGAAAGAGAAAGTTCTTATACTACAGCAAAAAAGAGCAGGACTGAATATTTGGCAAGCCACAGAAAATTATACTTGTAGCAACTCTGTCCACTAAGAAACACTATATCTCCAGTGCTGCAGGAGGACAATGCACAGATTTCTGGTCTCCCTCTTGATATGTAAAACAAGGTAACCAAAAGATATTCCATTCTCAATGGATGAGAAATTTTGAAGAATGACTGAGATTTTTTTTGGGGGGGGAATATAATTTTCAGTACTTTTCTTTGATAGAAAAATAATAGCACAAATACTAAGTCCTCTACTAGAGTTGCTGTTGTTGTTTGAAATTCAGAAAGAGTGATTAAACTTTAGGAACAAAAGTTTAAACATTTTCTCAGATCTACTTGTTCTGAAACATTTAAATCAGACTGTAAGAGTTAAAGAAAAACATAATAAAATCCCTGCCCTCGTGTTCTTTACAATATAGTTTGGATAATAAGACTAACTAAGTATGATTAGAAAAAAATGATAGGTGATTTGTGCTTTTGGGGATCAAGGAATATTTTTTGAAGTGTTATTTGAACCAGTCTTTGAAGGACTTTGTAGGCAAAAAAGACCATTTTAAGAAAAGGGAACAGAATGTACAAAGACTTGCAGTGCTTCATTAGGGGGAAAACACTATTTGCAGTGGACTGGACATGGTCACTATAATGTTACCTTGCAGGTCAGAAGAAAGCTGATAGAGTAGCTAAATGGCACCATAGAGCACAAAGCACTGAATCCTGGAACCATGAAGACCTGAGCTCAAATATCACCTCCTATACTACCTGACTGAGTGTGATCCTGAACAATTTACTTAATCTCTAATTGCTTTAGTTTCTTCATCTGCAAAATGGATATAACAATAGCATTTACTTCCTGGGGTTACTGTGAGAATTAAATGAGGCAATAAATGTGAAGTGCTTAAATCATAGTTTTACACAGCACCTATATAAGCTACTATGTTTTAAGCACTATCACATAGTTTTAAAAGTTTAAAAACAAAAAAAACAAACCCAAGGTTTTCTTTATAACTAATATTGAATCAAGGTAAAAATTCAATTCTGCAAAAACTCTAAAGTTTTTCTAACTCTTTCCTAAATGACAAGGGGCATTTATTTCCTTTCAATCAATGTGATTTCATTCCCAAAAACTTATATATATATATATATATATATATATATATATATATATATATATATATATATATATATATATATATATATATATATATCTGAGGGGATTTCTATAAATTTTATGAAAGAGTATTTTGTAAATTTAAAAGTACTTTGTAAGTATCCATTATTGATATCATCATCATTATGATGATATGAGGAATAAGCATATAATCTGTATTATAAAAGATATATAGAATATGTATAACATATAATAGTATATAACAACAGTAATATAGCTGGCATTCACACAATGAGTATCAAGAGTTCTAGAGGATGATTTTAAGCTTGTTCCTGTGGGGAGGATTTTGGGAGATTATGGATATGAGTTGCATAGGATAAGCAGCCATAGATAATTTTTGAACTGCATTAAAGGTGGGAGTACACATATTAGTGTGATCTGAGATCAAAGTGAAAAGATATTTTATGTTCTACATCAGAATCCAGCAATATTTCTTTTTTTATTTGTTATTATAGTTTTTTTTTTTATTTACAAGATATATGCATAGGTAGTTTTTCAGCATTGACAGTTGCAAATCCTTTTCTTCCAACTTTTTTCCTCCTTCCCCCCACCCCTTCCTCCAGATGGCACGTTGACCAATACATGTTAAATATGTTAAAGTATAAATTAAATACAATATATGTATACATGTCTAAATAGTTATTTTGCTGTATAAAAAGAATCAAACTTTGAAATTTTGTACAATTAGCCTGTGAAGGAAATCAAAAATGCAGGCAGACAAAAATAGAGGGATTGGGAATTCTATGTAGTGATTCAATATCATCTCCCAGAGTTCTTTCCCTGGGTGTAGCTGGTTCAGTTCATTACTGCTCTATTGGAACTGATTTGGTTCATCTCATTGTTGAAGAGGGCCATGTCCATCAGAATTAATTATCATATAGTATTATTGTTGAAGTATATAATGATTTTCTGGTCCTGCTCATTTCACTCAGCATCAGTTAATGTAAGTCTCTCCAGGCCTTTCTGAAATCATGTTGCTGGTCATTTCTTGCAGAACCATAATATTACATAATATTCATATACCACAATTTATTCAGCCATTCTCCAATTGAGGGGCATCCACTCAGTTTCCAGTTTCTGGCCACTACAAAGAGGGCTGCCACAAACATTCTTGCACATACAGGTCCCTTTCCCTTCTTAAAAATCTCTTTGGGAAATAAGCCCAGTAGTAACACTGCTGGGTCAAAGGGTATGCACAGTTTAATATTCAGCAACATTTCTAAGACACTCAGGGGGAGTGATGATTTCATGTGAAAAATGATGATCTGAATTCTTTCCCTAAATCTATGGTTCCATGGAATTTCTGGGATTGGTGAAGAATTTTCAATATTTGACTGAAAGAAAAACTTAAGGAAGAATATTTAATGGAGAGAGAGAATAATGAAAGTATAATCATAGCACTTTTAAAGTCACATGGGAAAAGTGACAATTAAGCAATTTTGCCTAAATTCTGTATCCTATATCAAGAAACCATATTTCTTAATTGAAATAAGGTCGGATATTCCCTGAATTAATCCAAATAGTTATAATTCTTAGTTACTTTGTCATTTGCTTAGCAGAAAATGAAGTAAGACTTGATAGGATTATATTCAAAAGCTAAGTGAATGACTGAGTAACTTGATGAAAATGTTTTTTTTAAAACATTAACCTGGCAGTGGTATAAAGGAGAGGTGGTAAATATTCGTTAAGTAAAGGCATTTAAAAGAATAGCACAATAATAGAAATATGAGGTGAGAAAGAGTTGGACTGGAGGGATGGAAAAGAGAATGTAAAAGCAGTAATGAATTAAAGAATCATGACAAAAAAGAATCAATCATTTTTTTAATGGTTGTGAAAGAAGAAAGAAGTAGCAGAAAGCATTAAATATAATTACTAAGTTTCAAGTATGGATTATCAGGAGAACTGTGATAGGTTTTTAAAAGTAAATTAAAATAGGAGTTAGAAATAACAGTTTTTGTGTTGCTAATTAAGTAAATCCTTATAATAAAGTTTTCAAAAAAAGTATTTAAAGGTATATAGAAGAGTACTGCAAGCATAATTATATTCCCAAAGTTCATTTTAAATTCGGTTGATTTGTAACTCTATAGAAATAGAATTATATCTCATAGAAACAACCTTAGAAATCCTGATTGGATTTTTTTTTTCTCCAAAGTTTTTGCATCAAGTGAAATCAGAAATCAAAGAGAGTCAAAACAAGAAATTGAATTTACTTGTTAAAATCTCAGGTTTTCTCAGTTCAAAGTGTTAATTTTTATAGACTGATGAGATAATCAGTATCACAATGTGATCCCCACTATTTAATTGTAAAAGCATTATAAATCAATGGTTATGAAGGTCTACAGCCAAATCAAGTAAATTAAAAGATGGTCCAGTTAAGTACTTAGATAGAGAAACATTGTTGAAGAACATATAATTAGGCAACTAAACCTCAGATCTATAGGAAGAGCTAAGATCATGGTACTGCCAAGTACTTCCAAAGGGAGGAATTTTTTTTTTTCAGATCTACATATTATCTCATGATAGCTGTCAACATGACTATGAATGTGTATATGTAATAATGGGATAGGATAGCATTATTATGAAAAAAAATCTTATGATTATTTCTATGCACACATGCCTGCATACATACAAATGCAAGCTTATTTGCCTATACACATGTATATCTGATATATGTAGGGAGACTTTATCACTTTCTTTTGCTCATGATTTATAGTTTGGCAATATTGATATTGCACTTTGTGTTTTAGTCACAAAGGTTCAGGAAAAAATATTGATTTAATATTATTTAAAATTTACAACTTTTTTAGTCTAGAGAGAAATGTTAAATCTGGCATAGTGCTCTATCCCCAAGGAAAGAAGAAAGAAAGCAAACATTTTAAACACCTACTAAATGCCAGACTCTCTACCTATATCATTTAATTTATTTCCTACAACAATATGGAAGTTAGATGCTCCAGGTTATTATCTCCATTTCACACTTGTGGAAATCAAGGCACACAGAGGTCGAGTAATTTGCTCAAGAGGCAAAGAAGTGTGTGAGATAGATTTTGAATTTAGGTTTTCCTGACTCTAATCCAAGTAAATGTCATATAGTTGTCAAAATCGTCTCTTTCTCCTAAAATGATTTGAAATATTTTTATAGGAAATGTGAATAAGATAAAAGCCATATTGTATTAAAATATAGTTTGGAGTTAAGTTTCCTATTCATTTCTTCTCCCTGACTTCCCTTCTAAGATTATAAGTTTCCTCTCTGAGCAACTAGTAATCTCAATCTTTTCCAAACAGAAGATGGGAAGGGCCACAACCTTAAAAAGACAAAGCTTATTTTCCACAATTAAACCATTTTCCTTAAAAATGGATTTTGTTCTCTATTTAATTTAACTCTTATTTATTCTCAATATTATTATTTGTCATTCTATGGGATGGGAGAGTGGGAGACAAATCTAGGAGAGGCTTTTTGATTAGTTATTTCTTAATATTTCTAGAGATTGAAATGAATTTTTAATATGTTTTGACAAGTGTTAAATTTACTTGCATTGTGATTAGTTGAGGCAAAATCTGGGCTCAAACTGTCTTTCTTGCAATGTGAGTTATTATACTTATAAGGTTTCTTACAGTTGTATGATAAGTGATCATGACTAACATAATGACTGGTTAAATATAATGGCTATAATCTACCACACAAATATTCAGTCCAGAAAAATTGTAATTATAATATAATTGACTTATAATAGCAATAGCTATCTGCAATATAATGTTGTTTCCATTGAAATATTATAGTCTGGGTTTTTGTTGTGATATGGGAACAACCTGCCAGTGGCTGCTGGAGATCTAACTCAGACCAGCCGAATGGATCTTTTCATGTGAGCAGATGATGATGATATAAGGAGACTGAGAGGCAGTTGCTGTTCTCTGACCTCTCACCTCTTCTCTCTTGCCTCCAATTTATTTGGAGGCAATTATCATTTCCCAAAGCATAAGGAACATCTGTGATGGCTGCTTTGCAACTCCTTCAAATTTATGATTCCCAGCTATGGAGGCTCTCATGGAATTGACCTGTCCCTTCACCTAGGCATGGTCCTTAACAATTTTTTTGTTGTTGTTGTTGTTGTTTGTTTGTTTGTTTGTTTTTGTTTTGTTTTGTTTTCATTTTATGGTGTACTGTCAGGACTAGCTCTCT
Source organism: Antechinus flavipes (assembly GCF_016432865.1). Classification (NCBI taxonomy): domain Eukaryota; kingdom Metazoa; phylum Chordata; class Mammalia; order Dasyuromorphia; family Dasyuridae; genus Antechinus; species Antechinus flavipes. The sequence continues at coordinate 276,970,542 of NC_067400.1, forward strand.
GGAGGATCTCAGGACCAGCCTTGGTCTTAATGGAGAAGTGAAGAAAGCAGGAGACTCACAAGGATGGTCAAAGATGGAGTGTGCTTTTTTGCAGTCTTCTCAGGCCTTAAATAACTTAGTATGATTACATCATTACAGCACACTAAGCTGTGCCAACTAGAGAATCATTATATCATCACATCATGCTGAGCAAGTGCTCACTATAAGCACCCTGCTGTTGATATGTAAATGTCTCTTACTATAAGTATCCCTTGCTTCAAGTAAAAGACAGGTGATCATGCCCTTTTTAACTTCTCAGGAAGGGTAAGATTGCCAAAGAGAGGTGGGGAGTCAAACCAGACATTGTCAGCTGGTTCCCTCTAGGCTGAAAGGTCTTATACCTTGCCCAGATTTCCCCTACCATTTGTGGCCCTCTACAGGTTTTAATTTGAGATGCCAGGAATGCAAATATATTCAGCTGTCAATTTTACGTCTCTAGTGGCTGAAGAAAATGATGCTAATGGCGGGGTATAGATGTCCTTGGATCTTCTGATTGAGATAGAAGCAGTTATATGATAGAGTGGCTATAACATTAGATCCTAAATCAGAAAGAGTTGATTCAAATCTTGTTTCAAATATTTACTTGCTATGTGACCCCAGATAAGTTACAAAATTTATCTGTTTCAGTTTCCTCATCTGTAAAATGGGAATGATATAGACACCTACCTCCCAAGGTTTTTGTGAGGGTAAAATGAGATATATAGTAAAGAATTTGTCAAACCTTATACCTTATAATAGCTACTTGAGGAGGGGAAATGACCCTGAATAGCCAAAAGGAGAAACAGAAGCAGAATTCCAAGCCAAAAATTCATTTTATAAGAGGATACTGGCTCTCCCCCAAGCCAATCAGACCCCAGAGCTTTCTTTCTATCTAAAATTCTACCTTCCTTTAAGACCATATTCTTATAGGATTACAATTATGCTAAAAATAGAACATTTCATTGGTTACCATATAATACATAGATTACATATGAATACCATCAAGATCACAAGGTTTGAGATGAGTAATGCAGAAAATACTTCTGCAAACTAGATGGTCATAAGATGGATAATCTACCCTTTGGGCTGGGCAAGGGGAAATGGCTCATTCCACTGATCATGAGATGGATAAGCTATCCCTTGGATTGAGCAAGTAGCGATAGCACATCCTCAAGAACATTTATGGAGGGAACAGAGAGGCTTTCCTACATGACAGCATGGAATGTGGGAGAATCAGGATAGAGATATTTTATTTCAGCCTTCTTATAGTACTATAGTTATGCAAGTAGATTTCATGCTTGATACATAATAATTTCTATTTTGTAATCATGTTTGCAAATGGACCTATCAGAATTTATATTTTATATAATTTATACAATGAATTACTTTGTTCTTATACTTACACTTAAATGATAGACTAGATAAGTATTACTAAATGAATAATTACTAACAATCATTGCTTATTAATACTGATTAGGGCTTCAGTAGGATCCACAAAAACAGCTTTCTCATACAACCAACACCATTACCATCACTAGTATCACTACTAATACCACTACTACTACTATGCTAAAACACAACTGGCAACCTTAGTCACTAGAGCCTAGGGATGGGTAATGTGGGAGCATACTCAAAATGTAAATCAGCATAGAGTTTGTACTGTCAACGATACTAGCTTTCAGTAATTAGTCTTCATCTGAGAGGGGAAAAATGATGATACTAATGGTCATCTCAATGGATTCATCAATTGGAGAATGTCTGAAAAGAGGACAAGCAATAAAAAAGGATGAAGAAAAAAATAGATATAATAGGCATCTGGCCAGGCATTCTCCCTGTGGTTTGTACAAATAAGAAAGAACTAAATTAAATGAAGATTCATATACTCCCAACATATGTGGATAATGACAGAATCAATAGAAATACGATCAATATAGTTTAAACTATGTAAGAAGTTTGGTGATTTTAAAAAAGTAATATAAGATACAGAGATTAGATAAAAATGACTTGAGTGATCTAAGCATTGTATGGTTTGTTGATTTTAAAATAATGTCTATCACCACACTCAGTAAATTCTGGTGTTACAGCAAGCTTTAGGCAATTTTAAGTAGGATGGAAGTTCACTAATTTTGAAGGATAATTATTTTTTTCTAACTAAATCCATACATAATTCTTTAAAAAAATAAAGCCAAATCAACCTCAAAGGTTGGAAGCTTAGAAAGTTTGGGGGTGATAGAAAAAAAAATCAACCTTTAAAACTGGTACTGATTGTGAAATATTTGATTAGTCACTTGAGAAATTATGGTAGTTAGAAATCTTTACTTGGACAGAATTGAAAGCATCCTTTTGAACTAGCTGCTTTCCACGGGTCAAAAGCAAGAATTAAGCATTGACTAATTAATTTAACTGGAATGACCTGGAAGTAAGTTGGGGGCAACTTATGCCCCCTATTATATTTGATCCTTAATAGAATTGGGGTCAGTGCTGAGGCAGGAAATTTTTAGTATTCAAAGCAAGTGAGAACATTAATAAAATTGAATTACCTAGTCAGTTCCAATAAAGTTATTCCCAGAAGAAACAGCTGAATGTTTTAGATAGAAAGCATTCCTCACTTTGCTCTACTTGTGATTAGAGAAGGTAATTCTCTAATTCATGGGATTTAGGTTAATGATCATCATTGAAAAGCTAAGTGATAGGGAATATATGTATAAGAAACTTTTTATCCAGTCTAAGGTATAGCTTATTGAATTAGGTTCTATTTTCTCATTTAAGAATGTTATTTCATCTTCCTTCAATAGTAAGACAACATGTGGTATAGTGAAAAGAATACTGTTTCTATATCCAGCTTTCTTCTGTGTCTTGTCTTCTTCCATTAAATTGTAAACTCCTTGAGGTCAGGACTTGTATTTATGTTTGTGTGTGTATTTATTCTTATTACTTGTCACAGTGGCTGGAATGTAGCACTTAATGGATGCTAATTGACTTGATTTGATTGAATGAGCCTTTCAATCTTAGCCAACAAATTAATTAATAAGATTCTTCACCATTAAATCAGCAGGAATAAGATCAATACTTTTGCTTGAAAAAAAGAAAGGAAAAAGAGGAAGAGAATTGACAAATTTTCTCAGAGAAAACTATACTCAGGTTAAAAATTTAAAGAAATGTTTCCTGAAATAATAGCAAACATTTCACCAAGAAGTAGTGGGGGCTGATAATACTTGCCATTAGATTGAGATGTATGTAACTGAAATAAATTTACCTCTAAATAGAGCCTTGAAATAGCTGTGATCCCAAGATGTGATCAAAAGGGCTTCCATGAATAACATCATTATCTTTATCATTATCCTCATCATTATCATAGCTAATATTTATAAAGTTTATTATGTACTGGACACTCTACTAAGCCCTTTACATAAACCTAAACCAACCAAATGCTATCAAAAAAAGATTGAACAAATGACTGAGTCACATGCTATGTTTACCAGCAGCTAGGTAGTGCAATAGATAATGATGCCAAAAATCAGGATTGTTTGAATTCAAATACAGTCTTAGACATTAGCTATGTTACCCTGGGAATGTTACTTAACCTCTGTATGCCTCAATTTCCTCCTCTGTAAAATGGTGATGATAATAATAGATAGGCAAAAAAATGCCTAACTCCCAAAGGCTGCTTTGAAGATAAAAATGGGATAGATAATGCTAAAGAGTCTAGCCAATACCCGGAACTTACTTACCCCTATATAAATGTTAACTATTATTACCATTATCATTATGAAATATGTACAAAAAAGATTCACAATAACAATTTCAGACCAGATTGTTACCCCCGGAAATTATGGAAAGGTGCCTGAGTTTATCAAATTGTGCTGATTTGTTATGAGCCAGAATTCTGAACTTGAAACAAAGGACTCTTACAAGGTACTAAGTCAGTAGAATTGATAGGGACAACAGTTATCTAATTTAGCATGGTTCAATATGATTGATTTAATCTTACAAGGATATGTTATGGGCCAGAACTTGAAACAAGGTACTAGGTGAAATTGAGGAGACAATGGTTAATTCTAGTTTAGCATTGATTTAATCCTACAACAAATAAAGGTTTCCTAGTGATATAATGATTGGTTTGTACTCAGTTTGGGGCATATAAGAGAAGCTCTCAGGGCCAGAACAGGCAAGTAGACAGAAGGTTGGAAGCTGAAGTCTGGAACACAAACCCTTGGACTCAGACAGATTGATCCTATCTCACACCACCTTGGTGGCAAGCTCTCCTCCTTCACTTCTCCACTGAAACCAAGACTCCGGAAGGCCCCCAGAAAACTAGCCGAGCCCCAAGTGAAGAACATAATAAAGGATTTGGACTTTAACACCTGGCTGCACTTGTGGTGATTACTGAATTGAAACAAAGGCTGCTGCCTCAATAGACCCCAAGAAAACCTCAATCGAGAATATTACATTTTAGAGAGAATATTACACAAATTAGTCAAGTTTTCAAAAAATCAGCACCTACCAACTATCTAGTAAGATGCATTATAGGAAGTAGAATTGTATATTTTAATTGCATCTTTGATAAACTAGCAAACACATTTTTTTAACACACTGAGAACTCAAAATCTCCTTGAGAATACAATATGTAATTCTACCAATAAATTGTAATGAGTACGTCATTATTACAGATAAAACTATTGACCACTGTCTGTCAGATATATGATCCCAAATAATTTAAGAACAATATTTTAAATAAATGCTACCATGCTGAATACTAATTTTTAAAAAATAATATAGAACCTGTTTAGAAAGAAATATTTTAAATATATAGAAACTAGAAACCAAAACTATGTGCAAAGAGTAAATGAAGAAAACCCACAAATGTTAGACATTGTGCTAAATGCTTTGTAAATATGATCTCATTCACCCATATTTAAGTGTATATCATTCTCCTCTTTTTATCTATTAATAGAGATCCTGAATATGTCAGTAAGGCTATTGATGGTAAGCTTATATAAAAATATTTTTATTCATTTCCAAAATAAAGATATTTTATTTTTAAAAAAAGAGTTTGTAGAACATTAAATATACAAGATGATATAATAGCAAAATAGTGACTGCTCAATAATTATTTCTATATCAAATACATGGAACTAAGATGGGAAAATGGCATGAAAATCATCATAATATGGTAACAACGAAATCAAGTTCAATAATTATGTAATCCTTGTTTATAAAAGATGCAAGCCTTTCTCTCAAATATTATACTTATAGTATGTTTATTTTTAAAAGTTCATCTGTTTTAAAAATATTTTTATGTATATGAATCATTGCAACATCAATACCCAGTTAATTAGTAATTATTTGTATTTCACCTGAAGAAAAAAATGGGTTTTACCTATATGTATTCATAACCAGATAAATGAATCACAATCATAGTACTATTTTTACTTTTTAGAAAATAAAGTAACAAATTACATATCATTCTATGTTTGGAACAAATTATATGCAACATTATGAATTAATACAAAATAAGCTTTGTGTGCTAAAAAGTACCAAAACAAGAGTAAAGTGATGGTTCTAGAAACTGTCTCTGTAGCTCACTAGACATTTGACATCTTGGCTTTGCTCATGCTAATGCCATCATCCTCTTCATTAATTAATTAGCTTATTTATTCATTCATTCATTTATTCATCCATGTATTCATTTTGGTGAGACAATTGGAATTAAGTTACTTTCCCAGAATACACTGTAGTAAGTGTCAATTGACTCAGTCTGGATTTGCACTCAGGTCCACCTGATTCTAGGGTCAATGCTCTATTGACCGAACCTCCTAGATGAATCTTATCATCTTTTGAAGTTAGACTTTTGACTAGCTGATATTCAAGAGCCCTTTCCTTTCTGAAAATTTTGACATTATGGTAACACTTGTGGGTATATTAAAAAGGGATAGGTAGCAGTGGAATCAAGGTGATAGGGAAAAGGCAGTGATTCTCCAAACTCTTACGTACACCTTTAAATAACACTATAAAACAATTCCTGGAAGAACAGAACCTAGAAATAATTTTCCAGACAAAGTCAATCAAGAAGATTAGAAGGAAAGAGGAGCACAGTCCAGCAGAGGCCACAGCAGCACAAACCAGGACCCAGAAAATTAGGAGCAGGTCTTAGGAGTCACTGAATCAGCTACTGCTGGCTGTTGCCAGAAGTCTCATTCCATAGAAGGTAAGGGGGTCCAACAACTGGTTAGAAAGAGATTACAGGGGTCTCTTTGCTTGCACAGAGACAGGACTCTGTTGCTTTGCTGAAACTTGGATCCAGATTACAGTTTTGGGTGGCAGTCCCAGAGTAAGAAGGGAAATGAGCACATCAGAAAACTGGCTTAGATGTCAGATGCAACCTCCTAATCACACTGACTGTGACACTGGTCATGCGGCTTAAATTTTCAGTACCTCAATAGCTTTTTTTTTAGACTGCAAGATGAAAAGTAGGTGGTAATCTTCATTGCTCAGAGATGTGCTTCTCTTCAATCTTACTACAGATTTAAATAAGAAGTCTAGACCAAAACACACACATACACACAGAGACATGCATACACACTTTCCCCCCACATTGTGATGTTCTTAACAATTCTCACACAAGTGCTTCTCTGCCTTTTAGTACTATATATGTGTGTGTGTGTGTGTATAATTATATAATATATTATATGTGTGTGACATCTAATATCATTATTTATAATTTTTAATAATGTCCAGGGGATGCCTAGTTGGCACAGTTAATAGAGTGTTAGTCCTGGAGCCAGGAAGACTCATTTTTCTAAATTCAAATCTGGTCTCTGAAACTTACTATATGTGTGATCTTTGGCAAGTCACTTAATCCCGTTGCTGGAGTATCATCTTCTGTAAAATGATCCAGAGAAGAAAATGGCAAATCACATTAGTAAATTTGCCCAGAAAGCCCTTAATGTGATCACAAAAAGTTGGATATAGCTGGAACTACTGAACAATAACAAAAATTATGTTTTATATTATTATATAATGTAGATTTTTATATAACATATGTTACACATTTTCTATATTATGTCATACATTTTAATAGATGTGCATTATATATAATGTTATATATCATTGGTTGTAAAATATATAGTGTTATATGTTATATAATGATACATACATAAAATGATACATATAAATTCACATACATATTTATATGCATTTATTTGAAATGAACCAGAAAGACATTTATGAAATAATGAGAATAGGAAGTTGGTAGAAAAAATTTTTTAAAACACATGAGAGAAAGCAGATGCATAAAGAAAAATCACTTAATAAAGACAAATATATATAACGTATCTTTTACTTGTTCAATTACCTATGACTAGTATATTGACTTTGAGAGTGATAGTTGGGGAACAATGATAAATAGATATTTTGCTAAGTAATGGGCATTTAATTATCTATCTATGATGTGTATTATATAAATATGAATACTGATTTGTTATCTTAGGTCATATGTTTTCTACTTTATACCAGTGGACTATGTTTTCAGGCAAGATTTGGACACTAACTGGAAAGAGAGAAGGTGAGAAAGAAGTTTGAAGCTGAAATCAAGAGAGATGGAGAGTAGCTTGGAATACAAAAGCATGGAAGGAAGAGTAATTTCTTCTACCTTAGTGCTGGAAAAGAGATTTCTATGACCACTTCTGTGAACAGATCTGACTGGGGGAAAACATCATTTGAATGATTTAATTTAAGGACACTAGAATCTTCAGAAGCTTGAAGATCTGTCTTAAGAAAAGAAAAGTTAGAATTTATATACTTTTACTCTCTGTATACTCTATTGAACACATTAAAAAATGGAAACTCCTTGTGAATTTGTCTGCCTTGTGCTTTTCTATAACCTATATCTTGAAAATGAAAAACCCCTTAAACACTGTTGCAACCAAATTTCATTGGATTTTTGGCTTAAGGAAACTTTTGCGGAAAGAATTAATGCTACTAGTTAGCCCCTCAACCCTATAAACCTAGAGAGTTCCACAGATACCCGATTTGGGGCTTTTTCTTTCCTTCAGGAAAAAAAAAAGTTATCATTGTTTCAGTGGTTCAGTTCTGGAAACTTGCAAGTCAATTACCTGCCTAGCCAAAAAGCAAAGAGTCCTGGAAGAGTGGTTGTTCTCAGGGATGATTCAAAGTTTTAGGCTATGAATGCCCACATTCTAGAGTTGTGAGTTGCTTAGAAAGATGAGTTTCTCTGCTAGGTGTCTTCAAATATGTAACAACCTCTCTAGAGGAATGTTGTTATATTGGTAGAAGATTGAGGCCCAGATTTATATGCATTGTATTCTGATTATTCTTACTTTGGTGTGTGTGTGTGTGTGTGTGTGTACATTTTAAACTGTAAGAATTAATTGTAAATTATAAAAATGTTACTTTTGCTTGATTTTTCAAATGAAAAGCATAGTTCTGATGTCTCATGAACTACAGTAGCAAATAAAGAATGCTAGCTTTCCCCCACAAGGTTATCCCTATACACCTAAGAGTAATAATGTGTCTTTGGACACATACATTTGGACAAATATCCCAATCTTCCAGAATAGGTGCTCATGAGTTGATCAATCTGACAGCAACAAGTCCAAAGAGATAATTGGATGGTGGAAATCAATATCACTTCGACACTAAACATGGAAGGTAGGGGAAGTTTAAAAACAAGATTTCTGGTAAAATAAAAAATAAAAAGACAAGCCCCTTTAAAAATGGAGGTCATATACAGAGAGAATAGAAGAAACATATGACTTTTACATGTAATAGTGTTTCAAACAAAGTAATAATACATGAGAAAAGTATAAATCGTTTCATTGTCTGTGGAAACTAGGGATAAAGAATGTAGAATAGAATGGAATAATTAAGTCTTCAACAAAGACTTATTAGCTTATGTTTCAAGAGCAGCTCAATTGTATTTTTACATCACAGAACACAGTTAAGACTTGGGCTAGAGATCTTATGACCTAATGCTTAATTCAAGAAACTCCCATCCCAACTGGCCAATTTTAGATGTCTTAAAATCAAAGCTAAGAAAGATTAGATGTTTTAATAGCTTTACGAATTACAATAGGAATGTCTATAATTACCCATGTTCACTGCCAAGATGCCTCTCAGTCAGAGGCTCTTAGCCTTTAATAGCCAGTGAGCCACTTTGAATAGGGTTGAAAACACGTCTAAGCCTTTTGGGGTTATTAGGGATAATTAAAAGTGGGTAAAAGTGTATAATAATATCATTCATCAAAAGCACTAAAAGCTGTGCCATAAGAAATATAACCCAGAAGATCAAATGTAATTCACATACCTTTTTAGTGGGAGTGTGCTATTTCCCTCTTATTATTGTCTTTCTTATAGTCTCAATAACCATAAGAAGGAAATCATTTGGAGGATGTCAAAGAATTGTGTTATTTCAAACTGAAAACTAGTGGTGATGCAAAGATATGGAAATATTATGTAGATAAAAGTCTAAGGAAAGAATGGAGTTGTTTTTCCTTTCCTTTTCTTTTTTTAACAAAATAGAAACTATTTCATTTTTTTCTTATGCATGACTGCTGGGCCATGTTTAGTTGGTGTCATTATAAGCAAAAATCAGACACTTTTATTTCCCATTATCTTACTCTGAAAAGGGGCAGGGGGAAGCAAAAATATGAATTCTACAACATAATTTTCTTTGCTATTAAGCAGACTGATTTCTCTACAGTTATGCAGATGTGTAATGCTAGCTCAATTCTAAAAAAATAAATCTCTTCATTAATGTTAACATAAAGAGTTAATTTACTTTGTTAAGGAAATGCTTATTTATTCAAAATTAACATGTTTACATATTATGAACAACACATAAACTAATTATTCAAACAGGTGATTTTACTTATGCAAACTGTTAGATAACAAGAAAACTATTCATAGAATCTTTAATTCTTTGGGGTTCTCAAAGCCTAAAAAAAGTTTTTTTTTTTTTTTTTGGCAGAAAATAACTTATTAAATGTTCATATAATAGTTCAATTAATATTCCATATATGTAATATTTTCATACAAATTCAATGCCAATCTATAAACATTTATCAAGAATGTATTCTATGCGAGGACCTGAAAATAGCAAGAAAATTGAAATAATCCCAGCCTTCTAGGAACAAGTCTTTTATATGAACTACAAATAGAGAAAAAATCAATTATTTAAAGAAATGGAAAATTTCAGAATAAGAAAAGATAGGACCTCAGAATCTATCTAGTCCAAATTATTATTACATAAAAATCTTTCCATTTGAACTTTACCATTTTTTCAATTTCTTTTTTAATGAAGGAGAATTCAAGACCTCTCAAGGCAGTCCATTCTTTTTTTGAGGCATATCTTATGGTCAGAATGCTTTACTTTATTTTGAATTGAAAGATGCGACATCTAACCATTTTTCTCACCCTTCCCTCTGGAGCCAAGCAAAACAAGCCTCCTTCATCCTCCATGTGATAGCCTTTAAAACTTTCAAGAGAGCTTTCCATCCTTCTCCCACCATCTATACTTTACTTCAACAAACTAAATATGATGAATTCCCTCAACTTGTTTTCATCTAGTCTTGTCTCTCACCCTCTAACTTTCTTTGTTGTTTTGGTCTGGACTTTCTCTCAATGTGTTATATCTGAAAATGAAAGAAAAAGATGAATATGTATGAAGATCAAACATGCAGTGTACATTCAAGTTGCTTATTCTGGGTGTCCTGTTTCTTTCTATACAAGCTAAGATGGTGCTACTTTTTAATGGCTGTCATGCTTTAGCATGCTTCCTTTACCTTGTCCACAGGATCAGATTAGGATATTTATGAATAGATTTGATCAGAAGCCTTTCTTCCATCCCTAAATGCAAATATACTAGTCAACTAATGCTATAAAATAAGGAAATTAGATTTAACCTGGAATAAACTATTCCTGATAATCCCATACTATATTATGATCATAAACAACCATTTCTGACTTTGTACCTCTCTTATTTAAAAAATTGCTCAATAATCTTTGCAAGGATTGAAAGCATATTTATTGATGCAGAAAATGAAGACTCCAGCTTTTCTTTCTTTCCTTTTAAAATAAAAAAAAAAACTAAGCAATTTTTCCATCTTCAATACTATGCTAATAATTCTCCAGGATTTTTCAGATGACTAAATTTATTGATATCATATGAGAGTTTTTTCTCTACTTCAAGTATATTTTATTACAGGAGATCTGATCTCCTTGAAGACATTTCCTAAATGTGTCACTTTATATCTAACTCTAACTGAAATTCTACCAATATTCTAGAAGTCATTATTTGTGATATATATATATATATATATACTAAAGTGAATATGGAAGGACTCAAAAGATGTTGTCAAGAATCCAGTTGTCACTGGCATTATAAAATAGTTTTTGTTACACAATTCACTGTTTTTTGTGACCACCTTCCTTCTATTAAAGCAGTGTGTAGAATAAAACAGTACATTTTATTAAACCAGCAATGCATACAAATCAAGGGAACAAGAACATTAACAGATAACCAAATTTTTAGTAAACCAAAGTTTACTTTATTTTGAATTGAAAGATGTGACATCTAACCATTTTTTCTCACCCTTCCCTCTGGAGCCAATGCTCTTATTGTAAGAAAGCTCATACATTTTTCTTCTTCTCTTTTTAACATATGTATAATACAACATAAAAGACCAGTCTAAGAATTCACCATAAAAAAATTGGGCTCTTTCTTTCTACATACTGCCAATAGTCAATTTCAAAGTGAAAGATAAATGTATGCTTTGATGAAATCTATTTCTAAGTGCAGTCTTCCCACCCAGGATCAATTGCCTTGCCTCCCTGATTATAGAAACACCAATTAGTAATTAACTTTAACTTCACTGAATTTTTAAAATGAAAATATACCTGAGAATTCTCATCTTATTGGGAATTCATTTCACCAAATTTCTTTTCTTTTTATGTAAATGGAAAAAAAAGTACAATGTAATATACAGTATTTTTGCAATGTACATTATTTTCATCAATTGTGAATTAAATTTTCTTTGGAGAAGTTCTTTTTACTTTATAGATATTGTATTGAGTGAATGAATTGATATGAATAAAAATCAGAAATTTTCAAAGTAGAAACAGATGTCTGAGTGGCCATTTTGTTCAATGTGTATCCTAAATATCAATTATCTGGATAGTACTCCCTAGAAATGATTAGTCAGTATCTGCTTGAAAAACTTTGAAGAAAGAGAAACTCTTAGTTCCTGAGACAGCCCATTCTACTTTTACACAGTCCTAAACATAACATTTTTTTTCCTTATTTAGAGTATAAATTTGCCTTTTATTGATTTAAATTTTTCTTCATTTTTAGCTTCTAAGGAAAATTTGAACTGTCTCTTTTGTATAACTGTTCTTCAGTTACCAGAATGTAAAAATCATAATTCCCCTTAATGTTTCCCATAAGTTAACCAGGTTTATTCGCATGATTGCCCTGGGATATGATTTTAGAGAGCTTTCACTGTCTGCCTTTTGATACACTTTCCCATTTGCCATTGCCTATCCTACAATGTGGCCATCCCCTAGAACTGAACTCAGCACTCCTAAAATGGTCTGACAAGGGCAAAAGACGAGAGGGCTATTAAACCTCTGATCATTATGATTCTCTTAAGTGTTTCCTAAGATGGTGTTTAATTTATGCCTATCATGCTATACTATTCACTTATGAACTTACAGTTCATGCTCAACAGAAAATATTATATTAAGCATCTGTGAATATCATGGTTAATGATTTTTCTCTTAAATTTTATAAACATGGACATTACTTTTTTGGGAAATTGATTAAAACAGGATTTATCTCTAATAAATTTATTTATATTAGTTGTGATCCATAATTCCACCATTCTTAAATATATTGGATATGGACTTGGTTTTCTAATTAAGTAGTTGTCATAACAAATTGGCTTGGCCTTAAAACCATTTAATGACCACACCTTGTGAATACTCTTGAATATGAATTGTTTGATAAAAAAACAAAACAAAATAAAAATTCTATTTCTACTCCCTAATTAAAGTTATTCTTACAATACTTTTTTTTAAGCTAACCAGAGAGAGAGTAGGTAGTAGGTGTCATCCCTGGTTTATAAATAACAGTAGATTTAGAAAGATTAGACAAAGATCACAGAAACAGCCTTTGAGGTAACAAAGACAATTTCCCTTATTTTAGTAGAATTTTTAATGTATTTTGCAATTTAATCCAATAATTTAGAATTAACACCTTGGGCTTAATTTCTCCTCCTACCACTACAATTACACTCTTTTGGAATGAAGGCTCTTGGTATTCAAAGATATGGCACTATGGTGCAAGGATTGGTTCATTTTATCAAGCTGCAAATTACTTGGTTACAGTATTGCAACAATATGTATCATTTGGGTCACATACTACTTGATTTGACTTTACTGAGAAAACTTCATCACCAAAAAATTGAACACTGGGTAATTAATTGTTTTGACCAGCAAAGATAGTTTAAAAGGACAATGTAAGTTGTCTGATATGCACTAGTAGAGAAAAAATGCCCCAGTCCAATAAACCACAAAACCACAGAGCTTTTTAAAGGATTAGAGGGATATTTTTTACATTATAGAAAGAAAAACAAAATGGACTGAAATTTTAACATTTTGCTCCTCAACATACAGTAATTTGAAATCTTTCTCTCTCTCTCTCTCTCTCTCTCTCTCTCTCTCTCTCTCTTTTAGAAAGGGAGAACTGCATACATACTTTATTCATATGTCTCATTAGAGAGGACTTTTCTTCTTCTTCTTCTTTTTTTTTTCTTTTTTTGTTAAAATCAACTTCAGTAGTATGGCAAATAAAAAAGAAAAGCAATGTTACTGGTGTTCAGAAGGTAAACAAATTTCATGTAACACTTTAAGTCTCTTCCAATATAATCAGTTATGTTACCCCTATTTGTGGCAGCCTGCCAATGGGTAGGAAGCTTGGATCTTTTATCATCCTAAGGAAAACTCATTCAGCAAGCTACAGAAAATAACTTGCTGGCCTGTGACTTTCTTACTCTTAAATAAACATGTGGTCTATGGAGGAAATCACTATTTCATGGTTATTTATTTACTTCTGAGTCTGAAGACTACAAGTTTTGGGATTGCTGTATGCTTTAAAAAAAAGCTTATTCAGGAACAATAGTATACAGCATGTAGAACATTGATTTTTTTTTCTTTTTTTTTTTGGAAAAGAACTCTGCATGCTGTGAATTTCGGGGCTTAAATTATATAAACATGGACATTTCTTTGTGTCCTTTTAAAAAAAGAAAAACTTTGCTTAAAACTGCCAAATTATAGAGGAACTCTTATCAGCACTTAATATTGCTAAAATGTTGACATGTGGAAATAGCAAAGGACAAGGAGATCAAGTTCTAGTCTTGAAGCTTATTTGCTCTGTGAAACTGTGCAAGTCATTTCGACCAATAAGATTTTTCTCAATGAAGTAAAATAAAATTATACTACTACTACTATCACTACTACTACTACTATTACTACTAAACTTATTATGTGTTAAGTGCTTTATAATTATCTCATTTGATAATGAGGAGAAGGAGGAGGAGAACAAGAAGAAGCAGCAGAGGAGAACCAGATAAACTCAATAGGGGTTGTTAGCATTTTTATTCTGTCAATTATATTGTCAGTTACTCAGTACTAGTGAAGTCTTTGAGCCTTTTCACAGAATGATGTTTTTAAATGCATAAAATAAAACATAAAATTATAAAGTGGTCCAAATGAATGTATATACAGTGTAGCTAGATGAGGCAGAGTATAGAGTGTTGCCTCTAGGATCAGGAGGATCTAAATTCAAATCCTGTATCAGACACTAGATATGTGAGTCTAGGCCACCAATTAATCCTTTTTGCCTCATTTCCTCAGATATATTGTACTATTTTTACTAAGAAAATTCAAAATTAATCTTGGAGAGTCTGAAATACTCCAATTACAAAAAAGTAAGTTATTTACATTTTATATCCACATATAAGCACATATATTGTAATATGCATATACATAATTACACAGATAACATATATATGCATAAATCATAGAAAGATACAGGCATATCTATGAATAAACATACATGATATATATATGTATGGTTACATGCATGTGCATATTCATGAACTTTTGTCCTAATTTATAATTTGGTTATAATTTGGAATTCTATTATTTTAGAAATATTAAATCACTTAAATTATATAAAAATCACAATTTTTTCAGAGATGGGCTTTATAGATATAATTGGATGCTCAATTATTAATTTTGGGAGTAGTGTAAAGAGTAATGTGAAAACAAGTTTTAATAGTTCCTTTGGTTTCCTGAAATCTTACATTTGAGGGCATTCAACTAGATAGGTGTGCAAGTTAAAACCAAATGCAAAATACATGATATTTGAAGAGGTACAGGTTGTGGATTTAAAAGGGATTTTAAATAGAAACATATACAAAATTGGTAACATTAAGAGGAAACTACTGGACAAAGTGGCTTAGCTTCTACATTTCAGTAGAGGAAGTCTGCAGTAGGAGTCATAAGTTTCTGACTCTCTTTAAATCTTTTTGACATTTTCAGGGATACTGTATTTCAGTAATTAAATCTGAAGATGCCTGGTGCATTACAATAAGGTGAGGATTGCTAATGAGACTAGTGTTCTTTCTCTGTGGGTTGATTTTTCATTGATTCTGGCTTGAAGTCCTAGATTTAAGAGTAGAGCTGCTCTGCCAAGTGTACTACTGCTTCATGGTGGCCAACATGAAAAGGATATTAGCGAAGAAACTGTAATAGGCTATGGCTGTTCTTCAATAAATGTTGTCGAATGGGAAGGGAATTTACAGGAAGAGAGAGGAACTACTATAGTACACTAATGATTCATCAGGGTGTCGAAGTGACCCTGAATTCTTGAAGGCTATGCCAAAGCAATACAAGGTTTGGCAGGATATGCAAGCTGGAAAGGCTTTGAATACTGCCCAGAAGATGAACCTTACATCTCTGGTCCAAGAACCAGTCTAGCTTAGTTAGCAAAGCTTCATTATCAGGCTTGTTCCTGGGGATACATTTTTTGGCCACTAAAACTCTCCTAAACCATTTATACATTGCAGAGATTTGTAATCTGCATCTATTCAGGTAGTATGTATACTGAAATAATAACTAGTCCTCAGAGTATTGGAGTAGGAAACTCAGCAAACAGTCATTTGATTTGCTCTACAAAAATCATAAATAGAGATGTAGTTTTATGCAGTGTCATATGTCATGAACTGTCTTTATATGATAATTAAGTGTGTTGATCAACTTTTTCAGCACCAAATGCTCTTTTATTGAGTCTAGCTATACTGTTTTCCAAAATTATACGTTATAGAATATCTGTGAAACAATATTAATATTAAATGTATATGTATCCAATAAAACAATTTGTAATTTCATGAAGAAAATGTTAAATGATTAAAATAGAACTGTTTAATTCTGTCATTGTCCCATTTACCTCCAGTGACCCTTTTCTTTCACTGATTATCCTATTTATTGTGTTTAGTTTTCCTTGATAACCTTACCTTCTTCTCAGCATTCATTATCTTTACATTTTTAAATTGGATTTTGTCCTGTGTTTGGTTTCTGTTAATTTTTGGTTTGGTTGTTCATTGAATGTCCTTGTTTCAATCTGATATACTTGCATTTTTTTAAAAAAAATCTAAGTTGTTTATAAATTTCTTTTAAAAAAAAATTCTCTTTTGTTTTTTTTTTAATTTAATTTTTATTTAATAATTACTTTATATTGACACTCGTTTCTGTTCCGATTTTTTTTCCCTCCCTCCCTCCACCCCCTCCCCTAGATGGCAAGCAGTCCTTTATATGTTGGATATGTTGCAGTATATCCTAAATACAATATATGTTTGCAGAACCAAACAGTTCTCTTGTTGCATAGGGAGAATTGGATTCAGAAGGTATAAATAACCCGAGAAGAAAAACAAAAATTCAGATAGTTCACATTCGTTTCCCAGTGTTCTTTCTTTGGGTGTAGCTGCTTTTGTCCGTCATTTATCAATTGAAACTCAGGTCTCTTTGTCAAAGAAATCCACTTCCATCAAAATATGTCCTCATAGACTGCTTGCCATCTAGGGGAGGGGGTGGAGGGAGGGAGGAAAAAAAAATCGGAACAGAAACGAGTGTCAATATAAAGTAATTATTAAATAAAAATTTAAAAAAATATGTCCTCATACAATATCGTTGTCGAAGTGTATAATGATCTCCTGGTTCTGCTCATTTCACTTAGCATCAGTTCATGTAAGTCTCACCAGTCCTCTCTGTATTCATCCTGCTGGTCGTTTCTTACAGAACAATAATATTCCATAACATTCAAATACCACAATTTACCCAGCCATTCTCCAATTGATGGGCATCCATTCATTTTCCAGTTTCTAGCCACTACAAACAGGGCTGCTACAAACATTTTGGCACATACAGGTCCCTTTCCCTTCTTTAGCATTTCTTTGGGATATAAGCCCAATAGAAACACTGCTGGAGCAAAGGGTATGCACAATTTGATAATTTTTTGGGCATAATTCCAGATTGCTCTCCAGAATGGTTGGATTCGTTCACAACTCCACCAACAATGCATCAGTGTCCCAGTTTTCCCCAATCCCCTCCAACATTCATCATTATTTTTTCCTGTCATCTTAGCCAATCTGACAGGTGTGTAGTGGTATCTCAGAGTTGTCTTAATTTGCATTTCTCTGATCAATAATGATTTGGAACACTCTTTCATATGAGTGGTAATAGTTTCAATTCATCCTCTGAAAATTGTCTGTTCATATCCTTTGACCATTTATCAATTGGAGAATGGCTTGATTTCTTATAAATTTGAGTCAGTTCTCTATATATTTTGGAAATGAGGCCTTTATCAGAACCTTTAACTGTGAAAATGTTTTCCCAGTTTGTTGCTTCCCTTCTAATCTTGTTTGCATTAGTTTTATTTGTACAAAGGCTTTTTAATTTGATGTAATCAAAATTTTCTATTTTGTGATCAGTAATGGTCTCTAGTTCATCTTTGGTCACAAATTTCTTTCTCCTCCACAAGTCTGAGAGATAAACTATTCTATGTTCCTCTAATTTATTTATAATCTCGTTCTTTATGCCTAGGTCATAGACCCATTTTGATCTTATCTTGGTATATGGTGTTAAGTGTGGGTCCATGCCTAATTTCTGCCATGTTAATTTCCAATTATCCCAGCAGTTTTTATCAAATAATGAATTTTTTCCCCGAAGTTAGGGGCTTTGGGTTTGTCAAACACTAGATTGCTATAGTTGACTATTCTGTCTTGTGAACCTAGCCTTTTCCACTGATCCACTAATCTATTTCTTAGCCAATACCAAATGGTTTTGGTGACTGCTGCTTTATAATATAATTTTAGATCAGGTACAGCTAGGCCACCTTCATTTGATTTTTTTTTCATTAATTCCCTTGAGATTCTCGACTTTTTATTGTTCCATATGAATTTTGTTGTTATTTTTTCTAGATCAATAAAATATTTTCTTGGAAGTCTGATTGGTATAGCACTAAATAAATAGATTAGTTTAGGGAGTATTGTCATCTTTATTATGTTCGCTCGGCCGATCCAATATTTTTCCAATTATTTAAGTCTGACTTTATTTGTGTGGAGACTTTTTTATAATTTTGCTCATATAATTCCTGACTTTCCTTTGGTAGATAGATTCCCAAATATTTTATGGTATCAACAGTTATTCTGAATGGAATTTCTCTTTGTATCTCTTGCTGTTGGGTTTTGTTGGTGATGTATAAAAATGCTGAGGATTTATGGGGATTTATTTTGTAGCCAGCTACTTTGCTAAAATTATGAATTATTTCCAATAGCTTTTTAGTAGAATCTCTGGGGTTCTCTAGGTATACCATCATATCATCTGCAAAGAGTGATAGTTTGGTTTCCTCATTGCCTACTCTAATTCCTTTAATATCTTTCTCGACTCTTATTGCCGAGGCTAGTGTTTCTAATCCGATATTAAATAATAATGGTGATAGTGGGCAACCTTGCTTCACTCCAGATCTTACTGGGAAAGGTTCCAGTTTTTCCCCATTGCATATGATGCTTACTGATGGTTTTAAATATATGCTCCTGACTATTTTAAGGAAAAGTCCATTTATTCCTATGCTCTCAAGTGTTTTTATTAGGAATGGATGTTGGATTTTATCAAATGCTTTTTCTGCATCTATTGAGATGATCATATGGTTTTTGTTTGTTTGGTTATTGATATAGTCAATTATGCTAATAGTTTTCCTAATATTGAACCAGCCCTGCATTCCTGGTATAAATCCTACTTGGTCATAGTGTATTATCCTGGTGACGATTTTCTGTAATCTTTTTGCTAATATTTTATTTAAGATTTTAGCATCAATATTCATTAGGGAGATTGGTCTATAATTTTCTTTCTCTGTTTTCAGCCTACCTGGTTTAGGTATCAGTACCATATCTGTGTCGTAAAAGGGGTTTGGTAGGACTCCTTCAATCCCTATTTTTTCAAATAGTTTATTTAGCATTGGAGTTAATTGTTCTTTAAATGTTTGGTAGAATTCACATGTAAATCCATCTGGTCCTGGGGATTTTTTCTTAGGGATTTGATTGATAGTTTGTTCTATTTCTTTTTCTGAGATGGGACTGTTTAGGATATTTACTTCTTCCTCTGTTAGTTTGGGCAAGCTATATTTTTGGAGGTATTTTTCTATTTCATTTAAGTTGTCGAATTTATTGGTGTAAAGTTGGGCAAAGTAACTCCTAATTATTGCTCTAATTTCCTCTTCATTAGTGGTGAGTTCTCCCTTTTCATTTTTAAGACTAACAATTTGATTTTCCTCTTTCCTTTTTTTAATCAGATTTACTAAGGGTTTGTCTATTTTGTTGGTTTTTTCATAGAACCAACTCTTAGTTTTATTAATCAATTCAATAGTTTTTTTTTTTACTTTCAATTTTATTGATCTCTCCTTTTATTTTTAGAATTTCAAGTTTAGTGTTTGACTGGGGGTTTTTAATTTGTTCCTTTTCTAGCATTTTTAGTTGCAAACCCAATTCATTGACCTTCTCTTTCTCTATTTTATACAAATAGGCCTCTAGAGATATGAAATTTCCCCTTATTATTGCTTTGGCTGCATCCCATACATTTTGGTATGATGTCTCATTATTATCGTTTTCTTGGGTGAAGTTATTAATTATGTCTATGATTTGCTGTTTCACCCAATTATTCTTTAGTATGAGATTATTTAGTTTCCAATTAATTTTTGGTCTACTTCCCCCTGGTTTTTTGTTGAATGTAATTTTCATTGCATCGTGGTCTGAAAAAGGATGCATTTACTATTTCTGCCTTACTACATTTGAGTTTGAGGTTTTTATGTCCTAATATGTGGTCAATTTTTGTATAGGTTCCATGAACTGCTGAAAAGAAAGTGTATTCCTTTCTGTCTCCATTACATTTTCTCCAGAGATCTATCATATCTAACTTTTCTAGTATTCTATTTACCTCTTTGACTTCATTCTTATTTATTTTGATTTATCTAATTCTGAGAGTGCAAGGTTAAGATCTCCCACTATTATAGTTTTACGGTCTATTTCTTCTTGCAGCTCTCTTAGTTTCTCTTTTAAGAATTTAGATGCTACCCCACTTGGTGCATATATGTTTAATATAGATAGTGCTTCATTATCCATGCTACCCTTTAGCAAGATATAGTGCCCTTCCTTATCTCTTTTAATTAGATCAATTTTTGCTTTAGCTTGATCTGAGATCAGGATGGCTACCCCTGCTTTTTTGACTTCACCTGAAGCATAGTAGATTTTGCTCCAACCTTTTACCTTTAACCTGCATGTATCTCCCCACTTCAGGTGTGTTTCATGTAAACAACATATTGTAGGATTCTGGCTTTTAATCCATTCTGTTAACCGCTTCCTCTTTATGGGGGAGTTTACCCCGTTCACGTTTATGGTTAGAATGACCAATTCTGTATTACTTGCCATCTTGTTAACCCCGGTTTATGCTTTTTTCCCTTCTTTCCCCTTTCCCCCCCTTCCCAGTATTAAGCTTGTGAGCACCACTTGCTTCTCACAGCTCTCCCTTTTTAGTATCCCTCCCCCCGCCTTAGAGTTCCTCCCCCTATCTTACCCCTTTCCCTCCCAGTTCCCGTATTCCCTTCCGCTTAGCTTATTCCTTCCCTTTTCACTTTTCCCTTCTCACTTTTCAATGAGGTGGGAGAAGTTTTACCATAGATTGAATATGTCTTAAGATTTTTCACTTAAAGCCAATTCTGAAGGCAGTAAGATACCCACTATATTCATCCCCCTCCATTCTTTCTCTCAGATATAATAATAGGTTTCCTATGCCTCTTCATGAGATGTACTACCCCCACTTTACCCTTTTTCTGATACAATGTCCTTTCCACATCAATTTCTAGAACAAGGTATACATCTATTCTTTATACATCTCTATAGTCAAAATATAGTTCCCAAGATTAATCTTTACCTTTTTAGATTTCTCTTGAATTCTATATTTGTAGATCAAACTTTTTGTTAAGTTCTGGTTTTTTCATCAGAAATAGATGAAATTCACTTACTTCGTTGAATGTCCATCTTCTTCCCTGGAAAAAGATGCTCATTCTCGCTGGGTAAGTTATTTTTGGTTGCATGCCAAGTTCCTTAGCCTTTCGGAATATCATATTCCAGTCCCTTCGATCTTTTAATGTGGATGCTGCCAGATCCTGGGTGATCCTTATTGTGGCTCCTTGATACTTGAATTGGGTTTTTCTGGCCGCTTGCAATATTTTTTGCTTCATCTGAGGGTTCTGGCATTTGGCCACTATATTCCTTGGTGTTTTGATTTTAGGATCCCTTTCAGTGGGTGATCGATGAATCCTTTCAATGTTTATTTTTTCCTCTGTTCCTATGACTTCTGGGCAGTTCTCTTTGATAATTTCCTGGAAAATAGTGTCCAGGCTCTTTTTTTCATCATGTTTTTCTGGAAGTCCAATGATTCTCAGATTGTCTCTCCTGGATCTGTTTTCCAGGTCTGTTGTCTTCCCCAGTAGGTATTTCACATTTTTCTCCATTGTTTGATTTTTTTGGATTTGCTTGACTGATTCTTCTTGTCTCCTCGAGTCATTCAATTCCACTTGTTCAATTCTGATTTTCAGTGAAGTATTTTCTTCACTCACTTTTTAAAATCTTTTTCTAATTGTCCCATTGAGTTCTTTTGTTCTGTGGAATTTTTTTCCATTTCGCCAATTTTGTTTTTTAGAGAGCTGTTTTCTGTTTCCAGTTCACTAATCCTATTTTTCAAGGATTTTACTTCTTTATCCACTCTCTCTTTAAATTTCTCCAGGCTCTTTTGCCAAGCCTCCCTCTCCTTTTGCCAAGCCTCACTCTGCTTTCCCCATTTTTCTTCTAGCTCCCTTGTGAGAGCCTTTTTAATCACTTCTATGAGGTTCATCTGTGCTGAGCAACAGATGATCTCTTCCTTTGGGGATTCACCTGGGGACTGTCTGTTTTTAGTCTCCTCAGGATTTAGAGTCTGCTCTCTATCTGTGTAGAAGCTGTCAAGGGTTAAAGTCCTCTTCAGCTTCTTGCTCATTCTGTCTAATAATCAGAGACAAACTAGCAAAGAAAAACAGAAAAAAACTGGAGTCTTTCTTTGGGGGAGGCTGGGTGTGTTACCGAGCTTCCTCTACAGACTATGGGGGGCAGCAGTGAGGCACTAGCAGGACTGTGTTGCGCGTGCGCTCTGAGGTCCCAGAGCGTGCTGAGTCACTGGGGGGGGGGGGGGGGGGGAAGGGCGGGGCGGCCAGGTCCCGAGAGACTCCAGCTGTTTGGGGTTGTATTCTTCAGCCCCGGTGTTTTTAGCTTCTCTACTGGGCTGCTGACTTGCTGCCGGAGCAAAGTGTCCAAACCTGTAGCGAAGCTCTCCCGGCAGAGACATCTGCGATCACTCCCCACCCCCTCTCCAGTCTGCTCCCGTGCTCTCACTGCCGCTGCCCACAGCCTGTGCCCGATCTAAAACCGTCCCAGCCCTCCAGTAAAGACAGACCTTTCTTGGCGAATCTCAAGGATGGCTTCTCTTGGTAATTATTTGTGTTTTTTTTTTTTTTCAGTCAAGCATTAATTCAGAGGCTTGTAATGAAGTGGATAGTGAGAGAAAGCGTGGAGCTTATGCAGCTGTGTGCCTCCTCTCCGCCATCTTAACCAGAAGTCCAAAATTTCTCTTTTGAAAAAATATTTTTCTTTCTATTAAAATTGTGTCTCTTTGTGCCATCAGAGTTTCATTACAGAAGTTTTTGCATATTTGTGTAGCAATTTCCATTACAAAATTTTAATTCATGGAACACAAATATGAACAGATTTCTTTAAATCTTTTAAATATATTTTCCCAGAATATGAAAAATGAATAGTAATCAAATAAATATTAATCTGCTAGAACAAAAAATGGCTTGGAAAGAACAATGACTATTTGCCCTCCTCTCTTCGATTAATACAAATTCTGGGAGTATAGATTTGCCATTTCTCCCCATGACACCTAAGTGTTATACCAAAACAAGCAATTCCTCTCTGTTGGTATAGAGTGTACAATGGAATTTCCCTTTATTGGGTCTTTGTAATTTCAGTTCTGATATTCCATTTACTATGACATTTAACTGTTATGGAAATGCTTAATCCCTTTTTTCTCCTTCTTTACCTAAACAGGATCCATCATGCTTCCCCCTCCAAAATCATTTTTGGATTTAAACATAAGTACTTTTCATACTGCTGTGCAACACCTTTACATTCTTTTTACACATCCTATTTTTTTTTTAACTATGTAAACTATACCCATATTTAAGTAATAGGTTTGACTAAATTTTGGTGATATTTATGAGGCCATTCATATTACTTATCTTATTTCTTATTTTTCCTTCATGTTTTGAGTAAAGATATTTGAAGTCATGCAGTTTATTGTTAATTCCCCCCCCCCTTTTTTTTTTAGTTATGCTCTTCAGAAAACTTCTGATGTTTCAGTTACTATTTTTCCTAGATTGTAAATACTTCTGTGGGATTTAGCTTGGTGCTTACATAGTGGGTTTTTTCCTTTAATACCTTTTTTTTAAAGTTTAAAGTAATTTTGATTATGTTAGATTTTCAAGACACTGGGCAAATATATTCTTGGCAGCCCTTGTTAAGTAAGTTACCTATAAATGGTGGTACATATATCTAAATTGTGCTGTCATGCATTCGCTCCTTAACTAGCTGTCCACTTTCAAAACTGCTTTTAATTTTTTGTGACTATCTTCACTTTTAGGAGTGACAGTAATACAAAAACCACATGAGCTGCTAACACAAGTTTGTTATACAACACTTCATAATCTTTGACAGTGCTTTTTTAGGTTACTTCTGCCAGAATGATTTCATGTGACCTGCATCTGTAGAGGTTGGCAGAAGTCATATTCTCTGATGAACTTCATAAAATTATAGTTTTTTGCATAGATGTTCTTAGAAGATAATAGACCTCTCTGCATTATAACATGGGAAAATGGTTGCCTTAGATCAATTTGGCAAATGGTCATCAACTATCACTACATGTTTATTCATCTTTTGGCAAAAAATGGATGCTTTTTTTTTTTCATCTGATAGCACCTGTATATTATATTTTGAGTTGAAATTAAATTTGCATGAGAATAAACAATTATTTTGACTTCACAATGTGTTCCTCCCCTTCAGAGAGATCCCCAGATTTGTTGCTTGGTTCCATGCATTCAGTATTACTTCTCTTTTCATTCAGAGTGACATATCATATCATATTGTATCATGTCCTATTATATCACATCACATCATATATATATATGATGTCCAATTACTTATAAAAGCAATTTAACATAATTTAAAAAATAATTTGAGCTCCAAATTCTTTCCCTCTCTCTTCACCTAGTCCTTCTTATTAAGAAGGTAAGCATTTTGATATAGATTATACATGTGCAGTCATGCATAACATATTTCCATATTTGTCATATTGTGAAAGAAAACTGACAAAAAAGAAAAGAAGTTAAAAAAATTTATTCAATCTGCATTCAGACTCAGTCAGTTCTTTCTTTGGATATGGATGGCATTTTCCATAAGTTCTTTGTGATTCTCTAGAATCTTTATATTGCTGAGAATAGCTAAGTCATTCACTTGTTAATCATAAAATTTTCCTAATACTTCGTACATTGTTTCTGGTTCTGCTCACTTTATTTTGCATCAATTCATATAAATCTTTCAAGATTTTTTGAAAACAACCTTCTCATCATTTCTTATAAGTACAATAGAATTCCATAAAAAAATACATACCACAATTTGTTCATTCATTGCCCAAGTGATGTATATCTCTTCAATTTCCAATTCTTTGTACTACAAAAATGCTGCTATAAATATTTCTCCACATAAACATTCTTTTCTGTTTATTTTAAATTACTTTGATATGCTAACCCAGTAATAAAATTGGTGGGTCAAAAGGTATGTGGTTTTATAGCTCTTTGGACATAGATACAAAATATCTTCCAGAATGGTTTACAACTTCACCAACAATGCATTAATGTTTCATTTTTTCCTTTGTGGAAAATCACAGTGATTTAGAATATTTCTATATGATCACAAACAGCTTTGATTTCTTCACCTCAGATTTTTTTTTGTTCATATCTTTTGACCATTTATCAACTGTGGAACAAATCTTTTTTTATTATAAATTTGATTCATTTCTCTACATATTTGAAAATGAGGCCTTTATCAGAGAAAATTGCTCTAAGAAGTTTTTCACTGTTATGATTACTATGTATTTTCCCTGTTTATCCTTCTTACTCTCCTTTCACCCTGTCCCATTTCTAAGAATTCTGATTTTGATTACTGCCTCCCTTAATTTCCCTTTCCTTCTATTACCCCACTCCCCTTTTTATGTCCTTCCTCTCATCCTTCCCTTTAAGATAAGATAGATTTCTATACCCAAATAAATGTCTATGCCATTCATGCCATGAAAATAGGGTTCAAACATTATTCATAACCCTTTTTTCTTCTTCCCTTTTACTATAAAGCCTCCTTTATGTGAGATAATTTACCCTATTGTACCTCTCCCTTTCACCAGTGCATTTATAATCATAATCCATTAATTTTATTTTTTTTTAAATCCATTGCATCATATTAGACACATACCCATGCTCTTTGTCTATGTACACACTTAAATGTCATAATGATGAGAGAGTTATTAGAAGCTACAATCTTCATCATCATCCTAAACAGTTTAACTTTATTCACTTCCCTATATGGTCTTTGAAATTATAACTATTTCTGTTTACCATTTTATGCTTCTAATGTCTTGTATTTAAAAGTCTTTTTTTTTTTTTTTTTTTGCATTCAGATCTGATCTTTTCATTAGGTATGTTTGGAAGTCCTCTGTTTCATTAAGTATTCATTTTTCCCCAATGAAGGATTATATTCAGTTTTAGGGGGTAGGTTATTTTGACTGTAATCCTTACTCCTTTGCCTTCTAAGATGTCATATTCCAAGCCCTCTCATCCTTTAATACAGATGCTGTTAAAACTTATGTCATCCCAAGTGTGGTTCCTTGTGAATTATTTCTAACTATTTACAATATATTTTACTTGCCCTGAAAGCTCTGTAAGTTGGCTTTCATATTTTTGGGTTGTTTTAATTTTGGGATCTCTATCTGCTTATGATTGGTGGATTCTTTCAATGTTTACTTTATTCATTGGCTCTAAGAGTAGGGCAGTTTTCTTTCATAATTTCTCAAAAGATGATGCTTAGGCTCTTTTAGTTTGATCACAACTTTTAGGTAATCTGATAATTCTTAACTTATTTCTCCTCAGTTTTTGTGCAAAACAATTGTTTTGTGTTTTTTTTTCTGATTATATAGTTCATTTTTTCTATTCTTTTAATTTTTAGTATTCCTGGGTGATCTCATAAAATTATTACCTTGCATTTCTCTAATTCTAATTTTTAAGAAATTATTCTCTTTATTGAGGTTTTGTATCTCCTTATGCTTTTGGCCATTTCTACTTTTAAAGGTCTTTTCTTTATTGAATTGTGATACACACACACTCACACACACACAATTTGGCTATTTCTGCTTTTCAAAGCAATTTCTTTTTTAAAGGTGCTATTATTATTTTTTTTGCATTATTATTTTTTACTTTTACCAAGTATCTGACTCTTTCCTCATGATTTTCTTAGAGTAGCATATCATTTCTTTCCCCACTTTCTCTCTTTTTTTCTTATTTAATATTTTTAGTCTTTTTGAGGATTTCCAGGAATTATTTTTTTGAGACCAATTGACTTTTTCTTTGAGGCTTTATAATTTACTGATTTAAGTTTGTTGTCTTCTTCAGAGTTTGTACTTTGATATTCCCTGTCATCATAGTAATTTTATTTAGGGGATATTTTAGTTGTTTGCTAATTTTCCAGACTATTTTTAACTTTTAACTTTATAATAAAAATCCCAGGAGGTCTTTGCTCCTGGGATTGATGGGAAACATTATCAAGCTTCGGGCATTTCATGTTGCTGTGTTCAGTGTTCTTGGGATTGGTAAATTTTTTAATTCATTCAAGATAGTGTGACCTAAGGTCAGGTGTGATCCCAGATTTTTTTGAACTATGCTCTTGTATGTGCCCAGAAGCATTCTTTTCCAGCATGAAACTGTGTCCAGGTTGCCCATTCCTTCCCTTGCTCCTCTGCTATCTATGATTACAACCCAGAACTGCATGTGGTCACTGTAACACAATCCTGTACTTAAAGTACCAGCAAATATCCCCTATAATACCCTTCTGACCAGTTATCTGACCCCTTAAAACATATTTGCTGAAAACTGTCTAAGGTGTTTACTAAGGCTATCTCAAACAACTGTTGATTTTTTTTTCTTGAAGTGCCGATGAGATCCTATTGATTCATTAATATTCTATTGATCAATTGCTAGTACAATCAATACTAAGAAACAAACTTAGTAAGACATCTATCTAGAACTGAAGTGTTTTCTTCAGGGAAATTTATGAGGCAAAAATGCTAATTGACTCAAGGATGTGATCTTCATTTCTAAATGAAGATTACAAACTCCCAATGACTAACTTTCTGGTTCACCAGAGTTTATTAAAGAGCCATCATAAAATTCTCAAATCACAGTTAAACTATATTCATATTAATTTCAAATATAAATATGTGACTGGATAAACAACATTTTCAAGTATGTGAGACAAAAGTTGATAGATGAGAATTATATGCATTCACATGTCTCAGAGTTAGCATTGAAAAGAAGTCTGAATTCCATATAGTCAAACCACTATTCAAATAATTTTATTAACATATTGCCAACAATTTGTCTTGAAAAAACTCTAAAGATGGACTTCCGGTGAAGATGGCAGAGAGGAGGCACACAGCTGTGTAGCTCCGCTCTTTCTCTCACTATCCATTTGATTACAAGCCTCTAAATTAATGCTTGACTGAAAAAAAAAAACCCACAAATAGTTACCAAGAGAAGCCATCCTTGAGATTCGCCAAGAAAGGTCTGTCTTTATTGGAGGGCTGGGACAGTTTTAGATCAGGCGCAGGCAGCAGGCAGCGGCAGTGAGAGCACGGGAGCAGACTGGAGAGGGAGTGGGGAGTGATCTCAGTTGTCTCTGTGGGGAGAGCTTTGCTACAGGACTGGATACTTTACCCTGGCAGAAAGACAGCAGCCCAGCAGAGAAGCTAAAAACACCGGGGGTGAAGAATACAACCCCAAACAGCTGGAGTCTCTCGGGACCTGGCCTCCTCCCCTTCCCCCCCCCCCCCCCCCAGTGACTCAGCATGCTCTGGGATCCCAGAGCGCAGGCGCAGCACAGTAAGGCTAGTGCCTCACTGCTGCCCCCTCGCAGTCTGTAGAGGAAGCTCGGTAACACCACCCAGCCCCTCGCCCAAAGAAAGACTCCATTTTTTTTTTCTTTGCTAGTTTTTCTTTGATTATTAGACAGAATGAGCAAGAAACTGAAGAGGACTTTAACCCTTGACAGCTTCTATACAGATAGAGAGCAGACTCTAAATCCTGAGGAGACTAAAAACAGACAGTCTCTAGGTGAATCCCCAAAGGAGGAGATCATCTGTTCCTCAGCACAGATGAATCACATGGAGGAAATTAAAAAGGCTCTCACAAGGGAGCTAGAAGACAAATGGGACAAGCAGAGTGAGGCTTGGCAAAAGGAGAGGGAGGCTTGGGAAAAGGAGAGGGAGGCTTGGCAAAAGAGCCTGGAGAAGTCAGTTAAAGAGAGAGTGGATAAAGAAATAAAATCCTTGAAAAATAGGATTGGTGAACTGGAAACAGAAAATAGCTCTCTAAAAAACAAAATTGGCAGATTGGAAAAAAAATTCCACAGAACAAAAGAACTCAATGGGACAATTAGAAAAAGATTTTTAAAAAGTGAGTGAAGAAAATACTTCACTGAAAATCAGAATTGAACAATTGGAATTGAATGACTCGAGGAGACAAGAAGAATCAGTCAAGCAAATCCAAAAAAATCAAACAATGGAAAAGAATGTGAAATACCTTCTGGGGAAGACAACAGACCTGGAAAACAGATCCAGGAGAGACAATCTGAGAATCATTGGACTCCCAGAAAAGCATGATGAAAAAAAGAGCCTGGACACTATTTTCCAGGAAATTATCAAAGAGAACTGCCCAGAAGTCATAGGAACAGAGGAAAAAATAAACAGTGAAAGAATTCATCAATCACCCACTGAAAGGGATCCTAAAATCAAAACACCAAGGAATATAGTGGCCAAATGCCAGAACCCTCAGACGAAGGAAAAAATATTGCAAGCAGCTAGAAAAACCCAATTCAAGTATCAAGGAGCCACAATAAGGATCACCCAGGATCTAGCAGCATCCACATTAAAAGATCGAAGGGCCTGGAATATGATATTCTGAAAGGCTAAGAAACTTGGTATGCAACCAAAAATAACTTACCCAGGTAGAATGAGCATCTTTTTCCAGGGAAGAAGATGGACATTCTGGGAGCAGCCTTCCTTTCAGTTCAGTGTAATCACCCCGAATGCAGCCAGGTATTAAAGTCCAAATCCTTTATTATATCTTTCCAAGTCTTGTCTCCTTCCTTCGACTCATTTATCTTTCTTAGAGGCCTATCTTTCTCCTTGGTTCCAAGAGCTCCTGCCGCTAGTCCATTGCCTCAGTCAGCTTCAGCCTCCAGCCATCACAAAGGTGGAAGATGGAATGAATCTGTCTCCTCCCCCAAGAGCTTCTAATGGGCTTGTGTTCTTTGACCCTGAGAGCTCCTCCTTATATATGTTCTCTTAAAGGTGTGAATCTTGTGGAATTATAGTAAGTACTAAGAACATGCCAGTTAGAGAATCATTATCTCATCATTTCCACTTAGTACCTTATAAGAACCCTAACATCATTGCTGTTTTTTCTTGAAACTATTTCATATAACTCTATAAATGCTTTGTATTTATTTTTTCTATAAAGTGTTTTAATGTCTTTGAGATACAATTTCTTAATTATAAAATATAATAGTTCCTGATTTACCTCTTTTACATAAAGTGGTAAAGATCAAGTGGGTATTTTGCATGTGAAAGTTCCATATAAAATGAAGTAGAATAAAAATATTTATCAACATCAAAGAAAAGTAAGTGGCATAAGTATTTGAACTTTTCTCTTTTTTTAATTTAGTTTTTATTTAATAATTACTTTATATTGACACTCGTTTCTGTTCCAATTTTTTTTTTCCCTCCCTCCCTCCCCCCCCTCCCCTAGATGGCAAGCAGTCCTTTATATGTTGGATATGTTGCAGTATATCCTAGATATGTTTGCAGAACTGAACAGTTCTCTTGTTGCATAGGGAGAATTGGATTCAGAAGGTATAAATAACCCGGGAAGAAAAACAAAAATGCAGATAGTTCACATTCGTTTCCCAGTGTTCTTTCTTTGGGTATAGCTGCTTTTGTCCGTCATTTATCAATTGAAACTCAGTTAGGTCTCTTTGTCAAAGAAATCCACTTCCATCAAAATATGTCCTCATACAATATCGTTGTCGAAGTGTATAATGATCTCCTGGTTCTGCTCATTTCACTTAGCATCAGTTCATGTAAGACTGCCAGTCCTCTCTGTATTCATCCTGCTGGTCATTTCTTACAGAACAATAATATTCCATAACATTCATATACCACAATTTACCCAGCCATTCTCCAATTGATGGGCATCCATTCATTTTCCAGTTTCTAGCCACTACAAACAGGGCTGCAAAAACATTTTGGCACATACAGGTGCCTTTCCCTTCTTTAGTATTTCTTTGGGATATAAGCCCAATAGAAACACTGCTGGATCAAAGGGTATGCACAATTGGATAATTTTTTGGGCATAATTCCAGATTGCTCTCCAGAATGGTTGGATTCGTTCACAACTCCACCAACAATGCATTAGTGTCCCAGTTTTCCCGCATCCCCTCCAACATTCATCATTATTTTTTCCTGTCATCTTAGCCAATCTGACAGGTGTGTAGTGGTATCTCAGAGTTGTCTTAATTTGCATTTCTCTGATCAATAATGATTTGGAACACTCTTTCATATGAGTGGTAATAGTTTCAATTTCATCCTCTGAAAATTGTCTGTTCATATCCTTTGACCATTTATCAATTGGAGAATGGCTTGATTTCTTATAAATTTGAGTCAGTTCTCTATAGTATTTGAACTTTTCATTGGAGCCCAAGCTTCTACATATTCAGAAATGAGGAATAAAACAAAAAATCACAAATCAAACAACTATTCAGTATAGTTCTGCTCCCATCTTGAGTTATGTAATTGTAGAGGAAATGCAAAATTTATGTAATGGTTTTTAGCAGGTAGAACACAACAATAGAGAAAATTTTCTTTTCTTGTCTTTTAAAAATATTTACTCTATATAAAATTTATTATTTTTAATAAGAAAGTTTTTTTTTTTATTTCAAAGGAAACTTTTATAGCCTTAATTCTCTAGTTTGCCTTTCCCTTTTACACCCTGCTCTCTCTTCTACCACCCTCCCCTTTTCTGGTATTCTCTTCCTTCCCTACTTTTCGGCTGGTAAGACAAATTTCTGTGGTCTTACTGAATAATGTTAGTTCCTCTTTGATCTAATTCTGAAGATATTTCACTCTCTCTCCCTCACCTCAACCATTACTCCTCTACTGAAAAAAAGTTATTTTTGCTTCTTTTATGGAAGAAAACTTATGCTATTCTACCTCTCAATTTTCTTTTTTCCCAATTCATTCCTCTCTCACTTTTTAATATTTTTATAATATCTCTTCATATTCAACCCCCAGCTGTGCCCTTTGAGGATATATATGTGCGAGTGTGCACACACACACATACACACACACGTATAAAATCCATCTAATTGCTTTAATAATGAGAAAATATCTTACGAGTTACAAGTATCATTCTCTAGATAGGAATGTAAACAGGTAAACCTTATAAATCCCTTAAGATTTCCCTATCTTGATTATCTCTTTATAGTCTCTGGAGCCCTGAATTTGAGAATAAAATTTCTGTATGATGAATGCTTGAAAGTTCTCTGTTTTATTGAATATTCACTTTTGCCCTGAAAAAACATACTCAGTTTTTCTAGGTGGGTTATCCTCGGTTGTAATCCCAGTTTCATTGCTTTCTGGAATATCATATTTTAAGCCCTCTCATCCTTCCATGTAAAAGCTGCTAAATCTTGTGTTATTCTGACTGTGGTTCCATGATATGTGAATTGTTTGTTTCTGATTACTTTTAATATTGTATCCTTGATCTGGGAATTCTTGAATTTGACTATAATATTCCTGGTAGTTTCCTCTAATATGTTTCAATGGTGAGTTTTTTCTTCTTTGCCAGTACATTTTTTTAATAAGAAATATTTGTGTAAGCACCTTTAATTGTGGGGTGGAGGAATGGTACCTCAAGCTTTCTTTCAGCTCTCCACTCTGACCAGTTATCCCAAACCAAGACCTGCCCCCTCCTGCAAGTGCCCATAGTTGCCAGCTTCCCTGCCCTACTCTTTCTGCACTCACTAATGCTGTTTTTTTTATTTAATTTAATTTAATTTTTTACCCACAGCCACAGCTCAGCAGCATAGTTGGGTCTGGCATTCCCAATAAACTGAGGTACACGCATTCTTTCCAGACTCATACCCCAACTCTGCAGATTTTTTGGGAGGTGAAAGTCTCTGAGGTTCCATCTGAGGTTCCAGACATACCCAGCTAGCCCAATGAATCCCTACTAGATATTTCTAAAGAGCTAGCTCACATGTTTGCATGGACTAATCCCTAGTCTGAAGTCTTTCTTCAGATCTTTTTGGATTGCATTAAAAGGATCCCTGATCTATCTCAGGTGTTCTTGATTTTTCACCAGTCTGTGCTTGCAGAGAGGAACAACTTTGTACTTTTTATGGGAAAAATTAGAAAAGCTTGAAATTTACCAATACTCTACCATTTTGTTGGAATACTCCCTGCAAATTTTTCTTTTAAAGCTTTTTTTTTCTCATTAACTTTTCATATTTCTTTGTGCAATACTCTCATTTCACTTCCCATTTTTTTTCCTCTGCCTCTCTTGATTTTCAAAATCCCTGTTGAGCTCTTTCATGGTCTGAGACCAATTCTTATTTTTCTTTTATTTTTATTATTATTATTATAGCATTTTATTTATAAAACATATGCATGAGTCATTTTTCAACACTTCTTTCCCTAGATGGCAGGTAGTCCAATACATGTTAAATATATTAAAATATATGTTGAATCTAACATATACATATCTGTAGAGATCTTGCTGCACAAGAAAAATTGGATCTAGAAAGGTAAAAAAAAAAAAAAAACCTGAGAAAGAAAACAAAAATGCAAGCAAACAATAACAGAAAGTGTGAAAATGCTATGTTGTAGTTTGCACTCATTTCCCATATTTCTCTCTGTGAGTATAGCTGATTCTCTTCATTACTGAACAATTGGAACTGGTTTGAATCATCTCATTGTTGAAAACAACTACATCTATCAGAATTGATCATCATATAATCTTGTTGTTACCATGTATAATGATCTCCTGGTTCTGCTAATTTCACTTAGCGTCAATTCATGTAGGTCTTGACAAGCCTCTCTGAAATCATCCCTCTGGTCATTTCTTACATAACAATAATATTCCATAATACTTGTAAACCATTGTTTACTCAGTCATTCTCCAATTAATGGGCATCCATTCAAATTCCAGTTTCTATCCACTACAAAAAGAGTAGCCGCAAATAGTTTTGCTCATGGGGATCCCTTTCTCTTCTTTAAGATCTCTTTGGGATATAAGCCCAAAGTAACACTGCTGGATCAAAGAGTACACACAGTTGATAACTTTTTGAGCATAGTTCCAAATTGTTCTCCAGAATGGTTGTATTCTTTCACAATTTCACCAACAATCTATCAATGTCCCAGTTTTCCCACAGCCCTTCCAACATTTATCATTATCTTTTCCTGTCATCTTAGCCAATTTGAGAAGTGTGGAGTGGTATCTCAGAGTTGTCTTAATTTGCATTTCTATGATCAATAATGAGTTGGAACACTTTTTCTTTTTTTTTCTCTCTCTTTCTTTTATTTATTTATTTACTTATTATTATTATTAATAACTTTTTTCTTTGTAGAACCCATGCCAGGGTAATTTTTTACAGCATTATCTCTTGCATTCACTTCTGTTCTGATTTTTCCCCTTCCTCCCTCCACCCCCTCCCCTAGATGGCAAGCAGTCCTTTACATGTTAAATAGGTTACAGTATATCCTGGATAAAATATATGTGTGCAGAACCAAACAGTTCTCTTGTTGCACAGGGAAAATTGGATTCAGAAGGTATAAATAACTTGGGAAGAAAAACAAAAATTCAAGCAGTTTATATTCATTTCCCAGTGTTCTTTCTTTGGGTGTAGCTGCTTCTGTCCATCCTTGATCAATTGAAACTGAATTAGCACTCTTTATTGAAGAGATTCACTTCCATCAGAATACATCCTCAAACAGTATCATTGTTGAGGTATAAAATGATCTCCTGATTCTGCTCATTTCACTTAGCATCAGATCATCTAAGTCTCGCCAGTCCTCCCTGTATTCATCCTGCTGGTCATTTCTTACAGAACAATAATATTCCATAACATTCATATACCACAATTTATGCAACCATTCTGCAATTGATGGACATCCATTCATTTTCCAGCTTCTAGCCACTACAAACAGGGCTGCCACAAACATTTTGGCACATATGTGTCCCTTTCCCTTCTTTAGTATCTCTTTGGAGCAACACTTTTTCATATGACTAGAAATAACTTAATTTTCTTCATCTCAAAATTGTCTATTTACATCCTTTGACCATCTATCTACGAGAGAATGGCTTGATTTCTTATAAATTTGAGTCAATTCTCTATACATTTTGGAAATAAGGCCTTTATCAGAACCCTTGACTGTAAAAAATGTTTTTTTTTTCAGTTTATTGCTTCCCTTCTAAACTTGTCTGCATTAGTTTTGTTTGCTATTTAAAATAGAATTTCTTTTGTATCTCTTATTATGGGATTTTGTTGGTGATGATTTATGTGGATTTATTTTGTATCCTGTGACTTTGCTAAACTTGTGGATTATTTCTCATGGCTTTATAATAGATTCTCTGGGGTTCTCTAAGTATACCATCACATCATCTGCAAAGTGATACTCTGGATTCCTCATTACCTATTCTAATTACTTTAATCTCTTTCTTTATCTCATTGCCAAAGGTAGCATTTCTAAAAAATAAAAAAATGAATAGTAATGGTTATAGTGGGCAACCTTGTTTCACTCCTGTTCTTACTGGGAATGGTTCCAGTTTATCCCTATTACATAAGATGCTTGCTGATAGTTTTAAAGACATGCACTGACTATTTTATGAAAAAGTCCATTTATTCATATATTCTCTAGTGTTTTTAATAGGAATGGACATTGGATTTTATCAAATGCTTTTTATGCATCTACTGAGATGATTGTATGGTTTTTGTTAATTTGATTATTGATACAGTCAATTATGCTAATTGTTTTCCTAATATTGAACCAGCCCTTCATTTCTGGCATAAATCCTACTTGGTCATGGTGTATTATCCTTTGTTATGATTTTCTGTAATCTCTTTGCTAATATTTTATTTAAGTTTTTTGCATCAATATTCATTAATATTACTTTTTTTTTCTGTTTTCATCCTACCTGGTTTAGGTATCAGTACCATGTATGTGTCATAAAAGGAATTTGGTAGGACTCCTTCAATTCCTTTTTTTCAAATAGTTTATATATCATTGGGGTTAATTGTTCTTTAAATGTTTGGTAGAATTCATATGTAAATACATCTGGTCCTGGGAATTTTTTCTTAGGCAGTAGATTAATAATTTATTCTACTTTTTTTTTCCTAAAATGGGACTATTTAAGCAATTTATGTTATCCTTTGTTAATCTGGGCAATCTATATTTTTGTAGGTAGTCATCCATTTTACTTTGATTATTGAAGTTATTGGCGTAAAGTTGGGCAAAGTAACTCCTAATTATTGCTCTAATTTCTTTTTCATTAGTGGAAAGTTTTCCTTTTTCATTTTTAAGACCAACATTTTGATTTTCCTCTTTCCTTTTTCTAATCAGAGTTACCAAAGGTTTATCTATTTTGTTGTTTTCTTCATAAAACCACCTCTTATTTTTATTTATTAATTCAATTTTTTTAACTTTCGATTTTATTAATCTCTCCCTTTATTTTTAGAATTTTAATTTTAGTGTTTGATTGGAGGAGGGGGTTAATTTGCTCTTTTTCTAGCTTTTTTAGTTGGAAACCTAAGTAATTCATCTTCTCTTTCTTTATTTTATGCAAGTAAGCTTCTTAGAGATATAAAATTCCCCCTTATTACTGTTTTCGCTGCATTCTACACATTTTGGTATGTTGTCTCATTATTGTCATTCTCTTGTGTGAAATTATTAATTGTATCTATGATTTGGTGTTCCATCCACTCATTTTTTTGGATGGGATTATTGTTCCCAAGTACTTTTTGGTCTATTTTCTCTGGGCTTTTTTATTGAAAGTAATTTTTATTGTATAGTGATCTGAAAAGAATGCATTTACCTTTCTGCAGTTGATTTTGAGGTCTTTATGTCCTAATATATGGTCAATTTTTGTACAGGTTCCAAGAACTGCCAGAAGAAAGGGAACTTTTTTCTGTCTTCATTCAGTTTTTTTTTTTCCATAGATCTATCATATCTAAATTTTCTAGTATCCTATTTACCTCTTTAACTTCTTTCTTTTTGTTTGTGATTTGATTTATCTAGTTCTGAAAGTGCATGGTTGAAATCCCCCAGTATTATAGTTTTGCTGTCTATAACTTCTCTTTGGGAATTTAGATCCTATACCCATATGGTATATGTTTGATGCATATATGTTTAGTATTGATATTGCTTCATTATGTACGGTGCCCTTTAGCAAGATATAATTTCCTTCCTTATCTCTTTTAATTAGATCAATTTTTGCTATTGCTTGATTTGAGAGCAGGATGCCAGCCCTGCTTTTTTTTTTTTTTTTTTTTTTTTTACTGCACCTAAAGCATATATAGATTCTGTTCCAGCCTTTAACCTGTACTCTGTGTGTCTCACCCTGCTTTAAATGTGTTTCCTGTAAACAACATATTGTAGGATTCTGACTTTTAATCCAGTCTGCTATCTGCCTCCTCTTTATGGGAGAGTTCACCCCATTCACATTTACAGTTAAAATTACAAATTTTGTATTTTCTGCCATCTTATTATCCCTATATTGTACTTTTCTCTTTCCTTTCCCCCTTACCGTCCTCCCCAGTATTTAACTTATTGGTACCACTTGCCTCAAGTAGCCCTCCCCCTTTATTATACTTTCCCCCTATCATGCTTTTTGTTTATTTTATTTTATTTTTATAAATTAAAAAATTCTTACATGAAAAATGAATTAACAACATATATATTTTAAAAATATATATTAATGAGAAGGCTTGATTAAATATTCTCTCTAATATCCCTTCTATTTCTTTGATGTAGAAACAGAATTTGTATGACTTGTCCAAAATCATGTACATGTACATACAATGTATCATCAGTTAGTAAATAAGAATGCCAAGATGTAAACAACACATATGATCTTTTTGTTGCATTTTAAATCCTCTAGGTTTCTTACATACAGTAAATTTAGAAGAAAAGGTATTAAGTGAATACTTCAGGAATTTGAGAACCATTATTCCACTGATACTTTCATAATGTTGTAGAAAAGCAAGGAAGGCCTCTAGTAAATTGGGTGAGACCCTTCTGGAGAACTATTGGTATAAGAAATGAATAGACAGGCATCGATGGGGTCAGATCTGTACCATTGAAGGTAATTCCCAAATCAATGAGAACACAGATAAGTTGAAGCATTTGCAAGTAAGGGAATAATCTGGAAAATTTCTATAGTCCTATGCAAAACTTCTTGATATTATCTTAAGTGCTATATTATTTAAAAAAAAATAAGACTTTATTTAGATCTAGAGCGTACAACCAGGAATAATTGTTGGAAGGTATACAGACAGTTTTTGATGGATTAAAAAAAAAAAAAAAAAAAAAAAAAAACCTTTCTCTGATTTAGAAGCATCCAAGAAGTAGATAAGCTGTTATCAAAAGCCATGGGTTCCCCATCACTGGAAATCTCAGGGAGAGCAAGAATGGTCATTTCAGAGTGCTGTAGTGAAAGAAATTTTTGATTAGTTATGTCAGATTAATCCTCTGAAAATTAGTTATGGCAGATTAATCCTCTGAAGTCCTTTGTAGATCTAAAGTATGAAAGTAATATATATTTTAAGGGGAAGCCTGTGAAACCCAATCAGATAGAGATTTTTTTTTTCAAGTATGCTAAAGAGCAATCAAATTAGATTCACATCTTTACATTCTACTGAATGAATATTAAATGTAGTAATTGCCCATAATTGTGGCTCCATTTCCCAAAGGCTGTCTCTCTATATAAACATTGTCTCTCAATGACTCAATGATTCTCAAGGATGTTATAATCTTTATGCAGATGACTCTCAGGTCTATAAATCTAGGTCCAGTGTGCTTTCTAATTTCATCTGTCTCCATGTAGACAATTTGACTTAAATGTTCCATAGCTATCTCAAACTCAATATGTCCAAAAGAAAATTCATTATTTTCATTTAAATACCTTTCCTTATTCCAAATTTAATCTATTTCTAATTTTTTTTTCCACCAGTAAGCATTAAAAAAATTAATAGGGCAACTAGGTGGCACAGTTGATAGAGCACTAGCCCTACAATCAGGAGGATCTTAGTTCAAATCTGGTCTCAGCACTTAATACTTTCTAGCTATGTGACCCTGGGCAAGTCACTTAACTTCAATTGCCTCAGGGGGGAAAGTTAATAATAGCTTTTTAACTTTTCAAATACATGCGAACATAAGTTTCAACATTCACCATTACAAAACCTTGTGTTTTTTTTTTCCTTCCCTTTCTTTTACCCCCTTCACTGAATGTAAGTAATCCAGTATAGGTTAAACATGTGTAATTCTTCTAAACATATTTCCACATTAATCATGCTACAAACAAAAAAATCAGATCAAAAAAGAAAAAAAATGAGGAAAAAAATCAAGCAAACAGGAACAAACAATGTGAAAATACTCTGTTGTGAACCATACCCAGTCCTCTTTCTGGATAGAGATGGCTTTCTCCATCATAAGTCTATTGGAATAGGCCTGAATACATTTCATTGTTGAAAAGAGCCAAATCCATTGGAGCTTATCTTCACATGATCTTGTTGTTGCTGTGTACCATGTTCTTTTGGTTCTACTCACTTCACCTAGCATCAGTTCACGTAATTCTCTCCAGGCCTTTCTGAAATCATCTTGATGATTGTTTCTTATAGAACAATAATATTTCATCACATTAATATATCATAATTTATTCAGCCATTCCTCAATTGATGTTCATCCACTCAATTTCCAATTCCTTGCCACTATAAAAAGGGTTGCTACATTTTTGCACATATGGATCCTTTCCCCATTTACTATGATTTTTTTTTTTTTTTTTGGATACAGACCCAGTTGAGCCACTGCTTGATCAAAGGATATATGCAGTTTGAAAGCCTTTTGGGCAAGACAATCCATTCTTAATCAGTAACTAACAAGATGAAACTTAAATCTATCAATATGTCAGGGTTTTCATACCTTTGATTTAAGAAAGAAGTAAGGATTCACTGATAAATTAATCTCTTTAACTCTGATTCATCCAAAGATGTTTCTGCCATGTTAACACAATTCTGAAATAATTCTATTTTTACTTGATGGAGAAAGTTGGGTGTTTATTTAAATGGGGCTGTTGAATAAATAGTATTGGTTGAAATAGAGGAAATGCTCAATTTGTTGTATAAAAAGAAACATTAACAAGAAAAAATTCATTCAAATAGATTTCAATCAATATTCAAGATAAGAGTATGTATGAAATACACAGAACTTCAAACTAAAGGAATGTAAAGATATAGGATTCAGGTGTTAATGTAATAGAAGGAAAAGACAATGCAATAGATCAGTAAATAAAGAAAGGATATTAGTTTATTGATGTCTTATATTTAGAACAGAAAGTTAGTAGCATAGTAATTAGAAAATTAGCCTCCAATTCAGGAAGATTTTTATTTAAAAGTCCTACCTGTGAAATATCCTGGCTAGAGGGCACAGGACAACTGACCTAATGTCTTAGGATTGCAGGAAGTTCATAATAATTATAATAATGATTATATTATTATTATTAAAGTTAAAAAAGTATTTAAAATATTTAATGGTATTAATGATAATAATAAGTATTATTATTAAATTTTATTTAAAGAATATTTTAAAATATTGTAGAGTAGAAAATATTTCCTCACCAGGAATTATCTATACCAATAAAATCATAGCTCTGTCTACTCCCAGATGCTTTAAAATCAAAAAAACAAAGAAACAATGGCAATAAAATTCACCAAACCAAAACCCAGTTACAGCCATGTGCTATATGTGTAAAATCTTATTTCAGAGAAATAAGGAAGAGGAAGTTACAATGCTATATATTTAGATACCTATCTATTTATGACTAACAAATTGTCTTGATAAACTCTTCCCCTGTTAGAAAGGAAATTCCTACAGAATGGGGGTTGTTTTACTCTTTATTTTTGTTTTTGTTTTGTCTCTAGCAACTATCACAATGTCTGCCACCAAGTAAGGGCTTATTAAATGTTTTTGATTACCCATATTTAATATTAAGCACATAATGTTTTGTAATTAGTCAATCTTTTTGGACTTAGTTGGCAGGACAGGAAGAGAGTTGGACTCAGCCAGGAAAAACTAGCTCAAGTCTAACTTCTGGTGCACACTGGGTGTGACTAGCACTCACTTAAGTTCTCAGTGTCCCCACTCAACTTTTTAATACTATGTGCTGCAGAACAGTTAGACATTTGCATTGGTAGAGGGAGTTTCTTCACCCAGTTTAGAAGTCAGGAAACTTCAATTTTATTGTCCTCATCACCAAACAAACAAAAAAAAAAATAAGTGTTGGAGCAAGTCATCTCTGAGATCTCTTCCAACATTAATAGAGTTATATGGCAGAAGGCCATGATTTATAAGCTGCTCTTAAAAGCAAAATCTTTTTTTTACATTTGTTTTTACAAATTTTTAATTTTGTAATATCATTTAAAGCAGTTTTATTGTTTTTTGTAGAGCAAATAGTTTTAAATAACTAATACTAATAATTAAACAGTATAGAAAGCATGTTAAAAATGTGCCTTGATTTCTGGCCAAGATGGTGGAGAGGATACATACATCTACTTAAAGTCCATGCTTTCTCTCAGAATAATTTATTTCATGACAAGCTTCAGAATTAGTGCTTGACTGAAACACACACACACACACACACACACACACACACACTTACAAACAAATAATTACCAAGAGAAATTATCCTGAAAATTTGCCAGAAAAGGTCTGTCTTTACTCACAGGTGGGGATGGTTAGATCAGATGCAGACTGAAGGCAGGTAGCAGCAGCAGCACAGCAGACAGAGTAAGGCAAGCAGCTCACAGCTGAGCAGACAAGAGGGGTGGGTAGGGTGATCATTTCTGTGGAGAGAGCTTTAACATAGTATTGGCTACTTTGCCCTGGCAGCAAGCCAGTAGAGAAGCAGAGAAGCTAAAAACACAGTGGGTGAAGACTATAACCCTGAAAAGCTAGGGTCTCTTGGGACCTGATCACACCCACTCATAGTGTCCCAGCAGGTTCTTAGAGTTGTAAAGCACAGAGACAGCACAGTCATTGCTGTCCTGCTAGTGCCTCTCTGCTTCCCTCTGCAGTATGTAGAAAAAGGTGGGTAATACCATCCAGACCAAAAAAACAAAACAAAAGAAAACAAAACAAAAAAAAAACACACCATTTGATTTTCTTTTTAGTTTGTTTTCTTTGATTCTTCTTTGACAAAATGATCAAAAATTTAAAGTGCACTCTAACAATTAATAGCTTCTATATGGATAGAGAGCAGAATTTTAAACCCCAAGAAGACTAAAAACAGACTGTCTCCAGATGAATCCCCAAAGGGGGATATGATCTGGTCCTCAACACATGAGACTCTCATAGAAGAAATTAAAAAGGCTCTCACAAGAGAGCTAGAAGAAAAATGGGAAAAGGAAAGGGAAGCTTGGCAAGAAAGTCTGGATAAGTCATCCCACACATTTAAAGACAGAGTGGATAAAGAAATCAAATCCTTGAAAAACAGAATTAGTGAGTTGGGAAAAGAAGACAGCTCTCTAAAAAATAAAATTGTTGAAATAGAAAAAAAA
Source organism: Antechinus flavipes (assembly GCF_016432865.1). Classification (NCBI taxonomy): domain Eukaryota; kingdom Metazoa; phylum Chordata; class Mammalia; order Dasyuromorphia; family Dasyuridae; genus Antechinus; species Antechinus flavipes. The sequence goes on from NC_067400.1 coordinate 277,013,486, forward strand.
ATTCTGTAGAACAAAACAACTCACTTGGACAATTATAAAAAATATATAAAAAAGTGAGTGAAGAAAATACTTCATTGAAAATCAGAGTTAAACAAATGGAAATGAGTGATTTGAAGAGACACCAAAAATCAGTTAAAGCAAGAGCAAAAAAATGAAATAATGGGAAAAATGTCAAATACTTTCCCTTTTTAGTGTCCCTCCTCCCACTTTAGAGTTCCTTTCACTATCTTAACCCTTTTCCTCACTGTATTCCCTTCCACTTAGCTTACTCCTTCCCTTTTCCCTTTTCCCCAACAGAGGTAGAAAAAAGATCTAGGAGAGACAATAAGAGAATTATTGGACTCCCTGAAAAATATGATGAAAAAAAGAGTCTGGACACAATTTTCCAGGAAATTATCAAAGAGAACTGCCCAGAAGTTATAGAAACAGAGGACAAAATAAGCATTGAAAGAATTCATCCCCATACTCAACACCATATACCAAGATAAGATCGAAATGGGTCCATGACTTAGGCATAAAGAACGAGATTATAAATAAATTGGAGGAACATAGGATAGTTTATCTCTCAGACTTGTGGAGGAGAAAGAAATTTGTGATCAAAGATGAAATAGAGACTATTATCAATCACAAAATAGAAAATTTTGATTATATCAAATTAAAAAGCCTTTGTACAAACAAAACTAATGCAAACAAGATTAGAAGGGAAGTAACAAACTAGGAAAACATCTTCACAGTTAAAGGTTCTGATAAAGGCCTCATTTCCAAAATATATAGAGAACTGATTCTAATTTATAAGAACTCAAGCCATTCTCCAATTGATAAATGATCAAAGGATATGAACAGACAATTTTCAGAGGATGAAATTGAAACTATTACCACTCATATGAAAGAGTGTTCCAAATCACTATTGATCAGAGAAATGCAAATTAAGACAACTCTGAGATACCAGTACACATCTGTCTGATTGGCTAAGATGACAGGAAAAAATAATGATGAATGTTGGAGGGGATGCGGGAAAACTGGGACACTGATGCATTGTTGGTGGAGTTGTGAACGAATCCAACCATTCTGGAGAGCAATCTGGAATTATGCCCAAAAAGTTTCAAACTGTGCATACCCTTTAATCCAGCAGTGTTACTTCTGGGCTTATACCCCAAAGAAATACTAAAGAAGGGAAAGGGACCTATATGTGCCAAAATGTTTGTAGCAGCCCTGTTTGTAGTGGCTAGAAACTGGAAAATGAATAGATGCCCATCAATTGGAGAATGGCTGGGTAAATTGTGGTATATGAATGTTATGGAATATTATTGTTCTATAAGAAATGACCGGCAGGATGAATACAGAGAGGCTTGGAGAGACTTACATGAAATGATGCTAAGTGAAATGAGCAGAACCAGGAGATCACGTTACACTTCAACAACAATATTGTATGAGGATGTATTCTGATGGAAGTGGATTTCTTTGACAAAGACTCAATTTCAATTGATAAATGATGGATAGAAGCAGCTACACCCAAAGAAAGAACACTGGGACACGAATGTGAACTATTTGCATTTTTGTTTTTCTTTCCGAGTTTTTACCTTCTGAATCCAATTCTCCCTGTGCAACAAGAGAACTGATCTCAGATTAAGCAAAAGCAAAAATTGATCTAATTAAAATAGATAAGGAAAGGTACTATATCTTGCCAAAGCATAGCATAGATAATGAAGCAATATCAATATTAGACATATATGCAACAAGTGGTGTAGCATCTAAATTCTTAAAAGAGAAATTAAGAGAGCTGCAGGAAGAAATAGACAGCAAAACTATAATAGTGGGAGATCTCAACATTGCACTCTCAGAATTAGATAAATCAAAACACAAAATAAATAAGAAAGAAGTATAAGACGTCAATAGATTACTAGAAAAGTTATATATGATAGATCTTTGGAGAAAACTAAATGGAGACGGAAAGGAGTACACTTTCTTTTCAGCAGTTCATGGAACCTATACAAAAATTGACCATATATTAGGACATAAAAACCTCAAATGCAAATGCAGTAAGGCAGAAATAGTAAATTCATTATTTTCAGACCATGATGTAATGAAAATTACATTCAATAAAAAACCAGGAAAAATAGACCATAAATAATTGGAAACTATAATTGGGTGAAACAGTAAATCATAGACATAATAACTTTACCCAAGAAAATGACAATAATGAGACATCATACCAAAATGTGTGGGATGCAGCCAAAGCAGTAAAAAGGGGAAATTTCATATCTCTAGAGGCCAACTTGAATACAATAAGAAAGAGAAGGAAAATGAATTGGGGCTTGCAACTAAAAATGCTGGAAAAGGATGAAATTAACAACTCCCAAGTCAAACATTAAACTTGAAATTCTAAAAATAAAGAAGAGGTGAATAAAACTGAAAGTTAAAAAAAAAACTATTGAATTAAGTAATAAAACTAAGAGTTGATTCTATGAAAAACAAAAAAAAATGATAAACTCTTAGTAAATCTGATTAAAAAAAGGAAAGTGGAATATCAAATTGTTAGTCTTAAAAATGAAAAGGGAGACCTCACCACTAATGAAGAAGAAATTAGAGCAATAATTAGAAGTTACTTTGCCCAACTTTATGCCAAGAAATTCGATAAATTAAATGAAAAGGAAGAATACCTTAAAAAATATAGGTTTTTGGACTTCTGGGGGTGGAGCCAAGATGGTGGAGAAGGCACACATGACTTTCTCTAAGCTCCTCTCATTCCCCTCATAACCAACTATTTAATTCATCCTCAAAAATAGATCTTCATTGCTTAAATTCATGAAGATTAGAAGCACTACAATTTACCAGCCAAGTCAATCTGGAAGATTGCCAGGAAAGGCTTGTCCTGAGAGGCCAGGAATAGACCAGCACAGGCAGCAAAAGACTAGCGTCCTGAGCAGATCAGGGGTGGGGGTGATCTCTGTGTCTAGAGAAGTTATAGAGACGACTCTGCTATAGGCTAACTGCTCTGCCTCAACTACAAAGCAGGAAACTGGCAGAGAAATTAAAGCCTAAAAAAGAGGGTCCTCTAAAAAATGCCAGAACCTAAGGAGATCTGGCTGTAACCACTCAAACCCGGAAGTGACTCAGGCAGACTTTAATGTAGCCCTGCAGTCACATCCTGTAGTTTGGGGCTTTTGTGGGGGGCAGTTACAAATCTGCATGGCAGGGGGGCACAGCCTGGGCAGCCTTTAATCAGCACAGTGGGGGGCTTGGTCTAGGGTAATAGAACTTCCCCAGCAGATTGTGCTTCCTTGGCAGACACTTCTGGTCCCTGCAAATCCATTCACTGCTCAACTGCTAATACCCACAGCCCCAGGGCGGGATTTGCTTGGGACAGTGAAACTCTCACTCTCAGCTTCAGGGCAGTTGTTATCTCACACAGCTGGGGTTCTTTGCAGGGCACTTTCACAGCTCCACCCTGCAGGCCTGAGTTACTCCAGGGTGGGGAACTCTTTCCCAGAGAAGGCCAATACCTCGCTGCTTTTTTTGCCAGCTGGCAGGTCAGCTACCCGTCCATACATCTTACACTACACTTCAGAGGAAGCTGGTAACCTCCTGGCTGTGAAGGCAGACCATATAGGCTTTAATAAAATGAGCAAAAAAAAAAAAAAATCAAAAGAATGATTGATAGTTTCTATACAGAAAGAGAACAGCTTTTCAACCCTGAAGAAACTAATAGCAGACACTCTCCAAACAATTGTTGGTCCCCAATACAAAAGGCTCACCTAGAAGAGATTATTAAAAACCTTAAAAGAGAACTAGAACAGAAATGGGGAAAGAAAAGAGAAGCTATGCAAGACAGTACAGAAAAGGCATATAATTCACTAAAAGAAAAATTTGATAAAGTAGAAAAAGAACTGAAATGTGAATTAGAAAAGGTAAAAACCTTCCAAGAAATGCAGGGAAACAGAATTTGTGAACTGGAAAAAGAAAATAATTCACTAAAAAAAAAAAAAATAGTGAAATGGGAAAAAAAAAATCCATAGAGCAAAACAACTCAATTGGACATATGCAAAAAGAAATTTAAAAAGCTAATGAAGAAAATAATTCACTAAAAATCAGAACTGAACAAATAAAAAATGACGGACTCATTGAGACATCAAGAATCAGTCAAGCAAAACCAAAAAAAAAAAAGAAAAAAGAAAAAAGAAAGATTGGGGAAAAAATGTCAAATATTTACTTGGAAAAACACCAAACCTGGAAAATAGATCTAGGAGAGATAACCTAAGGATCATTGGACTACCCGAAAACTATGATGAGAAAAAGAGCCTAGATACTATTTTACAGTAAATCTTCAAAGAGAACTGCCCAGAAGTAATAGAATCAGAAGCTAAAAGAGGCGTTGAATGAATTCATCGAACACCTTCTGAAAAAGACCATAAAATAAAGACTCTGAGGAATATTGTGGCCAAACTTCAGAATTTTCAGATTAAAGAAAAAATTTTACAAGGAGCCAGGAAAAAACAGTTCAAATACCGAGATGCCACAATAAGGGTCACGCAAGGTCTGGCTGCCTCAACATTAAAGGATCGAAGGGCCTGCAATCTGATATTCCAAAAGGCAAAAGAGCTTGGAATGCAGCCAAGAGTAAACTACCCAGCTAAGCTGAGTATCTTTTTCCAAAGAAGAAGATGGACATTTATTGAAATAGAGGAATTCCATTTGTTTCTAAGGAAAAAACCAAACAAAAAAAAAAATTGATCTCCAACAACAGGACTCAAGAGAAGTAGAAAAAGGTAAAAGGAATTCTTGAGAACTGTATTTCTGTTGTGGATATACATAAAAACCATATGTTTCATTTTACCAATATAACATAAGAAGGGAAGTAGAAATGAAAAGGGGATAGTGTCAGAAAAAGGGAAAAGGGGAGATAAAAAGAGGGAAACTACATGCGATGATGAGGCAAAGGAAACCTATCATATTTGAGGGAACTTAGAGAGGGGGAGGAACATTGTGTGAATCCTACTCTCATCAGAGTTGGGTCAAAGAGGAAATAATTGACATATTTGTTTTACAGAGATTCTTCTCTCACTTCATTAAAAAGTGGGAGAGGTAAAAGCAGAAGGAAAAAGAGTAATAAGGGAAGGGTACAAGAAAGCAGAAAGGATTCAAAGGGTGGAGGGAGAGATACTAAAGAGGGAGAACTGCATGAAATCAGTGGGAACAATACGTTTAATACTAGGGAAGAAGGGAAGGAGGGCAAGAAAAGGAAAAATAATTTGGGGATATTAGGATGGCAGGAAATACAGGATTAGTAATTTTAACCATAAATGTGAATGGGATGAACTCTCCCATAAAGAGGAAACAGATAGCAGACTGGATCAAAAGTCAGAAGCCTACAAAATGTTGTTTATAGGAAACACATGTAAAACAGGGAGATAACTACAGAGTAAAGGTAAAAGGCTGGAGCAGAATCTATTATGCTTCAGGTGAAGTCAAAAAAGCAGGGGTAACCATTCTTATCTCAGATGGAGCAAAAGCAAAAATTGATCTAATTAAAAAGAGATAAGGAAAGAAAATATATCTTACTAAAGGGTGCTATAGACAATGAAGCAATATCAGTATTAAACATAGATGCACCAAGTGGTATAGCATCTAACTTTCTAAAGGAGAAGTTAAGAGAGTTGCGAGAAGAAATAGACAGCAAAACTATAATACTGGGAGATCTCAATCTTGCACTCTCAGATTTAGATAAATCAAATCACAAAACAAATAAGAAAGAAATTAAAGAGGTAAATAGAATATTAGAAAAATTAGGTATGATAGATCTCTGGAGAAAACTGAATGGTGACAGAAAGGAGTATACTTTCTTCTCAGCAGTTCATGGAACCTACACAACAAAAGTTGACCATATATTAGGATATAAAGACCTCAAAATTAAAGGCAGGAAGGCAGAAATAGTAAATGCTTTCTTTTCAGATCACAATGCAATAAAAACCACATTCAACAAAAAGGTGTAAATAGACCAAAATGTAATTGGAAACTAAATAATCTCATCTTAAAGAAAGATTGGGTGAAACAGCAAATTATAGACACAATTATTAATTTCAATCAAGATAATGACAATGGTGAGACATCATACCAAAATTGATGGGATGCAGCCAAAGCAGTAATAAGGGGAAATTTTATATCCTTAGAGGCTTACTTGAATAAAATAGAGAAAGAGAAGATCAATGAATTGGACCTGCAACTTAAAAAGCTAGAAAAAGAACAAATTAAAAACCCCCAATCAATTATTAAACTTGAAATTCTAAAATTAAAAGGAGAAATTAATAATATAGAAAATTATATATATATATATATAGAAAGCAAAAAAAAAACTATTGAAGTAATAAATAAAACTAAGAGTTGGTTTTATGAAAAAATCAATAAAATTGATAAACCTTTGGTAAATCTGATTAGAAAAAGGAGAGAGGGAAATCAAATCTGTAGTCTTAAAAATGAAAAGGGAGAATTTTCCACCAACGAAGAGGAAATTAAAGAAATAATAAGGTATTACTTTGCCCAACTTTATGCCAATGAATTTGATAACCTAAGTGAAATGGATGACTACATCCAAAAATATAGGCTTCCCAGATTATCAGAGGAGGATGTAAATTGCTTAAATAATCCCATTTCAGAAAAAGAATAGAACAAGCTATTAATCAACTCCCTAAAAAAAAAAAAAAAAACCCGGGACCAGATCAATTTACATGTGAATTCTACCAAACATTCAAAGAAAAATTAGCCCCAATGCTTTGTAAATTATTTGAAAAATAGGGAATGTAGGAGTCCTACCAAATTCCTTTTATGACACAGACATGGTACTGATATCTAAACAGAGTAGGCTGAAAATAGAGAAAGAAAATTATAAACCAATCTCCCTAATGAATATTGATGCTAAAATCTTAAATAAGATATTAGCAAAAAGAATACAGAAAATCATCCCCAGGATAATACACCATAATCAAGTAGGATTTATACCAGGAATGCAGGGCTGGTTTAATATTAGGAAAACTATCAGTATAATTGGCCATATTAATAATCAAAGTAACAAAAACCATATGATCATCTCAATAGATGCAGAAAAAGCATTTGATAAAATACAACATCCATTCCTATTAAAAACTCTTGAGAGTATAGGAATAAATGGTCTATTCCTTAAAATAATCAGTAGCATCTATTTAAAACCAACAGTAAGCATCACATGTAACGGGGACAAACTGCAACCATTCCCAGTAAGATCAGGAGTGAAACAAGGTTGCCCACTATCACCATTACTATTTAATATTGTATTAGAAATGCTAGCTTTGGTAATGAGAGTTGAGAAAGAGATTAAAAGAATAAGAATAGGCAATGAACAAACCAAATTATCACTCTTTGCTGATGATATGATGGTATAATTAGTGAACTCCAGAGATTATACTAAAAAGTTATTAGAAACAATCCACACCTTTAGCAAAGTTTCAGGATACAAAATAAACCCACATAAGTCATCAGCATTCTTATATATCACTAACAAAACCCAATAGTAAGAGTTACAAAGAGAAATTCCATTTAAAGTAATCACTGATTATATAAAATATTTAGGGGTCTATCTGCTAAGGGAAAATCAGAAACTTTATGATCAAAACTACAAAACTGTTTCCACACAAATTAAGTCTAATCTAACCAACTGGAAAAATATTAAATGCTCTTGGATTGGGTGAGCAAATATAATAAAGATGACAATACTAATCTATTCATTTAGTGCTATACCAATCAGACTCCCAAAAGAACTATTTTAATGACCTAGAAAAAATAACAACAAAGTTCATATGGAAAAACAAAAGGTCAAGAATTTCAAGGAAATTAATGAAAAAAAAAAAAGTCAAATGAAGGTGGCCTAGCTGTACCAGATCAGAATAAAGCAGAAGTTATCAAAATCATTTGATATTGGTTAAGAAATAGATTAGTTGATCATTGGAATAGGTTAGGTTCAAAGGCCAAAACTGTCAATATCTTTAATACGCTAGTGTTCACCAAACCCAAAGACCCCAGCTTTTGGGCTAAGAACTCACTGTTTGACAGCAATTGCTGGGAAAATTAGAAACTAGTATGGCAGAAACTAGGCATTGACCCACACTTAACACCGTACACCAAGATAGGGTCAAAATGGGTTCATCACCTAGGTATAAAGAATGAGATTATAAATAAATTCGAGGAACACAGCATAGTTTACCTCTCAGACTTGTGGAAGAGGAAGGAATTTATGACCAAAGAAGAAGTAGAGATCATTACTGAACACAAAACAGAAAATTTTGATTATATCAAATTGAAAAGTTTTTGTATAAATAAAACTAATGCAGGTCAGATTAGAAGGGAAGCAATAAACTGGGAAAAGATTTTTATAGTCAAAGATTCTGATAAAGGCCTCATTTCCAAATTATATAGAGAATTGACTCTAAATTATAAGAAATCAAGCCATTCTCCATTTGAACAGACAATTCTCAGATGAAGAAATTGAAACTATGCTCCAAGTCATTATTAATCAGATAAATTCAAATCAAGACAACTCTGAGATACCATTATACACCTGTCAGATTGGATAGAATGACGGAAAGATAATGTGGAATATTGGACAGGATGTGGGAAAATTGGGACATTAATACATTGTTTGTGGAATTGTGAATATATCTAACCATTCTCAAGAGCAATTTGGAACTATGCTCAAAAAGTTATCAAACTGTGCATACTCTTTGACCCAGCAATATTACTACTGGGCTTATATCCCAAAGTGATCATCAAGAAGAGAAAGGGGCCTTTATGTGCAAGAATGTTTGTTGCATCCCTTTTTGTAGTGGCCAGAAACTGGAAATTGAGTAGATGCTCATCAATTGGAGAAGAGGTGAATAAATTGTGGTATATAAATATTATGTAATATTATTGTTTAGTAAGAAATGACCAAGAGGAGGATTTCAGAAAGGCCTGGAGAGACTTACCCAAACTGATTCTGAATGAAATGAGCAAGACCACAAGATCAATATATACTTCAACAACAATACTATATGATGATCAATTCTGATGGACCTGGCCATCTTCAGCAATGAGATGAACCAAATCAGTTTCAATAAAGTAGTAATGAACTCAACCAACTATACCCAGAAAAAGAACTCTGGGAGATGACTAAGAAGCATTACATTAAATTTCCAATCCCTATATTTTTGTCTGCTTGTTGTTTTTTTTTTTTTTTTTTTTTAATTTCCTTCACAGTCTAATTGTACAATATTTCAGAGTTTGATTCTTTTTGTACATCAAAATAATGGTTTGGACATGTATACTTATTTAGTATTTAATTTATACTTTAATATATTTAACATGTATTGGTCATCCTGCCATCTAGGGGAGGGGGTGGGGAGGAAGGAGGGGAAAAATTAAAATGAAAGGTTTGGCAATTGTCAATACTATAAATTACTCATGCATATAACTTATAAATAAAAAGCTATTAAAATCAAAAAAAAAATCAAATAAGTCCTGTGTCTTTTAAAGAGAAAATGTTGCAGGAAAAAGTACTGCAAGAATTCTGGAAGTCCTAGTTGACTGATATGATGTACATAAAAATATTTTGAAACCATTTTACCTGTTCCACAATTTGTCATATTAAAAAGCAGTAGCAAGAACTAAAAACCTTTCAAACAATAATAAAACTAAAATTTTATTTAAAAGAGAATATCTGAAAACTACTATTATCAACACATATTCCAAGGTAATGCTTTGAGCAACATTAGTTTACTTTTCCTCCTCCCAATTTTAGTGTATTCTTGATGTTTTTTCCCCTGAAGCATTTGAACTTACTGGTAATTTTTAACCTTCTTATTTGTCTATAACCCTGGATTTATATATGGAATCTTCCCATCTATTCTTGATTAAGGAGCTGGTTAAGGAATACTTATGCAATTTCGTATTTATTCATCATTGGTGCAGTATTACTTAATACACTAATGAAGGCACCATCTCATTTTCTGCTGCGAATTAAAGTGTTGACCACATCATATTTATAATACAACCTCAGCTACAATTCATTAATTCTCAAGTTCCTGCAATGATAACCAATTCAATTTGTCTTCTTATCAAGTATTTCTGATTAAAAATAGGAAAAAAATCTTAATTTAATACATTGCCTTCATACAATTTAAAATACACTTTAGGCCATGGCAGTTATCCTGACTTCTGAAATCTATCTTGTCATTGGACTTTTGATGACTCTGGATTAGAGAGTAAGGGTGGTGACTGCCTCACTTAAATGTAATTCACACTCAAGTCAAAATTTCATCCATGTGAAGTCATTTAGTCTCTTTAAGAATTAATGATGACGGGACTTCCGGCCAAGATGGCAGAGAGGAGGCATACAGCTGTGTAAGCTCCGCGTTTTCTCTCACTATCCATTTCATTACAAGCCTCTGAATTAATGCTTGACTGGAAAAAAAAAAACAACACAAATAGTTACCAAAATAAGACATCCTTGAAATTCGCCAAGAAAGGTCTGTTTTTGCTTGAGGATAGGGACGGTTATAGATTGGGCACAGGCAGTGAGAACACGGGAGCACACCAGAGAGGGAGTGGGGTGTGATCGCAGCAGTCTCTGCAGGGAGAGCTTTGCAACAGGATTGGATACTTTGCCCTGGCAGCAAACCAGCAGCCCAGCAGAGAAGCTAAAAACACAGGGGGGGGGGGGTGGGGAGTGGGGTGAAGAATACAACCCCAAACAGCTGGAGTCTCTCGGGACCTGGCCACCCCTCCCCCACAGTGGCTCAGCAAGCTCTCAGAGTCTCATAGCGCAGGCGCAGCCCAGTCTGGCTAGGGCCTCACTGCTACCCCCGCAGTCTGTAGAGGAAGCTCGGTAACACCAACCAGCCCCTGCCCCCAAAAAAGCAGACTCCATTTAGGGTTTTTTCTTTTATTCTTTGCTAGTTTGTCTTTGATTCATGAACAAAATGAGCAAAAAAATTGAAGAGAACTTTAACCCTTGAAAGCTTCTATACAGATAGAGAGCAGATTCTAAATCCTGAGGAGACTAAAAACAGACTGTCTCCAAGTGAATCCCCAAAGGAGGAGATCATCTGCTCCTCAGCACAGATAAACCTCATAGAAGAAATTAAAAAGGCTCTCACAAGAGAGCTAGAAGAAAAATGGGAAAAGGAGAGGGAGGCTTGGTAAAAGAGTCTGGAGAAGTCATCCTACTCATTTAAAGACAGAGTGGATAAAGAAATAAAATCCTTGAAAAATAGGATTACTGAGCTGGAAACAGAAAATAACTCTCTAAAAAACAAAATTGGCAAAATGGAAAAAAAAAAAATTCCATAGAACAAAAGACCTCAATTGGTCAATTAGAAAAAGATTTTTTAAAAGTTAATGAAGAAAATACTTCATTGAAAATCAAAATTGAACAAATAGAATTGAATGACTCGAGGAGACAAGAAGAATCAGTCAAGCAAATGCAAAGAAATCAAACAATGGAAAAGAATGTTAAACATCTCCTTGGGAAAACAACAGACCTGGAAAACAGATCCAGGAGAGACAATCTCAGACTCATTGGACACCCAGAAAAGCATGATGAAAACAAGAGCCTGGATACTATTTTCCAGGAAATTATCAAAGCGAACTGCCCAGAAATCATAGAAACAGAAGGTAAAATAGACATTGAAAGAATTCATCGATCACCTACTGAAAGGGATCCTATAATCAAAACACCAAGAAATATAGTGGCCAAATGCCAGAATCCTCAGACGAAGGAAAAAATATTGCAAGCGGCTAGAAAAATCCAATTCAAGTATCGAGGAGCCACAATAAGGATTACCCAGGATCTAGCAGCATCCACATTAAAGGATCGAAGGGCCTGGAATATGATATTCCGAAAGGCTAAGGAACTTGGTAAATTGGTTAAAAATAAACTTGGTAAAAAAGTTAAAAATAACTTACCCAGCTAGAATTGGCATCTTTTTCCAGGGAAGATGGACATTCAATGAAGTAAGCGAATTTCACCTATTTTTGATGAAAAAATGAATTAATTAATTAATTAAACAAATTAATAATTAATTAAACAAAAAGTTTGATCTACCAATATAGAACTCAAGAGAAATCTAAAAAGGTAAAGATTAATCTTGGGAACTATATTTCTTCTATAAAGATGTATAAAGAATACATGTATACCTTGTTCTAGAAACTAGATGTAGAAAGGACATTGTACCAGAAAAAGGGTAAAGTGGGGGTACTACATCTCATGAAGAAGCAAAGGAAACCTATTATATATGAGAGAAAGAATGGAGGGGGAATGAATATACTGGGTATCTTATTGCCTTCAGAATTGGCTTTAAGAAAAAAAAAATTAGACATATTCAATCTATGGTGAAACTTCTCCCACCTCATTGAAAAGTGAGAAGGGAAAAGTGAAAAGGGAAGGAATAAGCTAAGTGGAAGGGAATACGAAACTGGGAGGGAAAGGGGTAAGATAGGGAGAGGAACTCTAAGGCAGGGGCAGGGATACTAAAAAGGGAGGGCTGTGAGAAGCAAGTGGTGATCACAAGCTTAATACTGAGAAGGGGGGTAAGGGAGAAAGAAGGGATAAAAGCATAAATAGGGATTAACAAGATGGTAAATAATACAGATTTGGTCATTTAACCATAAATGTGAACGGGGTAAACTCCCCCATAAAGAGGAAGTGGTTAGCAGAATTGATTAAAAGCCAGAATCCTACAATACGTTGTTTACAGGAAACACACCTGAAGCGGGGAGAAACATGCAGGTTAAAGGTAAAAGGTTGGAGCAACATCTACTATGCTTCAGGTGAAGTCAAAAATGCAGGAGTAGCCATCCTGATCTCAGATCAAGCTAAAGCAAAAATTGATCTAATTAAAAGAGATAAGGAAGGACACTATATCTTGGTAAAGGGTAGCATGGATAATTAAGCAATATCAATATTAAACATATATGCAACAAGTGGTGTAGCATATAAATTCTTAAAAGAGAAATTAAGAGAGCTGCAAGAAGAAATAGACAGCAAAACTATAATAGTGGGAGATCTCAACCTTGCACTCTCAGAATTAGATAAATCAAACCATAACATAAATAAGAAAGAAGTCAAAGAGGTAAATAGAATACTAGAAAAATTAGATATGATAGATCTCTGGAGAAAATGCAATGCAGACAGAAAGGAGTACACTTTCTTTTCAGCAGTTCATTCAACCTATACAAAAATTAACCTTATATTAGGACATAAAAATCTCAAACTCAAATGCAGTAAGGCAGAAATAGTAAATCCATCCTTTTCAGACAACAATGCAATGAAAATTACATTCAACAAAAAGCCAGGGGGAAGTAGACCAAAAAATAATTTGAAACTAAATAATCTCATACTAAAGAATGATTGGGTAAACAGCAAATCATAGACATAATTAATAATTTCACCCAAGAAAACAATAATAATGAGACATCATACCAAAATGTATGGGATGCAGCCAAAGCAGTAATAAGGGGAAATTTCATATCTCTAGAGGCCTATTTGTATAAAATAGAAAAAGAGAAAGTCAATGAACTGGGCTTGCAACTAAAAATGCTAGAAAAGGAAGAAATTAAAAACCCTTAGTCAAACAATAAACTTGAAATTCTAAAAATAAAAGGTGAGATCAATAAAATTGAAAGTAAAAAAAAAAACTATTGAATTAATTAATAAAACTAAGAATTGGTTCTATGAAAAAACAAACAAAATAGACAAACCCTTACTAAATCTTATTTAAATAAGGAAAGAGGAAAATCAAATTATTAGTCTTAAAAATGAAAAGGGAAAACTCGCCACTAATGAAGAGGAAATTAGAGCAATAATTAGGAGTTACTTCTCCCAACTTTATGCCAATAAATTTGACAACTTAAATGAAATAGAAGAATATCTCCAAAAATATAGCTTGCCTAAACAGTCCCATCTCAGAAAAAGAAATAGAACAAACTATCAATCAACTCCCTAAGAAAAAATCCCCAGGACCAGATAGATTTACATGTGAATTCTATCAAACATTTAAAGAACAATTAACTCCAATGCTAAATAAAGTATTTGAAAAAATAGGGATTGAAGGAGTCCTACCAAACTCCTTTTATGACACAGACATGGTACTGATGCCTAAACCAGGTAGGCTGAAAATAGAGGAAGAAAATGATAGACCAATCTCCCTAATGAATATTGATGCTAAAATCTTAAGTAAAATATTAGTAAAAAGATTACACAAAATCATCCCCAGGATAATACACTATGACCAAGTAGGATTTATATCAGGAATGCAGGGCTGGTTCAATATTAGGAAAACTATTAGCATAATTGACTATATCAATAACCAAACAAACAAAAAATATATGATCATCTCAATAGATGCAGAAAAAGCATTTGATAAAATCCAACATCCATTCCTAATAAAAACACTTGAGAGTATAGGAATAAATGGATTTTTCCTTAAAATAGTCAGGAGCATATATTTAAAACCTTCAGTAAGCATCATATGCAATGTGGAAAAACTGGAACTTTCCCCAGTAAGATGTGAAGTGAAGCAAGGTTGCCCACTATCACCATTATTATTCAATATTGTATTAGAAACACTAGCCTCTGCAATAAGAGTCGAGAAAGAGATTAAAGGAATTAGAGTAGGCAATGAGGAAACCAAACTATCACTCTTTGCATATGATATGATGGTATACCTAGAGAACCCCAGAGATTCTACTAAAAAACTATAAGAAATAATTCATAATTTTAGCAAAATTGCAGGGTACAAAATAAATCCCCATAAATCCTCAGCATTTTTATACATCACCAACAAAATACAACAGCAAGAGATACAAATAGAAATTCCAGTCAAAATATCTGTTGATAGCATAAAATATTTGGGAATCTATCTACCAAAGGAAAGTTAGGAATTATATGAGCAAAATTACAAAAAATAACTTTCCACACAAATAAAGTCAGACTTAAATAATTGGAAAAATATTAAGTGCTCTTGGATAGGTTGAGTGAATATAATAAATATGACAATACTCCCTAAACTAATCTATTTATTTATTGCTATACCAATCAGACTTCCAAGAAAATATTTTAATGATCTAGAAAAAATAACAACAAAATTCATATGGAACAATAAAAAGTCAAGAATCTCAAGGGAATTAATGAAAAAAAAATCAAATGAAGGTGGACTAGCTGTACCCAATCTAGAATTTTATTATAAAGCAGCAGTCACCAAAACCATTTGGTGTTGGCTAAGAAATAGATTAGTGGATCAGTGGAAAAGGATAGGTTCACAAGACAGAATAGTCAACTACAGCAATCTAATGTTTGACAAATTCAAAGATCCTAACTTTTGGAATAAGAATTCATTATTTGATAAAAAACTGCTGGGATAACTGGAAATTAGTTTGGCAGAAATTACGCATGGACCCACACTTAACACCATATACCAAGATAAGATCAAAATAGTTCCATGACCTAGGCATAAAGAAAGAGATTATAAATAAATTAGAGGAACATAGGATAGTTTATCTCTCAGACTTGTGGAGGAGAAAGAAATTTGTGATCAAAGATGAACTAAAGATCATTACTAATCACAAAATAGAAACTTTTGATTATATCAAATTAAAAAGCCTTTGTACAAACAAAACTAATGCAAACAAGATTAGGGAAGCAACAAACTGGGAAAACATCTTTACAGTTAAAGGTTCTGATAAAGGCCTCATTTCCAAAATATATAGTGAACTGACTCAAATTTATAAAAAATCAAGCCATTCTCCAATTGATAAATGGTCAAAGGATATGAACAGACAATTTTCAGATGATGAAATTGAAACTATTACCACTCATATGAAAGTGTTCCAAATCATTATTGATCAGAGAAATGCAAATTAAGACAACTCTGAGATACCACTACACACCTATCAGATTGGCTAAAATGACAGGAAAAAATAATGATGAATGTTGGAGGGGATGCGGGAAAACTGGGACACTAATGCATTGTTGGTGGAGTTGTGAATGAATCCAACTATTCTGGAGAGCAATCTGGAATTATGCCCCCAAAATACCAAACTGTGCATACTCTTTGATCCAGCTGTGCTACTACTGGGCTTATACCCCAAAGAGAAACTAAAAAAGGGAAAGGGACCTGTATGTGCCAAAATGTTTTTGCAGCCCTGTTTGTAGTGGCTAGAAACTGGAAATTGAATGGATGCCCATCAATTGGAGAATAGCTGGGTAAATTGTGTTATATGAATTTTATGGAATATTAATTTTCTGTAAGAAATGACCAGCAGGATGAATACAGAGAGAATTGGTAAGACTTACATGAACTGATGCTAAATGAAATGAGCAGAACCAGGAGATCATTATATACTTCCACAACGATATTATATGAAGATGTATTCTGATGGAAGTGGATTTCTTTGACAAAGAGACCTACCTGAGTTTCGATTGATAAATGATGGACAGAAGTAGCTACACCCAAAGAAATCACACTGGGAAACAAATGTGAACTATTTGCATTTTTGTTTTTCTTCCCGGGTTATTTTTACCTTCTGAATCCAATTCTCCCTGTGCAACAAGAGAACTGTTTGGTTCTGCAAACATATACTGTATCTAGGATATACTGCAACATATCTAACTTATATAGGAGTGCTTGCCATCTAGGGGAGGGGGTAGAGGGAGCGAGGGGAAAAATCGGAACAGAAACGAGTGCAAAGGATAATGTTGTAAAAAAAATTACCCTGGTATGGATTCTGTCAATATAAAGTTATTACTAAATAAAATAAAATTAAAAAAAAAGAATTAATGATGACTAAAACCCTCAATGACTAAAAAAAACCCCAAAAACAACAACAACAAAAACAAAACAAAACAAAACAAAACAAAACAAAACAAAAAAAATTGCTTACTGAGCAATATCAAGAACCATATGGATAAATTTGATAACATTTAACAGTTTATTGATTGATAATAAGACCTTATTCTTTGGATGTTTGTGCTTTTCCTGCAATTTAAAAATAATGTTCTCTGTGATTGTGTCTTAATAGTTAAGTTCAAAGATATTTAGAAGCACTGTTAATATCACTTTCATTTATTTACTAGAATAAAAATTATCTCCAATGACAAAAACGTGCTGCCAAATATTTCATCACTTAACAAATTAGCTGTCCTAATGATTAAAGTATTTGCAATTAACAAAAAAATAATCTGACCAATTCAATTAAGATACTTATTTCAATCATTTCTCTAAAGTTGTATTATTTTCATCATGAATATTAGTGACCAATATCATAGTTTAAATATTATTAAGGAGATTATACTTAGTTTATAACATGTGAATGGCAAATATGATTTATTGTTTTTACTAGTATTTAAAAAAATTAGAAATGGCCTTCAGCATTCAATGTAATTTCTATTTTAAATAATCAGATTTGATAAATCCTTTTCACCTGATTCACAAAACTTCATACTTTAAAACTAAGTAATTTTAGGTAACAATTATTAGAAATAAACTTAAATGCAGGGACATTTGATAGCTACTATAATTCATGGCTTAATAAAATATCTAACTATTTTCAAAGTTTTTTATAAAATAAATTTAAATTAAGTGAATAAAAATTGTTTTTCTATTGTATTCTACTTTAAAATTACAGATATGTTAATTGGAAATGTTATAACCTAGATGAAATTAAAAGAAGACCTATTTAGATTTAATGGGACTTTTAAAAACAAACTGAAAGGGAAAAGTATAGAGTTTTGATAAAAATGTAGAAATGTTTTTAAAGAATGGTATTTAACAGAATCTCTGGGATGGAAAGAATTCCAGAGGTCATAGATTGTCTAATATTTTTCTGCACTGGAATCTATTTTGTAACTTCCACTTAAAATTGTCAAGTAGGAGGAAACCTATTCAGTCCTAAGATAGAGTATTGCTTTTTTGGGAATAGTTAAAAATGTCAGGAAGTTTTCTCCTATTTCAAGTACAAATTCTGCCCTTCTGCAACTTCTTTTCATTATTTCTAATTCTGTCATCTGTGAATACAAAGAACAAATCTTGTCTCTCCCTTACCACAATAGTCCTATATCTGAAGACATTAATTATTTTCTCCTAAGTCTTCTTGATTGTGTCACTGCTCTCTTTTTGTTCTCTTACTTTTTACTTGACATCTTTTCAGTCTTCTCTGATAAATCCTCTTCTTTTTTTTCTCCCCAGTAAGTACAAAACACCATCCAAGAAACTGGCCTGTCCTCATCTCTCTTTTCTCTTTGTACTATCTTATTAGTTATCTGATTAACCTAAATGGGGCCAAAAATCTTCTCTAAGTCCATGACTTTCAAAGTTTCATTTGCAGCCCCAATCTCTGGCCTAAAGTACAATTGCATCTGCCCAATTGCTTGATATCCTCACCTGAAAGCTTCAGTCATTTAAACTTAATATGTCTTTCATATATCTGTGAAAACCTCCTTCAATATAAACTCTTATATCCATTCCCTTATCTTCAACCACATTCACTAGTCAACTCCTATTCTAGACTTTCCTCTCTCAACATTATTTTCTTTACTCTTTACATTTATTCTTTTCATACTATTTTTTTCTAATATACTGTAAGTTCTATGAAACAAGGGACACCATATTTCTTGGCATTTCTATTTTTGGTATTGAGCAAAGTTTCTGGAATAAAGTAAGTGCTTCCTTCTTTGGACTTTTACTATGTGGTACAGCGAAAAATCACCTATTTCATCTGTGCCTCAATTTATTTCTCTGTAAAATGGGGATACTAATAGCACTTTAGTCATAAAATTATTGTAAGTTTATTAAAATTATTTTTAAAGTTTTTTTTAATTTTCAAAACATATGCATTGATAGTTTTCAACATTCATCCTTACAAAACTTTGCATTCCAAATTTCTTTCTCCCTCCTCCCCCCCAGACGACAAGTAATCCAATATGTATTAATCATATGCAATTCTTCTATACATACTTCCACAATTATGCTGCACAAGAAAAATCAGATCAAAAAGGAAAAAAAAATGAGAAAGAAAACAAAATGCAAACAAACAACAACAAAAAGTGAAAATACTATGTTGTGATTCCCATTCCTTTCCCACAGTTTTCTATCTGGATGCATCTGGTTCTCTACATCACAAGACCATTGGAATGACCCTGAATCACCTTGCTGTTAAAAAGAGCCATATGTGTCAGAATTGATTATCATATAATCTTGTTGTCACTGTGCTCTATTCAGTTCATTTAGCATCAGTTTATGTAAATTTCTCTAGGTCTTTCTGAAATCATCCTGCAGATCATTTCTTATAGAACAATAGTGTTCCATAATATTCACATACTATAACTTATTCAGTCAGTCTCCAACTTATGGGCATCCATTCAGTTTCCAGTGTTTTTTTTTTTTTCCTGCTACAAATTTGTGAGTCCCTTTCCCTCCTTTAGGAGTTCCTTTCTTTGAGATATAGGCCCAGTAGAAGCACTTCTGGATCAAAAGGTATGAACAGCTGGGAAAATTGGAAATCAGTATGGCAGAAACTAGGCATTGACTCACACTTAACACCGTACACCAAGATAAGGTCAAAATGGGTTCATGATCTAGGCATAAAGAATGAGATGATAAATAAATTGGAAGAGCATAGGATAGTTTACCTGTCAGACCTGTGGAAGAGGGAGGAATTTATGACCAAAGAAGAACTAGAGATCACTATTGACCACAACATAGAAAATTTTGATTATATCAAACTGAAAAGTTTTTGTACAAACAAAACAAATGCAAACAAGATTAGAAGGGAAAAAATAAACTGGGAAAACATTTTTTACAATCAAAGGTTCTGATAAAGGCCTCATTTCCAAAATATATAGAGAACTGACCCTAATCTATAAGAAATCAAACCATTCTCCAATTGATAAATGGTCAAGGGATATGAACAGACAATTCTCAGATGAAGAAATTGAAACTATTTATAGACATATGAAAATATGCTCCAAATCATTATTAATCAGAAAAATGCAAATTAAGACAACTCTGAGATACCACTACACACCTGTCAGATTGGCTAGAATGACAGGGAAAGATAATGGGGAATGTTGGAGGGGATGTGGGAAAACAGGGACACTGATACATTGTTGGTGGAATTGTGAACACATCCAGCCATTCTGGAGAGCAATTTGGAACTATGCTCAAAAAGTTATCAAGCTGTGCATACCCTTTGATCCAGCAGTGTTTCTACTGGGCTTATACCCCAAAGAGATACTAAAGAAAGGAAAGGGACCTGTATGTGCCAAAATGTTTGTGGCAGCCCTGTTTGTAGTGGCTAGAAGTTGGAAAATAAAAGGATGTCCATCAATTGGAGAATGGTTGAGTAAATTGTGGTATATGAACATTATGGAATATTATTGTTCTGTAAGGAACGACCAGCAGGATGAATACAGAGAGGACTGGCGAGACTTACATGAACTGATGCTGAGTGAAATGAGCAGAACCAGGAGATCATTATATACCTCAACAATGATACTGTTTAAGGATGTATTCTGATGGAAGTGGACCTCTTTGATAAAGAGAGCCTTAATTGATCAAAGATGGACAGAAGCAGCTATACCCAGAGAAAGAACACTGGAAATGAATATAAACGTCTTGCATTTATGTTTTTCCCCCCGGGTTATTTATAGCTTCTGAATCCAATTCTCCCTGTGCAACAAGAAAACTGTTTGGTTCTGCACACATATATTGTATCTAGGATATACTGCAACCCATTCAACATGTAAAGGACTCTTGCCATCTCGGGGAAGGGGTGGAGGGAGGGAGGGGTAAAATCGGAACAGAAATGAATGCAAGGGATAATGCTATAAAAATTACCCTGGCATGCATTCTATCAATAAAAAATTATAAAAAAATTAAAAGAAAAGTTATGAACAGTTTGATAGCTCTTTGGGGATAGTTCTACTTTGCTCTTTAGAATGGTTGGATCAATATGTGAGATTAAATTGAGATGACATATATAAAGTTTTGTAAACATGGAAGAGCTACACAAATGCTAGCTACTACTTAAATACCTTAGAAAACAATTAATCTATTATCTCCCTATCTATTTAGACACATAGGTCTATCTGCCTTTTACAATGCCCTACCAGCCTGCACTAGTAGCTTCTCTCTAAAGTTGGCTCTGGGCTATTATGTATGTATCATGAACAGATGTAGTTGTTTCTTTCTTATCTCCTCCATTGAAATGTCAGTTTATTGAGGATAAACATTATGTTTTTGTCATTCTTTTTATCCCCAGTGGGTAGCACAATTGCTGATATATATTAAATCTGAAAAAAATGCTTATTCATAACTAATTGGCTGATGATCCATTTATTTATTTATTTATTTTTATGAGGAAATTGGGATTAAATGAATTGCTCAAAGTCACACAGATAGTAAGGGTCAAGTGTCTATGGATAGATAAGACCTCTGTTTCTCCTGACTATAGGACCAATGGTCTATTCACTGGGCCATATAGCTGCCCCTAGTTGATAATTTAAATGTGCATTCTTTGTCTCTTCTTCTATGAAGAAATATGTGACTGGAAAATTGGATTATATCCATCTTGAAATTCTTCTGATTTTTTCTCTTGTCAGTTCTCATCTGGATTATTGAGTTCAATTTGAGGCACTGGATTAAAAAAAAAAGACATTGATAAGCTGGTAAGTATTCAGAGGAGGGCATGCTAGATGGCAAAGTTCTCCATGTCTATGTCATATGAGGATTAGTTGAAGTGATTAGACATGGTTATTGAAAAGAGGTAAATAATTAGAGATATTTGCTGTTTTAAAGAATTTGGAGAACAGTTAGGTAGAAGGAGACCTTTAGACTTGTTCTATGAAATCTTACAATATGGAGCCAGAAGCAATAGGTTGAAGTTGAACATTGTTAAAATTGCAAGTCATTTTGCTTCTCTACACTTCAAATTGATGTAATAACAAAACAAAACAAAACAAAACAAACAAACAAACAAACAAACAAAAAACTATAGTTTTAGAATACTTCCTTAAAGACAAGCATTCATCCCTGTTATACAGTATGTGCTGGATAGCTGCTGCAGAACCAAAATCACCAGTCAATTCTGAATGGAAACATCCAAATACAAAAAAGAGAAGGGGAAAATGAAAAGGGAAATGTGCAAGAAAAGAAGAGAATAGAAGAAATGATTAACAGAACACATTCAATGTAGAGGCAATCAGGAAACAGGAATAGCTAGAAAACAGTGTCAGCGTGGTTGTTGTCATAATTTTCTGACATCAGTGCCTTGCATTAAATGCACCAAATTTTTATTTGGGCCCAATGCATATCTTATCTACATAAAGCTCTACACACACACACACACACACACATGCTTGTGTGTGTCCATATACACATAAATACATACAGGCACATATATATATGCATGGATATACTTTATGCAGATTTACCAAAGGTTTATCAATTTTATTGGTTTTTTCATAAAACCAACTCTTAGTTTTATTTATTAGTTCAATAGTTTTTTTTACTTACTTTTTATTTTCTATATTATTAATTTCTCCTTTTAATTTTAGAATTTCAAGTTTAGTAATTGATTGGGGTTTTTAATTTGGTCTTTTTCTAACTTTTTAAGTTGCAGGCCCAATTCTTTCATTGACCTTCTCTTTCTCTATTTTATTCAAGTAAGGCTCTAAGGATATAAAATTTCCCCTTATTACTGCTTTGGCTGCATCCCATAAATTTTGGTATGATGTCTTACCGTTGTCATTATCTTGAGTGAAATTATTAATTGTGTCTATAATTTGCTGTTTCACCCAATCATTCTTTAAGATGAGATTATTTAGTTTCCAATTATTTTTTGGTGTATTTACACCTAACTTTTTGTTGAATGCAGTTTTTATCACATTGTGATCTGAAAAGAAAGCATTTACTATTTCTGCCTTCCTGCATTTAATTTTGAGGTCTTGGTGTCCTAATATATGGTCAATTTTTGTGTAGGTTCCTTGAACTGCTGAGAAGAAAGAATACTCCTTTCTGTCTCCATTCAGTTTTCTCCAGAGATCTATCATACCTAATTTTTCTAATATTCTATTTACCTCTTTAATTTCTTTCTTATTTGTTTTGTGATTTGATTTGTCTAAATCTGAGAGTGCAAGATTGAGATCTCCCACTATTATAGTTTTGCTGTCTATTTCTTCTCACAACTCTCTTACCTTCTCTTTAAGGAATTTAGATGCTATACCACTTGGTGCATATATGTTTAATACTGATATTGCTTCATTGTCTATAGTACCCTTAAGCAAGATATAGTTTCCTTCCTTATCTCTTTTGATTAGATTGATTTTTGCTTTTGTTTGATCTGAGATAAGGATGGCTACTCCTGCTTTTTTGACGTCATCTGAAGCATAATAGATTCTGTTCCAGCCTTTTACCTTTACTCTGTATGTATCTCCCTGTTTTAAATATGTTTCTTGTAAACAACATATTGTAGGGTTCTGACTTTTGATCCAGTCTGCTATCCTTCTCCTCTTTATGAGAGAGTTCATCCCATTCACATTTACGGTCAAAATTACTAATTCTGTATTTCCTGCCATCCTAATATCCCCAAATTATACTTTTCTTTTTCTTGCCCTCCTTATCTTCTTCAATAGTATTAAATTTATTGGTCCTACTTGCGTTACACAGTTCTCCCTCTTTAGTATCCCTCTCTCCTCCCTTTGAATTCTTTCTGCTTTCTTGTACCCTTGCCTTATTACTCTTTTTTCCTTTTCCCTTTTCCTTTCCCACTTTTTAATGAAGTGAAAGAAGAATATCTGTAAAATAAATATGTTAATTATTTCCTCTTTGAGCCAACTCTGATGAGAGTAGGATTCACACAACGTTCCTCCCCCTCTCTGTTTCTTTTGCCTCATCATCACATATAATTTCCTTCTTTTAATCTCCCCTTTTCCCTTTTTCTGACACTATCCCCTTTCCATTTCTACTTCCTTTTTTATATTATATAGGTAAAATCAAATTATACATATGGTTGTTATGTATATCCACAACAGAAATACAGTTCTCAAGAGTTCCTTTTCCCTTTTTCTACTTCTCTTGAATCCTGTTGTTGGAGATCAAATTTTTTTTAAGTCTGGTTTTTTTTCCTTAGAAACAAATGGAATTCCTCTGTTTCATTAAATGTCCATCTTCTTCCGTGGAAAAAAAATACTCAGCTTAGCTGGGTAGTTTATTCTTGGCTGCATTCCAAGCTCTTTTGCCTTTTGGAATATCAGATTCCAGGCCCTTCGATCCTTTAATGTTGAGGCAGCCAGATCTTACGTGACCCTTATTGTGGCATCTTGGTTTTTGAACTGTTTTTTCCTGGCTGCTTGTAAAATTTTTTCTTTAGTCTGAAAATTCTGAAGTTTGGCCACAATATTCCTTGGAGCCTTTATTTTAGGGTCTTTTTCAGAAGGTGTTCAATAAATTCTTTCAATGCCTATTTTACCTTCCGGTTCTATTACTTCTGGGTAGTTCTCTTTGAAGATTTCCTGTAAAATAGTATCTAGGCTCTTTTTTTCATCATAATTTTTGGGTAGTCCAATGATCCTCAGGTTATCTCTCCTAGATCTATTTTCCAGGTCTGTTGTTTTTCCAAGTAAATATTTGACATTTTTTTCCAATCTTTCATTTTTTTTTTTTTTGGTTTTGCTTGACTGATTCTTGATGTCTCAATGAATCAGTCATTTCTATTTGTTCAGTTCTGATTTTTAGTGAGTTATTTTCTTCATTAGCTTTTTTTTACTTCTTTTTGTATATGTCCAATTGAGTTGTTTTGCTCTATGGAATTTTTTTCTATTTCACTATATATATATATATATATATATATTATATATATATATATATATTATTTTTTTTTTTAGTGACTCATTTTCTTTTTCCAGTTCAAAAATTCTGTTTCCCTGCACTTCTTGGGAGTTTTTTTCCCTTTTCCAATTCACATTTCAGGAAGTTTTTTTTTTTTTTTTTTTTTTTTTCCCACTTTATCAAATTTTTCTTTTAGTGAGTTATGGGCCTTTTCTGTACTCTCTTGCATAGCTTCTCTTTCCTTTCCCCATTTCTCTTCTAGCTCTCTTTTAAGGTTTTTAATAGTCTCCTCTAGGAGAGCCTTTTGTATTGGGGACCAATAATTGTCTAAAGACTGTCTGCTATTAGTTTCTTCAGGGTTGAAAAGCTGTTCTCTTTCTGTATAGAAACTATCAATCTTTCTTTTTGATTTTTTTTACTAATTTTGTTAGAGCCTGTAGGGTCTGTCTTCGGAGCCAGGAGGTTACCAGCTTCCTCTGCAGAGCAGTGAAAGGTATATGGACGGGTAGCTGTCCTGCCAGCCAGATACAAAAAGCATCGAGGTACTGGAGTCCTCTGGGAAAGAGTTCCCCACCCTGGAGTAACTCAGGCCTGTAGGGCCGAGATGGGAAAGTGCCCTTCGTAGCACCCTATGTGAGATAACAACTGCCCTTCCCCTTCATAAAACCCTATGTGAGATAACAACTGCCCTTTCAGTATAAAAGCTTTTTCTTGCCTCTTTTTTGTAAGTAATTTCTCTCACTTTCCATTTCTGTTTTACTCTCTTCTTGATTTTATTTTTAAGATAGGATACCTTCATAGTCAACTCATATCTGTGCCTTTAGTCTATAGTTGCTCCTTCTGAACTGTACTAATAATGGGGAAGTTATTATGGATTTCTAGTATCATCTTCCCATGTAGAAATGTAAACTGTTTAACCTTATTAAGTCACTTATGATTTCCCTTTCCTGTTTATCTTTCTATGGGTCTCTTGACTCTTGTATTTGAGTCAAATTTTCTATCCAGCTCTGTTCTTTTCATCAATAATGCTTAAACAGTATTTTTTAAAATTTCATTAAATATCATTTTTTTCCTTCTGAAGGGAGATATCCAGTTTTGCTGGATAAATGATCCTCTTGTAATCTTACCTCCTTTGATCTCTAGAATATCATATTATTAGCTCTCTAATCTTTTAATGTAGAAGTTGTTAAATCTGGTTATCATCCTCGCTGTGGCTCCATGATACTTTAATTGTTTGTTTTTGAATGCTTATAAAATGTTTTCCTTGACATTGGAGCTCTGAAATTGGACTGTAGTGTTCCTGGAAGTTTTCATTTTGGGAACTTGTTCAGGAGATGATTGATGATTCTTTCAATTTATATTTTTTCTCTGCTTCTAAAATATTAGGGCATTATCCCTTGTCACTTTCCTGAAAGATTATGCCTAGGCTCTCTCTCTCTCTTTTTTTTTTTTTTGATCATGGCTTTCAAGCAGTTCAACAATTTAAAATTTCTTTCCGGATTCTATTTTGTCATTCTTTTGGTTTTATTCTATTGTTTATAAATTTCTCATGGATTCATTAGTTGTTACTTCCTCTATTCTAATTTTTATGGAAGTATTTTCTTTAGTGAGCTTTTGTCCCTTTCTTTCCATTTGAACAATTCCATTTTTAAAGGATTTGTTTTCTTCAATTCATTTTTGTACCTCTCCATTGTGCTTTTTACAACCTCCTTCTCTCTATTGGCTTTTTGTACTTCCTTTACCATTTGGCCTAAGCTATGTTTAAGGTGGTATTTTCTTCAAGTATTTTTTGTGTCCCTTTTATCAAGCTATGAACTTATTTTTCATGATTTTCATTTCTATTACAATTTTTCTTCTACCTTTCTTACTTGATTTTAATAATCCATTTTGAGCTCTTTCATGGCCAATTCATATTTTTCTTGGAGGATTTGGATGTAAGAATTTTGATTTTTTTTTTATCTTTTGAATGTGTATTTAGAATTTCCTTGTCACCACTGTATCATTTTATGGTTGGAAACTTTTAGAGTTTTCTCATTTTCAGAATCTATTATTACCTATGCTTTATTTCTTTGTTACATGAGTGCTTTACTTCCAGGTACAGATTACACTGTTAGAAGTTTCAGGGGTTTTATGCAACTATTTTCACAGATACTTCTAGAACTTGTAAATTTTCAGTTTTTCCAATGTGATATGATTTAAGGATAGGTCTGTTTATGACTCACCTGTCATATATCTGGTCTGTGAGATTAGACAATTGCTCTTTTTTGCTCTGAAATTGTGAGAATTATCCACACTCTTGTGGCTTCAAGCTTTGTTGTGTTAGTGCTGCTTCTCACCCTAGAATGTAATCCAGAACTAAGTATTGACAAAGCAAGAGAGTACTGCTTCAGTGATAGCACAGAGATTCTTAAAATTTCCTTTTATCCAGTTGTGACTTTCTTGCTGTCTATGTGCTAAAAGTTCTAGCAACTGTTATTGCCTCTGCCACTGCTGATTTAATTATTCCCAAGATTTGCTGGGTCCAAGAAGGTTTGAGATGCCCCATACTCTCATCTCATCCAGGAGAAACAAACCTTTCTTGGAGTCCTAAGTTACCTTTGGAGTGTGAGCTAAGAGGTCTCAAACCCTTTACTGCTGTCTCCTATTCAGTCAGCTGGAGGCATGTTCCTGTTTTGCTGGGACTGATTTGGTCTGAGTTCTACTCTTGCCCTGATATGACTGATCTTTCCTGCCATCCTTCCAAGTTTTCCTGGGTTGGGTATTTTATTCACTCAGTCTTCTTGTGAATTCTGCTGCTCTTTAAGTTCATTATGTAAAGTATTTGGAGAGCTCTGGTGAAGTCTTCCCTTGATTCTGTAATTTTGGCTCCATTCCCTCATAAAGTATTTTGAAATATTAAATGAAAAAAAAAAGACATTCTTCTGTGATTCCTTCTGGGATACAAATTCCTTCTGTAATACAAATCTGATCTTGATAAGTAAACTAAGGAAAGAAACATCAGAGAAAATTAACTTTAGTCTAATATTCCCAATGAATGTTGACATGAAAAAGTGATTAAAATATTAGGACGCAGTCTATAGCAACATACTTACAGATAATACATGATTTTGAGGTTGAATTTATTATATGGATACAAGATTGATTTAATTTTAGCAAAAGCCTATAAATATAATATATCATATTAAAAACTAAAATACATGATTATGTAAATAGATACATATAAGATTTTGACAAATATGACAAAATTTTCTAAAATTATCATATTAAATGGATTTTTAAAAAGCATGATAAATAATAAATATAACTTTTTCAACAAAATAGTAAATAGTATATAAAATAAAATCAAATATTTTGTGTAATGGAGAAATGTAAGAAGTCTTCCTAATATTGTTAAGGATAAATCAGATTGTCTTCTATCACTGTTATTTAATAAAGCATAAGCAATACTAGGTATATTTTTAAAGGAAAATAGGAAATATAAAAATAAGTATGGAAAAAATATTATTAAGTTTTACCAGTGACATGAAACAGCCTACCTAAAAAGCTTGGCCACACAGGTACAAATTAATTGAATGATGAATAATAATTATATCAAAATATCAAAGCAAAAAAGAAACTAAAATAAATTATTAACTTGCCCCATAAATTATACATAAAACCCAATAGGAACAGACATATAAATTACATTCAAAATGCTACAGAATTTATTAAATAGTTTTAGGTTAGCAACCAGTATATTAATTTGACAATATATTAATGTTTATGATATAATAATATAATAAAATATCATTATGGTATCAGATAAATTGATTTACTTATTAAGTACTGTTATAATCAAGTTACCAAAAATGTATGTTATACATTTATAAAATAATAAGATTCATTTGACATAATGAAAAATTAAAATTCTCAAAATAATAATGAAAATGAAAAGCAGAATTAAAAGGGGTTGAAAAGTGGTCATTTGTAAATATGCTATGAAAGTATAATAATTAAAAATGATATAGTATTGGTTAAAATGCTTTTAAAAATTGTTAATTGAAGCAGATTAGGCACATAACATATGCAAGAAAACAAATATAACCTAATGTTTGATAAACACAAATACTACAGGAAAAAAAAGACTTATTTCACAAAAAAACTCTTGAGAAAATTAGAAACCAGTTTAACAGAAATCAAGTTTACAACAACTCAGAACATATGTTTTAATAAAGTGAACATGAATACATGACTTAGATATAAAGGTAATATCATTTATAAATTAGAAAAAAAAATAAACACCTATTATAATGGTGAATATGGGAATTGTTAGGAATAAACCAGAAATAATGAGTAACACAGAGGAAAAAATGAACAGTTTTGAATACATATTTTTAAAAATTGTACAAATAGAAAACCATATTTACTATTAAAAAGGAAAGTGTTAATTTATTTTGAAATCTTTTTTTTAAAAATCCCTAATGTTTTACATATAGATATAGAGACCTATCCATCTGTAGATATATTAGTAGGTGTTAAATAATATATGTTAACATCTATCTACATTATTTATAAATATAGAATTTTGTATATGAATAGATATGTATGTGTATATATGTATGTGTGTGTGTGTGTGTGTGTGTGTGTGCGTGTGTATTGAGAGAGAGAGAGAGAGAATTCAGAGCAATTGCTTACATAGTGATCAGAAAAAAATAATAGAAAGATAAAATTAAAATCTCTCTTAAGAAGTTTAGAATTAAATATTTGGCATAATACTTGCCAAGACAAAATCAGTAACTATATGAACACAATTACAAAACACTTTCTACACAAATAAAGTCAGATTCAAATAACTGGAAGAAAATCAAGTGATCACTTCCAGGGATGGAGCCAAGATGGCAGAGCAGGCACACACGACTCTCTAAGCTCCTCTCATTCCCCTCATAACCAACTATTTAATCCAGCCTCAAAAATAACTCTTCACTACTTAAATTCATGAAGATTAGAAGCACTACAACTTACCAGCCAATCCAGAAGATCGCCAGGAAAGGTTTGTCCTGAGGGGCCAGTAACAGACTAGCACAGGCAGCTAGAGGTTAGCTTCCTGAGCAGACCAGGGGCGGGGGGTGATCTCTGTGGCTAGAGAAGTTATAGAGACGACTCTGCTATAGGCTAATTGCTCTGCCTTGATTACAAAGCAGTAAACTGGCAGAGAAATTAAAGCCTAAAACAGAGGGTCCTCTAAAAAATGCCAGAACCTAAGGAGATCTGATTGTAACCCCTCAAATGACTCAGGCAGATTTTACTGCAGCCCTGCAGCCACATCCAGCAGTTCCGGGCTTTTGCGGGGGCAGTTACTAATCTACACGGCAGGGGGGCACAGCCTGGGCAGTCTCTGATCTGCAGAGTGTGGGGCTCGGCCTGGGGCAATAGAACCTCCCCAGCTGATTGCCCTTCTCTGGCAGACAATTCTGGTCCATGCAAATCCATTCACTGCTCAACTGCTCACACCCACAGCCCCAAGGCAGGCTTTGGCTTGGGAAGTGAAACTCTTACTGCTCAGTGTCTAGCCCCAGGGCAGTCGTTATCTCACACAGCCAGGGTTCTTTGAAGGGCACTTTCCCAGCCCTGCCCTGCAGGTCTGAGTTACTTTCGGGTGGGGAACTCTTTCCCAGAGCACTCCAGTACCTCACTGCTTTTTGTAGCTGGTTGGCAGGACAGCTACCCATCCATATATCTTTCACTTCTCTGCAGAGGAAGCTGGTAACCTCTTGGCTCTGAAGGCAGACCTTACAGGCTTTAACAAAATGAGTAAAAAAATCAAAAGAACAATTGATAGTTTCTACACAGAAAGAGAACAGCTTTTCAACCCTGAAGAGACTAATAGCAGACAGTCTCCAGACGATTGTTGGTCTCCAATACAAAAGACTCTCCTAGAAGAGACTATTAAAAACCTTAAAAGAGAGCTAGAAGAGAAATGGGGAAAGGCACATAACTCACTAAAAGAAAAATTTGATAAAGTGGAAAAAGAAAACAACTTCCTGAAATGTGAAATGGAAAAGGTAAAACACTCCCAAGAAGCACTGGGAAACAGAGTTTGCAAATTGGAAAAAGAAAATAACTCACTAAAAAAAAAAAAAAAATTGTGAAATGCAAAAAAATTCCATAGAACAAAACAACTCAATTGGATATATACAAAAAGAAGTAAAAAAAGCTAATGAAGAAAATAACTCACTGAAAATCAGAACTGAACAAATAGAAATGACTGATTCATTGAGACATCAAGAATCAGTCAAGCAAAACCAAAAAAATGAAAGATTGGAAAAAAATGTCAAAAGAGACCTGGAAAATAGATCTAGGAGAGATAACCTGAGGATCATCAGACAACCAGAAAATTATGATGAAACAGAGCCTAGATACTATTTTACAGGAAATCATCAAATAGAACTGCCCAGAAGTAATAGAACCGGAAGGGAAAATAGGAGTTGAAAGAATTCATCGAACACCTTCTGAAAAAGACCCTAAAATAAAGACTCAAAAGAATATTGTGGCCAAACTTCAGAATTTTCAGACTAAAGAAAAATTTTTACAAGCAGCCAGGAAAAAACAGTTCATATACCGAGATGCCACAGTAAGGGTCACACAAGATCTGGCTGCCTCAACATTAAAGGATCAAAGGACCTGGAATCTGATATTCCGAAAGGCAAAAGAACTTGGAATGTAGCCAAGAATAAACTACCCAGCTAAGCTGAGTATTTTTTTTTCCACAGAAGAAGATGGGCATTTAATGAAATAGAGGAATCCCATCTGTTTCTAAGGAAAAAAACAGACTTAAACAAAAAATTTGATCTCCAACAACAGGAATCAAGAGAAGTAGAAAAAGGTAAAAGGAACTCTTGAGAACTGTATTTCTGTTGTGGATATACATAAAAACCATATGTATAATTTGATTTTACCTATATAACATAAAAAAGGGAAGTAGAAATGGAAAGGGGATAGTTCAGAAAAAGGGAAGAGGGGAGATAAAAAGAGGGAAACTACATGCGACAATGGCGCAAAGGAAACCTATCATATATGAGGGAACTTAGAGAGGGGGAGGAACAGTGTGTGAATTCTACTCTCATCAGAGTTGGCTCAAAGAGGAAACAATTTACATTTTGTTTTACAGAGATTCTTCTCTCACTTCATTAAAAAGTGGGAGAGGAAAAGGGAGAAGGAAAAAGAGTAATAAGGGAAGGGTACAAGAAAGGGGAAAGGATTCAAAGGGAGGAGGGAGGGATACTAAAGAGGGAGAGCTGCGTGACGTTAGTGGGACCAATAAGTTTAAACTAGGGAAGAAGGGAAGGAGGGCAAGAAAAAAAAAGTATAATCTGGGGATATTAGGATGGCAGGAAATACAGAATTGGTTATTTTAATGGTAAATGTGAATGGGATGAACTTTCCCATAAAGAGGAGGCAGATAGCAGACTGGATCAAAAGTCAGAACCCTACAATCTGTTGTTTACAGGAAACACATTTAAAACAGGGAGATACATACAGAGTAAAGGTAAAAGGCTGGAGTAGAATCTATTATGCTTCAGTTGAAGTCAAAAAAGCAGGGGTAACCATCCTTATCTCAGATCAAGCAAAAGCAAGTATTGATCTAATTAAAAGAGATAAGGAAGGGTACTATATCTTGCTAAAGGGTAG
Organism: Antechinus flavipes; assembly: GCF_016432865.1. Lineage (NCBI taxonomy): Eukaryota > Metazoa > Chordata > Mammalia > Dasyuromorphia > Dasyuridae > Antechinus > Antechinus flavipes. The sequence continues at coordinate 277,046,038 of NC_067400.1, forward strand.
CATGGATAATGAAGAAATATCAGTATTAAACATATATGCACAAAGTGGTACAGCATCTAACTTCCTTAAAGAGAAGTTAAGAGAGTTGCGAGAAGAAATAGACAGCAAAACTACAATAGTGGGAGATCTCAATCTTGCACCCTCAGATTTAGATAAATCAAATCACAAAACAAATAAGAAAGAAATTAAAGAGGTAAATAGAATATTAGAAAAATTAGGTATGATAGATCTCTGGAGAAAACTGAATAGTGACAGAAAGGAGTATACTTTCTTCTCAGCAGTTCATGGAACCTACACAAAAACTGACCATGTATTAGGACATAAAGACCTCAAAATTAAATGCAGGAAGGCAGAAATAGTAAATGCTTTCTTTTCAGATTACAATGCAACAAAAACTACATTCAACAAAAAGTTAGGTGTAAATAGACCAAAAAGTAATTGGAAACTAAATAATCTCATCTTAAAGAATGATTGGGTGAAAAAGCAAATTATAGACACAATTAATAATTTCACTCAAGATAATGACAATGGTGAGACATCATATCAAAATTTATTGGATGTAGCCAAAACGGTAATAGGCTTACTTGAATAAAATAGAAAAAGAGAAGATCAATGAATTGGGCCTACAACTTAAAAAGCTAGAAAAAGAACAAATTAAAAATCCCCAATCAATTACTAAACTTGAAATTCTAAAATTAAAAGGAGAAATTAATAATATAGAATGTAAAAATACTATTGAACTAATAAATAAAACTAAGATTTGGTTTTATGAAAAAAAACACTAAAATCAATAAACTTTTGGTAAATCTGATTAGAAAAAGGAGAGAGGGAAATCAAATTAGCAGTCTTAAAAATGAAAAAGGAGAACTTTCCACTGATGAAGAGGAAATTAGAGAAATAATAAGGGGTTACTTTGCCCAAGTTTATTCCAATAAATTTGATAACCTAAGCAAAATGGATGACTACCTCCAAAAATATAGGCTTCCCAGATTATCAGAGGAGGAAGTAAATTAAATAGTCCCATTTCAGAAAAAGAAATAGAACAAGCTATTAATCAACTCCCTAAAAAAAAAAAAAAAATCCCCAGTACCAGATGGATTTACATGTGAATTCTACCAAACATTCAAAGAACAATTAACCCCAATGCTTTATAAACTATTTGAAAAAATAGGGAATGAAGGAGTCCTACCAAATTCCTTTTATTTCAATTTCAAGGGAATTAATGGGAAAAAAATCAAATGAAGGTGGCCTAGCTGTACCAGATCTAAAATTATATTATAAGGCAGCAGTTACTAAAACCATCTGGTATTGGCTAAGAAATAGACTCGTTGATCAATGGAATAGGTTAGGTCCAAAGGACAAAACAGCCAATAACTTTAACAATATAGTGTTTGACGAACCCAAAGACCCCAGTTTCTGGGATAAGAATGCACTATTTGACAAAAATTTCTGGGAAAATTGGAAATTAGTATGGCAGAAACTAGACATTGACCCACACTTAACACCATACACCAAGATAAGGTCAAAATGGGTTCATGACCTAGGCATAAAAAATGAGATTATAAATAAATTGGAAGAGTATAGGATAGTTTACTTCTCAGACATGTGGAAAAGGGAGGAATTTATGACCAAAGAAGAAGTAGAGATCACTATTGACCACAAAATAGAAAATTTTCATTATATCAAATTGAAAAGTTTTTGTACAAACAAAACAAATGCAGACAAGATTAGAAGGGAAGCAATAAACTGGGAAAACATTTTTACAATCAAAGGTTCTGAAAAAGGCCTCATTTCCAAAATATAGAGAGAATTGACTCTAATTTATAAGAAATCAAACCATTCTCCAATTGATAAATGGTCAAAGGATATGAACAGACAATTCTCAGATGAAGAAATTGAAACTATTTATAGACATATGAAAATATGCTCCAAATCATTATTAATCAGAGAAATGCAAATTAAGACAACTCTGATATACCACTACACACCTGTCAGATTGGCTAGAGTGCCAGGAAAAGATAATGTGGAATGTTGGAAGGGATGTGGGAAAATTGGGACACTGATACATTGTTGGTGGAATTGTGAACACATCCAGCCATTCTGGAGAGTAATTTGGAACTATGCTCAAAAAGTTATCAAACTGTGCATACCTTTTGATCCAGCAGTGTCGCTATTGGTCTTATATCCCAAAGAGATACTAAAGAAGGGAAAGGGACCTATATGTGCCAAAATGTTCGTGGCAGCCCTGTTTGTAGTGGCTAGAAGCTGGAAAATGAAAGGATGTCCATCAATTGGAAAATGGTTGAGTAAATTGTGGTATATGAATGCTATGGAATATAATTGTTCTGTAAGGCATGACCAGCCAGATGAATACAGAGAGGACAGGCGAGACTTACATGAACTGATGCTAAGTGAAATGAGCAGAACCAGGAGATCATTATATACCTCAACAATGATACTGTTTGAGGATGTATTCTGATGGAAGTGGATCTCTTCGATAAAGAGAGCTACTTCAGTTTCAATTGATCAAAGATGGGCAGAAGCAGCTACACCCAAAGAAAGATCACTGGGAGGTGAATATAAACTGCTTGCATTTTTGTTTTTCTTCCCGGATTATTTATACCTTCTGAATTCAATTCTCCCTGTGCAACAAGAAAACTGTTTGGTTCTGCACACATATATTGTATCCAGGATATATTGTAACCTGTTCAACATGTAAAGGATTGCTTGCCATCTGGGGGAGGGGGTGGAGGGAGGGAGGGGAAAAATTGGAACAGAAGTGAATGCAAGGGATAATGCTGTTAAAAATTACCCTGGCATGAGTTCTATCAATAGAAAGTTATTTTAAAAAAAATCAAGTGATCATGGGTAGGTTGAGCTAATATAATTGAAATGACAATTCTGCCTAAATTATTCTATTTATTCAGTGCTTTAACAATCAAATTTCCAAGAAACTACTTTGCAGAGCCAGAAAAAAATAATAACAAAGTTCATCTGGAAGAATAAAAAATCAAGAATTTCAGGAGAATTAATGAAAAAATGCAAATTAAGGTGGCCTAGCTGTACCAGTTATAAAACTATGTTATAAAGCAGCAGACATCAAAACCATCTGATAATGGTTGAGAAATAGAATAACTGATCAGGGGAACAAATTAGGTTCACAAGACACAATAGTAATATAGTATTTGATAAACCCAGAAACTATTTGAGGAAAATTTCTGGGTTAATTGGAAAATAGTATGAGAGAACCCAGGAATTGTCCAGTGCTTAATACCGTATTCTAAGATAATGAATTGTGAATGGATGCAGTCTTTCTGGGGAGCAATTTGGAACTATGCCCAAAGGGGTATCACACTCTGCATACTCTCTGATCCAGCAGTGAGTCCACTGGTCTGTATCTCAAAGAGATCATAAAAAAGAGAAAAGGATCCACATGTTCAAAAATGTTTTTAGTGGCCCTTTTTGTAATAGCAAAGAACTGGAAATTGAATGGATGCCTATCAGTTGGATAATGGCTGAAAAAGTCTTGATATATGAATGTTATGGAATATATTTGTTCTATAAGAAATTATCAGTAGGATGATTGTAGAAAAGACTGAAAGGACTAATATGAACTTATGTTGAATGAAGTGAATAGAAGCTAGAGAACATTGTTCATAGCAACAAGATTATGTGATGAACAATTCTAATGGACATGGGTTATTTCAACAGAGCAATGATTCAAGCAAATTTCAATAACCTTGTGATGGAAAAAGCCATCTGCCTCCAGAAAGAGGATTGTGGTGACTGAATGTGGACAACAACATTGTATTTTCACTTTTTGTTGTTGTTTTGTTTGCTTTTTTATTTTTTTCCTAATTCCCCCCTCCCCCATTTTGATCTGATTTTTCTTGCACAGCATGATAGTTATGAAAATATTTGTAGAAGAATTGCACATGTTTAACATATAATTCAATACATCGGATTACTTGTTGTCTAGTGGATGGGTTGGGCAGAAGGGAAGGAGAAAAATTTGAATCTTGAAAACTATTTTGCATGTATGAAAATAAAAAGTTATTCTCAAAAAAAAGAATATTCAAAAAAAGAACTTTAGAATTGATTGCATGATGTTGAAGATACTGGCACAGCACTATCCAGCGTGGTGTGTTCTCATCAGAAAAGGTATATGTTCTCTGAACACAGGAGAGAATTGAAGTTGCTCAAAAGAAATACAAGAAGTACAAAGTTAGAGGATCTATGTCAAATATTCATATGGAATATTTGTGCCAGACCTATACTAATGCATTATGAACTTGTATTGTTCTATTTAACCATAGATGGGCATATTATAAATTGATTCAAGTTTATATATATATATATATACATATATACATACATACATATATATATATATGATTCAAATATAGTGATATCATTTTGTTACTATTTTAAGAAAAATGAACAATAACCGTATATATTAACATGTATAGAAAAATATTTCTCTATATAGAAATTATTTAAATATGTAAAAATAACAGCCATTTTTTCCATATTTCAAAATACAGTTCTTATTTGAAAAAATATAACCTATCAAAGGCAAAAAGAAAAATATTCTATCAATCACCAATCTATTTTTGAAAGTCAACCTCAATCTATGTTTTTCAAGAATGGTGAAAAGAAAAATGATAATAGAGATTTGAGCAAAAAAAATATGAAATGAATAAATTCTAAGAAAACCGTTAAAGAATTATATGAATAATTGAAGAAAGAAATAAGGTAGAAAACAGGTGAAATGACAATTACAACATTATAATGACATAAATCTTTGACAAACTTAAGAACTATGATCAACACAATAACCAACTATTACTCTAGAAAGTCACTGATGAAGCATGCTATCCTTCACCTGACAGAGAGGTAGGAAACTAAAAGAACAGAGGAAAAACATAAGAAACAATCAAAGTTTGTTTTTCTTTGATCATACTTATTTTTTTTTCCTTTTAATTACTTGGCTCCTCAGGAAGAGGGGATAAAAAAGATAAAAAAAATAAGAAAAGACAAGAAAAATATAGTTGGCTTGTGTAATGCTATTGTGATCTATAAAGTCCTATGCTTCTTTTTCAATGAATCTTACCCACTTTGTCAATATCACTGTACTTAACAATTCTGCCTTCCCTAGTTATTTAAAACATTTTAGAAATAAGCACATTCATAGTACAATTGCTTGACATTTAATCAAATTTTTCAATTGGCAAAAATGATAGGTTGAAGTTGCTTCCTCTAAGTCATAACATTTCATTTGATGGCTTGCTGAATAATAGATGAAAGTATTATATCCATTTCATTTCATTCTTGCAATTCAATGTCATAAATACCAACTAAAATATGATTTCATTATATTGGTAAAAAATATTTAAACTTTGCAATACTATCTGAACTTTATGGTTATTATTTCTTTCTAGATTTTAGCTAAATAGATCCTTATCTTTCTATTCATCTTTCTATCACTCAAGTTTGTTTATGGAATAAGTAAAATAAATTTAAACTTGTAAGGAGTACTCTGATCCACAAATGAGCATGTGATAAATGATTTTTAAGAAGTTAGAAGCACTTAAAGATATCAAAATATTTCTCTTTACTTGAAACCAAATGTGATAAATCCCACTTTGCAACAGTGGATAACTGACAGACAATGCTGATTCTAGTTCTCTCCCTTCCTTTGGTGAGGAAAGTGAGTATATATATAATATACATATATATGCATAATATATATATACATAATATATACATAATATATATAATAATATATATAAAATGATAACTTGATAATTTTTAGATGTGCCAACTATTGCAATATGATAAATTCTTAGAATATAAAGTATTTGAAGAAAATATTAATTAAATATGAAAAAAAAATTATGCCATTTAAAAACTTGGCACAAAAGCTTACAGAGTTACTAAAACCTTTTAAGATTGTTTTGTTTTCATATAAAAATTTGCTCTTATAATTTATTAATTTATTATTCTTTATTATTTAATGGACAAACTCAAGAAAATGCAAGTTTTGAATTGATGAGTTTGTAAAAAACAATAAATTATCTTTTTTCCTTGTCTTTGTTCATCTACCATAATACAGATATAGAACTTCTCTACACACACACATACTTCATATATGTGAAATTTTAGAGTGCTTAAAAGGGCACAAGGGAACTTTTAATTTTTTCCTAAATGGGATTTTTTTTTCTTATGACAACCAAAACCTCAATTGTCAGTCGTTCAGCATGCATTTATCAATAGTTCCTGTTCTCAAAGTGATCATATTTAAATGGCCAAAACAGCAATATAAATATAGACATATGCTTAATGTACCCAAATGTTTCTATGAAATATATATGAGATAGAAAATATATGGTTGAGAATCAGGAAAGGAATCACTTAAAAATTTAAAAGATTATTTTTGAGCTGCATAGGAAATCAGCTCCTCCTCCTTGGATAACAATCAACAAGAATTTATTAAAAAACAAAACACAGCAAATGAATAACAACAAAAAATCCACTGCTATATGCTACACTGTGCTAGACATTAAAGATTTGGAAAAGGAAAATACAACACTTGCACCACTACTCAATCATATGATCAGATCGGGTCCTAACACTAGGAGAATAAAATATATTGTACTTTATATCTTTTTATAAGATTCCAAAATGTCATTTTGTGTCTTGCTTTATATATATTTATAAAGCAAGAGATTCAGAAAGATGCTTTCAGGCACTTTGATTACTATCTTGCTCTCTTTGAGACAGATTTCTAACCTTGAGTTATAGACGTAGGAAAAAGACTTTATAATCAAATCCCACACCACCATTCACTGATTACCTGATGTAATCCTAGCCAGATGTTTCAAAACTGATTATCTTTCAGTATGTTCAGAACCAAACTCAGAAACACAGCTATATTTTTGTTTCATAATTAAATTCAATTATAAGGAGCAATGTTTAATATTTTGACCCCATTTTACAACCACTCATTTAAATGGTTAACACATAATTATATTTTACCTTAATTCTCTGGTCAAATTTTTCTCCCTCCATCACATTCTTCCTTTCTGAAACAGTAAACAACTTCAGAAAAGTTACACATTGCAATCAGGCAAAGTTCATATCTGTATTAATCATATTGTAAAAGAAATATAAACAACAACAACAACAACAAAAGTGAAATGGGAAAGTATGCTTTGATCTTAATTTACAAAAGGATCATATTTTTCTCTGGAGATGGATAAGATCTTTTCATCATATGTTCCCTTTTACCTCTCAATAATATTTTGTTTTTCCAATAATATGTAAAGATAATTTTCAACATTCATTATTGAAAGACTTTGAGTTCCTATGCCCAAAGGACTGTCAAACTGTGTGTATCCTTTGATCCAGCAGTGTTTGTACTGGTCCTTTATCTGAAAGAGATCATAAGAAAGAGAAAAGCACCCACATAGCAGTCCTTTTTGTTGTGGCAAGGAACTAGAAACTGAATGGATGCCCATCAGTTGGAGAATGGCTGAATATATACATAATATGAATGTTATAGAATATTATATATTTTTAAAGAATATTCTATAAGAAATAATCACCTTTCAGAGAAATCTGGATTTACATGAACTGATGCTAAGTGAAGTGAGTAAAACAGAAAGAGTAAGATTATGTGATGATCAATTCTGATGGACTTGGCTCTTTTCTACAGCAAGGTGATTCAAGCCAATTCCAATGGACTTGTGACGGAGAAAGTCATCTGCACTCAAGAGAGGACTGTGGGCAATAAATGTGGATCACAACATAGTATTTTCACTTTGTTGTTATTTGCTTGCTTTTTGTTTTCTTTCTTATTTTCCCTTTTTTGATGTGATTTTTTTTTTTGCGTGTGCAGCATGATAATTGTGGAAATATGTAAAGAAGAATTGCATATGTTCAATTTATATTGGATTACTTCCCATCTAAGGGAAGGAGTGGGGAGAAAAGAGGGAGGAAAACAATTTGGAACACAAGATTTTGCAAAGGTGAATGTTGAAAACTAGATATGCACATATTTTGAAAATAAAAAGCTTTATTAAAAAGTTTTGTATTCCAATTTTTCTTCCTCCTTCCCTCCCCTCTCTCCTTCCTAAGACAGCAGTCTGATATAGGTTATGCATGTACAATTGTTTTATTTTGGGTTTTTTATGCAAGTTGCACACTCACATTCTTTTTTATATGTTTTTTTCTGAAAAATCAGAACAAAAAGGGGGAAAAAGAACTATAAAATAAAAATAAAAAAGAAGATTAAAAAGTGAACATAGCATGTGTTGATATACATTCAGTCTCCATAGTTCTTCCTTTGAATATGGATGGTACTTTCCATCCAAATTTTATTGAGCTTGACTTGCATCATTGAACAACTGAGAAGAACTATATTGTACTTGATCATTGCACAATCTCACTGTTACTGTGTGCAATGTATTTTTGTCTGCTTGTTTTGCTCAGTATCAGTTTTTGTAAATCTTTCCAGACCTTTCTAAAAGCAGCTTGTTCTATAAAACAATAATATTCTATTATTTTCATGTACCATAACTTATTTAGCCATTCCTCAATTAATGGACATCTATTTGTTTTGCAATTAATTGCCACCAAAGAAAGTTATTATGAATATTTTTGTACATATGGGTTCTTTTCCATTTTTTATCATTTCTTTGGCATACTGATGTAATAGTGGTACAATTGGATCAAACAGTATCTACGGTTTTGTATCTCTTTGGGCATAGATCCAAATTTCTCTCCAGAATGGTTAGATTCTTTCACAACTCCCCCAACAATGCATTAATATCCCAGTCTTCTCACATTCCTTCCAAAATTATCATTATTTTTCTTGTAATCTTAGCTAATCTGAGAAGTATGAGATGGATATACAATCATATTTATATTCCTATTACTCATACAATAAAAACAAAAATCAGAACAAAAGAAAAAAAAAAGGAGAAAAAAAAGTTGGCATTATTATGCTACAATGTCCATTCAGTCATTGTGATTTCTCTGGAGTTCTCTTGGATCATTGTACCTATGTTTCTGCTGCTGGGCATAATGTTCTCCCATTTCTGCTCATTTCACTTTGCATCACTTCATAATTATCTTTCAGGTTTTTCTCAGAACATCTTGCTTGTAATATTTCATTGCAAAAAATTATTTTATCCCAATAATTTACCACAATTTGTTCAGCTGTTCCTCAATTTCTAATTCTTCCCTAACACAAAAAGGCTCCTATAACTATTTTTGTGCACAGATATCCTTTTCCTTTTTTTTTTAACCTCTATGAGATATAAATATAGATGATGTATTGAAAAGTTAAAAGTGTTGTACAAATTTATGGTGGAACTGTTATAGTTTCATGATTACTGATATATTACTGTGACATTTCTTCTTACTGTAGTTGTGTAAACCTATCTAAATTTTTCCCAAACTTGTTTCTGATTGTTTTTTTAATATCCCATTGCTCTATACTTATTTTCCTTTCTATAAATAATAGTGTTTCCCTTATGAATGTTCTACCAAATTTTTAGTGTATACTATTTGTGATAAAATTCTGGTATTGCATTTATAAAACTTCAGCAGGACTGTATAAAATATTATGTTATGATCCACACGCATGTTTAAGTTTGTGCCTTATTAATAAAGAAATGAGTACAATAATATTAATTTGCTTATTGATCTGCCAAATAAATTTAAAACAAAAAATGCAGTAAAATGCAGTCTCAAAGTATTATTACTGACTACCCAGTGCAGTTACACAATCCTAATATCCTACTTTAAATACTAAGCAATAAGTGTGAAAGTGTTATAAATTTTCTACTTAAATTACACATATTTGATTTAGTCTAAAACCTACCAATAAAAATACAATTGTTTTTTCACAGAAAAAAATCTTAAAATACAAAGATGTTAATGGAAAGTTCAAGTTATTTGCTTAATCAGTCAAGGAATAGTAAAATGTACTTTGGAGATATGAATAATAGATGTTCAATGACAATAGCAACTTATTCTTTATTATTCATTAACATATTTGTGATATGTTCTACTGAGATTAAAAACATATTAATAGACTTAACACCAGGTACAATAATTTACACATAGCTTGAAATTACTTTCCCCATCCTGGCAAAACTACACTGTACTCAAAGTTTTTGTTTTTTGTTTTTTGTTTTTTTTTTGTTTTTTTTTTTCTCTATTTAATCTCACTTTTTTTTTCAGAAGACCTTGTGATCTTAGCCTATATTAGTATTCATAAAATCTAGCCTCATTTATTTACTACAATATAAAATTACATAAACTATATTGTTTAGGTAATTTGGAATTAATTTGTGCTTTTGCATAGATATAACTATTATGGTAGTACAGCTTCATTTATAACAATTTTACAAGAAGAATACCAAAGGGGAATGATGAAATGATAGCATATATCTTTTCTAATATTTTGTGTAGGTATGTTCCAACAGGGTTATGTGTTATTATTAAACTATGTGGTTAGGCAGAAATTTTATTAAATTGTTTCTATTTCTTGAGATTGAGAACTTGGATAATGAGATGTTTTGAACATGAATCTAAACATATAGTAAAAACATTGGATGTTAAATGGCATGTCATACTGCTTTTCAGATATGGCATTAAATCACAAATTAATTTACATAGTACTGGAATATTTATTTTATTGACACATTGATTTTTCATGATTGAATCCTACCAATATAATAAAGATCACAATAATTTAAAAATCAATTTGTGGATATATTTATCTTCTTATATCTCTGTACAATATGTCTTCTGCTTTAACTTATGGCTTGAGTTTGTCATGGTTCATTGATTTCTAGCTACTTAAAAAATCCTATAGTGGTTTTTACTGATATTTTACTTTTTACTTTTCTTCCTTTTTTTTTGTTAATGTTTGTATTGTTACGTAGAAATGCTTTTGTGTATTTTTAAAATACTAAACTTTAGTTAAACTACTATCTTATTTTGTTGATTCTATGACAAATAACATGGAATTCTGAAAAAAAAAAAAAAGAGAAAAACTCTGTCTTCTCTTTCATTTTACCTCAGTTTGACCTTGATTTCAGTGAGTGAATTAGTCTCCTACTCTACCTCTAATTAAGTTAGGGCTTTTTGTTTGTTTGTATGTTTGTTTGTCTTGTTTTGTTTTTGCTTTTTGCCCTCTAGGGTTTTTGGTTTCCTTATCTGTGAAATCAGAGAGTTGAATATAAATCTTGATTACAGTCTCATCCACTTCTCAAATTTGCTATCAGATCTTTACTATTTTAGGATAGGCTTAAGTTTTATCAAGCTACTCAGGTAACAAATGAAATAATCAAATGACTATAACAACTAGTTAGCAAAAATAAGTCCTCAAAATAAGAAGTATTAGGTGACCGGATTTTTATTTAGTGAAGATGGGGAGCTACATCATAAACTAAATGCTGGCTATGTCTTGGGACCTTTTGACTCCCCCATAAGAAGAAGCTCATTCTCCCTTTCATGTAGAAAAATCTACAGTTATACCTTTGAATATACTAGCACACTACAGACTTAGAGAAGGAGATAGAGATAGATGGTAGGTAGGTAGAGAAATAGGATAGATAGATTAGATGGATAGTTGAATAAATGCACAGACTGGCTGAAAGATATAACATGAAATATATGTATCTATTATAAGTATGTATATGTTCATTGCATTTTTCTCAATCATTTGAGGCTAACTAGTGATATGTCAGCTTTGATATGTAGCAAGCTAAAATGACTTCATATATAGCCCTTATTATTATTATTATATTTAAAAAATCAACTAAATATCTAAGGGAATTTTGACTAAATGGAAAATTGCGAAACAGGATCTCCTTAGAACACAGGAGGAAAGTGAAAGTTTGTGGATTTGTTTTTATTTTGTAATCAGACAGCAAATGTGGCTGTGTGTTTGTCTGTGTGTGTGCGTGTGTGCATATGTAATTTAATGGGATACTTGCTCTTTTTGCCCTATAGTGATCATAATGAACATAAGCTAAAAAAAACCTAAAGATAATATTAATTTAAGCATAAATATTTGCTCTAGGTAATGAAAAGTATGTGAATTCTCTGTAAATTTTGACTAGATCATCAATGTATTGATCAGGATAGTGGAAAACTATGTTGTGAAATTTTTGTTAGGATCAATTAAAAAAAAAAAAACACCAAAGTCTTCAAGATTACTTAGAAGTTTCATAACTATTTATTTGACCACTTCTAAAAATAAGAATTAGAAAGTAACTGGTATATTAGTATATTTATCACTGATTAATATAAAAAGGACAAATGAAATTTTACCTCAATAGACATGAAAAAATCTGGTGATTCGTAATATGTATAATTTCTGAATTGAGCTATTGAGGTATAGTGACATTCATTAGAACAAATGCGAGAAAATCACAAAGGAAAATAAAACAGTGAGAACAAAGAAAACAAATAAATAATACTTTTAGCTGGATCTATTAATAAGTTATTCAGTCAGCAAGCTGGTATAATATATTAAACATTTATTATGTATCAGAAATTGTATTAAATGCTGGCATGCCCAGAAAGTTTAAAACAATAATTACTTACCTTAAGAAACACAACTTCTAATGGAAGAAATAGACTTTAAATAATCATGCCAGTGATAGAAGGTGATTTCAGAGGCACTATTAACTTAGAGAGAGAAGATCAAGAACAGCTTCCTCTAAAAGGTAACTTCTCAGCTAAGTCTTTATTAATCCAAGAGAAATAAGTAATAGAATGAATGGAGAGTGTTTTGAGTGTTTACTGTAAAGTTACAGAAAGTGAAGTGGCTTTTAGAAAGAAGAAAATATAGGCTAGTGGTGCTGAATCATACAGTGTATGGAGGCAATTAAAATATAAGAAGATTTGAAAGAAAAGAATCAGGTAATGTTATGGGCCAGAACTTGAAACAAGGTGTTAATTAACTCATTAGAGTTGTGTGCTTAGAATTTACACCTTTGGGAGAATTCACACATTAGAGCGCATACATTAGAGCTCACACCTTTGAGAGTTCACACATTAGTTCACAAGTTCGGGAGATTCCCAAGTCAGAAACCCACAATCCCACACTCTCAGAGGAGGAGTCAACCTTTAGGTTCACATCTTTAAGAGATCATATATAAGAAGCTCTTAGAACTTAAGTCAGTCAGTCAGTCAGTTTGGAAGATTGACAAGCTAGAGACTGCAGTCAGGCAGAATGAAGGATTCAGAGGAGGAGAACCAAGATTCAAAGGGAACTGGGGGTGACAAAAGACAAGCTGCAAGAGCTTTTGGAAGTAAGGAGGGAGAGAGGCCTCTAGCCGGGCCCAAGGAAAAAGACAAGACTTAGAAGGAGAAAATAAATGTTTGGATTTTATCAGCTGTCTGCATTTGAGGTGATTATTGATCTGAACTGATACTAAGGCTTCCTCCAGAAAACCTCCCCAAGAAACCTGCTACTAAAGAGAACCATCATATATTATAAAAAAAGAAGAGAACACCACAAGGTAATAAAGAACTTTAAATGTCAAACAAAAGAGCTCATATGTTATCCTAGAGGCAAAAAGGACCTATGCATATGGGGGATATAGTTACACATATATTTTAGGAAAAATTCTTTGACAGCTGAATTAAATATGGAGAATATACTTGAAGAAATTGTTGAAGAAATAGATGATAAATTATGAAGTTATCTGAATAATCTAGATGACAAGGGACAATAGGTTGAAAGAGGGTAGTTTTTCTATTAAAGGAAGAAATTAGAAAAGTATATGAAGTGTGAAGATACAAAGGAAAAGATTAAGATTGAGCAACAGGTTAGATATGTGTAATGGGGAAAAGTGAAGACCTAAGAATTACGTTAAGGCATTAGCCCTAAGATAATCAAAACATCACAATATACTTTATAATATTAAGCCCATTCAGAAAGGGATTAGTTTTAAAGGTTTGTCTTGCATTTGAATAGTAAATCTAGTATAAAATGTCGAATAGGTAATTATTTTCTTTATTTTTGCCTGTATGGTCTTTATTTATTTATTTTTTAATTAGTATTCTTTTTATTTGGTTTTGGGATAGTTCTAAGAAATTACAAAGAATTCAAGAATTGACCTGAAATCAGACTTTATATAGTCTTTCCAAGAACCAGGTTTGGTAAATACAGACTGGCTCTTCACCAGACGATAAAACATCACAAGATAGAATTTTTGGTCAGGAAAACAGAAGAAACAGAAAATTTTAATGGCCTGCTGCTCTGTCAAAATCTTTTCATAAGTTTTAAGAGACAATGCCATGAATATATAGGAAACAGCAAATGGCTATTGTTTCATTGTTTAGTCATTTTCAACTGTTTATAACACCATACATCATAATATAGCTTGTAAAGTTCTGGTTAGCTTTCTGGAGAGCCTTTGGACAAGCCTTGGTTTCAGCACAATAATCACCACAAGAATAGTCAGGAATAAAAGTCCAAAGTCTTTATTATCTCCTTCACAGTCTATCTCCTTCACCTGGAGCTGGGCTAGCTTTCTGGAGGCCCTCTGGAACAGGTCTTGGTTTTAATGGAAGAATGAAGGAGGTGGGAGAGCCACTGTGGTGTTCTCTTCTTTTGTATAATATAATCGTTCTCTCTGAGAGCAGGTTTCTTGGGGAGGTTTTCTGGAGGCAGCCTTAGTTTCAGTTCAGAGTAATAATCACCTCAAATACAACCAGCTGATAAAATCCAAACGTTTATTTTCTCCTTCCTTGATTCCAAGAGCTCTTGTAGCTCATCCTTTGCTTCTGCCTCTGCCTCAAATTCGACTCGTGGCTTTCAATCTTCCAAAGTGACTTCTTGCTCTAGCTCAACTCCCACTCATGGTTTCTCCTGAACTGATGCTCCTCCACTCTGAATCTTTTCAACTGACCCTGCTGACTGAGTTCAACTGTTTTTATACTTTCTCAAAGGTTGACTCCTCCTCTGAGAGTGGGATTATGGGAGGTGTGAACATAAGGGTTGACTCCTCCCCCGAGAGAGAGGGATTGTGGGTTTCTGACGTGTAAATCTCATACTGAATACTGACTTGTGAATCTCCCAAAAGTGTGAACTCCACTGAGTATTTAAATACATTAGTGAGCTAGAGGATTTGCTAAGTACCATGCTAAATTAGGCAACTGACATCACTTTGTAAGGATTCTAACAAGCCACCACTAGGCTGGCCAAAGATGGAATTCTCTGTGGCTGACTTTGTCCTTAATTTAAATACTCTATTACAATTACATCAACTTTAGAACTATTACATCACCATGCTAAGTACTAAGTATATGTAAACTAGATAACCATTGTCTTATCAATTCCACTGAGTTAACACCTTGTAAGAATCCTTGTTTGAAATACATTTCTCCAGACTTCTGACTTATTATAATAGCTGTCCATTTTTTCCTTCACTACCTCCTAAAATCTATAGAAGCTCATCTTCAGAGACTATCTATTCATTTTATCCTCTGCCATCTATTTCACCTTTTCCTTTCAAACTTTCCTAACACCAAAGTTTTTTTCAAAGAATCCTATCTTCTCATTTTGTGGCCAAAGTATTTAAGTAACAGTTTCAGTACTGTTCCTTTCAATGTATACTCTGACTTAATTTCTTTAAATATTGCTGATTTGATTTTCTTGCTCTCCAAGGGATTCTCAGATGTTTTCTTCAGCACTATAATAAAATACTGTCAATTCTGAGGTGCTCTGTTTCCTTATAGTTCTATACACTGTCATATAAAACTCATAATTTGACTATACAGATCTTTGTTGGCAAGGTAATATTTGTGCTTTTTAGAACACTGACTAGATTTTCCATAGCTTTCCTTCCAAAGATTAAGTGTTTTCTAATTTCATAACTACAATTTTCATCTGTAATGATTTTTAAACCTAAGAATATAAAACCTAGCACTACTTCAACTTCTTCTGTCTCTATTTGTCAGGAAGTTTTGGGGCCATTTGCCAAAATCTTAGGATTTTTATGTTAAGCTTCAAGTCAGATTACACTTCCTCATTAAGTGGCTTCCTAAATCTTCACTTTTTGACATCAGAGTATTATCATCTGGATTATCTGAGATTATTGACATCATTCCTGGACACTTAGTTTCAAGTTTTGATTCAACTACTCTGGCACTTTTATGATGTACTCAGCATGTAATTTACATAAATAAGTCAACAATATACAACCTTGTCATACTCCTTTCCCAAAACTAAGCCAATACATTATTCATGTTTGGTTCTGATTGTTGTTTCTAGACCTACCTACAGGTTATTCATGAAAAAAGTAAGATGGTCTGGTACTCCCATCTTTTTGAAGACTTGTAACATTTTGTTGACATCCATAGTCTGATATAATCAATGAAAGAAAAGTAGACTTTTTTAAAAAAAATTCTCTTGTTTTTTCTATAATGTAGCAATTGGTGGCAATTTGGCTTTTAATTCTCCTTTTGTTAAAAGTCAGGCTGAATTCCTAGTAATCCTCAGTTCATATATTGCAGAACCCTTGCTTACAGAATCTTAAGTATAACCTTATTGGCATGTGAAATAAGTCTAAGCTAAAATTTACTTGACATTCCCTTTCTTTAGAACTAGGGCATAAATTTATTTTTTCTAATCCAGTAGCAACTGCTGAGTTTTCTAAATTTGCTGTCATATTGAGTATAACTCTTAAACAGCATAATCTTTTAAACTTTTAAATAACTTAGCTGAAATTCTGTGACTTTTGCTGGTCTTATCATTAACAGTATTTTCTAATGCTCACTTGACTTTATTCTCTAAAAAGTATGGTTTTAGATCAATAATGATACTATCTTGGTTATCCATGATATTAAGATCTTTCCTGGATAAATTTTTCTGTGTATTCTGACTACTTTTTAATCTATTCTATTTCCACTAAATAGAGATCACTTTTATCTTTTATTATATCCATTTTTGGAGAAAATTTCTCTTTGTATTTCTACGTTTCTTGAAGAAATCTTTTCTTTCTCATTGTAAAAAAATCAAAAAGCAAGGATGCTGTAAAGAAACTTGAACAAGTACTACTACTACTATTACTACCACTACTACTACTACTACTACTACCACTACCCTTTTTCTTCTCTACCTCCTACATTTTCAAAATAACAACCTTAAAATATGAAGATCATAGTATTGTTGTTATAAGGGAACTTAAAGCTATTTGATCAAAATCACTTAGTTTACAGACAAGTGTTGTAGTTGTATTTTTCAGTATTCTAAATGTGACTTAATGGGAAGTATGAACTGAAATATCTAATCTCTTTTTTGCCCACTCTTCTTCAAATTAGATTTTGATTCTGCCCAGACAGGAAACAGGAGAATGAAGCCAGAGACTAGCTTCTTTGTTTCTTCAAGGATATGGGATCAGCCCGCTAAATAATATAAGTTTAAGGAACATAATTTTTAGATGAAAGCTAAGCTCATGATTGTTCTCCTGTAATGAGGACAAATGCCTCCAGATTGTATATTTAAAACTTGAAATGTTTCCTATCCAATATTATTTTGACAATGAATACAGTAAGAAATACCAAATAAAACCATTTTCCCAAGTTAGTAGCAAATAGAAATAAAAGGTATATAGATGAAAATATAATTAAGAAAATAAACAGAATAAATGAACACTTTTATGAGGAATAATATATCTAAGCTAAAAAGTAATATCTAAAATATTCATCAAGGGGAAATTTTCAGAAGTTTTTGACATTAAATTAAGGATAGGATCATGAATGAGAGATTTGTATCTCTACAAGTTAGTTGGCATCTTATCAGAATTTTCTCTTCTTTTAGGGACCTAAAGAGTGTGAAATCAGAAGTCTTCTTTGAAACTAGAAGCCAGAATAGCAGTATCTTTCTTTTTCTCAAAATATGACCAATGTCACCTCTCATACAGATATGAAACAAAGTTATTAATATGTAATAAGGAAACTCCAATGCGAGAGGTTTTTAATTATGGGTTATAGAAGAGAGGAAAGACAAAACTATAAGCAAAATCCAAAACAATGACAACAAAGATCTAGAAATGCTAAATGCTTGGTCTGAGATCACATAAGTAGTAAATGCCTGAAATGGGATTTGAATAGATGTATTTGTAATTGTAATTTCTCTTAATATTTTCTCTCTCTTTTTTTGACTCAATCTCTGTTTCTATCTCTTTGTTGTCCCTTTTTCTGGTTATTTCAGTATTTCTGTATGTATGTTTTTCTCTCCTCATTTCTCTTTCTGTCTCTCTTTTTCTTACTTTTTTTTGTCTCCATCTTTGCTTGTCTCTCTGTCTCTTGTCATTGCTATCTCTATCTCTGCTTAGAATTTGACATCCCAGAATAACAAGGTTATGTAGAATAGAAAGGATAAGTACTTGTTTCAGGAAATGAAACAAAATTTCCCAGAAGTATTGGAATTAAAAGAAAAATTTTGGATCATTAGGATATCAGGAGGCCTTCAGAGTATCTTCATGTCACATGTGATTAGCCAATTTCAGATTGGCCAATTAAATAGGCATTATTGCAACCAGACAAGAAAATAATATGCTAAATCATATACTAAAGAACTTCATTAAGTAATCTTCATGACTACTAACTAGGAATAAGAAAAGAAAGAAAAAATATTAACATAATATAAAATGACATTTCTTGACCTTCTCCCCCCCACCCCTCACAATGGGTCTATTGGGCCATCTCCTGAAGCTTCTGGTCACCATTTGAAAAGAATATCTTTAAAGACATAAAATAATATTGCAAAAACACTAATCATTTTAAAATATAGTTACATAGTGTGTGTGTATGCAAAAAATTACACACACACACACACACACACACACATATATATATATATATGTATATATATATATATATATATATATGTATATATATATATATATATATATATATATATAAAATCAACCATATAGATACACATGTGTATGTTCATATATATGTATGTATGTATCATGTGTGTGGGTTTCAAGATGAGAACCCATGATAGCAAGAAAAGGAAAGGTTCACAACCAGGAAAAAAAAAAAATAATTATTCAAAAGTAATCAGAGTCTTATGGGAATTAGAAGAAGGAAACCAAATTGATGACTTTAACAATTTATTTTATATAACAATATTCCTATAGTATTTGACATGAAAATGAAATACAGGGGGAAACAAAGCTTAAGAAAGATTAATGAATTTAAGTAGCTTAAAAAACTAGGTAATAGTTTATTTTTATACAGTGAAAGGTTAAAACAAAACTGAGAAGAAATATATTGTTCCTTAGAAGTCTTACCTTGTCAAAGTGTCACTGAAGAAATAAAAATAAGTTTTGTTTCAATGTTTGGATTTAAATACAATCAAATAAACAAAGGATGAGAGAAGTATATGCTTACATTAAGAAAATATCAATGAATTTCAATAAATAATATATAGTGGGTAATCCTAAATGACACTTTTACTTAATTGATTGCACAATCTCATGAGCTAGACAGCACAGTAGATTACAATCCTGAAATAAGTAAGAATTCTGGAGTTCAGCTCTGCCCTCAAATAATTGCTCACTATATTACCCTGGTTAAATCACTTAACCCTCTTTACCTTAGTTTCCTCATCTATAAAATGAGTTGGACAAGGAAATTACAAATCACTCTAGTATCTTTGCCAAGAAAACCCCAAATGGAATCATAAAGAGACATGATGAAAAAAATACTAAATAACAACACAATTTGGGGTATGTGGGCGGTTTTTTTTATTACTTTTTCTCAAACTTCATTTGAATACATGGGTAGGTAGCAAAATCTATATGCAAAAAAAGGTGTGTATGTAATAAAGATTTCCTGTGTCAATATATAGTTCAACTATCTGAGCATCTCTAAACTTATATTTCTACATGATTTCAAATATCAACTGCCTCCTTCTATTGTCTTATACATCAATTAATTATGAGAACTTAATCAAGACATTTTAATAAAAAAAATACATTATCTATAAATATCTGAAATAAGTATAGAAAATCAAACGTAGTAAGAAAAACTATTCATGAAATAAATCTAGGTTTTCATTTGAGATCCATGATACCAACTAGTGTAATGTCCTGGTTAGCTTTCTGCAGAGCTTGGGACCAGCCTTAGTTTTAACAGAAGAATCACTATAAGAATAATCAGGGGGCAGAACCAAGATGGCAGAGAAGGCACACACCACTTTCTGAGCTCTCTCATACTCTCACTACTAATTATTAAATTCAGCCTAAAAAATAGCACTTAACTGGTAAAATTAATGATGATTGGAAGTGCAACAACTTACCAGCCAAAGATAATCTGGAAGATCGCCAGAAAAGTTTTGTCCTGAGTGATGGGACTAGACCAGTGCAAACACGGATAGAATCAGAGGCTAGCATCTGGGGCAGACTCAGGACAGGGGTAATCTCTGTGGTTGGAAAATTTACAGAGAGGACTCTAACATAGATTGGGTTGTTCTGCTTTGGTTGCAAAGTAGTAGGTCAGCAGAGAAATTAAAGCCAAAGGTAGAGGATACTCTAAAAAATTCCAGAGTGTTATAAGATCTGGCTAAACCCATCCAAAACTGGAAGTGAGAGAACCAGCACAGGCCACAACACAGATGTGCAGAGGCATTCTGCAGCAAAGGTTTGCTCGGGACAGTCACAAATCTGCATGACAGTGGGGCGCAGCATGGGGCAGTCTCTAATCTGCACAGTTGGGTACTCAGCCTGGAGCAATAGAACTTCTGCAGCATGACTATGCTCCCCTGGGCAGAGACACTTCTGGTGCCAAGTGGGGCGGGGTAACTGCTAATACCCACAGTGAGCTTTTGGCAGAAGTAGGGACACTTTTGCTGCTCAGCCTCTAGCCCCAAGTCAGTTGCTAATCTGAACAGCGGGGCTCTTAGCAGGGCACTTCCATAGCACACTGTGCAGGCCTGAGTCACTTCCCGTGTGGAGCTTTTCCCGGAGCACTCCCACAGCCGGGCCTCTCTTTGCAACCCATTGGCAGGATAACTACTGTCCATATATCTATTCCTGCTCTGCAGAAGAAGTTGGTAAGCTCCTTGCCCTGAAGACAGACCCAAAAAGCTTTAAAAACTGAGTAAAAAAAATCAAAAGGACAATTGATAGCTTCTATAAAGAAACAGAGTAGATTTTCAACCCTGAGGAGATTAATAGCAGATAGTCTCTAGACAATACTTCAAAGAGGGATGTAACCTGATCCCTATCACATAAGGCTCTCCTAAAAGAAATTATAAAAAAATCTTAAAAGAGAGCTAGAAGAAAAATGGGGAAAGGAAAGAGAAGCTGTACAAGAGAGTCACAAGTTCCTGAAATGTGAATTGGAAAAGGTAAAGAACTCCCAGTAATTGCAGGGAAACAGAATTTGTGAATTGGAAAAGGTAAAGAAATCTCAGGAAAGTAGGATTTGTGAATTGGAAAAGATAAATAATTCCCAAGAAAGTAGAATTTGTGAACTGGAAAAAAGAAAATAACTCAGTTAAAAAAAAAGAAAATAGTGAAATGGAAAAAAAAAATCTATAGAGCAAAACAAATTATTTAAAAATTCAATTGCACATATACAAAAAGTAAAAAAAAAATCTAATAAAGACAATAACTCATTAAAAATCACAACTGAACAAATAGAAAGGAATGATTCATGGAGACATCAAGTCAAGCAAAACCAAAAAAATGAAAAACTAGAAAAAATGCTAAATACCTACTTGGAAAAAATAAAAGATGTGGAAAATAGATCTAGGAGAGAAAATCTGAGGCTTATTGGACTTCCCAAAAATTATGATTAAAAAAAAAAAGAGCCTAAATACTATTTTACAGGAAATCATCAAAGAGAACTGCCCAGATATATAATAGAATCAGAAGGTAAAATATGCATTGAAAGAATTCATCAAACACCTTCTGAAAAAGACCCTAAAATAAAAAATAAAATAAAATAAAATAAAAAAAATAGAAAAAAACTTCAAGCAATACTGTAGCTAAATTTCAGAATTATCAAACTAAGGAAAAAAATATTACAAGCAGCCAGGAAAAAAAAAATTCAAAATGAGTTGCCACAATAAGGATCCCTCTAAATCTAGCTGCATTCACATTAAAGGAAAGAAGGGCAAACTATTCAGCTAAGCTGAGCATTTTCTTCCATAGAAGAAGATGGATATTTAATGAAACAGATGAATTCCATTTGTTTCTAAGGAAAAAACCAAAACTAAACAAACAAACAAACAAACAAACAAAAAAATGATCTCCAACCATAGGATTCAAGAGAAACAGAAAAAAAGTATAAAGAACTCTTGAGAACTGTATTTCTGTTGTGGATATACATACAAAGTAAATGTAAAATTTGAATTTACTGATAAAACATAAAAAAGGGAAGTAGAAATGGAAAGGGGATAGTGTCAGAAAAAAGGAAAAGGGGAGATAAAAAGAGAAAAACTACATCCTATGAAGAGGCAAAGGAAACCTATTCTATCTGAAGGAATTTAGAAAGGGGGAGGAACATTATGTGAATCTAACTCTCATCTGAGTTGACTGAAAGATAAAATAATTGACATATTTGTTTTACAGAGAAACTTTTCTCACCTCATTAAAAAGTGGGAGAGGAAAAGGAAAAAGGAAAAGTGGAATACAGGAATAGTACAAGAAAGGGGAAGGGATTCAAAGGAGGTGGGAGAGACCCAAAAGAGGAAGTGCTGTGTGATGCAAGAGGTGCCCACAAGTTTAATACTGGGGAGGGAAGTAAGGGGGAGGAAGAAAAAGAAAAGCATAATTTGGGGATAATAAGATGGCAGGAAATACAGAATTAGTAATTTTAACCGTAAATGTGAATGGGATGAAATCTCCCATAAAGAGGATGTGGATAGCAGAGTGTCTCAAAAGTCGGAACTCTACAATATGTTGTTTACAGGAAACACACCTGAAACAGGGTGATACATGCAGAATAAATGTAAAAGGCTGGAGCAGAATCTACTATGCTCAAGGAAAGTAAAAAAAAAAAAAAAAAAAAAAAAAAAGCAGGGGTAGACATTCTTATCTCAAATCAAGGGAAAGCAAAAATTGATCCATTTAAAAGAGATAAGGAAGGAAACTATATCTTGCTAAAGGGTAGCATAGACAGTGAAGCAATATCAATATTAAACATATATGCACAAAATGGTATAGCATTTAAATTCTTAAAAGAGAAATTAAGAGAGTTGCAAGAAGAAATAGACAGCAAAATTGTAATAGTGGGAGATCTCAACTTTACACTCTCAGAATTAGATAAATCAAACCACAAAATAAATAAGAAAGAAATAAAAGAGGTAAATAGAATATTAGAAAAATTAGATATGATAGATCTTTGGAGAAAACAGAATGGTTACAGAAAGGAATATACTTTCTTCTCATCACTTCACGGAACCTATGTAAAAATTGACCATATGTTAGGACATAAAAACCTCAAACTCAAATGTAGTAAGGCAGAAATAATAATTTTTTTTTTCAGATCACAATGCAATAAAAAATTACATTTAAGAAAAAGTTAGGGGTAAATAGAACAAAAAGGAAACTCAATAATCTTATCTTAAAGAATGATAGAGTGAAACAACAAATTATAGACACAATTAATAATTTCACTCAAGATAATGACAATGATAAGACATCATAACAAAATTTGTGGGATGTAGCCAAAGAGGTAATAAGGGGAAATTTTACATCTTTAGAGGCTTACTTGAATAAAATAGAGAAAGAGAAGATTAATGAATTGGGCTTGCAAGTTAAAAAACTAGAAAAAGACCAAAGTAAAAACCCCCAATCAAATACTAAAATCAAAATTATAAAATTAAAAGGAGAAATTAATAATATTGAAAGTAAAAAAAAAAAACTATTGAATTAATAAATAAAACCACAAATTTGTTTTATAAAAAAACATTAAAATTGATAAATGTTTGGTAACTTTGATTAGAAAAAGGAAAGAGGAAAATGAAATTGTTAGTCTTAAAAATGAAAAGGGAGAATGTTCCACCAATGAAGAGAAAATTAGAGCAATGATAAGGAGTTACTTTGCCCAACTTTATGCCAATAAATTTTATAATCTGAGTGAAATAGATGGCTACCCCCCAAATGTAGGCTTACCAGATTAACAGAGGAGGAATTAAATTGCTTAAATACTCCCATTGCAGAAAAAGAAATAGAACAAGCTATTAATCAATTCACACACACACACAAAAAAAAAGAAAACCTGGGACCAGAATCGATTTACATGTGAATTCTACCAAACATTTAAAGAACAATTAGCCTCAGTGCTATATAATGTATTTGAAAAAAAAATAGGGAATGAAGGAGTCCCACCAAATTCTTTTATGACACAGACATGGTACTGATAGCTAAACTAGGTGGGTTGAAAACCAGAGAAAGAAAATTATAGACCTATCTTCCTAATGAATACTGATGCTAAATCTCAAATAAGATATTAGCAAAAAGACTATAGAAAAACATACCCAGGATAATACACTATGATCAAGTAGCATTTATACCAGGAATGCAGGGTTGGGTCAAAATTAGGAAAATTTTTATTATAATTGACCATATTAATAACTGAATTAACAAAAAAATGATCATCTCAATAGATGCAGAAGAAGCATTTGATAAAATCCAACATCCATTCTATTAAAAAAAAAAAACCTTCAGGGTATAGGAATAAATGGACTTTTCCTTAAAATAGTCAGGAGCATATATTTAAAACCATCAGTAAGCATCATATGCAATGGGGTAAAACTGGAACCTTTCCCAGTAAGATCTGGAGTGAAGCAAGGTTGCCCACTATCACCATTATTATTTAATATTGTATTAGAAACACTAGCCTCGGCAATAAGAGTTGAGAAAGATATTAAAGGAATTAGAGTAGGCAATGAGGAAACCAAACTATCACTCTTTGCAGATGATATGATGGTATACCTAGAGAACCCCAGAGATTCTACTAACAAGCTATTAGAAATAATTCATAATTTTAGCAAAGTAGCTGGCTACAAAATAAATCCCCATAAATCCTCAGCATTTTTATACATCACCAACAAAACCCAACAGCAAGAGATACAAAGAGAAATTCCATTCAGAATAACTGTTGATAGCATAAAATATTTCGGAATCTATCTACCAAAGGAAACTCAGGTATTATATGAGCAAAATTATAAAAAAAAAGTCTCCACACAAATAAAGTCAGACTTAAATAATTGGAAAAACATTCAGTGTTCTTGGATCAGCTGAGCGAACATAATAAAGATGACAATACTCCCTAAACTAATCTATTTATTTAGTGCTATACCAATCAGATTTCCAAGAAAATATTTTAATGATCTAGAAAAAAATAACAACAAAATTCATATGGAACAATAAAAAGTCGAGAATCTCAAGAGAATTAATGAAAAAAAAAATCAAATGAAGGTGGCCTAGCTGTACCTGATCTAAAATTATATTATAAAGCAGCAGTCACCAAAACCATTTGGTATTGGCTAAGAAGTAGATTAGTGGATCAGTGGAAAAGGCTAGGTTCATAAGACAGAATAGTCAACTATAGCAATCTAGTGTTTGACAAACCCAAAAACCCTAACTTCTGGGATAAGAATTCATTATTTGATAAAAACTGCTGGGATAATTGGAAATTAGTATGGCAGAAATTAGGCATGGACCCACACTTAACATCATATACCAAGATAAGATCAAAATGGGTCCATGACCTAGGCATAAAGAACGAGATTATAAATAAATTAGAGGAACATAGGATAGTTTATCTCTCAGACTTGTGGAGGAGAAAGAAATTTGTGACCAAAGATGAACTAGAGACCATTACTGATCACAAAATAGAAAATTTTGATTACATCAAATTAAAAAGCCTTTGTACAAATAAAACTAATGCAAACAAGATTAGAAGGGAAGCAACGAACTGGGAAAACATCTTCACAGTTAAAGGTTCTGATAAAGGCCTCATTTCCAAAATATATAGAGAACTGACTCAAATTTATAAGGAATCAATCCATTCTCCAATTGATAAATGGTCAAAGGATATGAACAGACAATTTTCAGATGATGAAATTGAAACTATTACCACTCATATGAAAGAGTGTTCCGAATCATTATTGATCAGAGAAATGCAAATTAAGACAACTCTGAGATACCACTACACACCTGTCAGATTGGCTAAGATGACAGGAAAAAATAATGATGAATGTTGGAGGGGATGTGGGAAAACTGGGACACTGATGCATTGTTGGTGGAGTTGTGAACAAATCCAACCATTCTGGAGAGCAATCTGGAATTATGCCCAAAAATTATCAAATTGTGCATACCCTTTGATCCAGCAGTGTTTCTATTGGGCTTATATCCCAAAGAAATACTAAATAATGGAAAGGGACCTGTATGTGCCAAAATGTTTGTGGCAGCCCTGTTTGTCGTGGCTAGAAACTGGAAATTGAATGGATGCCCATCAATTGGAGAATGGCTGGGTAAATTGTGGTATATGAATGTTATGGAATATTATTGTTCTGTAAGAAATGATCAGCAGGATGAATACAGAGAGGACTGGCGAGACTTGCATGAACTGATGCTAAGTGAAATGAGCAGAACCAGGAGATCATTATACACTTTGACAACAATATTGTATGAGGACATATTCTGATGGAAGTGGGTTTCTTTGACAAAGAGACCTAACTGAGTTTCAATTGATAAATGATGGACAGAAGCAGCTACACCCAAAGAAAGAACACTGGGAAACGAATGTGAACTATCTGCATTTTTGTTTTTCTTCCCGGGTTATTTTTACCTTCTGAATCCAATTCTCCCTGTGCAACAAGAGAACTGTTCGGTTCTGCAAATATATATTGTATCTAGGATATACTCAACATATCTAACATATATAAAACTGCTTGCCATCTAGGGGAAGGGGTGGAGGGAGGGAGGGAAAAAATCGGAACAGAAACGAGTCCAAGGGATAATGTTGTAAAAAAATACCTTGGCATGGATTCTGTCAATATAAAGTAATTATTAAATAAAATAAAATAAAATATTTTTTAAAAGCTATTATAATAAAAAAAAGAATAGTCCAAAATGAAGCCCAAAATCTATATTATCCTCTTCATCGTCTATTTCCTTTGCTTGGGGTCCAGCTAGCTTTTTGGAGGCACTCCGGAGTGGGTCTTGGTTTCTGTGTAGGAGGCAGGAGAAGCACAATGAGGCTGATGAAGATGTTAATGAATCTCTTCTAGTCCTTGTTGGTTCTTATATATGTTATTATAAGTTCATCATCTTAGGTGTCAATCTTGTAGAATAGGTGTCAACTTGTAGAACTATACTAAGTACTATGTACATGTAAACTAGAGAATCATCTTAATTCCACGGAGTTAACATCTTATTGAAAGATTAAATCAATCATACAGAGTTTCTATATATACATATACATATATATATATATATATATATATATATATATATCACATAAAATGTCATTGGAAAGAAAAAAAAATGTCCATCTTGTTGAAAGATTAAATCAATCATACAGAGCATATATATATATATATATATATATATATATATATATATATATATGACATAAAATGTCATTGGAAAGAAGAAAAAATGTCCATAGAAGGCTAATTTGTATTATTGAAAACTATAATCAAACTACATATCCAAATATTGGAGAATGGATAAAGAACCAGAATATCTTGTCCAAAACTAACAAATAAACAAAAAACAATAAAGAAGGAGTGTCAATGAGTAGAACCAAAAATAAGGTCAATATATAAATGCAGAATGTAAGATTTGAGAAGATTGGAAAGAGAGAGAATTCTAGGTTGTGAAGGAATTGGAATATGAAACACAAATTTTACTGAAGCGTGAAGTGTTATGGTAGGAACTGTACTCTAATGGTGTCTAAATGCAGAATATCCTGGATTGGAGAAAGACTTGTAGTATGTAGGAAAACCAGTAGGCTTTTGCAATAGTTAAGGCACAGAAAAAATAAGTATGAGGAGAAAAATGTGTATTTGATAGATTTTTGGTAGACAAATTGAGAGACCTTGGCAACAGTTTGGAAAGGAGGAATGAGAAATAGTGAGGGGTGAAAAATTAAGAAAACCTAGCTTGAAAGCATCGGAGCCTGAAAGAACTGTGGTTTCTTTAGAAATAAAAGGGAAATCTGGAAAAAGTGGGACTTGGAGAGGAAAAAGATTAGTATTTCATTGTTGGTTAGTTCTTTCAGTCATATTTGAATCTTCTTCACTCCATTTGTTATTTTCTTGGAAAAGATGACAAATTGAGGCAAATAAGTGTTTGAGGATTGAGGTCAGATTTGAACACAGAATAATAAGTTTTCTTTCAGTCTTGGTATTATTTTCACTGTGATATTTGCCTGCCCTGAATCAGTTTTGTACATGTTGAATTCCAGATATCTATGGGATAGCAAGCTTCAAATGTCTAGTAACTCTTTTGGAGAAGCAAGGTTAGAGTTTATCAGAGAGATTGGGACTGTGTAAGTATGTAGAGGGCCCGAACTCTGGAGAAGTGTATTTGAAACAAGGTGTGAACTAATGGAACTGATGAGATGATGATTCTCTAGTTTTCATATGTACTTAGTACTTACTATGGTCATGTAATGGTTCTACAGTTGACACATGCTCAATATGCTGTAATGATGTAATTGTAATAGAGTATGTAAGAGCTAAGAAGAACTGTAAGATAGACATTCTATCTTTGACCATTCAGGTGCTTCTCCTGCAGACCTCCACTAAGACCAAAACTGTGTCAGAATAAAGACTCAAGACTATGTGGTAAAAGACCTCCAGAAAGTAAGCCCTGACATTAAATATTGGTGCCCAAACATGGATGTAAGGACCTACACTCAGCAGCTGGATTGATGAGATCATAAATTCAGTGAAGAAGTCCCTGTGACCCGAAAATAGAGAGAGTGCAAAAATAGACAAGAAGTAAACTTTGGTAAGAGCTAAACTAGTCATTCTTGTTTTTCAGCTAAAATGGAGCAAATACTAAGAAAAGAGTGTCCTCCACCCCAAAAGAAATATGCAGAATGCATAGTCATGTTAATAAAGAAGCAAGTTTTGTTGGTAACTTGGAAGCAGACAACTGGACTCTTGAATATATTAGAGGGCACATCTCCTTGTCTATCTAAGAAATAAAAATTAGAGCCAGATATGTGGGAACTAGTGGGAGAGCAACTAATTAAATATTATGAAGCTATGATTCCCAATTCAATTCCTGAAGAAACATTCCTTATGTACAATATAATACAATTGGCTTTAAAGAATCCCACAAGTTCTAACAAAGCAGCTGAAAAGCATGAAAAATTAGACAAGAACAATGCTGCTGAATTTAAGGGATGTGGTGCTTCTCACATTCACAGCTCAGTTACACCCCATCAGGCACATTAGGGCATTCCCCATCTCTTGACCTTCCTTTCTCAATTTTGCCCTTGGGGGTGGAGGGAAGAGAAAGAGAGGGAAGGGCTGTTGTAGACTCAGGGAAACAGGAAGCAGGATCCAGCTCCAGGGCCCCAGGCAAAAAACACTTGAAGCATGATGGCAGCCAATGTTACACCCAGAGAGTCTCTAAAGTTCAATACTCTGACAGGATCAATTAGCTGAGAAGGAACCTGATGGGAGAAAGGGATTATTGGGGAGAATAGAATTGTATGCAGCTGAGACTACTGAGATAGCCTCTCAAAAGGTGAAATCTGCTCCTCTCCAGCCTATGGATCCCTTGCCTCCAGATACAGTAGACTTGGCCACTTTACCTCCTGAGATTGCTTATGAAACAGTGTTTATCCATACACTGATTTGAGAAACTGGGAAATGTGTAGCTAATATTCCAGTCACTAATACAGATAGACAATGTGTGACTTATCAACTAGAAGCAGTAGCATCAGGTTTATTGATACATACTAATAATAGGCATTTTGGCAATAATTGCCCAGATTTTGAATCCCAACAACAGAATCCAAGAATATTCTGGACTGCAGCTGTTACAACTGAGCAGCCTATGCTCACTATCTATGTAAGTGGCATACCATTGGAAGGATTGGTAGACACAGGTGCAGATCATACAGTCATTAGAGAAGCCAATTGGCCCAGTTATTGGCCAAAGATTAAGACAGACACCTATATGTCTGGCATATGAGGATCAATACCAGCTGACGTTAGTGCTACCTTTTTGAGATGGATACTTGAAGGAGAAACAGGTGTTTTTACTCCTTTTGTAGTTGAAAAATCCCCATCAATCTATGAGGAAGAGAGCTCTTACAACAGTTGGGATTACAATTGAGTACTTAGGCTTTTTAGGCCTAAGTACTGTTGAAGGTCTGCCTGCACTCTCACTTGTTCCCATTCAATGGAAAACTGATACACCAGTGTGGAGAGAACAATGGCCCTTAGTAAGTGAAAAAAAAATTCAGGTCTCATTATATATAGTACAAGATTAACTTGACCAAGGACACTTACAACCTTCTCTAAGTCCTTTAAGTAAAGTAGAAATCTGGAAAATGGAGGATGTTGTCTGATTTAAGAAAAGTAAATGAACAGATGGAAACTATGGGGACTCTTCAGCCTGGACTTCCATCTCCTATTCAATTGCTTTGAGAATGGCCTCTTTGGGTTATAGACATTAAGGATCATTTCTATTCTATCCCTCTAGATAAGGAGGATGTAAAAAGACTTGCTTTTTCAGTGCCAAATGCTAATTTAGCTGAGCCTTATAAAAGATATGAATGGACAGTTTTGCCACAAGGAATGAAAAGTAGCCCTATTATGTGTCAAATGTCTGTCACTGCTGCTCTTGCTCCATTAACAAAAGCATTTACAAAAGTTATGTTGTTACAATTCATGGATGATATCTTGGGAGTGTGCATCTGAAAAGTAAATGTTAGAAGCATGTCTACAAAAGACCATAGAAACACCAAGGAACTACAAATTGCATATAGGTCCAGAAAAAATTCAGACACGCTCCTTTTCAATATTTAGGATATGAAGTATATCCTAAGGAATTTACAGTACAAAAACTTTCTTTAAGAACAGAGAAGTTTGGACCCACACTTAACACCATATACCAAGATAAGATCAAAATGGGTCCATGACCTAGGCATAAAGAACGAGATTATAAATAAATTAGAGGAACATAGGATAGTTTATCTCTCAGACTTGTGGAGGAGAAAGAAATTTGTGACCAAAGATGAACTAGAGACCATTACTGATCACAAAATAGAAAATTTTGATTACATCAAATTAAAAAGCCTTTGTACAAATAAAACTAATGCAAACAAGATTAGAAGGGAAGCAACAAACTGGGAAAACATCTTCACAGTTAAAAGTTCTGATAAAGGCCTCATTTCCAAAATATATAGAGAACTGACTCTAATTTATAATAAATCAAGCCATTCTCCAATTGATAAATGATCAAAGGATATGAACAGACAATTTTCAGATGATGAAATTGAAACTATTACCACTCATATGAAAGAGTGTTCCAAATCACTATTGATCAGAGAAATGCAAATTAAGACAACTCTGAGATACCACTACACACCTATCAGATTGGCTAAGATGACAGAAAAAAATAATGATGAATGTTGGAGGGGATGCGGGAAAACTGGGACACTGATGCATTGTTGGTGGAGTTGTGAATGAATCCAACCATTCTGGAGAGCAATCTGGAATTATGCCCAAAAAGTTATCAAATTGTGCATACCCTTTGACCCAGCAGTGTTTCTATTGGGCTTATATCCCAAAGAAATACTAAAGAAGGGAAAGGGACCTGTATGTGCCAAAATGTTTGTAGCAGCCCTGTTTGTCGTGGCTAGAAACTAGAAAATGAATGGATGCCCATCATTGGAGAATGGCTGGGTAAATTGTGGTATATGAATGTTATGGAATATTATTGTTCTGTAAGAAATGACCAGCAGGATGAATACAGAGAGGACTGGCGAGACTTACATGAACTAATGCTAAGTGAAATGAGCAGAACCAGGAGATCACTTTACACTTCAACAACAATATTGTATGAAGACATATTTTGATGGAAGTGGATTTCTTTGACAAAGAGACTTAACTGAGTTTCAATTGATAAATGACGGACAGAAGCAGCTACACCCAAAGAAAAAACACTGGGAAAAGAATGTGAACTATCTGCATTTTTGTTTTTCTTCCCGGGTTATTTATACCTTCTGAATCCAATTCTCCCTGTGCAACAAGAGAACTGTTCGGTTCTGCAAACATATATTGTATCTAGGATATACTGCAACATATCTAACTTATATAGGACTGCTTGCCATCTAGGGGAGGGGGTGGTGGGAGGGAGGGGAAAAATCGGAACAGAAATGAGTGCAAGGGATAATGTTGTAAAAAAAAATACCCTGGCATGGATTCTGTCAATATAAAGTAATTATTAAATAAAAATTTTAAAAAAAAGAACAGAGAAGTTGAGCACCTTAAATGACTTTCAAAAATTGATAGGATATATCCAATGGATGTGTCCTGTGTTAGGCTTAACTACCTATCAATCACACCCATTATATAATATTTAAAGCTGAGACAGTACTTTAAATTCTTCACACCAGCTTACAAAAGAAGCTCAAAACTCTTTGAGAGAGGTTGAACTGGCTTTATCCATTGTGTTTGAAGGAGTTACTCAAAAACCTTTGGGAATATCAATTTTTGTCTCCAAAAGAGGCACCCATAGCAGGTTCTATTTTTCGTGGAAATTCAAAGGCAGATTGCCTTTTAACTTTGTTAGCCAATACTCTTTTATTTGAGGCAGCCCATGAATCTCATTCTAAATATTGTCAGGCTGGTTAAGTTTTATGTTTTCAATTTGGGAAAAGAAAAGAAGTTAGGAACATAGTAAAAGCCTGTAGAGCTCACCTTCCTTTTCATGCTCCTATGCTCCCTCCAGGGAAAAACCTTCATGGTTTGAGACCCAATGAAATTTGGTGAATGGATGTGACCCATTATACATCTTTTGTCTGTTTGTCTTTTATCCATGTTGTACTGTGACACCTTTTCAGGATTTCCTTTTGCAATATCAGCAGCAAAAGAGACAGCCTGAGTGGTCACTGAATTCCTTATACAGCCTTTTATAATTATGGGTGTGCCACAGACAGTGAAAACAGATAATGGACCTGCATATACTTCTAAACATTTTGCTCAATTTTGTTCACAGTATCAGATTTTACACAACACTGGCATGCCTTTTATTCCTCAAGGACAAGCAATAATAGAGAGCAGAAACAGAGATATCAAGATGCTCCTTCAAAAACAAAAGAAAGGGGGAGCCACAAATAACTCTAGAGAACTCCTAAATTTAGCTTTCTATATCATTATTATTATTTTTTTATTTTTGATAAAAATGCACTGACTCTGGCAGACAAGTTTTATAACCCACTGGAAAGGTGTGTCCAGTGAGAGCAGCTCCACTATCTTTAGATAATTTACAGGTGTTGTAGAGTGATGCAGAAAGCGGAGAATGGAAGGGACCAAACAGGTTAACTGCTTGTGGGTGAAGGTTTTCTTGTATTGCTATAAATGGAGAAGGAATCGGGAGCCAATGAGCCATATTTACCTAGTACATTGGTAAGAGACAGAAAAAGAGAAGACCCTCTAAACAAAGGGAAAAACCCAGGAAACATCAGATGGTTCCATCTCTGACCACCTGTGCAACTAAAAAAGCATATCTGTTAAACCTATATGTATGACAAGTGACTCATGAACATCAAAAGTTGTTGATGAGAGTACTGCAAGACTTCAAAATGTGCAGGAATCATTGGGTTACCTAATATATTATGAGGCTATTGAAGGACTTCAAAACTTGCAGGAATCACTGGATTCCATGACATGTAAAGTAATGGACAATAGATTCATTTTGGACTATCTCTTGGTGGCTGAAGGAGATGTATGTGTGATTGTTATTTATATACCCTCCTTAAACTTATGGACATATATAATTCCTCATGTTGATTCATATTGTTTCTTACATCACTACTAGCCTGTTATATTATTGTGTGCTTGTGTAATAGCTCCCATGCTAATGGATTTATGTATACCTGTTTCAAGTAAGACCCTTCAGCCCAGAGGAAACATGCTAACAATATCTAGTTTGGTTCTCTCACCTTGTTGAGAAGTCAGGGAGGATGTGATCACCTCTTTTTTGGGTGTCTTTACATCCCTTCTTGAGAAGTCAGGAAGCCTGTGATCACCTCCTTTTTTGGTGTTTTTACCTTTCTTCCTGAGAAGTCAGGGGAGGGCATGGGCACCTGTGTTCTAAAACAAAAGGAAGGGGGAGATGTAGAGGGTGGGAACTCTGGAAAAGGATACTTGAAACAAGGTGTTAACTCAGTGTAATTTATGAGATGATCATTCTCTAGTTCATATATATTCTTAGTACTTATGGTGATGTGATGGTTTTACATTTGACACATGTGCAGTATGCTGTAATGATGTAATTTTAATAGGGTATATAAGGGCTAAGAAGGACTGGAATATAGACATCCTATCTTTCATAATCCTGATGACTATCCTGCACTCTTCCATTAAGATTAAGATTAGGCCAGAGTAAAGACTCTAGACTACAATTGTGACCATTATTGTTGTGTTTATCCTGCTGATACCAAGACCCATCTGAAGGACCTCCAGAAAGCTAACCAGAACATTACATAAGTAAACTGGGGCATCATCAGCATACATATGACACTTAAATCCATGTTGATGAGAATACTAAGTGAAATATAATCTCTCTCTCTCTCTCTCTCCCAATCTAGAAAAGCTAAAGAGCCCACAACTGAGCGTTCTGGCATACCCACAATTAGCAAATGAACACGAATGAAGTTCAACAAAAGAGATTCAGAAGAAACAATCAGAATGTTGGGAGGAGAGCCAAGAGGACATAATCTCCCTAAACCTAGGAGGAAGAGAACATCAAGAAAAGGATGGCTGACAGTGGGAAAAAAAAAAAAAACTGCAGAGAAATCAAGAAGGATAAGGATCGAGAAAAGGACATTGGATTTGGCAATTCAGAGATCCTTTGTAACTTTTGAGGGAACAGTTAAGTAGAATTATAAGATTAGAATCCAGATTGTAGAAAGTTAAGAATCTTGAAAGGGAAATAAAAAGGAAGTTGAAGGATCTATTGTAGATGGTCTTCTCAAGGATTTTAGCCACAAATAAACAGGAGAGACAAGGGATAATATTAAATGTAGATGGCTCAAGAGAGAACTCTGAGTATTGGAGAAGCAATAAAGAAGCAAATAGTAGTTCTTATATCTTAATAATTAATATGCTATGTGCATTGTATTTTGCAGGAAGTATATATAAAGTATGTGTAGGGTACTGGGCTGAGGGAGTTATTGGGAAGTCTTTGTTATTTCCAAGTAAAATGTGTCAATGCACTGCTTAAAAAGAAGTAGCCAAATAGAATTGACAAAATACCTACTAGAATAAAATAAAGCTTTATAGCCATGGCAGTATCAAATCAGGTGAAACTAGGTAAAGGTTAACAAAAGATGACTATGTTAATGAAACATTGAAATAGAAGTACTCTGATACCATGAGCATGATAATGGAGAATTACTGACTGATGGGTATGTGTGTATATATCTACATAAATACATAACATGTGAAGACCTAAATGGATACACATATATATTTACATGCATATCCATATGTATATTATGTCAATGGCATTATAATGAGGATTTACAAACATAAAGATGGGACATTGGGAATCAGTATGCCATTTCAAAGTTGCACCATTCTGATGAAGTGTGGAGTGCTGGATTTAAAGTCAGCATGGGATGAGAGTAGAGGGATCGATTCAAATTCCACTTTTACCATTTAATATCTTTCTTGTTTTTCATTTTTCTCAAATGTAAAATAAGAAGGCTGAAGTTAATGACTTCTAAGTTTCCTCTCTATCTGTGATGCTAAATGAAAAACCTTTAAAATATGTCTTTTTATACTTTTAAAAGGAAGTTTCATTGTATAACAAATAATTTATCTCCCTAAAATGTTGTATTTTGTTTTCACAAAGTGTCTATAATTTCCATTTTTTTCTCACGACATGGTAGATGGGCATGCTACTTTCCCTATTTACAAAAGAAGGAATGAGCATCAAAAAGACCAAATGATTTTCTTAGCATGTTAATGAAAGAAGTAGGATTTGAACCCATGTTCCTTCTTTCAGACTTAGTGCTATCTCCCCAACATATATATATATATATATATATATATATATATATATATATAGGCACATGTACATTGAAAATAGCTCATTAACAAAAGACAATCTTTAATTATGTTAATCAGACATTTGTAGTAGAATAATGCTTACTGATTTAAGTTCAGATTTAGGTTTTCACTGTTACAGTTATATTAGAAACAAAAGGAAAACTTAAGACACACAATGACAATCATAAAAACTAGAGTTTTTTTTTTCCTCTTGTGAATGCTACAACTATATTGAAGTAACAGAAAATGAAATTTGGCCCCATTTACTACAAATCCTAGTAATTAAAAAAAGCACATCAGCATGTTTTGCTCTGGAGACTACAAATTTATAATTCACTTCACTCACTTTATGTTAATAGAGAGACCAGGTAAATAAAAACATTCCCTTGTTGGCTAAGAATGCCTTATATGTTGGGAGACTTGTACTGAAAATGTATCCCTCAACAGGTATAAATAGAAGTATTGTGTACATTCTAAATGTTTCTGTCAATATACTTTAATTGCACTGGAATTTGTATTACATTGTAATTGTTTTACAACAATTGGAGAAAATAATGGATAACTTCAGTGAATGGAGTATCTTTAACATATTTGAAGGTGACATAAACACTGATTATATAATATCTGATATTAACACCTTTGAAATTATATTGTTTCCTATTTTTACTTTTACTGTCCATGAGTTTTAAAAAATCATATTGTTTAGAATAAACACTCTTTTATTCACTAACATTGGCTTTTTCAACACTTACTTGGAGTACTAAGGGAAATCAGTTTCTCTATATTCTTAAGAAGTGAGTGTGTCTATCGAGAGCATTACAATTAAGTGGCAATCATCCCAACTTTACCTTTATGGGCTTCATTTCTTCACTTTGTTGTGTGTTATCCACGTTTCCATCTTCAAAAAGTGAATTGGGAGTCATTACTCTTCTAGGTTTGTGTA
Source organism: Antechinus flavipes (assembly GCF_016432865.1). Taxonomy (NCBI): domain Eukaryota; kingdom Metazoa; phylum Chordata; class Mammalia; order Dasyuromorphia; family Dasyuridae; genus Antechinus; species Antechinus flavipes. The sequence continues at coordinate 277,083,294 of NC_067400.1, forward strand.
TTGCTACTTTAGTGATTCCTTTGGGACTATTGTGGGTATTATGAAAAAGAAGTTAAAAACTTTTTATAGTTCTACACCACAAAATAGCTGCCTCTAGATTTTTTAATTTCCCCATTATCTCAACCATCACTTGTGTTTTCATTTTCATGTACCAATAATATAATCCACTGAAAATAGTAATAATAAGAGACAAAAAAATGTAAGTTTTCTTTTAAAGAACTAAATACTACAAGGATTTCGTTTATGCTCAAGATTACTCATAGTACCCATATCTCTTCTGTATTTTTTTGTATTTTATTTTTATTCTACTTCTTTTTAGATATTTTATATTTTACCAAGATTGTAAGTTCCTGGTGAATATGAACACATTAATTTATCTTTGCAAATACAGGTCATAAAACAAGGACAAACATGATAGAACAAATTATAGGAAGGAGAAAAGGGAATGTCTGTATTCAAATTTAATCAATAAAAGGAAATTCTGAAATGGAAACGCCTTCTATTAATGCAGATAAGCCACTAAGATGATACATATAGTAATTGTTTAACAAGTTGATGCTGAATTAGATCAAAATGAGAGCATTTTGGGAAAATTGCGTAGTAAGTCTGAAATTCTCCAGATTTTCTCCACAAAGAGAAAATCATCATTAAATAAAGAAAACAAATAGATTAAAGCAGTTGTTCTCTTAACAGAACTTAAGAGAATCTCAGAAAACACAGGAATTGTAGGGGTTGAGGCTTGACTTGAATGAAGTGTAGACATCTCTAAGCTAATGCCACTGAATCAACAAACAGCAGGCCAGAGAGAAGCTCTGTAAAGAAGTAAAGTAGGCTTTAAGCAATTTCACCTTACAGTCTGGAAAACAGCCAACTCCATAGCACTTTCACTTCAGGGAACTTTTACTTTACAAACTTTCTTTTAAGGAATAGCAGACACCTAAGTAGAAAAACATTAAAGGACTCCTCTCCCTCTTCCCACAGAATTACCCTTATTTTTTTTTTTCTGGAATCCAGGCCTACAAGTGCAAACCAGAGTGATCACAAGATGTGGCTAAATTCTGGGAGGAGCAAGATCATGCCTGGGAGTAAGTATTACAGGGAAAAAGAACATTTTAGGGACTGTATGGTTGAGAGACCTACCTTGGGCTTAAAAGAAAAGAGGAATCTCTGAGACAGAATCCCCAGCTAGAGTTTTTGAAATAAAGTAAGGTAAACCTGAGGTCTAGGGCAACATTACCTGTATACTGGTATTAAGATGTTTATAATAATAAGCTATTAAATTAAAACAAAATGAAAATTTCAAAAAATGAATAAACAAAGAGAAAATAATCTGATCACAGATACTACTTTGAAATAAAATAAGATATGAGTTCATATTCAGAGGAAAATATTGAAGGTTAAAAAAGCCACTCCTACCCCAAAGAATGACATCAAATGGTCATAAATTTAAAAAAAAAAGTTCTTAGAATAACTTAAAAAGGAATTCAACAATCAAACAAAAGACTTCAAGGAACATGTAGGAAAAAAGAAAGCAATCCAAGAAAATTATGACAAGAAAGTTAACCAAGTAGAAAAGGAAGTCCAAAATCTTAAGGAAGAAAATAACTCCTTGAAAACTAGAATTGAACAACAGGGATTGAATGATGTACTAAAACACCAAGAAATAATAAAACTAGAAAAGTATAAGAGAATCTGAAGCATCTCATCATAAAAATAACTGATCCAGAGAATAGATCAAGAGGATACAATATTAAAATTGGTAGACTCCCTGAAAGATGGTAAAAATAATCTAGATATAATATTACTAGAAATTAAGGAAAATTATCCTGAAAATCTAGATGAAGAGGTTAAAGTAGAAATAGAAAAAAGAATTCATCATTCAGCACCTGAAAAAGATACTAAGAGGAAAACTTACAGGCATATCATAGCCAAGTTTCAAAATTCCTAGCTTAAAGATATAATATTGCTAATAGAAATGGAAAAAACAAAAACAAAAACAACTTAAACACTGTGAAAATTTCACAGGACTTAGCAGCTTATACCCTAAAAGACCATAGGTTCTAGAACATTATTACATTTCTTTCTCATAATACATTTTTTAAACATATTCAAAAATAGTTTTCAACATTCACCCTTGAAAAACTTTGTGTTTCAAATTTTTCTTCCTCCCTTTCCCTTCTCCCTCCTAAAGGTAGGGATTACAGCAAGTAATCCAATATATGTTAAACATGGAAAATTCTTCTATACATATTTTCACATTTATCATGCTACATAAAGATCAAATCAAAAAGGAAAAAAAAATGAGAAAGAAAACAAAAAGAAAATAATGAAAAGGTGAAAATCCTATGTTGTGATCCATACTCAGTCCCCACAGTCCTCTCTTTGGATTCAGATGGCTCTCTCCATCACAAATATAATGGAATTGACTTGGATCACCTCACTATTATAAAGAGCCACCTCCATCAGAATTGATCATTACATAATCTTGTTATTGCTGTATGCAATGTTCTTTTGATTCTATTAATTTCACTTAGCATCACCTCAGAAGTCTCCAGGCCTTTTTAAAACCATCCTGCTGATTACTTCTTATAAAACAATAATATTCCATAACATTCATATACTATAATTTTTTTAGCTATTCCCCAACTGATAGACATCCACTCTGTTTCCTTAGAACAGTACATTTCAAAGAGAAAAAAGACCTGGACTTGTATCTAAGAACAAAAACAAAAACAAACAAACGAACAAACAAACAAAGTGCATCTGACTAACTGAAAAACTTTTTAGGAATTCATAACAAAAGAACAAAATTGAATAAATAATTTCATACAAGGCAAATCTAAAAGGAAGAAAGTACATTATAAAATGCAATGTGAATGGAGTAACGAATACAGAAAAAGCAGAATGGAGGGGAGGCTTGGATGCTTGAAAAGTTACAAGTTGTTGGAAAAGAAGTTGTACATCTAGAAGGGAATAAAAGTCTGAGGGACAGGATAGGGGAAGGATTTTTAGAAGTGTGTGTATATTTAGATTTAAAGGGTGCAAAAAAAAAGGGTACAAAAACTTCTGAGAAGTGGTTGATGCAAGAGGGATAAGGTAAAAAGAGAGACTGAGAAAGAAAATAGTAAAGAGTTATAGAGGGCCAGAACTCTGGAGAAGTATACTTGAAACAAAGATGTTTACAACAAGGTGTTAACTCAGTGGAATTGTTGAGATGATGGTTCTCTAGTATACATATACTTGGTGATGTAATGGTTCTCTAGTTCACACTGTAGTGATATAATTGTGCTGAGGTATATCAGGTCTGAGAGGACTGGAAATGAGATATTCCCTCTTTGATCATCCTCTCCTGCCTCCTGCACTAAGATCAGATTACTGGGTCAGACTGTGACAGATATAGACTGAAGAAGACAATAAATACTTTAGACTCTATTTCTGTCCATCCTTGTGGTGACTATCCTGTTGAGACTAAGACCCATCCAGAAGGACCTCCAGAAAGCTAGCCTGGACATTACAAATGGACAGGTAGGTGGAATAGTTGATAGAGCTCTGAAACCAGGAGGATCTGAGTTCAAATCTGACCTTAGACACTTAAAACTAGCTGTGTGAGTCTGAACAAGTCACTTAACCCCAATTGCCTCAGCAAAATAATAATAATAATAATAATTAGTGAGTAAAAATAAGTTGGAAGGATATTCACAAATATTACAAATTTACTCTTCACAAATAATAATTATGAATATGATTGGGATAATTATAATAATTCTTTAAGGTGGCAAAGAACTGGCATTCCAATCAATTGGGGAATGGCTATGCCTGTGGTTGTGAGGGAATTCTACTATACTATAAAACATGATGGACTCAAAGATCTTAGAAAGGCATAGAAAGATTTACAGGAAATGATGAAGAAGGAAGGGACAGAGCTAAGAGAATGTTGTATATAGTAACTGCAATATTGTTTTAAGAGTAATATTGAGGAACAAAGTCATTTTGACTATTATAAATACACAAATTAAAAAATAATAATATATGAAGGATATTATCTGCATCCAGAGAAATAATTAATATATAGAACAATGTATAGCAAATTTAAATGTGTATGTGTGTGTGTATGTGTGTCTAATGGTAGCCCTGTATGAGGGAGGGAAGAAAAAACGGTTAAAAAAAAGAAATTTACATGATAGTGCATATTTGCAGGAAACACCAGTTGTACATTGCAGATTTGAAGTTTCATGTGCAATTATATTTTTTTGTTTTGTTTTGTTTTATCCTTAGAAACAGGATAGGAGGAGATGTTTTAGAAGTATCTGTATAAGAATTCTTGTTATTTTTTTTTCTGTGAATTGAATAATTTTTAAATAACAATAAAGAAGAATCAGATCAAGTTGCATTATACTGTTATTTCTAGCCTTCCTGTATTGGAATAAAAAAAATCATGAAGGAGACTGAAAAAGATACCATGGAGTGTTTAGAGCTTAGTCACACATTAAAGACAACCATACACTGAATTCTAGGCCATTGCCAATAATCTGGACTTCTGTCTTTGTCACTGGATTTAGATGATTTTAAAAAGGCTATGCTGACAACTATTTGCAATTCCATCTCACTTAAATCCAAGTCAAGACATTACCCCATAATATCATTTGTCCTCAAAAATGAGGAGTGAACAACTTTCTTCTTATAGTAGGATATTTTGAGTCATATGTATCTATGTAAAACAGAGTTGAAAGAGACCTACAATGTTATTTAATGTCATGACTGTCTGCATAAGAACCATCTCTCAGTCAGCCTACAGATTTTGATAAAATACTCACTACATGTCAGCCCCTATTTTGAAGCTCTGTAGATTTAAAGAAAAGAAAAGTGCTCATTCAGCCCTGTTTGTAGTGGCTAGAAACTGGAAAATGAATGGATGCCCATCAATTGGAGAATGGCTGGGTAAATTGTGGTATATGAATGTTATGGAATATTATTGTTCTGTAAGAAATGACCAGCAGGATGAATACAGAGAGGACTGGCGAGACTTTCATGAACTGATGCTAAGTGAAATGAGCAGAACCAGGAGATTGTTATACACTTCAACAACGATATTGTATGAGGACATATTTTGATGGAAGTGGATTTCTTTGACAAAGAGACCTGAGTTTCAATTGATAAATGATGGACAAAAGCAGCTACACCCAAAGAAAGAACACTGGGAAACGAATGTGAACTATCTGCATTTTAGTTTTTCTTCCCGGGTTATTTATACCTTCTGAATCCAATTCTCCCTATGCAACAAGAGAACTGTTCGGTTCTGCAAACATATATTATATCTAGGATATACTACAACATATCCAACATATAAAGGACTGCTTGCCATCTAGGGGAGGGGGTGGAGGGAGGGAGGGAAAAAAATTGGAACAGAAACGAGTGTCAATATAAAGTAATTATTAAATAAAAATTAAAAAAAGAAAAGAAAAGAAAAGAAAAGTGCTCATTTCTCAAAGTTCTTATATAAGCATGAATATGTCCTGTGAGCAGAAAATTAATTCCTATTGAATCACACCTTTAACCAGTTTTAATATTTAGGAACTTTTTTATTTATGTCAAATTATAGATATACTCAGAAATTTTACTTTGCTCAGTGGGGTAAGCTGACCAAAAGTTTTATCCATTTTCTATATGACAGTCTTTCAAACATGTGAAGATGAGATTAACAACTCAATACTCTATTCAGAACAATTTTTGGGGGAGGTTATTTTGTTAAAGATAGTTTATTTTTGTCTAAGAAGATATATCTATTTTTTTTTTATTTAGAAAGATTCACTTAGCTAAAACAAACATTTTCTGAAAACCTTGATAAAATAATATAAAGTTTAGATGTGTTTTGTAACTTGAAACAGTACCATTTTATAATGAGATATGAAGATTTAAATTACAAATTTAATGTTTAATATGCTATCTACCTGAAAATAAGGTTCCTTTGAAATCAGTCTGTCTGTCTTTTAGTTGTTAAGTTTAAATAAGTGTTTCAGATTATCTCACTGTAACTTCTAAATTCAAAATGGTATGATTCCTCACTGGTTTTGGTTAAAATGTAATGAACATTACATATAATGTTCAAATTTATTTTAAATTGTGGAAGTGTTAGAAAGTACTAAGTAATTCTTTCACAATTTTGAGTTCAACTTTGTACAAATTAGACTTCTGATTATTTTATTTTATTAACATTATAAAGGATTGTGCCTTAAAATCCCAGACACTCCACTCCCCTGGTCTTTTGATAATTTTCTCATCTGAACCTAGAAATAGAAGAAATATGGTGGATTTAGAGGCATTTTATTGAAATGCAAGAGTCAATAATAGTGCTTTGTTATGATCTAGATTTAATTTCTGGCTGCTTAATAACTTTAGCAGTAATTACTGCATTCACACCAGACTCAGACATTGCCTGAGGGAATGAGTAAGGCTAATCCAGGGCAAGTCCTGGTCTGATTAAGAAGGAAAGTTGATTGGTATTGTTGGGAGTATTTTTCTCTTTGGTTTGATAGATGACTTAATTTCAATGTGACATTTTAAAGAAGAAACTTAACAATAAACAGAAATAGAGACAGCCTAAGCACTTTAAAATGAATGTATCTTTATCATCTATGTCAGAAACAGAGGCGGAGACAAAACTAGAGCCAAAGAATGAGAGAGAAAGCGATGGAAAAATAGAATGAAACTGAAACAAAGAGACTGAGAGAGAAGTTTAATTAAGATAACTAAGATTACCTTAAGATAATTATCTTAATAAGTACCAAAAATGTGTCATGTAAAGCACCTTTATAGAATTTTAGTATTGAAAGAAACATTAGAGTCCATCTATTTCAACTTGTTTATCTTGCAGAGGAGAGATCTATAACAGTAAAGTCACACTTGCTCAAGGTCATACAGCCATTTAGGTATTATAACCTTGATGAAATAGAGGTCCACATTCTCTGATTTTATTTCTATTATATAAACACAACTGATTTTTTTTTGAGAGCGCTTTAAATATGGTTCCATTATCTTTCTCCAAATCTACAGGCATGATATATAATTATATTTGTATGCATTCAAAAGATGTCTGTCATATTTCAAAGAGACAATTCTTCAATTACATTATAAAAATGATCATCTGACATAATACTAGGCTCTTATTATGAAGACTATTATTATTATTATTATTATTATTGCTATCAGTCTCCTTAATCATAAAAGTTTATTAAAATTGCACCTTATATTTTCAAATGGACAAAATAAACATTTATGTTCCTTTTATTATATTAGAGTACACAATGGTAAAGCTCAGTTGAGGAATCGTAAGAGAAATGTGTTGTACCCAATTTCCCTCAAGTATTCTCTCTGCATCAAAAAAAAACAAAAAACAAACAAAAAAACCAAAAAAACTGTTTCTCTGGAAGAGAGAACTACTATAGGAAGCAGACTATTCTATCTACTGTTTCTATAGTATTCCTAGATAGAATAGAAGTTTTTTGAGGATAGAGATTATTTTATTTTTATCCCTTTGCTTTGGGATATTTCAAAAATATGGCAAGACAAATATTCCCTCTTAAGACACGGTTTCCTATATCACCCAGTCTTTGGGGAGAGTGAGTTCAGACCTTGCTTCTCTTTAGCACTGACACTCCTAAAGTCAGATCCAGATGTGGAATAACTTCTAAATATATAGTCACCTCAGATAACATTGTGCTATTTTCTGAAGGCTTCTACTTTCTTCCTAAGATACTAATGTACAGCGAGCAATGAAATTTGTCATTAACTCATTATCCAGACATGAAGGTAGGCAAATAAATGAATATTCCAGGTCACATATTGGACCCTGAGAAAGAGGGTCCATGGCTTTTTCTCCCTTTACATCATTGCCTCTCACTGAATATTGACAGTGAAATTTAAACTAAAAGTAAAGCTCAGCCAAGAGAGAGTAGCTGTGAGTCAGATAGTGCCTTTTGAAAGCAACTTCCTTTCTGGCCATTCTAAGAGGCTCTGGTTCACCATATGTTTAGCAGATTAGAACCAGTCTTAAAGTGTTTCAACATGCACTAAATCTTTCCAAGGTACTTCCCCTATACTTCATCATGACTCTTTCCCCTAGATTCTTCCTGTGAGGAATCATATTACTACTAGTCTAAACATGTACCAATTGCTTAATATTCTGCCCTGTAACATCTGGTGCTCATCGACTTTTCTGAAATTTAAAAAAAAATATTATTCCCATTTTCATCTCTCTTTTCCTAGCAAAATTAGCTGGTAATTGTTGTTTTTTTAGGCCATCTGAACTATTGCTTCCAAACATTTTCTCAAGTTGTACCCATATCTCTCCATTTTTGTATTAGAACATTCCTAGCCTCCTTCAAAGCATATCAAGATCCACATTCCATATATAGCTCCCCTAATTCCCCCAATTATTAGTAATTTTTCCTCTTTTAAAAAAATATTTTATTTTATAATAACTTTATATTGAAGAATCCATGCCAGGGTAATTTTTTTTTTTACAACATTATCCCTTGCACTCGCTTCTGTTCTGATTTATCCCCTCCTCCCTCCATTCCCTCCTCTATATGGCAAGCAGTCCTATATATGTTAGATATATTGCAGTATATCCTAGATACAATATATGTTTGCAGAACTGAACAGTTCTCTTGTTGCACAGGGAGAATTGGATTAAAAAGGTAAAAATAACCCAGGAAGAAAAACAAAAATGCAAATAGTTCACATTTGTTTCCCAGTGTTCTTTCTTTGGCTGTAGCTGCTTCTGTCCATCATTTATCAATTGAAACTCAGTTAGGTCTCTTTGTCAAAGAAATCCACTTCCATTAGAATATATCGTCATACAATATCATTGTCGAAGTGTATAATGATCTCCTGGTTCTGCTCATTTCACTTAGCATCAGTTCATGTAAGTCTCTCCAAGCCTCTCTGTATTCATGCTGCTGGTCATTTCATACAAAACAATAATATTCCATAACATTCATATACCACAATTTACCCAGCCATTCTCCAATTGATGGGCATCCATTCAATTTCCAGTTTCTAGCCACTACAAACAGGGCTGCCACAAACATTTTGGCACATACAGGTCCCTTTCCCTTCTTTAATATTTCTTTGGGATATAAGCCCAGAAGTAACACTGCTGGATCAAAGGATATGCACAGTTTGAAACTTTTTGGGCATAATTCCAGATTGCTCTCCAGAATGGTTGGATTCGTTCACAACTCCACCAACAATGAATCAGTGTCCCAGTTTTCCCGCATCCCCTCCAACATTCATCATTATTTTTTCCTGTCATCTTAGCCAATCTGACAGGTGTGTAGTGGTATCTCAGAGTTGTCTTAATTTGCATTTCTCTGATCAATAGTGATTTGGAACACTTTCATATGAGTGGTAATAGTTTCAATTTCATCATTTGAAAATTGTCTGTTCATATCCTTTGATCATTTATCAATTGGAGAATGGCTTGAGTTCTTATAAATTAGAGTCAGTTCTCTTTATATTTTGGAAATGAGGCCTTTATCAGAACCTTTAACTGTGAAGATGTTTTCCTAGTTTGTTGCTTCCCTTCTAATCTTGTTTGCATTAGTTTTGTTTGTACAAAGGCTTTTTAATTTGATATAATCAAAATTTTCTATTTTGTGATCAGTAATAGTCTCTAGTTCATCTTTGGTCACAAATTTATTTCTCCTCCACAAGTCTGAGAGACAAACTATCCTATGTTCCTCTAATTTATTTATAATCTCGTTCTTTATGCCTAGGTCATGGAGCCATTTTGATCTTATCTTGGTATATGGTGTTAAGTGTGGGTCCATGTCTAATTTCTGCCATACTAATTTCCAGTTATCCCAGTAGTTTTTATCAAATAATGTATTCTTATCCCCAAAGTTAGGATCTTTGGGTTTGTCAAACATTAGATTGCTATAGTTGACTATACTGTCTTGTGAACCTAACCTTTTCCACTGATCAACTAATCTATTTCTTAGCCAATACCAAATAGTTTTGGTGACTGCTGCTTTATAATGTAATTTTAGATCAGGTACAGCTAGGCCACCTTCATTTGATTTTTTTTTTTCATTAATTCCCTTGAGATTCTCGACTTTTTATTGTTCCATATTAATTTTGTTGTTATTTTTTTCTAGATCATTAAAATATTTTCTTGGAAGTCTGATTGGTATAGCACTAAATAAATAGATTAGTTTAGAAAGTGTTGTCATCTTTATTATATTCACTCGGCCTATATAAGAGCACTGAGACCACCAAAGTTGTTCTTAGTTATTTTGCTTAAATCATCTAGTTAATTATGGTTTCTCTTTGAAATATATGTTATTTTAAAGAGCTTCATTTTTGATAAACCTACATTTTTCTTTTAAATGTTCACTCATAGAAAAGGCCAAAATGTATAATCATAATTGCCATTCATATCTCTATAGTATTTTAAGGTTTACAAAACATCATATATCATATTCTCTATCTTTCATATATATGTATATATATGAGGAAATACATGAAAGCAGACTTCTTGATGAAAAACGGTGTTTTAGTGAAGCTTTGTAATAAAAGGAGAACTAGAAGAATTTGCTAAAAAATTACCCTTCTTATATCCTAAAGAGATCATAAAGAAGGGAAAGGGATCTGTATGTGCATGAATGTTTGTGGCAGCCTTCTTTGTAGTGGCCAGACACTGGAAACTGAATAGATGCCCATAAATTGGAGAATGTCTGAATAAATTGTGGAATATAAATATTGTGGAATATTATTGTTTGGTAAGAAATGACCAACAGGATGATTTCCAAAAGCCCCCAGAGACTTACATGAACTGATACTGAATGAAACGAGCAAGGTCAGGAGATCCCTATATACTTCAACAACAATACTATATGATGATCAATTCTGATGGACCTGGCCATCTTCAGCAATGAGATGAACAAAATCAGTTCCAATGGAGCAGTAATCTACTGAACCAGCTACGTCCAGTGAAAGAACTCTGGGAGATGACTAAGAACCATTACATTGAATTCCCAATCCCTAGATTTTTGCCTGCCTGCATTTTGGATTTCCTTCACATGCTAAATTGTACAATATTTCAGAGTCCGATTCTTTTTGTACAGCAAAATAACAGTTTGGTCATGTATACTTATTGTGTATCTAATTTATATTTTAATATATTTAACATCTACTGGTCATCCTGCCATCTAGGGGAGAGGGTAGGGGGAAGGAGGGGAAAAATTGGAACAAAAGGTTTGGCAATTGTCAATGTTGTAAAATTACCCATACATATAACTTGTAAATAAAAAGCTACGAAATAAAAAAAAATTGCCCTTGAAGGCAATAGAATTTTAGTGAACAGATGTCCTACTTGTGGTAGATTTGGCCTACTTTCCCCACAAGTCAATCTTCTTTGTCCTTCTGAAAAATGGCCAGTGTTCTACTTTTTGACACTGTTGCTAGTGTGTGAGTCCAAACTTTCTAGATTGAAAAGTATGTCATCCTAATAACAAAATGCTAAGTTTTTAAATCCACTAGAGATATATTTTTAGTTGAATGGGTAGCCCTTTTACAATGAAAACAAAAGATGATTAACTGTATGCTTTAAAGCAGTATTCTCAGATCGTATCTCAAAAGACCTTGAAACAATCCATATTTTTCTTTAAAAAAAATTCAAACTTATGATGCTTAATTAACATTAACATTATTGGTTAATGTTATGTGTGTTATATTATGTACTACAAGGTACAGCCAAAGTTCTGTTTAAAATAAAGAGTTCTACTATTATAAAGAAAAATTGAGAACCATTGCTTTAAAGTAAATATAATAATTGTAAACAATTTTAAAACTTTCCTTGCATACAAACCAAGATCTGCATTGAAAGCAATACAGATATCAGGACCAACATAGTTTTTTTTTTTTTTTTTTTTTTTTGGGGGGGGGTGATTTAGTTTTTGCATCTAGTTATCACACTAGAAGATTGGCAACAGCAATGTAAAACTAGCACATTTGTTTAAAATTGCCTTGGATGAAGAAAATACAAATTTGGAACTATTTCCCCTTTGTACATTAAAGTTAGTTTTGCTTTTAATTTATTTCAGTTCTGTCATTTTATAAATTAGCTCTAGCAGTAATCAAGCAAGGGAGGGAGGCCATTGCCCTCATGTATTTTTTGTGTTTATTTTCCTCTCAAGGAGACATTTACATGTCCTTCTTACTTAAAGTTTTCAGCATCTGTTTATGTATGTTTATCTATATACATATGGGTTCTCCCTCCATCCATACAAACAATAGTCCTTCCTTGCTTTAATAAATGATGTTCTTATAGTCTGTGACTTAATGTATTCACTAGTAACCAAATATGGGTTTAATGAATACAATGGCCATCTTTGTGCTGATGATCCCCAACATCTTGATCAAAATGTCTTGTAGATATTTTAAACTCAATTTGTCCTAAAATGGAATTCATTATCTTTTCCCTTTAGCCCTCCTCTTCCCTTTCCTATTACTATAAAAAGTAACACCATTCTCCTAAAGTATTATTAGGTAGAAACTTGAAGAGAACAAGGTCACCTTCACATCATGATGTAGTATTGGAGTAGAGTTTTATCAGACATTACTTGATTTTAATTTTAACTTCAGATCTTATCATGTCACTCTCTTATTCAATAAAATCCAATGGACTTCTATAACATTAAAGATTAAATATAATTTTTTCTGCTTGAATTTTACAGCCTTTCATTACCTAACTTTCTATCCTAAAAATTGCTCTTAATTGTATTATACAGAAGTAGTCATCAGAACCATTTGGTATTGGTTAAGAAACAGAGTAGCAGATCAATGGAATAAGTTAGGTACACAAGCCACAATAATTGATGGCAATAGTAATATGGTGTTTGATACACCCACAGACTCCAGCTTCTGAGACTGAAAAATAGTATGGCAAAAACTAGACATTGAGCAATATTTAATATCTTATACTGAGATAAAAATAAATAGGTTCATGACAGACAAAAAGAGTGATACTATTAAAAAATTAGTAGAAGAAGGCATAATCTGCTTGTTGAATATGTAGAGAAGGGATGAACTTATGGTGAAAAGAGAACAAGAGAACATTATGAAATGCAAAATGTATGATTCTAATTACATTAAATAAAACATGTTTTTACAAATAAAAGATCTACATGTGGAAAAAAGTTTCTAGCATTATTTTTTGTAGTGGAATAGAACTGGAAACAGTGGATGCAAATCAGTTGGAGTGTGGCTGAATAAATTATGATATATGAATCTTATGGATTATTATCAGTCTATAAAAATTATCAGTGGATGATTTCAGAGAGGCCTGGAGAGACTTATATGAACTGATGCTCAGTAAATTGGATAGAAACAGGAGAGCATTGTACATAGTAAACAAGATTATATGATATCAAATCAGGTGATTGTGGCTCTTTTCAAAAGTGAGGTGATTCAGGACAGTTGCAATTGTCTTGTGATGAAGAGTTCCATCTGCACAGAGAGGATTGTGGGAACTGAGTGTGGATAACAATATAGCATTTTCATTTTTTTGGTATTATTGTTTACTTGCATTTTTTGTTTCTCATGTTTTCCTTTATGCTATGATTCTGATTTTTTTCTTGTGCAGCATGGTAACTGTGGGAAAAATATATACATATATATGTATATAGGGCAGCAGATGGGAAGAAAGGAGGGAAAGAGAACTGACTCAAATTTGTAAAAATACAAGGCATTTCTCAATTTATAAATGGTCAAATGATATGAAGACACAATTTTCAGATGCAGATTTTTTAAGGGTTTTTAATTAAAGCTTTTAATTTTTTAATAAATTTATTTATATTTAATACACATTTAATACACATATTGGGAGAGAAAAACCAGAACAAAAGGGGGGAAAAAAACATGGAGAGATACAAAAAAATGAAAAAATAATAAACATAGCATGTGTTGATTTGCATTTAGTCTCCCAAATTCTTTTTCTGGTGCAGAAGATATTTTCTGTCCAAAGTCTATAAGGATTGCTTCAAATCATTGAACCACTAAGAACCAAGTCTTTCACAATTGATCATTTACACATTCCTGTTATTATTGTGTACTATGTATTTCTGGTTCTATTTGTTTCACTCTTTGTGTAACTCTTTCCAGGATTTTCTAAAATCAAAATGCAAACAAACTAACAAAAAAGTGAAAATACTTTGTTATGAGCCACACACAGTCCCTACAATCATTTCTCTGCATGCAAATGTCTATTTTCATCACAAGACCATTGGAACTAGACTCAATCACCTTGCTTTTGAAAAGAACCGTGTCCATGAGAATTGATCATTGTACAGTCTTGCTATTGTCATGTACAATGTCCTCCTGAAATTACTCACTTCAGTCACCATCAGTTCATGCAAGTATCACTAGGCCACTCTGAAATTATCCTGTTAATAATTTCTTATAGAATAATAATATTTCATAACACCAATATAACATAACTCATTCAGCAACTCTCCATCTGATGGGCATTCATTCAGTTTCCAATTCTGTTATGATATGGTAGCCACCTGCCAGTGGCTTCTGGAGGTCTAAGTCAGACCTGTAGAATGGATTTCTTCATGTAAGAGTATAATGATGATGTTACAAGGAGACTGAGAGGCAGTTGGTGTTCTCTGACCTCTCTCTTCTTCCCTCTTGCCTCCAATTTATTTCATTCCCAATCCACAAGGAGCATCTGCAAAGGTTGCTTTGCAACACCTTCAAGTTTATAATATTCACAGCTATGAGTCTCTTGGAGAATTGACCTGCCCTTTTACCTAGCCATGGTCCTTAACAATTCCCCAGTATTTTGTTTGTTTGTTTGCTTTATGAGAATGTGATTTTTTTTTTTTTTTGCATGGTCAGTATGGTCAGTAAGTTTATGCATTAGCTGTTATCTAAATCCACATGCTAAGGTATCTGAGTCTGCATGCGAGAGTGTAAACAACACTATAGCAGGTGCTGATGTTTGTGAGATGTCATGGAGGCAAACTTCCCAATGGAGAAGAGGACTATAGTCAGAACAGACATTTTCACAAGTCTCTCATCAGTCTTCTGGCTTGGCCTTCTTATGTGTTGGCCCATTTAATTACCCCCAATTAAAAAAGTCTTATAGGGTCTCTTCTCCCTTTCCTTCCCCACAGGTTACCAAGGGAACTCCCTTGAGAGGATCCTACTCATGAACAGCTCTTGAATCCTGATACTTCTTTGGTTTTTGTGTCCTATATTCAGGTGCCATATGCCAGTGTCTGCTTGAGGCTAACTCAGACATATAGAATGGATCTCTTCATGTGAAAGGGTGATGATGGTACAATGAGACTGAAAGGCGGTTGCATTCTCTGACTTCTTCCCTCTTGCCTCCAATTTATTTCATCCCCAATCCAAAAGAAACACTTGGATCAGCAAAGGCTGCTTTGCAACTCTTTCAAGTGTTTTGATCCACAGCTGCAAAAGCTGTTGAGAATTGACCTGCCCCTTCACTTAGGCATGGTCCTTAACACAGTTCCTTGCCACTACAAAAAGAGCTGCTACAAATATTTTTGCACATGTGAATCCTTTTGCCTTTTTATGATATTTTTGGGATACATACCTAATAGAGACACTGATGTATCAAATGGTAAGCACAATTTGATAGCCCTTTGGTCAGAGTTCCATATTGCTCTCCAGAATAATTGGATCAGTTCACAACTTCACCAACAATGTATTAGTGTTCCAATTTTCCCATATCACATCCAACATTCATGATTATCTTTTCCTATCATTTTAGCCAATCTGAAAAATGCATTTCTCTGATCAGTAGTGATTTAGAACCTTCTTTCATATGACTAGAAATGGTTTTAATTTCTTCTTTTGAAAATAATTTATTCATTCCCTTTGACTATGTATCAATTGGAGAATGCTTTATACTCTTATCAATTTGAGTCAATTCTCTAAATATTTTAGAAATGAGCCCTTTATCAGAATCCTTTGATATAAAAATTTCCCCAGTTCACTGCTTCCCTTTCAATATTATCCTGCATTAGTTATGCTTATATAAAAACTGTTAAAATTAATATTATAAAATTATGCAATCTGTCTTTTATAATGTACTCTAATTCTTCTTTGGCCACAAATTCCTTCCTTCTCTCCAGATCTGAGGGGAAAGCTATCATTTTGTTCATCTTGTTTGCTTATAATATCGCTCTTTATATCTTAACTTATGAACTCCTTTTGAACTTATCTTATTATAAAGTGTTAGATGTTTGTCAGTGCCTAGTTTCTGTCATACTAATTTCAAATTTTCCAAGCAATTTTTGTCAGATAGTGAGTTCATTTTCCCAGAATCTGGAATCCTTGGGTTTAACATACACTAGATTGTTATAGTCACTGACTATAATATCTTGTAAACCTGACCTATTCCACTAATTGACCACTCTGTTTCTTAGGCAGTACCAAATAGTTTTGATGACTACTGCATTATAATATAATTTTAGGCCTAGTAGAGCTAGGCCATATTCGTTTATATTTTTCCATTTATTCCCTTAAAATTCTTGACCACTTGTTTTTCCATATGAATTTTGTTTTTATTATTTCTAGTTATACAAAATAATTTTCCTGGAGTTTGATTGGTATGGAATTGAATAAGTAGACTAATTCACATAAATGGTCATTTTTATTATATTAGCTCAACCTACCCATGAGCACTTGATGTTCTTTCAATTGTTTAGATTTGATTTTATTTGTGTGGAAAGTGTTTTATAATTGTGTCCATGTAGTTCCTGATTTGTCTTTGTAGGTAGACTCTCAAATATTTGACATTATCTACTATCATTTTAAATGGAATTTCTTTTTGTGTTTCTTGCTATTGTCCTTTGTTGGTAACATGCAGAAATGATCATGATTTTTGTAGATTTATTTTGTAGCCTACAACTTTGCTAAAGTTGTAAATTGTTTCTATTCTTTTGTTTAGTTGATTATCTAGGACTCTCTAAGTATACCAACATAACATCTGCAAAGAGTAATAACTTGATTTCCTCATTACATACTCTCATTCTTTAATTTATTTTTCCTTTCTTATTCCTAAAGCAAATATTCCTAATATAATATTGAATAGTAATAGTGGTAGTGGAAAACCTTTTTTTTTTTTTTTCCGGCCGCAAATCTTATAGGGAATAACTTAATTTATCCCCATTACATATGATATTTGATGATAGTTTTGAATTGATGCTACTGATCATGTTAAGTAAAACTTACTTTATTCATATGTTCTCTAGTGATTTCAAACATGAATGGATATTGGATTTTGTCAACTGATTTTTCTGTATCTATTTAGATATTATGAGTTCTGTTAATTTGGTTATTGATGAAATCAATCTTGCTAATAGTTTCCTAACATTGAACAGCTCTGTATTTCTAATATAAATCCTATTGGTCATGGTATATTATCCTGGTGATAGCTTGTTGTAATCTCTTTTCTAATATTATATTTAAGATTTTTGCATCAATATTCTTTAGGACAATAGGCATATAGTTTTCTTTCTCTGTTTTGACTTCACCTGATTTAGAAATTAGCAAAATATCTGTGTCATAAAAGGACACAGATTCTGTTTTGTTTTTCTCTATATTTCCAAATAGTTTGCATAGTATTGAATTTAGTTTTTCTTTAAATGTTTGGTAAAATTCACATATAAATTCATCTACCCTCAAGAGTTTTTCTGTTATTCATTTCTATTTTATGGAAGAGTTCATCACATTCCTATTCACAGCTAGGATTTCCAGCTCTGTATTTCCCTCTATCCTATCTTTCCCCTATATATACTTTCGTTCTCTCTTTCCACCTTATCCTGTTATGTGCTTTTTTTTTTTTTACTCACTCCACCCACTCTTATCTCTTATCACCCTTACCCCTACTCTTATTAGTGTTTTTTACTCACTCCACCCTATCATTCCTCCACATTTTTCTTATTAATGCTTTTTTTAAACCCACCCACACACTACCTTATCTTCTATCAACCCTTCCCCGCTTCTCTTATATTTTCCCCTTATTTTTCTGCCCTCTCTTTAATCCAGCCCCTCTCTTTCCTTTCCTTTTTCCCCTCCTATTTCTTTATAGTTTTACATAAATTTTTATACTCAAATGGATTATTAAATTATTGCCTCTTAAAGCCAAATCTGATGATATCAAGATTTAGACAATGCTCGTCCCATACCTTTTTTCCCCCTATTTGTCTTTTGCACCTCTTTATGTGAACCATTTTCCCCATTATATTTCTGTTGTGCTACTGGAAGCTGTTGGAATACATGGGACCCATCTGACAGTAGCTGTTAGAGAGATAACCCAGACTTGCAGAATGGATCTCCTCTTGTGAGAAGATGATACAAGGAAACTGAGATGCAGTTGTTGTTCGCTTAACTCTCTGACTGAGAGGTTGTTGCATTGTCTGACCTCTCTCCTCTTCTCTTGGCCTGCAATTTATCTCATTCCCAGGCCATAACACTTGTGTCACCAAAGGCTGCCTTGTAACTCCTTCAGATGTTATGGTTCACATCTGTGGAGGCTCTTGAAGAATTGACCTATCCCTTAACATATCTCTCCTTTCCTCTTTTTCCAGTACAGACCTTTTCCTACCCCTTAATGTCTTTTTTCTTTGATATTATGACATCAGGGACCACTCAGAGTCACACCCTCAATATATGTCATGCCTCCCTCTGACTGCCCCAGTGCCAGATACAGTTTTCAAGAATTACAGATATCAGTTTCCCATCTAAGAATGTAATCTGTTTAAATTGTAAATTTTTCCTGTTCACTTTTCTACAGTTCTCTTGAGTCCTGTGTTTATAGATTATAGATTTCGTTTAGTTCTTCTTCTTTTTTTTTTTTTTAAATAGCAATGATTGAAAATCTTTTACTTCATTGAAGCTCAATCTGCTCCCTTGAAATATGATATTGAGTTTCTCTGGGTACTTTTTCTTGGTTGTAACCCCAGGTCTTTGCTTTGCAGAATATGATATTCCAGAATCTCTGATCCTTTATTGTAGAAGTTGCCAAATCCTGGATAATCTTGATTACTGCTCCTTGATATTTGAATTGTTTTTGTTTGGCAGCTTACATTACTTTTTCCTTGAGATTATAGTTTTAGAGTTTCATAACAATGTTCCTTGAGGTTTTTTTTTTTTTTTTTTTTTTTTTTTTTTTTTTTTTTTTTTTTTTTTGTGGGATCTCTTTCCATAGGTGATTGATTGATTCTTTGAATAATTATTTCTCCCTCTGTTTCTAGAATTATTAGGGCCTTTTCCCTTAAAGATCTCTTATAGATTGTTATCCAGACTCTTTTCTTTGATCATGGCCTTTAAGTAGGCCAATAATTTTTAAATTGTCTCTTCTGAATCTATTTTCCAGGTCAGCTATTTTTCCAAGGAAATATTTCACATTTTCTTCCATTTTTTTTTTCATTTTTTTAAAAGTTTTTTTTGACTGATTCTTATTTTCTCCCAAAGTCATTAACTTCCAGTTGCTATCTTCCCAGGTTTAATGTGTGATTTTCTTTAGTTATCTCTTGCATCTCCTTTTTTAAGGAGTTATTTTCTTCAGGCATTTTTTTTTTTAACTTTCTTTTCCAGATTGTTTACTTGTCATGCTTATCACTCATTTACTTTTCTATTTTTCTTCTACCTCGTTTATTTGTTTTTTGAAGTCTTTTATGAGCCTTTCCAAGAAGCCTCTCTGAAGTTCAGACCAATGCATATCATTCTTTGAGATTTTATCTGTGGACATTTTGTCCTCATCTGAGTTTGTGTTTTGTTCTGCCCTGTCATTATAGTAGCCTTCTATGGTGAAGGTTCTTTTCTGTTCCTTGTTCATTTTCTTTCTCTTTCTTTTAGTATTCTCTCTCTCTCTCTCTCTCTCTCTCTCTCTCTCTCTCTCTCTCTCTCTCTCTCCTTTCATGTTTGAGCTCTGCGACTGGTGTAAAGGGGGCACTATCTCAAGGTTCCTGAGCAGTTCTCAGTCTTGACAATGAACACAAGAGTCCCTTGATTTTGCAGGGGATTTTGTTGTCTGCTTTTTTCAGGAAACAGCCTGGTTTCCCAGGGTTTGTCTTCTGATTGGGATCTTGAGGATGCCCTTCTTAACTGCTCCCTTACTGAGCCAGGACTGAGATCTTAGATGCTGATTTGCTGTGCTTAAGACGCTCTCACCAATTTTCCTAGATTCTATCTGAGCTGGGCTGAACATCTTTTTCACTCTAGTAAGTTTTCTTGAAGTTTTTCCAATCTATTTTGAGCTGGAGAATAATTTTATTCTGTCAGACTTTGTTCAGAGGCTTGATTTCAGGTGGTTTTTGAGAGAAACTGGGAGAACTCAAAGAGCTTCCTCACTTTACTCTGTTATCGTGGCTCTACCCCCAGAACTCTGGATAGTTGATTCTTGGCTTCCGTCCAAGTTACTTTGTCTTCCAGAATATCATATTCTAGGCACTTGTGGAAGCTTCTAGGTTCTTAATAATCATGATTGTGGCTCCTTGATATATGAATTTTTTTTTTTCTTTCTGGTTGCTTATAGTATTTTCTACTTTTTCTGATAATTCTGGAATTTACAATATTCCTTGGTATTTTAATTTTCCAACCTCTTTCAGGAGGACATAGGTGGATTCTTTCAATGATTATTTTACCCTATGGTTTTAGGATATCAGGGCAGTTTTCCTTTAGGATTTCTTTAAGTATGATGTCTAGGATTTTTTGTGGTTTTCCATAAGTCTTAGATTTCATCTCCTTGATCTGTTTTGCAAGTCTGTTGTTTTTCAGATGAGATATTTCACATTTTCTTCTATTTTTTTTTCATGTTTTTGGTTTTGTTTGACTGGTTCTTGATGTCTTACTGCCTAATTTGCTTACATTTCTTCAATTCTAATTTTCAGTGTATTATTTTCTTCATTTAGACTTTTTCTTTCTTTCTACATTTAGCAATTGAACTTTTAAATTAGTTGTTTTGTTCTTTTAATTTTTTTCCCCATTTTGGAAATTCTGTTTTTCAAGGAACTGATTTGTTTTCCATTTTGTCAATTCTTTAAGGGATGATTTTCTTCAGATAATTTACATGTTTTCTTTTCAAGATCTCCCATTTCTTTTCCCCATTTTTTCTTCTAACTCTCTTTTAAGATCCTTTTTGAATTCTTCGAAGAGAGCCTTGTGACATGGAGATCAATTTATATTACTCTTTGAGATTTCATCTGGAGATGTTTTGCCTTTAATGTCTCCATAAAAACTAGCATATGGTTAGAGCTCTTTTTTATTTTTCCTCATTTTAAAGGTTTAATTATGGTCTTAGGGCAAAGGAAAGATTATCCCAAGCTTCTTCTATAGGCAACAGTGATGCCCTGGGGCTGGTGCTGTTGGCTTCTTTCCAGTGCCCGATTGCTTTGGCCAAGTGTGCTATGCTAAGGTTTAGGAGCTCACTATTTGTCCTTTGTAGTTGTGTATGATACTTCACTTCTAGTCTGATGATCCCCTGGCTTCTGAACAAGGACAGAGTAGTCAATGCTGCTGTATTTTGGCCAATAACCTCCTGATAGGTTTCCCTACTGCATGGATGCTACTCCATCCTGGGTCCCCTCTGTGTGTTTGGATTTGTGCCACCTCTCCTGTGTCTGATTGAAATAAAACTTTTTTGAAGTCGTTCCAAATATATTCTGTTGGATTTGTTACACTCCACATATGCGCGAGTTCTTTATTTCTAAAACACTTTCAGAAGCTTGATCTAGTGTTTCTCTAGGGAAAGCCATAAAGAACTTAGACAAGGATCTGTCTACTCTCTACTATCTTGCCTCCACCCTCCCTTGAAGAAATTAAAATCATTTCTAGTCAAATGAAAAAAATGTTCTATCTCATCATTGGTTATAACTTCTCAGATTGGCTAAGATGCCATGAAAAGATAGTGATTTGGGGAGATGTGGAGAGATGTGGGAAAACTGGAACCCTAATGTATTGGTAATGAATTGTGAAATGATCCAACCATTCTGGAGAGCAATTTAGAACTATTACTTAAAGGCTATAAAACTGTGCATACTCTTTGATCCAACAACATCTCTACTAAGTCTATATCCCAAAGAGATAACAAAAAGGGGGGAAACCAAATCAAAAGAATCAAAAAAATGCAAAAAAAAAAGTTTATAATAGATTTTTTTTTTTGTAATAGCAAGGAAGTGGAAACTGAGTGGATGTCCATCAGTTAGGGAATGATTGAATAAGTTTTGGTACATGAAAATAATAGAATGTTATTGTTCTATTAAAAAATATATGCAGGCTGACCAGAAAAATCTGGAAACATCTACATGAATTGATGCTGAGTGAAGTGAGCATAGCCAGGAAAATACTGTACATAACAAGAATATATGATTGTCAACCATTATGAATTTGGCTGTTCTCAACAATGTGGTGATTCAAGGCAAAACCAATGGACCTGGGATGGAAAATACCAGCCACTTCCAGAGAGAACTATGGAGACTGAATGTGAATCAAGGCATTTTTAAATTTTTTTATTTATTTTATTTCTTATGTTTCCCTCCTGCTTTGTTCTGATTTTTCTTTCAGATTATCATAAATATGGACACATATTTAAAATTATTGTACATATGTAACATATATTGCTGCTGCCTTATGGATGGGGGAAGTAAAAAAGAAAGGAAGAAAAAAATAGATGACAAAATCTTACAAAAATTAATTCTGAATGCTATCTCTAGATGTGTTTGGAAAAATAAAATGCTATTTGAAAAAAGTTATTTTTAATTTAAAAAAAAGGACAAAATGGACTTCCCATTAGTTTTCACATGCAACTTTTTTCCATGCTTTTGCATTTGTCTTCTGCCAGGTATGAAATGAATGTCTTCCTCAATATCCCCTCTTCAATTTTACTGTTCTGAAGACTTAGATAAAGCTTCAACATGAAGCCTTTCCTCATTCCTCTGAATTTTAGTAGTTTCTCAATTGATTTATTTTGCTTCTATTCTCTCTCTCTCTCTCTCTCTCTCTCTCTCTCTCTCTCTCTCTACATATATATATATATATATATATATATATATATATATATATATATATATATACCGTGTTTCCCTGATAATAAGACCTATCCTAAAAATAAGCCCTCCCCTTACTGTGTAAGATTCCTCTAAAATAAGCCCTCCCCCGAAAATAAGCCCTACTGAGATTGCTACTGTAGTGAAGGTGATCCCCTGCGCTACACGCTACATCATGATACCCTCTGTATGCATCGTCTTCCCCCACCCCCCCGGGGTGAAATGCACACCACGCTCCGAGCTGCATCCAATCAGAGCTGCAGCAGTGAGTGCATCATCCTGTTCTTCCCCAGTGATTTGCTTGCTGGCGTCATTGAGAGCAGTGCCACGGAGGAGAGCTGAGGCAGGACAACATAAAAACCCGTTATGTAAGCGGGAGTGAGGGGGCGTGATGGAGGATAAAAGAAGAACTCAGGGGGCATGATGGAGGATAAAAGAAGAACTCAGCCAGCACTCGCTGCACTAAAGAAATGAAGAACTTCCTTGCAGAGAGAAGAATAGATCAAGTAATGATTCCTGCAGGAATGACTGCCTATCTCCAGACCCTTGATATTGCAATAAACAAGCTATTCAAGGACCATTTGCATATGGAAGTCAATGACTACATTGAAAATAGAATGGAAAGAAATCAGCATGGAAACTTTGTGAAGCCCTGTCTGCAAGAAGTCGTGACTTGGGTGAAGAAGTCATGGGATAAAATTACTGACAGCTGTGTCACCAAGGCACTATGAGCAGGTTACCTGGACAAGACATATTCATTTAAAGAGAGCTATATTGCTGGACATGACAGATTGGGTCCACTTCTTCTGAAGGAAATAGAGGCGCAAGACATCCAGGACAGAATTCAGGGTATGGACACTTATGACGATGTTGTTGAAGAAGATGACATGATCATTATTAAATAAAGGAATTTTTTTTTTGTTCACATTTACCTGTTTATTAAAATTGCTGTCAATGTTCATAAAATAAGCCCTCCCCTGAAAATATGCCCTCTGGTGTTTTTCTGTCCAAAAAAATTAATAAGACAGTGTCTTATTATCGGGGAAACACGACATATATATAATATAGATAGATAGATATAAACCTGTATATATTATGCATATACATGTGAATATGTGTACAGTGACAAGAAACACACACACACACACACACACACACACACACGCGCGCACACACACACACACACATATATATATAAAGAGAGAGAGATAATTTATATATTGGTCTATTAAATAGATCTATATAGATAGTTGTAAATTTTATACTTAAATTTTGTTCATGAAAAATAGAATTGTTTATACATCTAATTTTCTATACTTTTAGCTCTAAGAAAGAAAGCACCTGTATCATTTTCAGCTTTTCCCTATTTAACACATTTGTTGTTGCCATTTACTAATATTTATACATAAGTAAATTGGCACAGAATCTGACCAACCTTCTAGGTCTTCTAGAAAATTATAACAAATTGTGTGTGAGTATATATGTCCTCATTCTTATGTGTTCAATTATGTTTTGTATTCATAAGAAACTTTTGTTCATAAAAAGTGCAGATTTCATGGTATTAAAAGTGCAATTAACCTTTAATTATTTGGATTTTTTAGTGGCAATTCAATAGTATCACATTTGAATTTCAAATTTTGTTCCAAAAGTTTTATGAGGTTAATTGTAACAAGATGATTAATTCATGGCAATTTCAGTTCGAAACCAAAATGCAAATGAATTTCAATTTTACATCACACTTTTTTCCCCTCTAAGGAACATTATCATCATCATCATCATCATCATCATCATCATCATCATCATCATCATTTTTAGATCATACTAATATCTTCCTAACTCATCTGATTCCTTCTGATTTCAAACATATATCCTCTATTCTGTACAAGGCACTGCCTTCACTATTCTATGAAAATAATATTTATTCATATTGACTGATGTAATGTCCCCCTCCTCCCAAATTGTGGGACTTGGTGCAGGTTCCCTATCCTTGCTTAAAATGACCTCTTTTCCTCTTCTTTGCTATTTAAATCTAAGTAAATTAAATCTGCTTAGGGAGGAGGGAAATAAAATCTCTGGTTAAAGTTTAAAGCAAGTATTCTCATCCACGTATTGATAAACACTTTCGAGTCCATGAGTAGTTTATTAGATTATACATGAAGATGGATAGGGAGATACTTTTCATTTTGTTATTTTCAGAAACCCCCAACTTCAATTTAGCATTTCCTGGACTTATTAGAAATAATATTCATAGAATGGTTCATTGGTTTCACTAAACTTCCAAATGAGTCTCTCACACACTGTTATTCACTGGACTCAAGAACTACATGCTTTTGATAATTCATTTTTTCTTATTTTAACAGAAAAAAAGATACAGGATTTTGTAGTAGATAGTGTATTTGCTTCAAATTCAAAAATCTAAGTGGAATTCCCTCTGTCTCTCTGTTTCTGTCTCTGTCTCTGGGTTTTTCTGTGTTTGTATTTCTTTCTCTTCGTTGTACATTGTATCTTTGCAGCTTAAGAAGAAAGATACTCATCCCACTGTATTATAATTTTATTGTTTTCTTGCCTGATCAGGATTATCAAGGTGCTGAGTTTCTTTTCTGTATGAGAAGCAAAATTTCCTTATCCTATTCTCTATTAGAGAGAGTACAGGATTTTAAAAATTTCTTACAAGGGTCTTTGCATTTCAAGGACAAACCTAGGTTGTATAGTTTTTCTGTACTAAAATGAAATTTTCCCTCCCCCTTCCACATTGATTGTTGTCATTAATTCTTGAAGAACAAAATGATATCACTATGTTTGAGTTAAGTTACAATGTATCCAACTGTGGCTGGGCAGACCAATATGACTTCAGAATATTCTTCCCTAATTTGGGCACAAATTGCCAATTTGGGTAGATTCTCTAAATTTGTGTGTTTTGTGCTTCTTTTGAGCTGACTTAGATTCTGCTTTGCCCATATATTGTGCTTAAAGCACTGAATCACCTTTGATGAGGGCATTGCATAGTAGGTGCCTCTGTGCTTCTCTGTGCTTCTGTCTCTCATATTGCACAATCAGTTCCAAAAGTCTTCAGAGAGAGCTTGAGAGTGTCATTGTGTCATTTCGTATGACCACCAGGCAAGTATCTGCTTGTATGACTTCTTCACAAAATAGTCTTTAAGTAAGAATAATTTGGCACTCAAACAATATCTCTAGTCATTAGAGTTGTGCTCTCTGAAGTAAAGTTTGAATTTTACCCAGTTTAGTCCAAGAAGGGATGTTGGCATTCAATACCTTATCTTGTGCATAATATTCAGAATTTCCTAAGATAATTCAAATGGGGATGATTCAGTTTCTTGGCATGCTATTAATAAACTGTTCAGGTTACACATACATACAACAATGAGTTCAGCACAACAGTTTTGTAGATCTTTAATTTCGTAGTCAGACTAATACCTCTTTGACCTCACATTTTCCTTGAAAGCCTTCCAGACCTTCAGTTATTTCTAGCAGTGAGAAAAGAGAGAGACAGATAAACAGAGAGAGACAGAGAAATACCCAGAGAAAGAGACAGATACAGAAATAGGGAACAGAGAGATAGAAACACACAGTGACAGACATAGAGAGTAGAACTTGAAAATTTTTGTTTACCTTGTCCAGTTGTGTCCAACTCTTTATGACACTAATGAACCATAACATACCAGATCCTTCTAAATGCCACTATTTCTCAAAGTCTATCAAAGGTCACATAAATTGTTTCCATCATACTATCTATCCATCTCATACTCTGTCCTCATTTTCCTTTTTTCCTTCAATCTTTTCCAATGAGTTCCATTTTCTCATTATATGGTCAAAGAATTTAAGCTTCAGCTCAATATTCTTCCAGTGAATAGTTTGAATTGATTCTTTTAAATATTGACGGATTAGACTTCTCCAGCACCATAATTCAAAAGCATTGATTCTGTGGTGCTGAGCTTTCCCTATAGTCCAACTCTCACAGCCATATATAGCTGCTGGGGAAAAAAAAAATCATGGCTTTGATAAGTACCTTTGTTGGCAAGGTTATACATGCTATACTGATTTGGTATAGCTTTACTTCTAAGGACCAAATGTCTTTTAATTTCATGAGTTCAGTCACTGTCTGTGTTGATATTTGAGTTCAAGAAGACAAATTCTTACACTGCTTTTATTTTTTCTCCTTCTCCTTCCTGGAAAATGATGGAACCAGTTGCCAATATATTGGGCTTTTATACTTTTTATTTTACTCTTAGGAAGAGGTATTCCTTTACTTTCTGCCATCAGAGTGTTATCATCTGCATAACAGATATTGTTGACATTTTTCTGGGAAATCTTAATTTTATTCATCCAGTTTGACATATGATATAATAAGGTCACAATATATAATCTTGTTGTACTCCTTTTCCAAATTTAACAAGTCAACTGTTCCATATTTTATTTTAACTGTTTCTTCTTTGGCCTTTACACATGTTCCTCAGATGACAGTTGCATAAACATTTTCATATCTATACTGCCTACTTATGACCAAATGTGTGCTGGCTGACTTAGTGCTGAAGAATTTCAGTGCTTTGGGTATGACAAAATTATCCTTGTAAAGGCTATTGTGAATAAAGAATTGATGATTTCTCTGGCCCTTCAAAAATGGAGTGACTCCAACTCTGTCTTTCTTCCTTCAGCTTACCAGATGATATATCCATCTATGATATATCAGAATGTGGTTAGTCTTTATCCAGAAATAGATTAATTGCTCTCACCTCACAGGTAGGACAGGGACATCTCAACTAGGCAAGGTTGGTCCTCCCAATGTCTCTATGTGCCCTCTTTTACTTTGCATCTAGTCTATTAATATAAGATGCACAGAGTAGATTATTCTTGTTTAAGGATGACTGACAGCTGTGAGGACTTCAGATCTGATATGATCATAAGCAAGAGAAAGAATATGAGAATTGGCTTGACTATACTTCAATCAGTTGTTTGAACTTTTAGCACACAGTGCAAACATTAGATACAATGTTCAGTCATTCAGTTATGTACAGTTCTTTGTGATCTTATGGACCATAGCATGACAATATTTTCCTTGGGACTTTCCTGGCAAAGATTCTGTAATTATTTGCTATTTTCTTCTCCAGTGCATCAAGGCAAATAGATGAAGTGAACTGCATGACACAGACAGTTTCAGTAGATGAATTTGAATTCAACTAGCCCAGACTCCAGCACCAGCACTCTATCCATTGAGCAACCTAACTACCACAGGCAAAATGTAGCACAGGCCTTTTAGTAATCCAATAAACTTCTTTATGCTCTAATGAGACTCAGTCCCTCAGTTCTGGGAGAGTGTAATACTACTTTTAAGTTAAATTATTGAATCCTGCTTTAAGATTTTCTATTAATGCACACTTGTAAGGGTTTTGTGTTA
Organism: Antechinus flavipes; assembly: GCF_016432865.1. Taxonomy (NCBI): domain Eukaryota; kingdom Metazoa; phylum Chordata; class Mammalia; order Dasyuromorphia; family Dasyuridae; genus Antechinus; species Antechinus flavipes. Next base: position 277,111,794 of record NC_067400.1, read on the forward strand.
AGCATTTCTTTTATGTGGAGGTCATGTGCATATTATACATTGTGTACCTTTCAACTCCTCATGTTATAGACCTGAGACATGAGCCAAGATCTAATTCTTAAGAAAATTCTTCCTTGCAGGGCCAGAGATAGATGATCCAAGCCATGCGAGGAAAAGAAACCTAAATCCTAAACCCTTAGAGGCCAGGTTTCTCTTGAGACTGAACCTAGTCTAAACTATAAAAAACATGTTCCAAATAGATAGGATTCTTGTGAAAATAGAGTGGGTGCATTGCTCTATCTTTCTGGATCAAACAGCTGTCCCAACAATTACACTTTGGAGAATAAATTAAATTATTGTCAAAATAAAGTTTTTAAAATATTTTATAAGCTTACAATAGATGAACACATGTAACTCAATAGAGTACATATAAAGATTCCAATCTAAGAAAAAGAAAGTTTGGAGTTATCAGTGACCTTATAAAAATCTCTATAGTCCTTACTCAAGGAAAAAAAAAGTTATATATTTAAGCCTAGAAAAAGTCAGAGTTGGCTCTATCATCTATTTAAATATAATAATTACAGACTTCCGGCCAAGATGGCGGAGAGGAAATACACTTCTGTGTAATCTCCGTGTTTTTCTCTCACTATTCATTTCATTTCATGCCTCTGAATTAATGCTCGACTGAAAAAAAAACCATACAATTACTTACCAAGAGAAACCATCCTTGAGACTCGTCAAGAAAGGTCTGTTTTTGCGCGAGGGCGGGGACGGTATTTGGAAGCAGTCTGCGGGTAGCAGCAGCTGCAACCAGAGCACAGATAGCAGCTCAGAACCGGGTGGAGCGGAGAGGGGGTAGGACCGCAGCCGTCTCTGCGGTGAGAGCTTTGCTATAGGAGCAAGTCAGCAGCCCAGCAGAGAAGCTAAAAACACCGGGGGTGAAGAATACAATCCCAAACAGCTGGAGTTTCTAGGGACCTGGCCACCCCTCCCCCACAGTGTCTTAGCCCGCTCGGATCTCAGAGCGCTCGGATCTCAGTGCGCAGGCGCCATAGCACAGTAGGACCTGTGCCTCACGAATACCCTGCCCCTCCCCCAAAGAAAGCAGCCTCCATTCAAGGGGTTTTTTTTCCTTCTGTTTCTTTGATAGTTTGTCTTTGATAAATAGACAGAATGAGCAAGAAACTGAAAAAGAATTTAACCCTGGACAGCTTTTATACAGATAAAGAGCAGACTCCAAACCCTGAGGAGACTAAAAACAAACAGTCCCCAGGTGAATCCCCGAAGGAGGAGACCTTATATCCCTCAGCACAGATGAATCTCATGGAGGAAATTAAAAAGGCTCTCACAAGGGAGCTAGAAGAAAAATGGGAAAAGGAGAGGGAGGCTTGGCAAAAGAGCCTGGAGAAGTCAGTTAAAGAGAGAGTGGATAAAGAAACCAAATCCTTGAAAAATAGGATTAGTGAACTGGAAACAGAAAACAGCTCTCTAAAAAACAAAATTGGCGAAATGGAAAAAAATTCCACAGAACAAAAGAACTCAATTGGACAATTAGAAAAAGATCTTAAAAAAGTGAGTGAAGAAAATACCTCACTGAAAATCAGGGTCGAACAATTGGAATTGAATGACTCGAGGAGACAAGAAGAATCAGTCAAGCAAATCCAAAAAAATCAAACAATGGAAAAGGATGTGAAATACCTTCTGGGGAAGACAACAGACCTGGAAAACAGATCCAGGAGAGACAACCTGAGAATCATCGGACTTCCAGAAAAGTATGATGAAAAAAAAAGCCTGAACACTATCTTCCAGGAAATTATCAAAGAGAACTGCCCAGAAGTCATAGAAACAGAAGGTAAAATAGACATTGAAAGAATTCATCGATCCCCTACTGAAAGGGATCCTAAAATCAAAACACCAAGGAATATAGTGGCCAAATGCCAGAACCCTCAGGCAAAGGAAAAAATACTGCAAGCGGCTAGAAAAACCCAATTCAAGTATCAAGGAGCCACAATAAGGATCACCCAGGATCTGGCAGCATCCACATTAAAGGATCGAAGGGCCTGGAATATGATATTCCGAAAGGCTAAGGAACTTGGTATGCAACCAAAAATAACTTACCCAGCGAGATTGAGCATCTTTTTCCAGGGAAGAAGATGGTCATTCAACGAAATAAGCGAATTTCATCTATTTCTGATGAAAAAGCCAGAACTTAACAAAAAATTTGATCTACAAGCACAGAACTCAAGAGAAATCTAAAAAGGTAAAGATTAATCTTGGGAACTATATTTCGGCTGTAAAGATGTATAAAAAATACATGTATACCTTGTTCTAGAAACTAGTTGAGGAAAGGACATTGTACTAGAAAAAAGGGAAAGTGGGGGTACTACATTTCATGAAGAGGCAAAGAAAACCTAGTATATCTGAGAGAAAGAATGGAGAGGAATGAAAATAGTGAGTATTTTACTGCTTTCAGAATTGGCAGTAAGAGAAGAATTTTAGACATATTCAATCTATGGTGAAACTTCTCCCACCTCATTGAAAAGTGAGAAGGGAAAAGTGAAAAAGGAAGGAATAAGCTAAGTGGAAGGGAATACGGGAACTGGGAGGGAAAGGGGTAAGTTGGGGGGGGGAACTCTAAGGGGAGGGGAGGGATACTGAAAAAGGGAGGGCTGTGAGAAGCAAGGGGAGCTCACAAGCTTAATACTGGGAAGGGGGGTAAGGAGGGGGTAAGGGAGTAAGAAGGGAGAAAAGCATAAACCGGGGTCAACAAGATGGCAAGTAATACAGAATTGGTCATTTTAACCATAAATGTGAACGGGGTAAACTCCTCTATAAAGAGGAAGCGGTTAGCAGAATGGATTAAAAGCCAGAATCCTACAATATGTTGTATACAGGAAACACACCTGAAGCGGGGTGATACATGCAGGTTAAAGGTAAAAGGTTGGAGCAAAATTTACTATGCTTCAGGTGAAGCCAAAAAAGCAGGGGTAGCCATCCTGATCTCAGATCAAGCTAAAGCAAAAATTGATCTAATCAAAAGAGATAAGGAAGGGCACTATATCTTGCTAAAGGGTAGAATGAATAATGAAGAAGTATCTATATTAAATATATATGCACCAAGTAGTGTAGCATCTAAATTCCTAAAAGAGAAATTAAGAGAGCTGCAAGAAGAAATAGACAGTAAAACTATAATAGTGGGAGATCTCAACCTTGCACTCTCAGAATTAGATAAATCAAACCACAAAATAAATAAGAAAGAAGTCAAAGAGATAAATAGAATACTAGAAAAATTAGATATGATAGATCTCTGGAGAAAATGTAATGGGGACAGAAAGGAGTACACCTTCTTTTCAGCAGTTCATGGAACTTATACAAAAATTGATCATATATTAGGACATAAAAACCTCAAACTCAAATGCAGTAAGGCAGAAATAGTGAATGCATCCTTTTCAGACCATGATGCATTGAAAATTACATTCAATAAAAAGCCACAGGAAAGTAGACCAAAAAATAATTGGAAACTAAATAATCTCATACTAAAGAATGATTGGGTGAAACAGCAAATTATAGACATAATTAATAACTTCATCCAAGAAAATGATAATAATGAGACATCATACCAAAATGTATGGGATGCAGCCAAAGCGGTAATAAGGGGAAATCTCATATCTCTAGAGGCCTATTTGTATAAAATAGAGAAAGAGAAGGTCAATGAATTGGGCTTGCAACTAAAAATGCTAGAAAAGGAACAAATTAAAAACCCCCAATCAAACACTAAACTTGAAATTCAAAAAATAAAAGGAGAGATCAATAAAATTGAAAGTAAAAAAACTATTGAATTGATTAATAAAACTAAGAGTTGGTTCTATGAAAAAACCAACAAAATAGACAAACCCTTAGTAAATCTGATTAAAAAAAGGAAAGAGGAAAATCAAATTGTTAGTCTTAAAAATGAAAAGGGAGAACTCACCACTAACGAAGAGGAAATTAGAGCAATAATTAGGAGTTACTTTGCCCAACTTTACGCCAATAAATTCGACAACTTAAATGAAATAGAAGAATACCTCCAAAAATATAGCTTACCTAAACTAACAGAGGAAGAAGTAAATATCCTAAACACTCCTATCTCAGAAAAAGAAATAGAACAAACTATCAATCAACTCCCTAAGAAAAAAACCCCAGGACCAGATGGATTTACATCTGAATTCTATCAAACATTTAAAGATCAATTAACTCCAATGCTAAATAAACTATTTGAAGAAGTAGGGATTGAAGGAGTCCTACCAAACTCCTTTTATGACACAGATATGGTACTGATACCTAAACCAGGTAGGCTGAAAACAGAGAAAGAAAATTATAGACCAATCTCCCTAATGAATATTGATGCTAAAATCTTAAATAAAATATTAGCAAAAAGATTACAGAAAATCATCCCCAGGATAATACACTATGACCAAGTAGGATTTATACCAGGAATGCAGGGCTGGTTCAATATTAGGAAAACTATTAACATAATTGACTATATCAACAACCAACCAAACAAAAACCATATGATCATTTCAATAGATGCAGAAAAAGCATTTGATAAAATCCAACAGCCATTCCTAATAAAAACACTTGAGAGCATAGGAATAAAAGGACTTTTCCTTAAAATAGTTAGGAGCATATATTTTAAACCTTCAGTAAGCATCATATGCAATGGGGAAAAACTGGAACCTTTCCGGTAAGATCTGGAGTGAAGCAAGGTTGCCCACTATCACCATTATTATTCAATATTGTATTAGAAACACTGGCCTCTGCAATAAGAGTCGAGAAAGAGATTAAAGGAATTAGAGTAGGCAATGAGGAAACCAAACTATCACTCTTTGCAGATGATATGATGGTATACCTAGAAAACCCCAGAGATTCTACTAAAAAGCTATTAGAAATAATTCATAATTTTAGCAAAGTAGCAGGATACAAAATAAATCCCCATAAATCCTCAGCATTCTTATACACCACCAACAAAACCCAAGAGCAAGAGATACAAAGAGAAATTCCATTCAAAATAACTGTTGATAGCATAAAATATTTGGGAATCTACCTACCAAAGGAAAGTCAGGAATTATATGAGCAAAATTACAAAAAAGTTTTCACACAAATAAAGTCAGATTTAAATAATTGGAAAAATATTAAGTGCTCTTGGATAGGCCGAGCAAATATAATAAAGATGACAATACTCCCTAAACTAATCTATTTATTTAGTGCTATACCAATCAGACTTCCAAGAAAATATTTTAATGATTTAGAAAAAATAACAACAAAATTCATATGGAACAATAAAAAGTCGAGAATCTCAAGGGAATTAATGAAAAAAAAATCAAATGAAGGTGGTCTAGCTGTACCTGATCTAAAATTATATTATAAAGCAGCAGTCACCAAAACCATCTGGTATTGGCTTAGAAATAGATTAGTTGATCAGTGGAAAAGGTTAGGTTCACAAGACAGAATAGTCAACTATAGCAATCTAGTGTTTGACAAACCCAAAGATTCTAAATTTTGGGATAAGATTTCATTATTTGATAAAAACTGCTGGGATAACTGGAAATTAGTATGGCAGAAATTAGGCAAGGACCCACACTTAACACCACATACCAAGATAAGATCAAAATGGGTCCATGACCTAGGCATAAAGAACGAGATTATAAATAAATTAGAAGAACATAGGATAGTTTATCTCTCAGACTTGTGGAGGAGAAAGAAATTTGTGACCAAAGATGAACTAGAGACCATTACCAATCACAAAATAGAAAATTTTGATTATATCAAATTAAAAAGCCTTTGTACAAACAGAACGAATGCAAACAAGATTAGTAGGGAAGTAACTAACTGGGAAAACATCTTTACAATTAAAGGTTCTGATAAAGGCCTCATTTCCAAAATATATAGAGAACTGACTCAAATTTATAAAAAATCAAGCCATTCTCCAATTGATAAATGGTCAAAGGATATGAACAGACAATTTTCAGATGAAGAAATTGAAACTATTACCACTCACATGAAAGAGTGTTCCAAATCACTATTGATCAGAGAAATGCAAATTAAGACAACTCTGAGATATCACTACACTCCTGTCAGATTGGCTAAGATGACAGGAAAAAACAATGATGAATGTTGGAGGGGATGCGGGAAAACGGGGACATTGATGCATTGTTGGTGGAGTTGTGAACGAATCCAGCCATTCTGGAGAGCGATCTGGAATTATGCCCAAAAAGTTATCAAACTGTGCATACCCTTTGATCCAACAGTGTTTCTATTGGGCTTATACCCCAAAGAGATACTAAAAAAGGGAAGGGGACCTGTATGTGCCAAAATGTTTGTAGCAGCCCTGTTTGTAGTGGCTAGAAACTGGAAAATGAGTGGATGCCCATCAATTGGAGAATGGCTGGGTAAATTGTGGTATATGAACGTTATGGAATATTATTGCTCTGTAAGGAATGACCAGCAGGATGAATACAGAGAGGCTTGGAGAGACCTACATGGACTGATGCTAAGTGAGATGAGCAGAACCAGGAGATCATTATACACTTCGACAACGATATTGTATGAGGATGTATTCTGATGGAAGTGGATTTCTCTGACAAAGAGACTTAACTGAGTTTCATTGGAGAAATGATGGACAGAAACAGCTACACCCAAAGAAGGAATACTGGGAAATGAATGTGAACTATTTGCAATTTTGATTTTCTTCCCGAGTTATTTTTACCTTCTGAATCCAATTCTCCCTGTGCAACAAGAGAACTGTTTGGTTCTGCAAATATGTATTGTATCTAGGATATACTGCAACATGTTTAGCATATATAGGACTGCTTGCCATCCTGGGGGGGGGGGAGGAGGGAGGGAGGGGAAAAAACGAAACATAAGTGATTGCAAGGGATAATGTCGTGTAGAAATTATCCTGGCATGGATTCTGTCAATGCGAAGTTATTATTAAATAAAATAAAATTTATTAAAAAAAAAAAAAATAAAAAATAAATAAATATAATAATTAGCAATTCTAGTAAATTGTATACCTGGCTATTGAATTAAAAAATTATGTTTTCTATTTTAAGAAAGTAAAGAGTAGAAAGCATTCTAAAATCTTTGGGTTCAAGTCTATTTAATAAGCATTTATTAATTGTCTACAGCAATAAGTCAGGAACTGTGTTAAATATTGGTGATAGGAAAAACAAAAACAGAAACAAAAGTTTGTGCTCTTAAAGTTTTAACATTATAATAGGTAGTATCAAAAAGAGCTTGTGACATGTACATCAAAATAGCAGGGGCAGCAAAGGAAATTGAAAAAAATCATTTTGGAGCAAATCTAAGTTCAAATTCTGATAATTCCTTAACATCTGTGGTGTTTTGAGCATAATTTGAGAAATTAACATTTCTCAGATATTAGCATATCTTTAACTCATAAAATGAATTTTTTTAAAATAAATGACCTCTAACTCCTTTTCTGTTTCTAAGTATATGATTCTAGGTAAATACAAAATAGATTAGTCAAATAAGAAGATCAGCCCCAGCATTAGGGAAAAAATAAGGCTGTTTATAGAAGATTGAACTGAGTTTTGTAGTCATAGTCAAAAAACATGTTTTAGTATTTACTATGTGTTGGGCATTGTTTTAATCCTAAGGCTATGAATAGTAAAAGACAGATAATCTCTGCTTCCAAAGAGCTTGAAACCTAATGGTGGAAGATACTATACAAAATTAAGTTGAGGACTTCCGACCAAGATGGTGGAGAGGAGGCACACAGCTGTGTAAGCTCCGCATTTTTCTCTCAGAATCCATTCCATTACAAGCCTCTGAATTAATGCGTGACTGAAAAAAAAACCACAAATAGTTACCAAGAGAAGACATCCTTGAGATTCGCAGGAAAGGTCTGTTTTTGCTCCAGGGTGGGGACAGTTTCAGATCTGGTGCAGGCTGAAGGCAGGAGGCAGCAGCAAGAGCATGGGAGGCAGCTCATAGCTGAGCATACAGGAGAGGGGGTGGGGTGTGAACTCCGCCATCTCTGTGGGGAGAGCTTTACTACAGGATTGGATACTTTGCCCTGGCAGCAAGCCAGCAGCCCCGCAGAGAATCTAAAAACACCAGGGGTGAAGAATACAACCCCAAACAGCTGGAGTCTCTTGGGACCTGGCCACCCCTTCCCCACAGTGTCTCAGCATGCTCTTGGAGTCTCGGAGTGCAGGCGTAGCACAGTCCTACTTGTACCTCGCTGCTGCCCCCACAGTCTGTAGATGAAGCTCAGGTAACACCACCCAGCCATTCCCCCTCAAAAAAGCAGACTCCATTTAGGGTTTTTTCTTTTTTTTCTTTTTGCTAGTTGGTCTTTGATACTTCTCTGACAAAATGAGCAAAAAATTGAAGAGGATTTTAACCCTCGACAGCTTCTATACAGATAGAGAGCAGACTCTAACCCCTGAGGAGACTAAAAACAGATTGTCTCCAGGTGAATCCCCAAAGGAGGAGATCATCTGTTCCTCAGCACAGATGAACCCCATAGAAGAAATTAAAAAGACTCTCACAAGGGAGATAGAAGAAAAATGGGAAAAGGAGAAGGAGGCTTGGCAAGAGAGTCTGGAGAAGTCATCCCACTCATTTAAAGACAGAGTGGAAAAAGAAATCAAATCCTTCAAAAATAGGATTAATGAACTGGAAACAGAAAATAGCTCTCTAAAAAATAAAATTGGTGAAATGGAAAAAAATTACATAGAACAAAAGAACTCAATTGGACAATTAGAAAAATATTTTTAAAAAGTGAATGAAGAAAATACTTCATTAAAAATCAGAATTGAACAAATGGAATTGAATGACTCGAGGAGACAAGAAGAATCAGTCAAGCAAATCCAAAAAAATCAAATAATGGAAAAGAATGTGAAATACCTTCTGGGGAAAACAACTGAGCTGGAAAACAGGTCCAGGAAAGACAATCTGAGAATCATTGGACTCCCAAAAAACTATGATAAAAAAAAGAGCCTGGACATTATTTTCCAGGAAATTATCAAAGAGAACTGCCCAGAAGTCATAGAAACAGAGGGTAAAATAGACATTGAAAGAATTCATCAATCACCTACTGAAAGGGATCCTTAAATCAAAACACCAAGAAATATAGTGGCCAAATGCCAGAATCCTCGGGCGAAGGAAAAAATACTGCAAGCGGCTAGAAAAACCCAATTCAAGTATCAAGGAGCCACAATAAGGATCACCCAGGTTCTAGCAGCACCCATATTAAAGGATCAAAGGGCCTGGAATATGATATTCCGAAAGGCTAAGGAACTTGGTACGCAACCAAAAATAACTTACCCAGCGAGAATGAACATCATTTTCCAGGGAAGAAGATGGACATTCAACAAAGTAAGCGAATTTCACCTATTTTTGATGAAAAAGATAGAACTTAACAAAACATTTTATCTACAAGTATAGAACTCAAGAGAAATCTAAAAAGGTAAAGATTAATCTTGGGAACTATATTTCTGCTATAAAGATGTATAAAGAATACATGTATACCTTGTTCTAGAAACTAGATGTGGAAAGGACATTGTACCAGAAAAAGGGTAAAGTGGGGGTACTACATCTCATGAAGAGGCAAAGGAAACCTATTATATCTGGGAGAAAGAATGGAGGGGGATGAATATAGTGGGTATCTTACTGCCTTCAGAATTGGCTTTAAGAGAAAAAATTTAAACATATTCAATTTATGGTGAAACTTCTCCCACCTCATTGAAAAGTGAGAAGGGAAAAAGTGAAAAGGGAAGGAATAAGCTACACGGAAGGGAATATGGAAACTGGGAGGGAAAAGGGTAAGATAGGGGGAGGAACTCTAAAGTGGGGGGAGAGATGCTATAAAGGGAGGGCTGTGAGACGCAAGTGGTGCTCATAAGCTTAATACTGGCAGCGGGGCTAAGGGGGAAAGAAGGAAGAAAAGCATAAACCAGGGCTAACAAGATGGCAAGTAATACAGAATTGGTCATTTTAACCATAAATGTGAACGGGGTAAACTCCCCCATAAAGAGGAAGTGGTTAGCAGAATGGATTAAAAGCCAAAATCTTACAATATGTTGTTTACAGGAAACACACCTGAAGCGGGGAGATACATGCAGGTTAAAGGTAAAAGGTTGGAGCAAAATCTACTATGCCTCAGGTGAAGTCAAAAAAGCAGGGGTAGCCATCCTGATCTCAGATCAAGCTAAAACAAAAATTGATCTAATTAAAAGAGATAAGGAAGGGCACTATATCTTGCTAATGGGTAGCATGGATAACAAAGCAATATCACTATTAAACATATACTCGCCAAGTGGTGTAGCATCTAATTTCTTAAAAGAAAAATTAAGAGAGCTGCAAGAAGAAATAGACAGCAAAACTATAATAGTGGGAGATCTCAACCTTGCACTCTCAGAATTAGATAAATCAAACCACAAAATAAATAAGAAAGAAGTCAAAGAGGTAAATAGAATACTAGAAAAGTTAGATATGATAGATCTCTGGAGAAAATGTAATGGAGACAGAAAGGAGTATACTTTCTTCTCAGCAGTTCATGAAACCTATACAAAAATTGACCATATATTAGGATATAAAAACCTCAAACTCAAATGCAGTAAGGCAGAAATAGTAAATGCATCCTTTTCAGGCCATGATGCAATGAAAATTACATTCAACAAAAAGCCAGGGGAAAGTAGACCAAAAAATAATTGGAAACTAAATAATCTCATACTAAAGAATGATTGGGTGAAACAGCAAATCATAGACATAATTAATAACTTTACTCAAGAAAATAATAATAACGAGACATCATACCAAAATGTGTGGGATGCAGCCAAAGCGGTAATAAGGGGAAATTTCATATCTCTAGAGGCCTATTTGCATAAAATAGAGAAAAAGAAGGTCAATGAATTGGTCTTGCAACTAAAAATGCTAGAAAGGAACAAATTAAAAATCCCCAGTCAAATACTAAAAATAAAAGGAGAGATCAATAAAATTGAAAGAAAGAAAAAAACTATAGAATTAATTAATAAAACTAAGAGTTGGTTCTATGAAAAAACCAACAAAATAGACAAACCCCTAGTAAATCTGATTTAAAAAAGGAAATAGGAAAATCAAATTGTTAGTCTTAAAAATGAAAAGGGAGAACTTGCCACCAACGAAGAGGAAATTAGAGCAATAATTAGGAGTTACTTTGCCCAACTTTATGCCATAAATTTGCCAACTTAAATGAAATAGAAGAATACCTCCAAAAATATAGCTTGCCCAAATTAACAGAGGAAGAAGTAAATACCCTAAGCTGTCCCATCTCAGAAAAAGAAATAGAACAAACTATCAATCAACTCCCTAAGAAAAAATCCCCAGGACCAGATGGATTTACATGTGAATTCTACCAAATATTTAAAGAACAATTAACTCCAATAATCAATAAACTATTTGAAAAAATAGGGATTGAAGGAGTCTTAGTATACTCCTTTTATGACACAGACATGGTACTGATACCTAAACCAGGTAGTACAAAAACGGAGAAAGAAAATCATAGACCAATCTCCCTAATGACTATTGATGATGCTAAAATCTTAAATAAAATATTGCAAAAAGATTACAGAAAATCATCCCCAGGATAATACACTATGACCAAGTAGGATTTATACCAAGAATGCAGGGCTGGTTCAATATTAGGAAAACTATTAGCATAATTGACTATATCAATAACCAAACAAAAACCATATGATCATCGCAATAGATGCAGAAAAAGCATTTGATAAAATCCAACATCCATTCCTAATAAACACACTTGCGAGCATAGGAATAAATGATCTTTTTCTTAAAATAGTCAGGAGCATATATTTAAAAACATCAGTAAGCATCCTATGCAATGGGGAAAAACTGGAACCTTTCCCAGTAAGATCTGGAGTGAAGCAAGTTTGCCCACTATCATCATTATTATTCAATATCATATTAGAAACACTAGCCTCTGCAATGAGTCAAGAAAGATATTAAAGGAATTAGAGTAGGCAATGAAGAAACCAAACAATCACTCTTTGCAGATGATATAATGGTATACCTAGAGAACCCCAGAGATTCTACTAACAAGCTATTAGAAATAATTCATAATTTTAGCAAAGTAGCAGAATACAAAATAAATCCCCATTTTTATACATCACCAACAAAATCCAAGAGCAAGAGATACAAAGAGAAATTCCATTCAAAATAACTGTTGATAGCATAAAATATTTGGGAATCTATCTACCAAAGGAAAGTCAGGAATTATATGAGCAAAAAAAAAAAAAAAAACCTTTCCATACAAATAAAGTCAGACTTAAATAATTGGAAAAATATTAAGTGCTCTTGGGTAGGCTGAGTGGATATAATAAAGATGACAATACTCCCTAAACTAATCTATTTATTTAGTGCTATACCAATCAGACTTCCAAAAAAATGTTTTAATGATCTAGAAAAAATAACAATAAAATTCATTTGGAACAATAAAAAGTTGAGAATCTCAAGGGAATTAATGAAAAAAAAAATCAAATGAAGGTGGCCTAGCTGTACCTGATCTAAAATTACATTATAAAGCAGCAGTCACCAAAACCATTTGGTATTGGCTAAAAAATAGATTAGTGGATCAGTGGAAAAGATTAGGTTCACAAGACAGAATAGTCAACTATAGCAATCTAGTGTTTGACAAACCCAAAGATCCTAACTTTTGGGATAAGAATTCATTATTTGATAAAAACTGCTGGGATAACTGGAAATTAGTAAGGCAGAAATTAGGCATGGATCCACACTTAACACCATATACCAAGATAAGATCAAAATGGCTCCATGACCTAGGCATAAAGAACGAGATTATAAATAAATTAAAGGAACATAGGATAATTTATCTCTCAGACTTGTGGAGGAGAAATAAATTTGTGACCAAAGATGAACTGGAGACCATTACTGATCACAAAATAGAAAATTTTGATTATATCAAATTAAAAAGCCTTTGTACAAACAAAACTAAGGCAAACAAGATTAGAAGGGAAGCAACAAACTGGGAAAACATCTTCACAGTTAAAGGTTCTGATAAAGGCCTCATTTCCAAAATATATAGAGAACTGACTCACATTTATAAGAAATCAAGCCATTCTCCAATTGATAAATGGTCAAGGATATGAACAGACAATTTTCAGATGATGAAATTGAAACTATTACCACTCATATGAAAGAGTGTTCCAAATCACTATTGATCAGAGAAATGCAAATTAAGACAACTCTGAGATACCACTACACACCTGTCAGATTGGCTAAGATGACAGGAAAAAAATAATGATGACTGTTGGAGGGGATGCGGGAAAACTGGGACACTGATACATTGTTGGTGCAGTTGTGAATGAATCCAACCATTCTGGAGAGCAATCTGTAATTATGCCCAAAACGTTATCAAACTGTGCATACCCTTTGATCCAGCAGTGCTACTACTGGGCTTATACCCTAAAGAGATACCAAAAAAGGGAAAGGGACCTGTATGTGCCAAAATGTTTGTGGCAGCCCTGTTTGTAGTGGCTAGAAACTGGAAATGGAATGGATGCCCATCAATTGGAGAATGGCTGGGTAAATTGTGGTATATGAATGTTATGGAATATTATTGTTCTGTAAGAAATGACCAGCAGGCTGAATACAGAGAGGCTTGGAGAGACTTGCATGAACTGATGCTAAGTGAAATGAGCAGAACCAGGAGATCATTATACACTTCCCCAATGAAACTGTATGAGAATGTATTCTGATGGTAGTGGATTTCTTTGACAAAGAGACCTAACTGAGTTTCAATTGATAAATGATGGACAGAAGCAGCTACACCCAAAGAAAGAATACTGGGAAATGAATGTGAACTATTTGCATTTTTGTTTTTCTTCCTGGGTTATTTTTACCTTCTGAATCCAATTCTCCCTGTGCAACAAGAGAACTGTTAGGTTCTGCAAACATATATTGTATCTAGGATGTACTGCAATATATCTAACATATATAGGACTGCTTGCCATCTAGGGGAGGGGGTGGAGAGAGGGAGGAGAAAAATTGGAACAGAAGCAAGTGCAAGGGATAATGTTGTAAAAAAATTACCCTGGCATGGATTCTGTCAATATAAAGTTATTATAAAATAAAATAACATAAAATTATATTTAAAAAAATTTAAAAAATTAAGTTGAAAATATAGTGGAAAGGAATATACACCACAAAGGGTCATAAAGAAGTAGAAATTCATCCAGAATTAGTGCCATGGGCAAAGACAATTAAATGATAAATAAGGGCCTTTAGGTATTTAAGCTTAAAGAAACCAATTCAAAGGCATGAAGATAGGAGGTAGAATGACAGTTTTGGATAATGCCAAGTTAGGCTTTTTTTTTTTTTTTGGAATATAAAATATGAGAAAGGTGAATGTGTGTAATCACTTCATAAAAAGGTGGGAATCAGAAAAAAATTGAACTAAATAGTTTTTAAGACCCTCACCAACTCAATATCTTCGTTGTTATTCAGTTGTTTCGATTGTGTCCAATTCTTTGTGACCCCATTTGGCGTTTCTTGGCAAACATACTAGGGTGATTTATCATTTCCTTCTTCACCTCATAATATATAAGGAAAATGAGGTAAACAGGATTAAGAGCCTTGCTCAGACTCCTAGAGCTAATAAGTCTCTGAGACTAGATTTGGAATCAGGTGTTCCTGATTCTAGTTTCAGTCCTCTATCCATTGTGACTCCTGCTTGTTTCTAATTTAATAAAGATGTGACTATATAAATACTTACAAGGTGATTCTATATTTAACTAAGGAAAGTTTAGTTGTTTGAATCATAAGGCCAAATGTAACTTTATGTGTATATGTCATATATATATATATATATAACATAAATTAAAATAATAGCCTTTACAATATTAGCCCTGCCAATCCAAATCTATATATGATAGTTAATATCAGATTAATAAAATTAAAATCTGATGTGTAGGGAAATTGACACGGGGGACCACCCCCCAGATGGAGCCCGGCCACGCCAGGCACATTTCCACCGAGGTGGTGCACCGTGACCATTTCTGAGACCGCTGGGAAGGCCGGTCTTTTCCCTGGGCAGGTGGTTTGGGGGTGGCAGGGAACAGGCTCCCTTTTTTTTAAGTTTAGTGTTTCTCCAAGGTTTTAGGATTATATGTGAATATCATTTTCTCTCTGTGAAGACTGGAAATGAAAGAACCATATGTTCAAGGGATTACTTAAAACAAAAGGAAGACTGGATGTTATTGCCTTTATGTTAGGGTTAGAAGATAATGAAAGACCCGATCAGAAAAGATTAGTGAGGCAAGACACCTAGGTTTTGGCCTAATGCACAAAAGCTTAGAGGAACACTGGTACCACTTCTAGATGCAATATTTTTCCAATCTCCAGATGACCCTTTCTTACTCTCAGCACCAAGCTATCCCTTTCTTGACATTGCATTGTTTCCTCCTCCTTTTCTTTACCCCTATTAGTAATCCCAAATACTAGGATCCCAGGTTTCTTCATCACTTCCCCTCAACACACACACACACACACACACACACACACACACACACACACTCCCTCCTTTAATTAAAGAGAAATAAGTCTAAGCATGTCTCTGGGTCCAAATCAGAATTTATCCACCCAAAGAGGTCCCTTCCTAACCACAACAAATGCTTTAGGTGTTTGTTTCTTCAGCTACAAAATGAAAGGTTTTGGTTATGTGATATGAAAGTTTTTGGCAAAATTCGATCCCTGAGTACAAAAGATGTTATTTACCATTAAGATTGTACTTGGAGTAAGACATGAGATCAAATTTATCTATCTATCCTTACTAGCTGTGTGCTGCTGGAGAAGTAATTTAATCTTTTGTTTTGTTTTGTTTTGTTTTGTTTTGTTTTGTTTTGTTTTGTTTTTGTTTTTGTTTTTTCTTTATCATATAATAATAGGATAATAATACCTGCCTTAATGAATCTTAAATGAGAAAATGTGTGTAAAGTACTTTGTAAATCTTAAAGTACTATACATGTGTCAATTCCTATTATACTATATAGTCATATTGGATATATTGCTAAAGAAAAGATTATCCAATTTAAAAAGAATTCTGGTGTGAAGGGTAAACGATTTGAAATTTGTAAGATTTTCCTGAAAAATTATTAAAAAATGTCCATAAAAATCTTTGGGAGGTAATATCATGACACCTTTCTGCTATAATTAAATTTATATGTATGTGATATAGTAAATTGCTATTAGTTATTGAATTAATTAGATCAATATTTGGTTTTAAAAATCTACTTTAGAGATTAACATTACTCAGTGAATTGGATGAATTCTCCCTTAAAATGGAAGGAGATGACAGAATGGATCAAAAACAGAAACCTGTGAAAAAAGAATATTTAGTATTGTTTACAAGAAAGAAATCTGACACAGAGAGAAACATACAGTAAAGGTAAAAGGCTGGAACAGAATGTATTCTACTTCAATTGAAGTTAAAAAAAAAAAAAAAAAAAAACAGCGGTAGCAATTCTGATCTCAGATAAAGCAAACATAAAAAAAAACATATCTAATTAAAAGAGATAAGGAAAGAAATGATATAGGAAAGAAATGAAGTAGTAATAATATTAAATATATATGCACCAAGGAGTAAATCATACAAATTACTAGAGAATAGATTAAGGCACTTATAGGAAGAAATAGACAGCAGAACTATATTAATGGGGGACCTCAGTATACCCTTCTCAGTATCACACAAGTCTAACAACAAAATAAATGAGCTATGTTTAAAAAAAAGATTAATAGAATCTTAGAAACCTAAATATGATAAACCTCTGGGGAAAATTGAATAGAGACAAAAAGAAATATACGTATTTTTCTCAGCAGTATATGTTGCCTACACAAAAACTGACTATGTATTAAGGCATAAAAATCTCACAATCAAATGCAGAAAGGCAGGAATAATAAATGTTTTCCTTTCAGACCAAAGTGCAATAAAAATTAATAAAGTCAAATCTAAACAAATGGAAAAATATTAATTTCTCTTAGAAAAATCAAGCTAATATGATGATTGTGCCTGAATTGAGCTACTTCAGTGCCATATCAATAAAATTTCCCCCAAAAAAACTATTTTATAGAACTGGAAAAGATAGTAACAAAATTCATCTGGAAGAATAAATAAAGCTCAAGAATATTAAGGGAATTAATGAGAAAGAAATACAAAGCATGGTTCCTTATCAGTAACAAACTTCAAACTATATTATAAAGCAGCAGTCATCAAAACCATTTGGTATTGACTAAGAAATAGAGTGAGGGATCAGTGGAATATATTAGAAATGTATGACACAATAATCAAAGCCAGTAAAAATCTAACATTTGATAAAACCCCAAACTCCAGCTTCTGAAATAAGAACTCATGATTTGACAAAAATGGCTGGAGAACAGGAAAATAATAGGTCAGAAACCTGGCATAAATCTACATCTCATACCCTATATCCAAATAAGGTAAAAATTAATATATGATTTGGGCATAAAAATAAATTTAAAAAATTTGTAAATAAAAATAAAATAAAAACAAATAAATAAAATGTAATAAATAAATAAAAAGGTATAATAAAAAAATAAATAAAGTAACTACCGATAGTATAAAATATTTAGGAATCTATCTGCTAAGGGAAAATCAGAAACTTTATAAGCAAACCTACAAAACACAAATTAAGTCTAATCTAACCAATTGGAAAAAAAATATTAAATGCTCTTGAATAGGCTGAGCAAATATTATAAAGATGACAATACTACCAAACTAATCTCTTTATTTAGTGCTATACCAATCAGACTCCCCAAAAAACTATTTTAATGATCTAGAAAAATAACACCAAAGGTCATATGGAAAAACATAAGGTCAATAATTTCAAGGGAATTAATGAAAAAAAAATCAAATGAAGGTAGCTTAGTTGTACCAGATCTAAAATTATATTATAAAGCAGCAGTTACCAAAACCATTTGGTATTGACTAAGAAATAGACTAGTTGATCAGTGGAATAGGATAGGTTCAAAGGACAAAACATTCAAGAACTTTAGTAATCTAGTGTTTGACAAACACAAAGACCCCAGCTTTTGGGATAAGAACTCACTATTTGACCAAAATTGCTGGGAAAATTGGAAATTAGTATGGCAGAAACTAGGCATTGACCCACACGTAACACTGTACACCAAGAAAAGGTCAAAATGGGTTCATGACCTAGGCATAAAGAATGAGATTATAAATAAATTAGAGGAACATAGGATAGTTTACCTTTCAGACCTATGGAAGAGGAAGGAATTTATGACCAAAGAACTAGAGATCATTATTGATCACAAAATAGAAAATTTTGATTATATCAAACTGAAAAGTTTTTGTACAAACAAAACTAATGCAGACAAGACTAGAAGGGAAGCAATAAACTGGGAAAACATTTTTACAGTCAAATGTTCTGATAAAGGCTTTATCTCCAAAATATATTTTATCATCTGAACAAGTAAAATTTTCTGCAAGCTATTCATGGAAAAGAAAAAAAAAATTGTTTTTTTTTTTTTTTTTTTTTTAATTTTTTTATTTAATATTACATTATATTTACACTCATTTCTGTTCCGATTTTTTTTTCCCCTCCCTCCCTCCACCCCCTCCCCTAGATGGCAAGCAGTCCTTTATATGTTGGATATGTTGCAGTATATCCTAGATACAATATATGTTTGCAGAACCGAACAGTTCTCTTGTTGCGTAGGAGAATTGGATTCAGAAGGTATAAATAATCCGGGAAGAGAAACAAAAATGCAGATAGTTCACATTCGTTTCCCAGTGTTCTTTCTTTGGGTGTAGCTGCTTTTGTCCGTCATTTATCAATTGAAACTCAGGTCTCTTTGTCAAAGAAATCCACTTCCATCAAAATATGTCCTCATACAATATCGTTGTCGAAGTGTATAATGATCTCCTGGTTCTGCTCATTTCACTTAGCATCAGTTCATGTAGGTCTCTCCAAGCCTCTCTGTATTCATCCTGCTGGTCATTTCTTACAGAACAATAATATTCCATAACATTCATATACCACAATTTACCCAGCCATTCTCCAATTGATGGGCATCCATTCATTTTCCAGTTTCTAGCCACTACAAACAGGGCTGCTACAAACATTTTGGCACATACAGGTCCCTTTCCCTTCTTTAGTATTTCTTTGGGATATAAGCCCAATAGAAACACTGCTGGATCAAAGGATATGCACATTTTGATAATTTTTTGGGCATAATTCCAGATTGCTCTCCAGAATGGTTGGATTCGTTCACAACTCCACCAACAATGCATTAGTGTCCAGTTTTCCCGCATCCCCTCCAACATTCATCATTATTTTTTCCTGTCATCTTAGCCAATCTGACAGGTGTGTAGTGGTATCTCAGAGTTGTCTTAATTTGCATTTCTCTGATCAATAATGATTTGGAACACTCTTTCATATGAGTGGTAATAGTTTCAATCTCATCTCTGAAAATTGTCTGTTCATATCCTTTGACCATTTATCAATTGGAGAATGGCTTGATTTCTTATAAATTTGAGTCAGTTCTCTATATATTTTGGAAATGAGGCCTTTATCAGAACCTTTAACTGTGAAAATGTTTTCCCAGTTTGTTGCTTCCTTCTAATCTTGTTTGCATTAGTTTTATTTGTACAAAGGCTTTTTAATTTGATGTAATCGAAATTTTCTATTCTGTGATCAGTAATGGTCTCTAGTTCATCTTTGGTCACAAATTTCTTTCTCCTCCACAAGTCTGAGAGATAAACTATTCTATGTTCCTCTAATTTATTTATAGTCTCGTTCTTTATGCCTAGGTCATAGACCCATTTTGATCTTATCTTGGTATATGGTGTTAAGTGTGGGTCCATGCCTAATTTCTGCCATACTAATTTCCAATTATCCCAGCAGTTTTTATCAAATATTGAATTCTTTTCCCAGAAGTTAGGGGCTTTGGATTTGTCAAACACTAGATTGCTATAGTTGACTATTCTGTCTTGTGAGCCTAGCCTTTTCCACTGATCCACTAATCTATTTCTTAGCCAATACCAAATGGTTTTGGTGACTGCTGCTTTATAATATAATTTTAGATCAGGTACAGCTAGGCCACCTTCATTTGATTTTTTTTTCATTAATTCCCTTGAGATTCTCGACTTTTTATTGTTCCATATGAATTTTGTTGTTATTTTTTCTAGATCAATAAAATATTTTCTTGGAAGTCTGATTGGTATAGCACTAAATAAATAGATTAGTTTAGGGAGTATTGTCATCTTTATTATGTTAGCTCGGCCGATCCAAGAGCACTTAATATTTTTCCAATTATTTAAGTCTGACTTTATTTGTGTGGAGACTTTTTTATAATTTTGCTCATATAATTCCTGACTTTCCTTTGGTAGATAGATTCCCAAATATTTTATGGTATCAACAGTTATTCTGAATGGAATTTCTCTTTGTATCTCTTGCTGTTGGGTTTTGTTGGTGATGTATAAAAATGCTGAGGATTTATGGGGATTTATTTTGTAGCCAGCTACTTTGCTAAAATTATGAATTATTTCCAATAGCTTTTTGGTAGAATCTCTGGGGTTCTCTAGGTATACCATCATATCATCTGCAAAGAGTGATAGTTTGGTTTCCTCATTGCCTACTCTAATTCCTTTTATATCTTTCTCGACTCTTATTGCCGAGGCTAGTGTTTCTAATACGATATTAAATAATAATGGTGATAGTGGGCAACCTTGCTTCACTCCAGATCTTACTGGGAAAGGTTCCAGTTTTTCCCCATTGCATATGATGCTTACTGATGGTTTTAAATATATGCTCCTGACTATTTTAAGGAAAAGTCCATTTATTCCTATGCTCTCAAGTGTTTTTATTAGGAATGGATGTTGGATTTTATCAAATGCTTTTTCTGCATCTATTGAGATGATCATGTGGTTTTTGTTTGTTTGGTTATTGATATAGTCAAAAGAGGAGTTTTTTAAAGACATAATAGCTAGAGAATGAACTCAGGTAATATCAGACAATTTCAGGTGATTACATTTTCCATTGGATTAAGAAAGAATTTTAGACTAATACTTAAAATGTTAATGATTCATTGCTCTGAAAATATATGTCTTATATAGTATAAAACTGTTAGCATTCACTATTTGTTAGAAGAGCACATTGCTCTTCTTACTTTTTTTAAATAGAAACTTGTATTAGAGTTTCTGAAAACCAATTTCCAACATACTGATTTTTTAAGCTTGATCTCAAATATTTCTCAACAGCATAGAAAATAATATATAGAAGATAATATTCTATTCCTCATACAGTCAACAAGAACTAGTAACAATATTCTAAAACATTTTTATGAGCCAAACATTACAACTCATTGAAAATGTTAAAAAATATATCTAATATTTCTAATGATTTATGTAGAATAAAAGAAAATAGTGATAGAATTGTTGCATTAATTTCCTATATCTAGTAAAAAATCTAGCTCTTAATCTATAAGAATTTTAGTATAACCTCTACAGAACTCACTTATGGGATAAAACTGAGTCTCAGAAATTTCAGGCTCCAAAGATAATGTTTAGAGTCACAAATATCTAAAGAACTATGGATATGAAATGAATGTAGCCGCTCAACCTCAGTTGTAGTTTTGATAATTTCAAGCTTGAAGAAAACTTATTATACTTTTGCTGATCTTATAAAACTGGGAAATCATAGGTAGCAGCAAGAAAAAGAAGTTTGAAAGTATCATTTACACTCTGTGGAAAACATGAATAAGAATTTTTAATCTCATTTGTCTGCTAATCATGATATGAAAATCACTTAATTCTAACCATATTCAAGGACAAATTATCTGATGAATTTCAGCCACTGGCTTAATTTTTATTATTATTTACACACACACACAGACACACACACACACACCATTGCCACCAACAACAACAACACCACCAACAACAACAACACCATCAATAACACCACCACCACCAATCAGAATTTAAATTTTTGCATTTTTAATATAGGTTTCCTTCAATGAGTAATGAACCGCTACAGCATGGGCAGTGCTTTCTCAAAGTAGCCTTGGTCTAATTGAAATGGGTTTCATTAAGATTATGTGAATTAGGGAAATGAGCAGGGAGAAGCAGTGGAGGAGTAATCATACTCAGGAATTCACTCCCTCAATAAACATTTATTAAGTATATACTGTGCGCCAAAACCTGGGTTAAGAATTTCAGAAACAAAGAAAGGCACACACGTTATCCCTGCTCTCAAGCTCTTCATTCTTGAAAAGGGAACAAACATATATTTATGTACAAACAAAAAATGTGCATATATATCTTCCCTTCTGTCTATAACTATATATGTTACATTTATTTTACCCATCTACATATAGAAGATGGAGCTCTCAGCAGATTGATTCAAATTATTGGTGCAGTAGAAAACAAATTCCTTAGCTGAGAGTAATGGAGAGGTTTAATTTAATTTAGGATTAAGAAAGAATAAACAGTTTTGAAGATTTTATTGTTTTGAGTGAGATAGGTTATAATGATGAGCAGAAGTAGATAAGCCTCTAAATACAGGCAAATATACATATATATGTATGTGTGTGTGTATGTATTATATATATACACACACATAAATATATATATATATATATATATATCATATATATATATTCATGTGGTATATAGAGTGAAATATATATGATATATGTTCATGTTTATAGATATAGCATATATATATATATACACACACACACACACACACACATACACATGTATATCTGTATTGTTTCTTAGGATCAATTTCAATATCTTTTAAGAAAAGAGCTGTTATCCTAAAAGGGCTAAGGCCTATATGAGTTTATATAGACAGCACTAAGATTAGAAATTTCCAATTCTAAGGAAATACCACAAAAGGGTTTATAAAAATAATAAACCCTGTAGAAGTTAAACTTCTCAAGGACATGGACTATTTCTTTTTTTTTTTTTTGTCCTTCCATTTCTAGAACTTAACAAAATATTGGGGCTAGTCAAATACATTTACTATGTCTTTAAAATTATTAATACATATCTAATATTCATAACAAATATTTATTTTGATATTGCACTTAACACAAATAATATACAACAATATTAAGTAGAACAGCACTTAATGATAGAAGAAAATGTTCTTGAACTTAAAAAACATTTTAATGTGTCTCTATTTGAGCTGTGCTTTTTTGCTTTATTCTTGCTTCTCTAAATATTAGGCTTATTCTTTATAATTTTAAGCAGTCAAAATCTCAGTATCTCAATACATTTGTAATGAGGAACATTTCATAGAGCATGATCCATGTAGTCCTTCTTGATTCTAGTCAAATACACATGTTGATTCAGTATTTGTGTCCTTTGGGGATGAATTGATTAGGGTTGTGACCTAGCCAGTATTAAAGGATTGGGTAATATGAATTGATAAGTAAACTTTTGAGCAGAAATGGCAATAACTCAAATGTCAGTGAACCCTGTTCTGATCAAAATAACCCCCAAACAAACCAGAATTGCCTTCTTGTTTGTTCTCTTGTGTGAAGTCCGGGTTACTACCCTGGATGCCTTAGAATCAGTTGGAGTCAGGAAAAGTAAAAGTCCTTGGTTTTTATTCTTGGTCTTTAGGAGGAATAGTTTAGCTTCTCCACAACCTCCCTTCTCTTTGTCCACCACCAAAGTGACTCTGGTTTGTCTTACTCCATCCCCTAATCCCTCCTATAATTATCTGTATACACCAAAAGTTGGAGCCAGAACAGAATAGTGAGAAGGGCCATTTTCCAAACATATGTTAATAGAGTATTGTCCAATAAGTAATTAGCCATAAGTACTGGGTAGTCTGATTCCAGTGCACCTATTCAGAGTTTCAGCCCTTTATACTCTTGCTTTGATAATGGCTTGTGAACAATATTTTCATTCACTAAAACTTTTATGATGGAGATAGAGAGATTACCACTTTCCCCTAACTTGCAACAACTTTCACTTGGAGGGTGAACACCATTAGCCAAGCTTGTATTTAGTCTCATGAGAGTCTTATCCATTTTCCCCCCTTTTATAAGTAACTGATTTCACATTATTCTGTAATATTTATGTCTTAGATATTTGCACTACTTCAGGAATCCTGACTTCTCTGTCATGTCTAAGGAAGTTCATTATTGTAATAACTTAATTACCTTTAATATCTCATCAAACATCATATTTCACTTCAGCATTACCCTTTGTCCCTCTGAAAAGAGCTTAACAAAGGTATCTCTTCATTTATTATCTGGCTACCCTATTTTATATATTTCTGAGTGCAAACCATACCCCTGCATCAGAGGTACCTTTTTCTCTACTACTATCCCTGAAATAATACTAGTTTTCAGCTTCCTTTAATGTATTGTTATCCCCCATCAAATTGCAAACTCCTTTGAGGACAAGGACTTTCTCTTTTTTTCATATTTGTATTCACTGTAAACACATCAGTGTGTGGCACAAAGCAGTAGCTTAAAAAATGTTTATTGAGTGATCGGATGCGCCTAAAGTTGTTGGTAACACTATGTTACTTTGAAGTCTTGAAGTCCTATTTTTCCAAGAGTGAAGTATGACAGCAAGGAAAGCTTTTACATGAGAAAGGACAATCAACAAAAAGAACACTTTATTTCTTCTCCCTTCTGACTCCCATCTTATTTGGAAAACAAAATGAATAAAAGAAAAAAACAAACAGAAACACAAACTTCTTTTAACAAACACTTATAGAAAAACCAAAAAATTAAAAAAGAAAAGAAAAGAAAAACTGAATTTGCCATCTCCAAAGTAATAACAGGTCTTAGTCCATACCTAAATCCATAAACTCTCTCTCAGAAAGTATATATAATTCTTCATCTTTGTTCATCTGAAATTATGATTTATCTCTGAAGTATGTGGATCTTTTCAACGAAGCAGTGATTCTGGTTAATTGCAATAGACTCATGTTGGAGAGAGCCATCTGCACCCAGAGAGATGATTGTGTGGACTGAAAGTGGATCACAAGATAGATTTTCATCTTTTTGTTATTGTTTGCTTACTAGTTTTTTTTTCTTTTTTGATATGATTTATCTTATGCAGCATGATAAATGTGGAAATATATTTAGAAGAAGTACATATGTTTAACCTATATTGGATTACTTTCTGTCTAGGAGAGGGAAGAAAGGAAAGAGAAAAAATTGTAACATAGGGTTTTGTAAGGGTGAATGTTAAAAAGTGGATGTGTACATACACACACACACACACACACACACACACACATGGTTGATAATTACATTGGTCAGAATTCTTAAGTCATTCAAATTTCCTTAACTTTTATATTGTTGTTGTAGTATAAATTATCCACTATTATGTCTGGAACAACAGTACATCTATAAAATCATATTCTAAGACTTTCTCAAACTGACTGGCATTCTCTAGGTTTCCAGTTACATATATATACATATACACACATATAAATATATATAATATACACATATTTACATATAGACATCCATAACTATATGATCTATACATAATGTATTTGTATTTTACATAATATAAATATTTATGTTTTATATACGTGTGTATATAATTTATGTATGTATGTATAATATATATATGTGTATATATATATATATATATATATATTATATATATATATTATATATATATACATATTTGTAAAGTTTACATATATTTTCTCCCTCACCTTTTTTGTGCTCTTTTGGTTTTATCTTTTAGTAGTATTGCTAAGTCAAAATACATGCAGTTTCAAATAGTTGTCAAGTTCTAGATATAGTGCATAAATATGTTTATTTTCCTTGAATGTTTGCCTTTGAAAAAATAAACTATGCAAAATGAATGAATATGGAATTCCATTTATTTTGAGTTTCTTTAATTATTGGTGACTTGGAGTGTTTATTTTTATATGACAATTGATAACTTATACTTCTTCCTGCCTCTTCATGTGCTTTTTCCATTTGTAAATTGGGAAATGGCTCTTATTCTTATAAATTTGAATCAATTCTCTTTCTATATTGGAAAAAAAAAGAAGGAATGAAGGAGTGAAGAAAAGAGGAAGGAAGGAAGGAAAGAGAGAAGGAAGATAAAGAAAAAGAGGGAGGTTTTTAAATTTGCTTTTAACATAAGCAAAGTCAAGCAAAACAATCTCATAGGAATTGTAAAGAAAAAAAGGACTTTCTTGTTCTGAATATTTTCCCATTATTTCTCTGTCATGAGGTGAATAATGTTCTTTAGCACCTGGAATCATTTATTTGATATGAATTCTTTATTTTTCAAAACTATTAATTTTTAATACTAGTGTGATAGTGTAATTTGTTCTTCAATTTTGTTTCACCTTCTGTACCATTTCATCAATATCATTCCATTTTTCACTGAAATCATCTTTTAATCCCTTATTTCCTTTTAAGTAATCTCTCCACAATTTCACTGATATAATAGGATAAGCAAATTAGTTTTGATTGCATTGTAATTTTTATTATATTTTTCACCTATAATATATATTATTAGATAATTTTCCTTTCCCCTACTTTAAAGATACCTTTCATGTTTTCCCACTTTGGACAGCCAAATCTAAACTTTAAATAATTTGTTTCTAGATTTGCTGAGGAGAGAGTGACATTTAATCTCCCCAAAAGCGTGGAAAATGGAAACTTTCTCAATAGAGCCAAGACTCAAGCTTGATCCTAACCAGACTATGTGTATGGAATTAGAGTAAAAAGTTCATTGAAAAGGTAGTAAGTAGATCCTAACATATCCTGAATTTACAGGGTCATATAATTTCTCAAAATAAACTGTTCTTTGATCATCAATACTCTTTGGAGAAACCTAACCCACATTTCCCATTTCCTCCTCTATGTTCTAACTTTAACTCCTCTCTTGGAGTTTAATATAATTTTACAGCCTAATAATTTAAAGGCATCCTATTATTTTGAACCATCATTAAAGTAGGTTAGTTAGAGAGAAGTTATTTAAAATAACATTTTGAATTCATGTCAACAGTGTTTTTGAATTTTATTTTATTTTTTAATTAAATAACTTTTTATTGATAGAACCCATGCCAGGGTAATTTTTTACAGCATTATCCCTTGCATTCACTTCTGTTCCAATTTTTCCCCTCCCTCCTTCCACCCCCTCCCCTAGATGGCAAGCAGTCCTTTACATGTTGAATAGGTTACAGTATGTCCTAGATACAATATATATGTGCAGAACCGAACAGTTTTCTTGTTGCACAGGGAGAATTGAATTCAGAAGGTATAAATAATCCGGGAAGAAAAACAAAAATGCAGATAGTTTACAGTCGTTTCCCAATGTTCTTTCTTTGGGTGTAGCTGCTTCTGTCCATCTTTGATCATTTGAAACTGAATTAGCTCTCTTTATCAAAGAGATCTGCTTCCATCAGAATACATCCTCAAACAGTATCATTGTTGAGGTATATAATGATCTGGTTCTACTCGTTTCACTTAGCATCAGTTCATGTAAGTCTCGCCAGTCCTCTCTGTATTCATCCTGCTGGTCATTCCTTACAGAACAATAATATTCCATAATGTTCATATACCACAATTTACTCAACCATTCTCCAATTGATGGGCATCCTTTCATTTTCCAGCTTCTAGCAACTGCAAACAGGGCTGCCACAAACATTTTGGCACATACAGGTCCCTTCCCTTTCTTTAATATCTCTTTGGGGTATAAGCCCAGTAGAAACACTGCTGGATCAAAGGGTATGGACAGCTTGATAACTTTTTGAGCATAGTTCCAAATTACTCTCCAGAATGGCTGGATGTGTTCACAATTCCACCAACAATGTATCAGTGTCCCTGTTTTCCCACATCCCCTCCAACATTCCACATTATCTTTCCCTGTCATTCTAGCCAATCTGACAGGTGTGTAGTGGTATCTCAGAGTTTTCTTAATTTGCATTTCTCTGATTAATAATGATTTGGAGCATATTTTCATATGTCTATAAATAGTTTCAATTTCTTCGTCTGAGAATTGTCTGTTCATACCCTTTGACCATTTATCAATGGGAGAATGGTTTAATTTCTTATAATCTTCATGAATTTAAGCAGTGAAGAGTTATTTTTGAGGCTGGATTAAATAGTTGGTTATGAGGGTAATGAGAGGAGCTTAGAGAGTCGTATGTGCCTGCTCTGCCATCTTGGCTCCGCCCCCAGAAGACGTTTTTAAATTTTAAACAATGAATATTTAACTGTATACAGAAGAGATGAAAACTGAGTCAGTTTTACCACTAATAATTATAATAATAATTCTATTAGAAAGAATAATTTATTTATTAAATTTAAGTGGAACTCTG
Source organism: Antechinus flavipes (assembly GCF_016432865.1). Lineage (NCBI taxonomy): Eukaryota > Metazoa > Chordata > Mammalia > Dasyuromorphia > Dasyuridae > Antechinus > Antechinus flavipes. Next base: position 277,140,164 of record NC_067400.1, read on the forward strand.
TATTCTAATTATAATTATCAATAGATAGAAATGTTCAACTTTTTTTAGTTTCTGCTTTGAAATAAATTCAAGATTTGAAAATTAAAATATTTTTCATTACTTATACAAATGATTTTAATCAAAGCAGAACATTTTATCAAGAGAACATAATGATTAATGATGACAAAAGGACTTCATACAAGACAATAACTAATAAATATGCTATTTCCCTGTGTTGTACATTATTTGAAATTAATGAAATCTCATACATTTGGCTTCTCTGGGTTTTATTTATCATTGTAAATTTAATTAGCTAAATATTTTGATGGGATGCTTACTCTATGTGCATCACTGGGTTAGGTATTGTGAAAACAAAAAAAAAAATACTAGAAATTGTAAAATCAAGAAGTTTAAAATTAACCTCAGGCCAATCATTAATTTTATATCTTAAATTCATTTGTTTATTTTTTAATACACATTGCTTTATGGATCATGTTGGGAGAGAAAAATGAAAACAAAAGAGAAAGACCATTGGAAAGGAAAAAAAAAAAACAGAAAAAAGTTAAAAGAGCATGTGTTTATTTACATTAAGTCTCCATAGTATTTTTTTCCACATGCAGATGAGATTTTCTGTTCAAATTATATTGGTACTGTTTTAGATCACTGAAAATCTGAGAAGAGCCAAATGTTTCATAGTTTATCATCACACATTCTTGCTGTTATTGTGTTATTGTTTCATTCAGCATCAGTTCATATAAATCTTTCCAGGCCTTTCTAAAATCTGCATTTCATCATTTTTATAGAACAATAATATTCCATTACCTTCATGTATCACAACTTATTCATGCCCAATTGATGGGCATATATTCATTTTCCAATTAACAAGAGCTGCTACAAAGATTTTTGCACATTTAGGTACTTTTATCTCCTTTATAATTTCATTGGGATACAGACCCAGTAGGGCCACTGCTGGGTCTGTATCCCAATGAAATTATATTTTACCCAGTAGGGTCAAATGGTATGCATACTTTGATAGTCCAATAGATCATTTCACAACTCCACAATAATGCATTAGTATCCAGTTTTTTCCACATCCCCTCCAAAATTTGTCATATGTTTCCTTGTCATTTTAGCCAATCTGAGAGGTGTGAGTTGATACCTCATAGCTGTTTTAATTTACATTTTGCTGATCAATACTGATTTAGAGTATTGTTTTCATATGACTATAGATGGCTTTAATTTCATCATCGAAAAACTGTCTGTTCATATCCTTTGACCATTTATCAATTGGGGAATGACTTATAGTCTTATTTGGCATAGTTCTTTATATATTTTAGAAATCAGACCTTTATCAGAAATACTGGCTGTAAATTTTCCCCCAAAACTTTGTACTTCTCTTTTAATCTTGTCTTTGTTGTTTTTGTGTGTTCAAGCCCTTTTTAATTTATTGTAATCAAAGTTGTTCTTTTGTCTTTCATAATATTCTCTAGTTCTACTTTGGTCATAAATTCTTCCCTTTTCCAAAGATAGGTAAATTATCCTTTGCTTTCTTAATTTGTTTATGGTATCATCCTTTATGCCCAAATCATATATTCATTCAGACTTTATTTTGATATGGATATAAGATGTAAGTCTATGTCAGGTTTCTGACATTATTTTTCTGTTTTATTTTCAGCAGCTTTTGTCAAATCATGAATTCTTATTCCAGAAGCTGGGGTAATCAAATACTAGGTTACTATTGGGCTTGATTACTGTGCCATGTGTATCTTTCCAATATATCCCACTGACCCACCACTTTATTTCTTGAGGGAGTTTCATACTAAATAGTTTTATTATATATTGCCATAGTAAATACATTTGCTAAGAACTACTTAAGGCTGACTGACTAAATTAATTCTCAACTGATAATTTTAATAGAAAATGGGAGACATAGTGGTGAAGGGTCATGAATCATTGAAAAAAATATTACAAATGTCATTCTGTCTTAGCTGATAATACAATATGTAGATACAGCCTTGAAGAGAAGTATATATTAAAATAATAATTATCATAATAGCTATAATAATAATAATTTTGATAGCAATAATAGTGATAGCTATGGTTTCATAGGTAGAGAAAATAATAACTATAGTTGTAGTTGTAGTAGTAGTAAAAAGGACCAAATTCAAAGTGCCCATGTTGAATTTTGATTATAATAGGGAGCATGAAAAAGGTAAAAATAATAGATATAGATATGCATATTATATCCTCATCTATGAAATTACTTTTTTCTATATTTAGTGTAACCTTTCTATGACATAATTTTTTAGAGAGAAATAAGATGTTCCAACCAAATACTCATAGACTCTCATTCATATGTACCATGATATTTTGATGACTTAGGAAATTATATATTGTGAAAGAATGGAGAATTGAGATATGTTGTAGTTTTTATTGGGAAAAAAATAAACACAAACATCCTTACCAGAAAGACAATTCTGCTGCTCTAATTGTTGAGCCTTACTGCTTTGTTATGCATTATTCTCTAGCTAGTCTCTTTTTCTTTTTACCTCTACAGAAAAGAAAACAATGAAATCAGGAAAAAAATTAAAACAGAAAAATGGAAGAGTTCCTTTTTTAAAAATATGATATTCTAGCTCATTAGAACTTTCACCAAATACTCTATATTAAACAACTGAATGGCGTTGACCTTGCAAAGATCTGCAACAGATCCATTTAATTTATATCTTCTTTCGAATATAAATGATTGTGCCTTACTTTTTGATAATCTGAAGTGCTCCTTAAATTAATTATTATCATAACAACAACCATGTTGGTGATTATTATATACATCTTTTCCTCTGTTTAATTTATCTCAAATTTGTTCTATGTCTTTATTATGACTATCAATGTCCCTCCATGCTCACTCCTTCCCTCACACCATCATCTCTCCCTTGGCCTCACTGTAATTCTTTCTTAACATGGATAATATATTAAACAGTTCATCTATATACTTTTAATTTTTTCTTGATCCCCTGGCCTCCATTACTCATTGCTTATTATAAACAATTCTGGATTATCTTTGCCATCTGCTGTCTGTGGTTTTATAATTATATATATATATATATATATATATATATATATATATATATATATGTATGTATATATGAATATTTACATATATGTGTATTATAAAATGATGCAGAAAAAAGTTATTAAAACCTCATTTATCAGGTCCACTACAAGTGGATATTATTTCATCTCAACTGAGTTTTCACAGTTGTCTGGCTGTCATTTTATTCTTCTAATTGACTTTATCACTTTAACCATAGAAAAGTTACAAATGTTCTTCCCAATGCTCATATATTATTCTTTTTTTCTTCCCTTGCTTCCTCTCTCTTAGTGGAAGATTTTATCTTCTTTGAAGGACAACAGCAATTCTCTACTACTTCACATCTCAAAATTTTCATATCTCCTGTTCTTTTTTTCTTTTTCTTTGAGGAAATACTTTTCATTACCAAGTTAATCCTTTTATGTTTTCCCTGAATCCCATCCTGTCCCAACTAGTTCAGGAGTTTGTTCTTTTGCAATTCCCTATATCTCTCCAATCTTCAATCTCTTATTACCTACTGCAACCATTTCCTGTCTACAAAAGAGTCTAGGTTTTCCTCTTCTTAAAAAAAAATCACCTCTCTTAACATTCTATAAAACAAAACTGTGTAAGGATAAAGTGAGACATTTGTAAAGTGTTTAAAAAATTAAAACACTATGATACATACTAATTATTGTTGTTACTTTTATGGTGTTATGATATATTTCTGTTGTTGTTATAAATATATTCCATCTTTAACAGTCAAAATACAAGAAAAATCATCTGTACTCTATTTGCTTTTTCTTTAACATTCCATATATTTATTGACATCTTGAAGTTTCATGTATAGCCATGTCACTTGAATGAAAGTGCTTTATTCAGATTTTAAAATTGAAAACCTTTTCTTAGTACAAATTCATCCTATTGAGTTATCTGCTATTCCTGATACTGTCAAATGTCTTTTTTACTTGAATACATACTTTGCCCTTGACTGTCATGACATTTTTTCATGGTTCTACTTGAATACTGCTAAAGGCTTCTTCTCAATCACACTGCCTGGTTTATAAAACATTTTCCCACTTTAAATGAATGTGCCCTAGAGCTTTGCAGAGGGCCTTCTTTTCTTTTTATGCTCTCTTTTTGGTAAATTCATGGGTTTCCATTGATTCAATTATCTCTCCACAGATAAATCTCAAACCTATTTTTATCTAGCCATAATCTCCATAATCTCACTTATGAATTTCACTCTCATATTCCCAGTTGCCTGATGGATATTTCATTTACTAAAAAGTGAATTTAGAGTCAATTGTTTTTAGTGATTCAGCTCTGAATTACCAAACCAGGGGCCAGTATCAGAAAGTTAAAAAAAATGTTTCTAGTGAACCATATGAATTTATCAAATACTTTGCATGTGTATGGTTGTCTATTTTAATTACTATTATCATTAAAAAATAAATTCTTTCACACATAATATGTTTAGATACAGAGCAAATTTGTATATCTACTATATCATATATGTGCACAAAACATAGTACATTGTAATATACACAATCTATATACTTTTGAATTGGTTTTCTGGAAGTCACTGATACTCTTAATTGTAATTTTGTTGTCATCAGTAATATCATCTATGAACTTAGACCCAGTCTGTTTCTCTGTACCTAATATTCAATGTGAAACCCATTAGTGTATCAGTCTACTTGTGACTCTGTTTCCCATTCCTGTAACTTTTCTAAGCAAAATATTCCTCCCCAACCACTTTTTCTATATACAATATCTTTTTCTTTTAGAATGCATACTTTTTGGTAGCAAGGATCATTATAATTTTTGATTTATATAATTTGCTTGACACATGTTAAGCAAGTAATTGCATTTTGATTTACTTGTTTAATTAATTTGGGCAAACCAATGAAGGTTCAAGTATGACACATCAAAAATGTAACTCATTATTTCTCCCTCTTTAAATCAATTCTTCCAAATAGCATATTTTCTGCATAATATTTAAACTTAGAGGTTTGAATCATCAGAACCTTAACTCTTCTATTTCCTTAACTTCCACATATCTCATCAGTCACCAAGTTTTCTTCATACTACTTTGATAATACCTCTTCATATATCTTAGACAAAGATAACTTTAATCCTATTTGCCACTTCACAAGTACAGGACCACACTAATTGTCCTATATATTATAGATTTCATTATGGTCATTTTGCTTCTAGTGCTTTCCTTCTGATTCAATTTTTACAGAGCTCACAAAATATTTTTCCACTTCACTCTCTTAGTCAAAAATATCTAGTAAATTTCTCTTACATCTTTTTTGAAAATAAAATTCCTTTGGCTGACATTTGAAGTCACAATCTAGATACATTTAAATACACCATCTTGACGCTGGTAATTGTCAAATCTACCTTTTCTATTTCTACTCCTTTCCTGACCTCTAGTCTTATGACTTCAATTGCCTTGGACATCATCAAATAGATGACTAGTAACTCCATATGTTTAATGACTTTCTTTATTTCTGTAAAGGACAACCCCAGTCTTCCAGGCCATTGGATTTACTACCCATCAATCATACTGCATACCTCACTATCTCTCATCCCCATATCCAAGCTCTTGCCAAGGCCTGTTGATTTTACCTCTCCAATATCTCTTCAACATACTTCCTTTTCTCCTCTGACATTGCTTCCACTCTAATGCAAGTCTTTATCATCTCATGCTGGGGTTATTTCAATGGCCTGCTAGTGAGTCTACCTGCTTCATATATCTTCTAATTCCAATCCATTCTCCATTAAAATTCTAAAATTATTTTCCTAAAATGACGATCTGATCATGTTGCCCCTTCTTGCTCAATTAATTCCAGTGGCTTTCTATTGCCTCCAGGAATGAATACAAAATGCTCTCTTTGTTATTTAAAGCTCTTCATAACTTAGCCCATGCTACCTGTGCAGTTTTCTAATACCATATTAACTAACATACACTATTCTATTCTATCACACTAGCATCCTGGCAGTCCACTTCCATTGCTCAATTCTGGGCATTTTCTTTGACTGGACCTCCATAAATTCTTTTTAATCCCAACTGAAATTCCACCTATTACAAAAAGGCTTCCTGAACTCTTCTTAACTCCAGTGATTTCATTTTTCTAATTATTTTTGATTTACTCATATATAGCTTACTTTTTTATATACTTAAATGCTGGCTACCCCCATCAGATTGTAAGTTCTTTGAGGATAGAGCCTGTCATTTGCTTCTTTTTGACTTCTCAATACTTATAGTGCCTGGAACATAGTAGATGTTTAATAAAGATAATTGAATTGAAGTGAATCTACCTTTACAGCTTATTTATTTTTGTTCCCTATTTTATTCCCTGACTTTTCCCCAGCTATTTCATGGACTTGACATAATGTCTTTCATTTCTAGATTTTGCTGAACTATATACTATGTAAATAATGTATTTATAGTTTTTCTGCCATTTTAGCTTCTTTTAATGCATAACTCCAATGTTCTCTCCTATATGAATGTATCTCTAATTTCTCCAAGTACTTAGACTCAGATTCTTGCTCTTTTATTCACTGCCTCTATGACTATTGATGAATCACATGACCTTTCTGGATCTGAGTTATCTTACTTGTAAAATGAAGGACTTGTGCTAGATGACCTCTGACCTCCATCATAGGTCTATATTTGTGATAATGTGATTTTACAATTTGTTAAATAAAAATTGAACTTTTGTTCTGACATTAACTCTAATATGATAGTGAAATGATGGACTATCCAAGTATAAATATAAGAACAAATGATTCACAGTAGATTTATAAGATATTAATAATGACTTCAACTTACTGTGTTAATCTTTAAAAGATAGAAATATTTTTTTCTTAGTTTAGCATTACACAATCACTGAAGATCATTTTTTTTTCTTAGAATACATGAATAACTATGGAAATATTGTATTAAGTGTGAAAATATTATTTTGTGATTTGATTTATCTAAATCTGAGAGGGCCAGATTGAGATCTCCTGCTATTATAGTTTTGCTGTCTGTTTCTTCTCGCAACTCTCTTAACTTCTCCTTTAGGAAGTTAGATGCTATACCACTTGGTGCATACATGTTTAATACTGATATTGCGTCATTGTCTATAGTACCCTTTAGCAAAATATTGTTTCCTTCCTTATCTCTTTTGATTAGATTGATTTTTGCTTTTGCTTGATCTGAGATAAGGATGGCTACCCCTGATTTTTTTTACTTTACCTGAAGCATGATAGATCCTGCTCCGGTCTTTTATCTTTACTCTGTATGTATCTCCCTGTTTTAACTGTGTTTCCTGTAAACAACATATTGCAGGGTTCTGACTTTTGATCCAGTCTGTTATCCACCTCCTTTTTTATGGGAGAGGTCATCCCATTCACATTTACAGTTAAAATTACTACTTTTGTATTTTCTGCCATCCTAATATCCCCAAATTATGCTTTTCTTTTTCTTGCTCTCTTTCCCCCCTTCCCTAGTATTAAACTTATTGGTCCCACTTGCATCATGCAGCTCTCCCTCTTTAGTATCTCTCCCTTCTCCCTTGAATCCCTTTCCCTTTCTTGTACCCTTCCCTTATTACTCTTTTTCCTTTTCCCTTTTCCTCTTCCACTTTTTAATGAGGTGAGAGAAGATTCTCTGTAAAGCAAATATGTCAATTATTTCCTCTTTGGGCCAACTCTGATGAGAGTAGGATTCACACAATGTTCCTCTCTCTCTCTACCTTCCCTCAGATATGATAAGTTTCCTTTGCCTCATCATCGCACGTAGTTTCCCTCTTTTTCCCTTTTTCTGACACTGTCTCCTTTCCATTTCTACTTCCCTTTTTTATGTTATATCAGTAAAATCAAATTATACATGTGGTTTTTATGTATATCCACAACAGAAATACAGTTCTCAAGAGTTCCTTTTACCTTTTTCTACTTCTCTTGAGTCCTGTTGTTGATCAAATTTTTTGTTTAAGTCTGTTTTTTTTTTCCTTAGAAACAAATTGAATTCCTCTGTTTCATTAAATGTCCATCTTCTTCCATGGAAAAAAATGCTCAGCTTACCTGGGTAGTTTATTCTTGGCTGCATTCCAAGTTCTTTTGCCTTTTGGAATACCAGATTCCAGGTCCTTTGATCCTTTAATGTTGAAGCAGCCAGATCTTGCATGACCCTTATTGCAGCACCTCAATATTTGAACTGTGTTTTCATGGCTGCTTGTAAATTTTTTTTCTTTATTCTGAAAATTCTGAAGTTTGGCCACAATATTCCTCGGAGTCTTTATTTTAGGTTCTTTTTCAGAAGGTGTTTGATGAATTCTTTAAATGCCCATTTTCCCTTCCGGTTCTATTACTTCTGGACAGTTCTCTTTGATGATTTCTGGTCCAGGTTATCTCTCCTAGATCTATTTTCCAGGTCTGTTGTTTTTCCTAGTAAATAGTTGACATTTTTTCCAATCTTTCATTTTTTTTTTTTTTTTTTTTTGGTTTTGCTTGACGGATTCTTGATGTCTCAATGAGTCAATCATTTCTATTTATTCAGTTCGGATTTTTAGTGAGTTATTTTCTTCATTAGCTTTTTTTACTTCTTTTTGTATATGTCCAAATGAGTTGTTTCCAAATGGAATTTTTTTCCAATTCACTATTTTTTTTTTAGTGAATTATTTTCTTTTTCGAGTTCACAAATTCTGTTTCCTTGCACTTCTTGGGAGGTTGTTACCTTTTCCAATTCACATTTCAGGAAGTTGTTTTCTTTTTCCACTTTATCAAATTTTTCTTTTAGGGAGTTATATGCCTTTTTTGTACTCTCTTGCATAGCTTCTCTTTCCTTTCCCCATTTTTCTTTTAGTTCTCTTTTAAGGTTTTTAATAGTCTCTTCTAGGAGAGCCTTTTGTATTAGGGACCAATAATTGTGTGGAGACTGTCTGCTATTAGTTTCTTCTGGGTTAAAAAGCTGTTCTCTTTCTGTATAGAAAATATCAATTGTTCTTTTGATTTTTTTTACTCATTTTGCTAATGCCTGTAGGGTCAGCCTTCAGAGCCAGGAAGTTACCAGTTTCCTCTGCAGAGCAGTGAAAGGTATATGGATGGGTAGCTGTCCTGCCAGCCGGCTACAAAAAGCAGCGAGATACTGGAGTGCTCTGGGAAAGAGTTCACCACCCTGGAATAACTCAGGCCTGCAGGACCGAGCTGGGAAAGTGCCCTGCATAGAACCCCTCTTCCCTTCCCCCCCACTCCCCTCCCCCCCCCCAAATAATAACTGCCCTGGGGCTAGACGCTGAGCAGTGAGAGTTTCACTACCCCAAGCCAAAGCTTGCCCTGGGGCTGTGGGTGTTAGCAGTTGAGCAGTGAATGGATTTGCAGGAACAGGAAGTGTCTGCTTGGGAAGAACTTTCTGCTGGGGAAGTTCTATTGCCCCAGGCTGAGACCAATTAGAGGCTGCCCAGGCTGTGCCCCCCTGCCATACAGATTTATAGCTGCCCCCACAAAAGCCCCAAACTGCAGGATGTGGCTGCAGGGCTGTGTTAAAGTCTGCCTGAGTCACTTCTGGGTTTGAATGGTTACAGCCAGATCTCGTTAGGTTCTGGCATTTTTTAGAGTTCCCTCGGTTTTAGGCTTTAATTTCTCTGCCAGTTTACTGCTTTGTAATCAAGGCAGAGCAGTTAGCCTATAGCAGAGTTGTCTCTATAACTTCTCTAGCCACAGAGATCACCCCTGCCCCTGGTCTGCTCAGGATGCTACTCTCTCCCTGCCTGCACTGGTCTATTCCTGGCCCCTCAGGACAAACCTTTCCTGTCAATCTTCCAGATTGACTTGTGCTGGTAAGTGGTAGTACTTCTAATCTTCATGAATTTAAGCAGTGAAGAGCTATTTTTGAGACTAAATTAAATAGTTGGTTATGAGGGGAATGAGAGGAGCTTAGAAAGTTGTGTGTGCCTTCTCTGCCATCTTGGCTCTGCCCTCTTGAACATTAAATCTGAAATTTTCAAATAAAACTTTAGGAGAATGGATTTTTCTTTTCTTTTTTTTTTCTTTTTTAATACACATTGATTTATGAATCATGTTGGGAGAGAAAAATCAGAACAAAAGGGAAAAACCTTGGAAGAGGAAAAAAAACAGAAAAAAAGAAGTAAACATAGCATGTGTTAATTTACATTCAAGATCCAGAGTTCTTTTTCTGGATGCAAATGGCATTTCTACCCAAAATCTATTAGGATTTCCTTGGATCACTGAACCTTTGAAAAAAACCAAGTCTTTCATAGTTGATTATTGCACATTCTTGCTTGGATGATATACAATTTATTCCTGGTTCTTCTTACTTTGCTCAGCATTAGTTTGTATAAATAAGCCAAGGATTTTCTAAAATCATCTTGTTCATCATTTTTATAAAGCAATCACATTTTATTATCTTCATATACCAAAACTTCTTAAGCATTACCCAACTGATAGGCATCTACTCATTTTCCAATTCTTTGCTACCAGAAAAAGAGCAGTTACAAACATTTTTGTACATCTGGGTCCTATCCCCTCCTTTATGATTTCCTTGGGATACAGACCCAGCAGTGACATTGCTGGATCAAAGGGTATACACAGTTTGATAGAACTTTGGCCATAGTTTCAAATTGCTTTCTAGAATCACTGGCTCATTTCACAACTCCACCAACAATGAATGTATCCCAGTTTTCCCACAAACTTTCTAACATTTTTCATTATATTTACTTTTAAAAAATAGTTCTTTATTTTCAAAATATATGCAAAGGTAGTTTACTACATTTGCCTTTGCAAAAGCTTGTTTTTTTCTCCTCCTTTCACCCATTCTCTTCCTAAGATAGCAAGAAATCCAATATATGTTAAACATATAATTATCTTTATCTTCTCCTGTCCTTTTAGCCCATCTGTGAGGTCTGAAGTGGTACCTCAGAGTTGTTTTAATTTACATTTATCTAATCAATAATGATTTAGAGAATTTTTTCATATGATTATAGTTGACTTCAATTTCATCATCTGAAAAGTATCTGTTCATAACCTTTGACCATTTACTAATTAAACAATGACAAATTCTTATAAAATTACATAGTTCTTTATATATTTTAGAAATGAGAATTTTATTAGAAACACTGTTGTAAAAATGTTTCCTACTTTCATATTTCCCTTTTAATCTTATTTGTTGGTTTGATTTATACAAAAGCTTTCTAATATAATTATAATCAAAGTTGTCCACATTGCCTTTCATAATATTTTCTATTTCTTCTTTGTTCATAAATGTCTCCTTTCTCCAAAGATATGATAGATAAATTATTCCTTGCTCTCTTAATTTGCTTATAGTATCATCTTTTATGACCAAATCATGTATCCATGTTGAGCTTATTTTGGTAGTGTGTGTGAGGCACAGGTCTATGCCCTGTTTCTGGCATAGCACTTTCCAAATTTTTTCCAGAAATTTTTGTCATGTAGTGAGTTCTTCTCCCAGAAGCTGGGGTTTGGGGGTTTATCAAATAGCAGGTTATTATATTCCTTGACTATTGTGTCTTGTGAACTTAATCTATTCCATTAATCAACCACTCTGTTTCTAATCCAGTACCAAATGATTCTGATGATTGCTGCTTTATAATATAGTTTTAGGTTTGATACTGCTAAACCACTATCCTTTGCCTTTTATTTTTTTATTTATTCCATGATATTCTTTACCTTTTCTTCTTTCAAATGAAAATTTTATAATTTTTTCTAGTTCTATATAATATTTTTTGCCAGTTTGATTGGCATGGCATTTTACATATATTCTAATTTAGGCAGAATTCTCATTTTTAATTATATTAGCTCAGCCTACCCATGAGCAATTGATATTTTTCAAATGGGTTAAATCTGACTTTATTTGTGTGAAATATTTTGTAATTGTGTTAATATAGTTCCTCAAACACTTTATTTTATCTACAGTTATTTAAAATGGAATTTTTCTTTCTATTCCTTGCTCTGCTCTGTGTGTGTGTGTGTGTGTGTGTGTGTGTGTGTGTATGTATGCTGAAGATTTGTGTAGGTTTATTTTATTTCCTGCACCTTTGCTAAAGCTGCTAATTCTTTCAAGTAAGTTTTGTATGATTTTGTATGATTCTCTCAACATATTAACACATAATCTGCAAAGAGTGGTAGTTTTATTTCCTCGTTGCTTATTCTAATACCTTTAACTTCTTTTTCTTTTCCTATAGCTAAAGCCAACAATTCTAGTACAATGTTGAATAATATGGTAAAAGTACAAAACTCAAACACCTAATGAGATAAATTTCAGGATATTCCTTGAAATTGATTGAGGCTACAGGGTTGGGGAATTGGTTCTATTTATCTTAAGATTTACATATTAAAGTATCAGTTTTCACTATTTTTGTAACTCAGTAAAGTAGTAAATCAGTTTGTGGGCATGAAGCAATACATGTAGTCCCTAAATTTTCCTTTTTTATACAAGACCCATTTCATATATACATATATATATATATATATATATATATATATATATATATATATTCTTTCAGTTTTTTAATTTGTAGCATAGGAGTGACTCAATTATGGGAAAACAGAAACTTTTGATTCTAAAGTGATGAATGTAAATACTTTGTTGTGGTATTTTTTTTTCTTCTAAAAAAATCCTTCATCTCCAGAACTTCTACTGTTATGTCCCTCTCTCCTGATTGATGAGTTTTTCATGTGGATTATTTCTTCAGCCTGAGCTGCCTCCAGTTCTATCTATTGATTGTGGGCTATTTCCCTGTTACCTGATTTCAATCTTCCTGGAGTGATACTGCCTTGATTAATGGGATCTTTAAATGGTCCATTATTTCAAGCCTTGTGGTTCCAGACATATATCAACTTTCTCTTTGACTTCCTTGTTAATGTTCTCTCCTATTATCTAGTACCTTGCATATTCAATGTGATACCCTCTTCTCATACTTTCATATTTTCATACTTCATCAAATAATTATATGTGAAGTTATCCATGCATCAATAGTTCTACTGTACATCCCCACATTTTCTATCGCAGAATATTCTCTCTCTCTTATATTTATATATTTCCTTCCTCTGTTTGAATGCAATTTCCTTGTGGACTAGCACTATCCTCCTTTTTGTATTTATATACACCAATTAGGACTGCTTAGCATTTTAAAAGCATTTAATTAATTGTTATTAATTCATCCATTCCTCCTTTTTATATTTGACACCTATCACACTGCCCAGCATATAGCATTTTCTTTATTTGTGCTTGCTAAATGGAACTGAATTGTTAATTCAGCAAATAAATATATAAGTAGGTAAATGAAGTAAAAGAAAGAATGAAAAAAAGATCACTCAAGCAGATCTATTGATTGTAGACCTAACAAACATTACTTTGAACTTTTACTCTACAATGGTTGTTTTGATATCCTGAAGCTATAATTACTATTTCCTCAGAAACACATTTTAGTGACATTAGAAGATCTGCTTAGGGGTTTGCCTTCTACAAAAACAGTCTTGCTTCCAGAGAAACTCCTCTGGTAGCAATTCCAACTGAGTCTGCTTTAGGGTTTTACATTACAAATTTCTGACCTGAGCCTATCTGCATGGGCTATTAGTGTTTCAGCAAATTGACTAGTTAATTGAAAGATCTAACCAGGAACACTACTCACACTGCTATGACTTCACTTCTTTTTATTCACTTAACTTAAAACTATAATATAAAGTAAATGAAAGTTTCGTATATAATATTATTGAATTTTAAGCAATATCTTATTATTTATTCAATGTTTTATGGCATATTTCAGAAAAGTAATGAAAGAATCAGATGACTCACTATATATCTTTTTAAGGTTTGGTGGGAACGATTTGGAGCAAATATCAGATTAGAACATAAAACATTCAAATCAAAAGTTTGGCAGTGTCCTTGTATCAAGTATGGGTACGTCTGTTGCATGTTATATCATAGTGATCACCTTTGTTTCTTTTACTTTTTTTAATTTTAGTTAATTACTGCTAGACAATTATAGTTGCAATGATCTCTAGTTTTCATGTATGAAATTGGCCTAAATTAAGGCTATGCTAATTGACAACTACAGAAAGAAATTCCAAATTTGCTATGATTTAAGATGCATTAGAATATCAATATTCCTTTTCAGTTTCTCAGATGCTTCCCTTCTTTGTCTAACAGTAACTAGAACTTAAAATTCTGTCTGTGTATATGGGTATGTGTACATATGGATATGTACCTGTATATGGGTATTCACAAAATACAATTATTTCACATTCAAATAGTGATGTATCCCCACTTTATCTTCTTCCCTCACTCCCTCTGTCCTCTTCTTTTTTCTCCCTTTCTCTCTCTCTCTCCTTTTTCTTTCTTTTTTTCCTAAGCCTGGTACCAATATAATGAACATTAGGGAGTAAGAGGAAGCATAACTGTATATGAAAAAGTATTTGACTTCTGCATTTCCAGCTTGAGCAAGATAGAGAGATCCAGACTCAAAAAAAGAAAGGAACAAAAAATTAATGAAAGGACAAGTCAATATGTTAGGAAAGAAAATGAGATCACCCCTTATCCTATCTTCCTCAAATTGATAATTTGAATGTGAATTATCTTTTAGCTTTATGATAATAGACTTGCTTTTCAAAAAAATAGTTTAGTATTCAGTAGAACAGTATATTAAAGCTATTAGTATTTCACCTGCTTAGCTGTTACAAATTGATATAAGTGTAATAGGTCCTTCCCCCAGGCCTTCCTTTTCTGTTGCAGAAAGTTGAAATTTGATCACCAGTAGATTTTCTATATCTGCTTCTGCTTTTGTATGACTCAGCAATGCATTGATTTCCTTATTCTTTGTAGAAACAAAGCTCTATTGACATATTAAAAAGGCCCTTGGGACTCATTTTCCTTCCTGTTTTAAAAATGTAGAAGACTCTTTAAGCTATCTGACAAGTTATAAGGAAATAAAATCCTTTAGCAAATATAAATCACAAACAAATGGCCTGTTTATGTTAATTGGCACCAGGGTTAGTAACACTATGCTTTTTATATCATATATCATATATAACACAGTACCTTCTGAGAACTCAAGAATCTGGTAGTCATTTGGTAGAAATACCAAAATCTACTGACTTGAAAGGGGTATCAGTAGGGATATCAGTAGTTTCATGTTCAGTAGAAGAGCCTAATTGTAAGAACAGGTGTATGTCTGTGGGATAGTTTATTTCCAGGAGGAGACAACTTCTTAGAAGCAGCAAGAATAGTACAAAAAAAAAAGAAGAAGAAGAACCAGAAAGAAAGAGAGGGAAAAGGGAAGGGCAAAAAAAAGACAAAGAGACAGAGGAAAAGAAACAAAAAACAGAGTGAGGAAAAACCGAGAGAGATACAGAGAGAGGGAGAGAGAGACAGAGGCACACAGAAACAGAGATATATACACTAGGGACAAATTTGAGTGCCATTTGATATTTGATAGGCTTATATTCAGGGAGGGGAGAACTAGATAATCACCAGGCTTAAAAACATGGTTTGTTTCCAAAAAAAGCATGGTTAAGAATCTCAGCTGATTGTATTATAAGGATGATCTGCTGGATTATGTTCTAATTGTTCCATAACTGTATTGCTTATGATTGTTTTACTTTTTTGAAAATAAACCACCTGTTCCTGACTGATGTTTATAATAAGAAAATTTTCTTTTTTTTTTAATAACTTTTTATTGATAGAACTCATGCAGGGTAATTTTTTACAACATTATCCCTTGCATTCACTTCTGTTCAGATTTTTCCCCTCCCTCACTCCACCCCCTCCCCCAGATGGCAAGCAATCCTTTACATGTTGAATAGGTTAAAGTATATCCTGGATACAATATGTGTGCAGAACCGAACAGTTTTCTTGTTGCACAGGGAGAATTGAATTCAGAAGGTATGAATAATCCGGGAAGAAAAACAAAAATGCAAGCAGTTTATATTCATCTCCCAATGTTCTTTCTTTGGGTGTAGCTGCTTCTGCCCATCTTTGAGCATTTGAAACTGAATTAGCGCTCTTTATCAAAGAGATCCATTTTTATCAGAATACATCCTCAAACAGTATCATTGTTGAGGTATATAATGATCTCCTGGTTCTGCTCTTTTCACTTAGGATCGGTTCATGTAAGTCTCACCAGTCCTCTCTGTATTCATCCTGCTGGTCATTCCTTACAGAACAATAATATTCCATAACATTCATATACCACAATTTACTCAACCATTCTCCAATTGATGGACATCCTTTCATTTTCCAGCTTCTAGCCACTACAAACAGGGCTGCCACAAACATTTTAGCACATACAGGTCCCTTTCCCTTCTTTAGTATCTCTTTGGGGTATAAGCCTAGTAGAAACACTGCTGGATCAAATGGTATGCACAGTTTGATAAGTTTTTGAGCATAGTTCCAAATTGCTCTCCAGAATGGCCAGTTGTGTTCACAATTCCACCAACAATGTATCAGTGTCCCTGTTTTCCCACATCCCCTCCAACATTCTACATTATCTTTCCCTGGCACTCTAGCCAATCTGACAAGTGTGTAGTGGTATCTCAGAGTTGTCTTAATTTGCATTTCTCTGATTAATAATGATTTGGAGCATATTTTCATATGTCTATAAATAGTTTAAATTTCTCCATCTGAGAATTGTCTGTTCGTATCCTTTGACCATTTATCAATTGGAGAATGGTTTGATTTCTTATAAATTAGAGTCAATTCTCCATATGTTTTGGAAATGAGGCTTTTATCAGAACCTTTAATTGTAAAAATGTTTTCCCAGTTTATTGTTTCCCTTCTAATCTTGTCTGCATTTGTTTTGTTTGTACAAAAACTTTTCAATTTGATATAGTCAACATTTTCTATTTTGTGGTCAATAGTGATCTCTAGTTCTTCTTTGGTCATAAATTCTTCCCTCTTCCACAGGTCTGAGAGGTAAACTATCCTATGCTCTTCCAATTTATTTATGATCTCATTCTTTATGCCTAGGTCATGAACCCATTTTGACCTTATCTTGGTGTATGGTGTTAAGTGTGGGTCAATGTCTAGTTTCTGCCATACTAATTTCCAATTTTCCCAGCAATTTTTGTCAAATACTGCCTTCTTATCGCAGGAACTGGGGTCTTTGGGTTTGTCAAACACTATATTATTAAAGTTATTGGTTGTTTTGTCCTTTGAACCTAACCTATTCCATTGATCAACGAGTCTATTTCTTAGCCAATACCAGATGGTTTTAGTAACTGCTGCCTTATAATATAATTTTAGATCTGGTACAGCTAGGCCACCTTCATTTGATTTTTTTTTTCATTAATTCCCTTGAAATTCTTGACCTTTTGTTTTCCCATATGAACTTTGTTGTTATTTTTTCTAGTTCATCAAAGTAGTTTTTTGGGTGTCTGATTGGTATAGCGCTAAATGAATAGATTAATTTAGGAAGTATTGTCATCTTTATTATATTTGCTCGCCCAATCCAAGAGCATTTAATATTTTTCCAGTTGGTTAGATCAGACTTAATTTGTGTGGAAAGTGTTTTGTAGTTTTGCTCATAAAGTTTCTGATTTTCTCTTGGCAGATAGATTCCTAAATATTTTATACAATCAGTCAGTACTTTAAATTGAATTTCTTTTTGTATCTCTAACTGTTGGGTTTTGTTATGATATATAAGAATGCTGATGACTTATGTGGGTTTATTTTATACCCTGCAACTTTGGTGAAGGTGTGGATTGCTTCTAATAACTTTTTAGTAGAGTCTCTGGGGTTCTCTAAGTATACCATCATATCATCAGCAAAGAGTGATAATTTGGTTTCCTCATTGCCTATTCTTATTCCTTTAATCTCTTTCTCAACTCTTATTGCCAAAGCTAGCCTTTCTAATACAATATTAAATAGTAATGGTGATAGTGGGCAACCTTGTTTCACTCCTGATCTTATTGGGAATGATTGTAGTTTGTCCCTGTTACATATGATGCTTACTGTTGGTTTTAAATAGATGCTACTGATTATTTTAAGGAAAAGTCCATTTATTCCTATACTCTCAAGAGTTTTTAATAGGAATGGATGTTGGATTTTATCAAATGCTTCTTCTGCATCTATTGAGATGATCATATGGTTTTTGTTAATTTGATTATTAATATGGCCAATTATTCTGATAGTTTTCCTAATATTGAACCAGCCCTGCATTCCTGGTATAAATCCTACTTGATCATGGTGTATTATCCTGAGGATCATTTTCTAGTCTTTTTGCTAATATCTTATTTAAGATTTTAGCATCAATATTCATTAAGGAGATTGGTCTATAATTTTCTTTCTCTGTTTTCAACCTATCTGGTTTAGGTATCAGTACCATGTCTGTGTCATACAAGGAATTTGGTAGGACTCCTTCATTCCCTATTTTTTCAAATAGTTTATAAAGCATTGGGGCTAATTTTTCTTTGAATGTTCGGTAGAATTCACATGTAAATCCATCTGGTCCCCGGGGATTTTTTTTTTTAGGAAGTTGATTAATAGCTTGTTCTATTTCTTTTTCTGTAATGGGACTATTTAAGCAATTTACTTCCTCCTCTGATAATCTGGGAAGCCTATATTTTTAGAGGTAGTCATCCATTTCACTTAGGTTATCAAATTTATTGGCATAAAGTTGGGCAAAATAACCCCTTATCATTTCTTTAACTTCCTCTTCATCAGTGGACAGTTCTCCTTTTCCATTTTTAAGACTGCTAATTGGATTTCCCTCTCTCCTTTTTCTAATCAGATTTACCAAAGGTTTATCAATTTTATTGTTTTTTTCATAAAACCAACTCAGTTTCATTTATTAGTTCAATAGTATTTTTACTTTCTATATTATTAATTTCTCCTTTTAATTTTAGAATTTCAAGTTTAGTAATTGATTGGGGGTTTTTAATTTGGTCTTTTTCTAACTTTTTAAGTTGCAGGCCCAGTTCATTGATCTTCTCTTTTTCTATTTTATTCAACTAAGCCTCTAAGGATATAAAATTTCCCCTTATTACTGCTTTGGCTGCATCCCATAAATTTTGATATGATGTCTCACCGTTGTCATTATTTGGGGTGAAATTATTAATTGTGTCTATAATTTGCTGTTTCACCCAATCATTCTTTAAGATGAGATTATTTAGTTTCCAATTACTTTTTAGTCTATTTACACCTAACTTTTTGCTGAATGTAGTTTTTATTGCATTGTGATCTGAAAAGAAAGCATTTACTATTTCTGCCTTTCTGCATTTAATTTTAAGGTCTTTATGCCCTAATATATGGTCAATTTTTGTGTAGGTTCCATGAACTGCTGAGAAGAAAGTGTAATCCTTTCTGTCACCATTCAGTTTTCTCCAGAGATCTATCATACCTATTTTTTCTAATATTCTATTTACGTCTTTAATTTCTTTCTTATTTGTTTTGTGATTTGATTTATCTAAATCTGAGAGCACAAGATTGAGATCTCCCACTATTGTAGTTTTGCTGTCTATTTCTTCTCACAACTCTCTTAACTTCTCTTTAAGGAAGTTAGATGCTGTACCACTTGGTGCATATATGTTTAATACTGTTATTGCTTCATTGTCTATAGTACCCTTAAGCAAGATATAGTTTCCTTCCTTATCTCTTTTAATTAGATCAACCTTTGCTTTTGCTTGATCTGAGATAAGGATGGCTACCCCTGCTTTTTTGACTTCACCTGAAGCATAATAGATTCTACTCCAGCCTTTTACCTTTACTCTGTATGTATCTCCCTGTTTTAAATGTGTTTCCTGTAAACAACAGATTGTAGGGTTCTGACTTTTGATCCAGTCTGCTATCCGTCTCCTCTTTATGGGAGAGTTCATCCCATTCACATTTACGGTTAAAATAACCAATTCTGTATTTCCTGCCATCCTAATATCCCCAGATTATATTTTTCTTTTTCTTGCCCTCCTTCCCTTTTCCCTAGTATTAAACTTATTGGTCCCACTAACGTCACGCAGCTCTCCCTCTTTAGTATTCCTCCCTCCTCCCTTTGAATCCCTTCCCTTTCTTATACCCTTCTGTTATTATTATTTTTCTTTCTCCTTTTTCCTCTCCCACTTTTTAATGAAGTGAGAGAAAAATCTCTGTAAAACAAAATATAAATTGTTTCCTCTTTGAGCCAACTCTGATGAGAGTAGGATTCACACAATGTTCCTCCCCCTCTCTAAATTCCCTCATATATGATAGTTTTCCTTTGCCTCATTATCACATGTTGTTTCCCTCTTTTTATCTCCCTTCTTCCCTTTTTCTGACATTATCCCCTTTCCATTTCTACTTCCCTTTTTTATGTTATAGTGGTAAAATCAAATTATACATATGGTTTTTATGTATATCCACAACAGAAATACAGTTCTCAAGAATTCCTTTTACCTTTTTCTACTTCTCTTGATTCCTGTTGTTGGAGATCAAATTTTTTGTTTGTCTGATTTTTTTCCTTAGAAACAGATGGAATTCCTCTATTTCATTAAATGTCCAACTTCTTCCCTGGAACAAAATGCTCAGCTTAGCTGGGTAGTTTATTCTTGGCTGCATTCCAAGTTCTTTTGCCTTTTGGAATATCAGATTCCAGGCCCTTCAATCCTTTAATGTTGAGGCAGCCAGATCTTGCGTGACCCTTATTGTGCCATCTCGGTATTTGAACTGTTTTTTCCTGGCTGCTTGTAAAATTTTTTCTTTAATCTGAAAGTTCTGAAGTTTGTCCACAATATTCCTTGGAGTCTTTATTTTAGGGTCTTTTTCAGAAGGAGTTCAATGAATTCTTTCAACGCCTATTTTCCCTTCCGGTTCTATTACTTCTTTGATGATTTCCTGTAAAATAGTATCTAAGCTCTTTGTTTCATCATAATTTTCTGGTAGTCCGATGATCCTCAGGTTATCTCTGCTAGATCTATTCTCTAGGTCTGTTGTTTTTCTGAGTAAATATTTGACATTTTTTTTTCCAATCTTTCATTTTTTTGGTTTTGCTTGACTGATTCTTGATGTCTCAATGAATCAGTCATTTCTATTTGTTCAGTTCTGATTTTTAGTGTGTTATTTTCTTCATTAGCTTTTTTTACTTCTTTTTGTATATGTCCAATTGAGTTGTTTTGCTCTATGGAATTTTTTTCCATTTCACTGATTTTTTTTTTTTTTTTTTTTTTTTTTTAGTGAGTTATTTTCTTTTTCCAATTCGCAAACTCTGTTTTTTACCTTTTCCAATTCACATTTCAGGAAGTTGTTTTCTTTTTCCACTTTATCAAATTTTTCTTTTAGTGAGTTATGTGCCTTTCCCCATTTCTCTTCTTGCTCTCTTTTAAGGTTTTTAATAGTCTCTTCTAGGACAGCCTTTTGTATTGGAGACCAACAATCATCTGGAGACTGTCTGCTATTAGTCTCTTCAGGGTTGAAAAGCTGTTTTCTTTCTGTGTAGAAACTATCAATCATTCTTTTGATTTTTTTTTTTTTACTCATTTTGTTAAAGCCTGTAAGGTCTGCCTTCAGAGCCAGGAGGTTACCAGCTTCCTCTGCAGAGCAGTGAAAGGTGTATGGATGGGTAGCTGTCCTGCCACCCTGCTACAAAAAGCAGCGAGGTATTCGAGTGCTCTGGGAAAGAGTTCCCCTCCTGAAGGTAACTCAGGCCTGCAGGGCTGGGCTGGGAAAGTGCCCTTCAAATAACCCCTGCTGTGTGAGATAATGACTGTCTGGGCCTAGTTGCTGAGCAGTGAGAGTTTCACTTCCCAAACCCAATCCTTCCCTGGGGCTGTGGGTGTTAGCAGTTGAGCAGTGAATGGATTTGTATCGAGCAGAAGTGTCTGCCCTAGAAGCACAATCAGCAGGGAAGGTTCTATTGCCCCAGGCCAAACCCCCCACTCTGCTGATCAGAGGCTGCCTAGGCTGTGCCCCGCTGCTGTGCAGATTAGTAAATGCCCCTGCAAAAGCCCCGAACTGCCTGATGTGGCCTCAGACCTGCGGTAAAATCTGCCTGAGTCACTTCTGACTTTGAGGGGTAACAGCCAGATCTCGTTAGGTTCTGGCATTTTTTAAGAGGACCCTCTGTTTCAGGCTTTAACTTCTCTGCCAGTTTACTGTTTTGTAATCAAGGCAGAGCAGTTAGCCTATAGCAGGTTGGTCCCTAGCCACAGAGATCACCCCTGTCCCTGGTCTGCTCAGGACGCTAGTCTCTCACTGCCTTTGCTAGTCTGTTCCTGGCCCCTCAGGACAAACCTTTCCTGGTGATCTTCCGGATCAGCTGTAAATTGTAGTGCTGCTAATCTTCATGAATTTAAGTAGTGAAGAGTTATTTTTGAGGCTGGATTAAATAGTTGGTTATGAGGGGAATGAGAGGAGCTTAGAGAGTCGTGTGTGCCTGCTCAGCCATCTTGGCTCCCAGAAAATTTTCTTTTAAAAAAAAAAAAGATTTCCTATTTTGGAAAGTCAATGTAATATAACTATCATTGATACATTTCCTTATGAAGTCATTTATGTGATTGCCAATGAATGAATGAAAACTGAAGAAACTACATCCCTTACCAAAAATTCAGGTTTTCTCATAGCTGACCTTTTCTGTCAAACCATGATGTCAGTTAAAGATCTGATACAGTTGACTAGTTACTATGATCTTACCAAGGTAACCACTGTTCTAGATATGGAAATAAGTGTTCTTCCATTTTAGGGAATGTAATTTAGTGGGTGGGATTGTATTAAGATCTTAACAGGTATTGATTCTTATGCTTGTTGGCTGCTACAAATCAGTAAGCATATTTAATGCAAGATAGATAAATCAAAAGTTAGAATTAAGATTGCCAGGATCTCAGTTATATCAATGACACCACTTTGATGGAAAACATTGAAGAAGAAGAAATGGTAAAAACTGGCTTGAAAATTAATATTTAAAAAATCATGGCAACTGGTTTGGTTACTTTCTGTCAAATAGATGAAGAAATGGAAGGAGTATATTGTATATTATTGGACTCAAAGATTGCTGTAGATGATGACTGCAATCATGGAATTAAAATATTTTTGCTCATAAACTATAGCAAATCAGAACAGACATTACCATGTCACCCAAAGTCTAGATAGTCAAGATTGTTTTTTTTTTTTTTTTCCAGTAGCAATGTCTTTCTTAGAGAGTTAGACTATAAGGAAACCTGAGCATTGTAGAATTAATGGTTTCAAATTGTGGTGCTGGAAAAGAATTTTGGGAGTTTCTTGTGCAGCAAAGAAATCAAATCAGTCAATAATACTTAAAGAAATTAAATCAGGCTATTGACTGTGGAGTTGAATATTGAAGTAGAAGTGTAAATATTTGGCCACATACTAAAAAGATATGGCCCGTTGGAAAAGACCTTGATATTGAGGAAGAATAAACGAAAAAGAGGGAAAAAAGCAAGAGTGAGATGAATAGATAATATCATGGAAGCAATGGACTTGAATTTGGAAAGACTTCTGGAAATAAGCAGATGATAAAAAGAGCCTGGAGTTCTGTAAGAACATGAAGAGCCAGACTATCAAATGATTGAACATATGATTAAAAATATGTGCCAAGGACTATACTAAGCCCTGGGGATACAAAGAAAAGTAAAAGGCAAATCCCTGTCCTTGAGGAGCTCCTTATTTAATGTGGGAAAGAACGTGCAAACAACCATGGCCAAACTAGCTACATACAGGAAATGAGGCAAATAATCAATAGAAAGAAATATCAAGAATTAAAAGGAGGGGAAGGAATTTTTCTAGAATATAAAACTATTGCTGTGACTTGATAGAATCTCCAGAGGGCAGAAGGTAGCATGTTCAAGACATAAGTAAGCAGTGAAAATGCCAAGAACTGAGAAAGTATCTTGTTCAAGGAATAAGAAGGAAGCCAGTGTCACTGGATAGAAGAATTTGTTTAGGGGTTTGCAAGTTATAAGAAGATTGGAAAGAAAGGAGGAAATACATTATGAAGGTAGTTTAAATACCAAATTCTATGCTGAGGAAATTTTAAATATTCTAGAGGTAATAAGGCATCAATCATGTTTATTAAGTAGTGGGGTAATGTGTTTACACCTGCCTTTGAGGAAAATAACTTTGGTGACTGAATGGAGGATGAATTTGAATGACTTAAGGCAAAAGATCAACCTGTAGTCTATTGCAGCATTTCAGATATGAGGAGATGGAGGAGATTGTGGAAAATGCTTGGATACATAGTTTGGGATTAAACTACTTTAGGATCAAAGAACTAGGAACTCAAGGGAAGAATTAAAATGATATTTACTTACCACATATATATTTTATCCTAAACAAACAAAAACAATTACCATATGAAAGAGATGAAGTAAACATGAATTAAAGTCTTAAAGTAGAAATAAGTCAGAACTTTTCAAAGAATGGTAATGAGACTGATCATGTGTAGAATGTAAAATTATGATAAGAAAATATTGGTTAAAAACTTTGGTCTTCAAAATTAAGTTGAGGATTATCATTTGATTGAATTGAGAACCATGGTGCATTGAAATACAGTAATAATAATAATAATAATAAATAATAATAATAACAATAATATTTTAATAGCATTTTGCAAATATTATTTCATTTTATTTTCACAAAATTCTGGGAATTCTTTACTCCATTTCATAAATGAGGAAACCAAAGCAGATGAGGTTAAATGATTTGCTCAAGTTGCACAGCTAGTAAATGTCACAGGCAATTACAAGTCAGATCTTCTTGACTTAGGAGCTAGTGCTGTATTCATTGCACCCCTCACTTGTTTCTTGCCTATAGTTGCATGTATAAAATCTGAATTCTGGCCTCAACCAGCTTAAATATATATCTCTTAACTGATTTTAATTAATTGATATATTCTTAAAAATAGAAATATATAAAATGTGTAGTTTTCTGTCGATATGCAGCATAAAAGTATTCCTATAAACAGTTTAGTAACCTCCCTTTGTATTTGAGTTTGACATCACTGATTCTGAGAAAAGAGAAGGATGTAATGGAGACAGATTATAAATCTTTCCATTACTCATGGAGGCCTACTTTCTGAAACTGACTTTATATAAAGGCCTTATATAGTCCAGGCCATATATAAGGCCTACATATAAAGTTCTATGCCACCCAGGTGCCTCTTACTGATAAGCATTTATTTCTAAACTCTCAACTTTTACCTTTAAAAATTTTTTTCATCCATAAATGGATTGAAAAAATAGAGCATAAGAAATTTGCTATTTTTAAAAAATAACTTTTTATTTTTCAAAATAGATGCAAAAAAAGTTTCCAATCTTTGCCCCTGCATAAACCATATGTTCCAAATTTTTCTCCCTGCCTCCCCTCTCCATTTGCCCCCTGCCCTAGACATTGAATAATGCAATATCTGTTAAGCATATGCAAGGCTTTTAAACATATTATCACATTTATCATGCTGGACCAAAAAAAAAAAAAAAGAAAAGAAAATAGACCAAAAGATGAGGAAAAAAAAAAAAACAAGCAGACAACAACAAAAATGTGAAAATATCACATTGTAATTCAAATTCAGTCTCCATAGTTCTCCCTTTGGATGCAGATGACTCTCTCCACTAGAAGTTCATTGGAATTAGTCTGACTCACCTCATTGTTGAAAAGTCAATTACATCAGAGTTGATGATGATATAAACTTGTTGTTGTTGTGTAAAATATTCTCTTGGTTCTACTCACTTCAGTTAGCATTAGTTCATGTAGATCTTTCCAGGCTTCGTTGAAATAATCCTGCTGAAATCTGGAATTATGCCCCAAAAGTTATCAAACTGTGCATATCCTTTGATCCAGCAGTGTTACTTTTGGGCTTATATCCCAAAGAAATACTAAAGGACACTTCCAGGGTGGAGCCAAGATGGTGGAGCAGGCACACACGACTCTCTAAGCTCCTCTCATTACCCTCATAACCAACTATTTAATCCAGCCTCAAAAATAACTCTTCACTGCTTAAATTCATGAAGATAAGAAGAACTACAATTTACCAGCCAATCCGGAAGCTCGCCAGGAAAGGTTTGTCCTGAGGGGCAGGAACAGACTAGCACAGTCAGTGAGAGGCTAGCGTCCTGAGCAGACCAGGGGCGGGGGTGATCTCTGTGGCTAGAGAAGTTATAGGGACCACTCTGCTATAGGCTAACTGCTCTGCCTTGATTACAAAGCAGTAAACTGGCAGAGAAGTTAAAACCTAAAACAGAAGGTCCTCTAAAAAACGCCAGAACCTAATGAGATCTGGCTGTAACCCCTCAAACCCGGAAGTGACTCAGGCAGACTTTAACACAGCCCTGTGGCCACATCCGGCAGTTCGGGGCTTTTGCGGGGGCAATTACTAATCTGCACAGCAAGGGGGCACAGCCTGGGCAGCCTCTAATCAGCAGAGTGGGGGGCTCGGCCTGGGGCAATAGAACCCCCCCAGATGACTGCGCTTCCGGGCAGACACTTCTGGTCCCTGCAAATCCATTCACTGCACAGCTGCTAATACCCATAGCCCCAGGGCAGGGTTTGGCTTGGGGCAGTGAAACTCTCACTGCTAAGTGTCTAGCCCCAGGGCAGTTGTTATCTCACACAGCTGAGGTTCTTTGAAAGGCACTTTCCCAGCCCGGCCCTGCAGGCCTGAGTTACTCTCGGGTGGGGAACTCTTTCCCAGAGCACTCCAGTATCTCGCTGCTTTTTGTAGCCGGTCCGCAAGACAGCTACCAGTCCATATATCTTTCATTGTTCTGCAGAGGAAGCTGGTAACCTCCTGGCTCTGAAGGCAAACCTTACAGGCTTTAACAAAATGAGTAAAAAAATCAAAAGAACAAGTGATAGTTTCTACACAGAAAGAGAACAGCTTTTCAACCCTGAAGAGACTAATGGCAGAGTTTCCAGACGATTGTTGGTCTCCAATACAAAAGGCTCTCCTAGAAGAGACTATTAAAATCCTTAAAAGAGAGCTAGAAGAGAAATGGGGAAAGACACATAACTCACTAAAAGAAAAATTTGAATGTGAATTGGAAAAGGTAAAAAACAGAGTTTGCGAATTGGAAAAAGAAAATAACTCACTAAAAAAAAAAAAATAGTGAAATGGAAAAAAATACCATAGAGCAAAACAACTCAATTGGACATATACAAAAAGAAGTAAAAAAAGCTAATGAAGAAAATAACTCACTAAAAATTAGAACTGAACAAATAGAAATTACTGATTCATTGAGACATCAAGAATCAGTCAAACAAAGCCAAAAAAATGAAAGATTGGAAAAAAATATCAAATATTTACTTGGAAAAACAACAGACCTAGAAAATAGATCTAGGAGAGATAACCTGAGGATCTTCGGACTACCAGAAAATTATGATGAAAAAAAGGGCCTAGATACTATTTTACAGGAAATCATCAAAGAGAACTGCCCAGAAGTAATAGAACCGGAAGGGAAAATAGGCATTGAAAGAATTCATTGAACACCTTCTGAAAAAGACCCTAAAATAAAAACTCCAAGGAATATTGAGGCCAAACTTCAGAATTTCCAGACTAAAGAAAAAATTTTACAAGCAGCCAGGAAAAAACAGTTCAAATACCGAGATGGCACAATAAGGGTCATGCAAGATCTGGCTACCTCAACATTAAAGGATCAAAGGGCCTGGAATCAGATATTCTGAAAGGCAAAAGAACGTGAAATGCAGCCAAGAATAAACTATCCAGCTAAGCTGAGTATTTTTTTCCACGGAAGAAGATGGACATTTAATGAAATAGAGGAATTCCATCTGTTTCTAAGGAAAAAAACCAGACTTAAACAAAAAATTTGATCTTCAACAACAGGAATCAAGAGAAGTAGAAAAAGGTAAAAGGAACTCTTGAGAACTGTATTTCTGTTATGAATATACCTAAAAACCACATGTATAATTTGATTTTACAGATATAACATAAAAAAGGGAAGTAGAAATGGAAAAGGGATAGCGTCAGAAAAAGGGAAGAAGGGAGATAAAAAGAGGGAAACTACAAGCGACAATGAGGCAAAGGAAACCTATCATATATGAGGGAACTTAGAGAGGGGGAGGAACATTGTGTGAATCCTACTCTCATCAGAGTTGGCTCAAAGAGGAAACAATTGACATATTTGTTTTACACAGATTCTTCTCTCACTTCATTAAAAAGTGGGAGAGGAAAAGGGAGAAGGAAAAAGAGTAATAAGGGAAGGGTACAAGAAAGGGGAAGGGATTCAAAGGAAGGAGGGAGGGATACTAAAGAGTGAGAGCTGCGCAATGTTAGTGGGACCAATAGGGAAGAAGGGAAGGAGGGCAAGAAAAAGAAAATTATAATCTGGGGATATTAGGATGGCAGAAAATGCAGAATTGGTTATTTTAACCGCAAATGTGAATGGGTTTATGGGTCTCCTCCCATAAAGAGGAGGCGGATAGCAGACTGGATCAAAAGTCAGAACCCTACAATCTGTTGTTTACAGGAAACACATTTAAAACAGGGAGATACATACAGAGTAAAGGTAAAAGGCTGGAGTAGAATCTATTATGCTTCAGGTGAAGTCAAAAAAGTAGGGGTAGCCATCCTTATCTCAGATCAAGCAAAAGCAAAGATTGATCTAATTAAAAGAGATAATGAAGGAAACTATATCTTGCTTAAGGGTACTATAGGCAATGAGGCAATATCAGTATTAAACATATATGCACCAAGTGGTATAGCATCTAACTTCCTTAAAGAGAAGCTAAGAGAGTTGCGAGAAGAAATAGACAGCAAAACTATAATAGTGGGAGATCTCAATCTTGCACTCTCAGAGTTAGATAAATCAAATCACAAAACAAATAAGAAAGAAAATAAAGAGGTAAATAGAATATTAGAAAAAATAGGTATGATAGATCTCTGGAGAAAACTGAATGGTGACAGAAAGGAGTACACTTTCTTCTCAGCAGTTCATGGAACCTACACAAAAATTGACCATATATTAGGGCATAAAGACCTTAAAATTAAATGCAGAAAGGCAGAAATAGTAAATGTTTTCTTTTCAGATCACAATGCAATAAAAACTACATTCAGCAAAAAGTTAGGTGTAAATAGACTAAAAAGTAATTGGAAACTAAATAATCTCATCTTAAAGAATGATTGGGTGAAACAGCAAATTATAGACACAATTAATAATTTCACCCCAAATAATGGCAACGGTGAGACATCATATCAAAATTTATGGGATGCAGCCAAAGCAGTAATAAGGGGAAATTTTATATCCTTAGAGGCTTAGTTGAATAAAATAGAAAAAGAGAAGATCAATGAACTGGGCCTGCAACTTAAAAAGTTAGAAAAAGACCAAATTAAAAACCCCCAATCAATTACTAAACTTGAAATTCTAAAATTAAAAGGAGAAATTAATAATATAGAAAGTAAAAATACTATTGAACTAATAAATGAAACTGAGTTGGTTTTATGAAAAAAAAACAATAAAATTGATAAACCTTTGGTAAATCTGATTAGAAAAAGGAGAGAGGGAAATCCAATTAGCAGTCTTAAAAATGGAAAAGGAGAACTGTCCACTGATGAAGAGGAAGTTAAAGAAATAATAAGGGGTTACTTTGCCCAACTTTATGCCAATAAATTTGATAGCCTAAGTGAAATGGATGACTACCTCTAAAAATATAGGCTTCCCAGATTATCAGAGGAGGAAGTAAATTGCTTAAATAGTCCCATTACAGAAAAAGAAATAGAACAAGCTATTAATCAACTTCCTAAAAAAAAAAAATCCCCGGGGACCAGATGGATTTACATGTGAATTCTACCAAACATTCAAAGAACAATTAGCCCCAATGTTTTATAAACTATTTGAAAAAATAGGGAATGAAGGAGTCCTACCAAACTCCTTTTATGACACAGACATGGTACTGATACCTAAACCAGATAGGTTGAAAACAGAGAAAGAAAATTATAGACCAATCTCCTTAATGAATATTGATGCTAAAATCTTAAATAAGATATTAGCAAAAAGACTACAGAAAATCATCCCCAGGATAATACATCATGATCAAGTAGGATTTATACCAGGAATGCAGGGCTGGTTCAATATTAGGAAAACTATCAATATAATTGACCATATTAATAACCAAATTAACAAAAACCATATGATCATCTCAATAGATGCAGAAAAAGCATTTGATAAAATCCAACATCCATTCCTATTAAAAACTCTTGAGAGTATAGGAATAAATGGACTTTTCCTTAAAATAATCATTAGCATCTATTTAAAACCAGCAGTAAGCATTATATGTAATGGGGACAAACTGCAACCATTCCCAATAAGATCACGAGTAAAACAAGGTTGCCCACTATCACCATTACTATTTAATATTGTATTAGAAATGCTAGCTTTGGCAATAAAAGTTGATAAAGAGATTAAAGGAATAAGAATAGGCAATGAGGAAACCAAATTATCACTCTTTGCTGATGATATGATGGTATACTTAGAAAACCCCAGAGATTCTACCAAAAAGTTATTAGAAACAATCTACACCTTCAGCAATGTTGCAGGATATAAAATAAACCCACATAAGTCATCAGCATTCTTATATATCACTAATAAAACCCAACAGTTAGAGTTACAAAAAGAAATTCCATTTAAAGTAACTACTGATTGTATAAAATATTTAGGAATCTATCTGCCAAGGGAAAATCAGAAACTTTATAAGCAAACTACAAAACACTTTCCACACAAATTAAGTCTGATCTAACCAACTGGAAAAATATTAAATGCTCTTGGAGTGGGCGAACAAATATATTAAAGATGACAATACTACCTAAATTAATCTACTTATTTAGCGCTATACCAATCAGACTCCCAAAAAACTACTTTGATGAATTAGAAAAAATAACAACAAAGTTCATATGGAAAAACAAAAGGTCAAGAATTTCAAGGGAATTAATGAAAAAAAAAATCAAATGAAGGTGGCCTAGCTGTACTAGATCTAAAATTATATTATAAAGCAGCAGTTACTAAAACCATCTGGTATTGGCTAAGAAATAGACTAGTTGATCAATGGAATAGGTTAGGTTCAAAGGACAAAACAGCCAATAACTTTAATAATATAGTGTTTGACAAACTCAGAGACACTAGTTTCTGGGATAAGAATGCATTATTTGACAAAAATTGCTGGGAAAATTGGAAATCAGTATGGCAGAAACTAGGCATTGACCCACACTTAAAACCGTACACCAAGATAAGGTCAAAATGGGTTCATGATCTAGGCATAAAGAATGAGATGATAAATAAATTGGAAGAGCATAGGATAGTTTACCTCGCAGACCTGTGGAAGAGGGAGGAATTTATGACCAAAGAAGAACTAGAGATCACTATTGACCACAACATAGAAAATTTTGATTATATCAAATTGAAAAGTTTTTGAACAAACAAAACAAATACAAACAATATTAGAAGGGAAACAATAAACTGGGAAAACATTTTTACAATCAAAGGTTCTGATAAAGGCCTCATTTCCAAAATATATAGAGAATTGATTCTAATCTATAAGAAATCAAACCATTCTCCAATTGATAAATGGTCAAAGGATATGAACAGAAAATTCTCAGATGAAGAAATTGAAACTATTTATAGACATATGAAAATATTATTGTTCTGTAAGGAATGACCAGCAGGATGAATACAGAGAAGCTTGAAGAGACTTACATGAACTGATGCGAAGTGAAATGAGCAGAACCAGGAGATCATTATACACTTCAACAATGCTGCTGTATGAGGATGTATTTTGATGGAAGTAGATTTCTTTGACAAAGAGACTTAACACAGTTTCAATTGATAAATGATGGACAGAAGCAGCTACACCCAAAGAAAAAACACTGGGAAATGAATGTAAACTATTTGCATTTTTTTTTTCTTCCCGGGTTATTTTTACCTTCTGAATCCAATTCTCCCTGTGCAACAAGAGAATTGTTCGGTTCTGCAAACATATATTGTATCTAGGATATACTGCAACATATTTAACATATATAGGACTGATTGCCATCTAGGAGAGGGGTGGAGGGAGGGAGGAGAAAATTTGGAACAGAAGCGAGTGCAAGGGATAATGATGTAAAAAAAAATTCCCTGGCATGGGTTCTGTCAATAAAAAAGTTATTATAAAAAAAAAAAAGAAATAATCCTGCTGATTGTTTCTTATACAAGAATAATATTTCATAACATTAATATACTATAACTTATTCAGCTATTCCCAAACTGATGGGTATCCACTCAGTTTTCAGTTTGTTGCCACGACAAAAAAGACTGTTATAAAAATTTTTGTACACATGGGTCCTTTTTCCTCCTTTATGATTTATTTGGGATAGAAGTCCAATAGAAACACTGCTGGGTCAAAGGGTATGCACAGTTTGATAATCCTTTGGCAGAAATTTGCTCTTGACAGAGAAAAAATATAGTGTTGTAAGTTTTGGTCTTCAGAAATTATTTAGATCAAAAACCAATTCTTCTGTCACTTCTTTCAACTCAGAACATTCAGGTAGTAAAATGACAATGGTCTTTTCCCCTGTATGATTCCTTAGAGCAGAATGATAATGTTTAGGCCAATTCATCTTTCAAAATTGATTTCCTGAAAGGTATAATCAGAAAATTTTAACTGTAAGAAAGGCTCAAAGTAAAATTGATTTACAATTGGAAAAAAAAAACTCAAATATCCAATTATCCAACTTCCTCATAGTACAGATTGGGAAACTGAGACACAGAGGATCAAAGAGTCTTACCGAAAAATCACGTAACATTATATTGAAAAACTGAGATTTAAGTTTAAATTACAATGTTCTTTCTTCTATACCTTTGGCCCTTTGAGGATAATGAGAGTACATAATCTTGGATTCATTCATTGCATCATATAAGTATTGTTTTGTTAAAAATAATACATTGCTCTTTTTATCTAAGAATAGTATCATCTTCCAGGGCATGACAATTACTTATTAAAAAGGCTAAGAGAAAAACAAAGGGAAAAAAAAAAAAACACCTCACAGATTTTTATCTTTTTCTTCTCTTATAATTGGGAACTATATTTAATAATATATAACACACAGTGAACAAATGCAGAATAAAATCTTGAAAAAAGCTTCCAGTTTATAAATACCTATTCCTTTTTCTCCTGCATTATATTGTCGGTGTAGTTGTAACATTTGATTTTCCCCCTTCCATTTTAATTTCCCAAACAATACAAGACACATGACAATGAGATGACACAGATTCATTACTCCATGAGGATATGTGCTTTCAGAGCATTGGCAAGTGGTGTGAGATTGATGACACCAAAGTGCTTTGGTAGTTGATCTTCTGGCAGCAGATGCTCTTCTTCAGTAATGAAAGAAGGCACTACACATGGATCATACTTATCAAGCCCTATCTGTTACTGTCAGTGATGAAGAAAAGATCGTTTTTGCTTCCAATACTTACATATTGTATATTACTGCTGGAGATTAAGTAATGGCAAAACATTCTTGCTACCGGATGAGTGCCTTGATAATTAGCTGAGATGTTTCTAAGATGCTGTGATAGAAAGCAGGGTTCTTGGCACCAACTAAAGTAATAATGTTTTTGGCACTGTGCATGACTTGCATATTTCTACCCTGGTAAATGTTTCCTTGTTTTATAAATGTCTTTTTAGAGAAAAAGCCAACACATATGCAATAAAATGTTATTAAGTAATGTAGAAAATGTAATCAAGCCAATGTAATTATATTTCACATTCTATGTTTTTTAAAAATTATGCCCAAGCATATTGATAGACTATTGACATATATAATTTGATTTTGTTCCCTAGGAAAAAAATAACCCAGATTATTAATGATGGTTTACATAAATTTAAAATAGTGTTACACATTTGCATTAATGAGTAAAATATTCTTAATTTAACAAAGGATAAATAAAATTAACATTAAAAATAGAATAGAAAAAGAGGAGCTGATAAAGCTGTGGATTTCTATTACGTGCAGCTTACTTATCATTTAAAGCAATAGTTCTCAGAAGTTTTGGTCTTATACTTAAAGTCATTGAGAAACATCAAAAGACCTTTATTTATGTGATATTTAGTATGATGTTATTAAAATATCTAAGTATTATTATAAAATTATTTTGGATTAATTTGTCTCCTGAAAGGCACTCAGAGATCCTTGAGATCCCTCAGATACAAAAGAAAAACAGCATTCAAAGTCTTATAGATGTGATGAATCTCCCCTCCCTTTGGTAGACTATGTCAATATATGATCATTTATTTTTTTTTTTAGAGGAATGTTT
Source organism: Antechinus flavipes (assembly GCF_016432865.1). Taxonomy (NCBI): domain Eukaryota; kingdom Metazoa; phylum Chordata; class Mammalia; order Dasyuromorphia; family Dasyuridae; genus Antechinus; species Antechinus flavipes. The sequence goes on from NC_067400.1 coordinate 277,174,455, forward strand.
TTAGAGACAGAAATTCCACTGACAATAGTAGGGGAATTGAATTGAATTTAGCTAATTTCTTCAAGAAATTAATCAAGGAAGTGGGGAAAAAGAGATTGAAGCATACTTGAATATTTAAAATGGCCAAGAAAGTTTAAATCATAGAGGAGATAAAGGCATATTGAAGAACAAGAATAAAGATGCATTTTAAAAAAAGGAGTATATAGGAATGGTCATTGTAGAAAGTTACTAGTAATAATGGCATTAAAGAGTTAGGTAAAGGAATTAACTTTAAGAAGGAAAAAAAATGATTTTTCTTCTTTGACAAAAATAAAAGAAGAGAATGTATGTGATATTACTGGGAAGTTGTGAGGCTCAAAAGGCGAGAATTTAAGGAAATCACGTCAGACATCTCAATCTGATCAATATGATAACCATTAATTACTTGCAAAGACATAAAAAAGCCTGTATCCTAACTCTCAGTACAAAACTAATTGATTAGATATGGAGGAGAAACATATTTGTAGGCGATTTATATATTGTTTCTGTTTGCTTGATTACATTTGATGGTTACAAGGGAGAGCTTAATGTTTATTTATTCGTTGTTTATTTACTTATTTTTTCAGTCAATAAAATATTTTCCTCACTTAAAATGAAATAAAAACAAAACCTCTGTTACAAATATATTAAGTTAAGCAAAAGAGCAACACATTACCCATTTTCAAAAACAAAATAAATAAATGAATGCATAGATAAATTAATAAATAAAGACAAATGATAGAACACGTATGCACTTTGAAATACTTAGTACCTTTGATGACATATTAAGAAATGACCAAATATGTTTACAGAGGATTAATAATGAAACATGTTACCCATTTCCATGTAGGAAGATGAAAGACTCACAGTGCAGAATAAGACAGATATATGTATTATATATTTTATTATAAAATATCAATATAAGATATAATAATATACTATATATTAATAATTGATAGCATTATACTTTATATATTAAAATTGTATTTGTTTACTCATTAAGTTTTAATGAATAAGAATTGCCTTGTAAATAATGTTTAATATTTATCTATCCATATCTCTTATAATCAATATAAATGTTACAGTCTTAGCTTATTTCATGGCTATTGGGAAAAAATGTTCTCATTTACTTATTCTGCTAAGGAAATTCTTCTCATGGTTGGGGTAGATATCCACCTAATTTATCAATGGGTATAAGGCCTGTCATTTACTCTCAGCTTATTTAGCTCATCTGCCAAGATAATACCAATTTGGTTATTGTGCATACTCTTGGGTCTTGGAGACATAGGTGAGAGTTGGGTGATAGGTGGATGAGCAGCCCTGAAAAGAACTTATGAAGCCCTCACAACAGAGATCCAAAGTAGATTTTCCCAAACATCCCATTCACCCCATAAACCCATGATAATCTATAGACCAGGTCAATCACCTTCCTTCTTCATTGAATCTGGCTCTTGGCTTACCCAACTCATGTCCTCCAATATCTTTTCCCGTTTATTATTCCCACTCTCACTTACTTTCAGTCTGCCTCTGTCTGCTGCCTCCTTTTCTGCTTTATACAGATATGCCCATTTCTCTCTCATCCTCAAAAATCCTGTCCCATGATTCTAGCATTACCCCTAACACTTGTTCTGCATTTCTTCTTCCTTTTCCAACTAAACCTCTCAAAAAGTCACATTAATGTAGGTGCTTCCTCTTTTTCCCTTATTCTCATCTTAATTCCATACAATCTGCCTTCAAAAGCCCCATTTCCTCAAAATTACTTTCTCCAAAGTTCTTAATTACCTCTTAATTGCTAAATCCAATGGCCTCTTCTTTTGACTTGTTTTTACATTGTAAAATTGATATTCAGTTCTATACATTTTTTCATCAATAATGCTTGGAAATTTTCTATTAAAAGTCATTTCTACCCAGAGGATTATACTTAGTCTTGCATAGTAAATTATTTTCAGGTAAAATTTTTATTATATGCTTTTTGGATTATAGTATTTCAAAATTTTCCGCTTTTACACAATTTTTATATAAATTCTAATAGAATTCCAATAGAACCAGTGGACTTGAATGTGATTTGTTGTTCCTTGGACTCTCTTTTGATCTACTTGAAGCATTATTTTTTTGACCTGATAATTCTGGATTTTAGCTATTATATTAAAGGTTATTTCATTTTGAAGTTGTTTTTAAGAGATCACTGATGTATGTTTTCTCTCTTTAATTTATTCTTTGATCCTATTTAAGGTGTATATATATATGTGTGTGTGTGTGTGTGTGTGTGTGTGTGTGTGTGTGTGTGTGTGTGTGTGTGTGTGTGTGTGTTTATACTTTTGCATATGTGTATATATACTTTTAATTATATAATACTTTTGTACATTATATATATATATATATATATATATATATATATATATATATAGTATTCACACATTTGCATTATGACATTAAAACATTGTGTTTGATCATATTTTCCATGGAAACTGGAAATTGTTGAATCATATCCCCTCTTCTTTTGTTATTGTTCGGTAATTAAGGCAGGTTTCAACTTTTCAAGCTCTCTTAGGACCATACTGCCCCTGAGGTATTCTTGGCAAATGATTTACCATTTCCTCCTCAATGAATTATGGCAAACAGTGGATATGTGACTTCCTCAGGGTCACACATCTATTAATTGTCTACAGCTAGATTTTTAACACATTTCCCTGATTCCAGACCCCTGTGCTCTACCCCATTGAGTCATCTAGTTGCCTCTCATTCAAGTTTTCCACATTATTTATTTTTATAGTACAAACATTATATTTTCTTCTACTTTTCAATATGATCAACTTGTTCTAATAGTCTTTTATTCTGTCATGGAGTTATTGAGTTGTATTTACTGTATTCTTTTTTCAAGGCATCCATGAATTAGGTAAAGGCTTCCACATAGTTTTCTTTAAAAAAAAATATTTTGTAATATTTATTTTTTCCCAACTGCATGTAAAACAATTTTTTACATTTGGTTTTAAAATTTAGAGTTACAGATTCTTCTCCTTTCTCTCAATCCCCCAAAATGAGAAGGCACATGTGAAGTTGTACAAAACATGTCCATAAAAGTTATGTTATGAAGGAAAAATGGTTCTCCCTCCAAAAAAAAAAAAAAAAAAAAAAGAAAAAAGAAAACTAAAACAAACCCTCAAGAAAAATAAAGTTAAAAACTATGCTTCAACTTGTATTAACATACCATCATTTTTCTTCTCTGAATGTGTATAGCAGTATTCTTAAATAAGTTTTCAGACATGATAGGCTCTTTTTTTGGCATGGATAGCATTTTTCATCATAAGTTCTTTAGACTTAGGGGACTTCCGGCCAAGATGGCGGAGAGGAAATACACTTCTGTGTAACCTCCGTGTTTTTCTCTCACTATTCATTTCATTTCATGCCTCTGAATTAATGCTCGACTGAAAAAAAACCATACAATTACTTACCAAGAGAAACCATCCTTGAGACTCGTCAAGAAAGGTCTGTTTGTGCGCGAGGGCGGGGACGGTATTTGGAAGCAGTCTGCGGGCAGCAGCTGCAACCAGAGCACAGATAGCAGCTCAGAACCGGGTAGAGGGGAGAGGGGGTGGGGCGCGATCGCAGCCGTCTCTGCGGGGAGAGCTTTGCTACAGGAGCAAGTCAGCAGCCCAGCAGAGAAGCTAAAAACACCGGGGGTGAAGAATACAACCCCAAACAGCTGGAGTCTCTAGGGACCTGGCCACCCCTCCCCCACAGTGTCTTAGCCCGCTCGGATCTCAGCGCGCAGGCGCCATAGCACAGTAGGACCCGTGCCTCACGAATGCCCTGCCCCTCCCCCAAAGAAAGCAGCCTCCATTCAAAGGGTTTTTTTCCTTCTGTTTCTTTGATAGTTTGTCTTTGATAAATAGACAGAATGAGCAAGAAACTGAAAAAGAATTTAACCCTGGACAGCTTTTATACAGATAAAGAGCAGACTCCAAACCCTGAGGAGACTAAAAACAAACAGTCCCCAGGTGAATCCCCAAAGGAGGAGACCATATGTCCCTCAGCACAGATGAATCTCATGGAGGAAATTAAAAAGGCTCTCACAAGGGAGCTAGAAGAAAAATGGGAAAAGGAGAGGGAGGCTCTGCAAAAGAGGAAGGAGGCTTGGCAAAAGGAGAAGGAGGCTTTGCAAAAGGAGAGGGAGACTTGGCAAAAGGAGAGGGAGGCTCTGCAAAAGGAGAGGGAGGCTTGGCAAAAGAGCCTGGAGAAGTCAGTTAAAGAGAGAGTGGATAAAGAAACCAAATCCTTGAAAAATAGGATTGGTGAACTGGAAAACAAAATTGGCGAAATGGAAAAAAATTCCACAGAACAAAAGAACTCAATTGGACAATTAGAAAAAGATCTTAAAAAGTGAGTGAAGAAAATACCTCACTGAAAATCAGGGTCGAACAATTGGAATTGAATGACTCGAGGAGACAAGAAGAATCAGTCAAGCAAATCCAAAAAAATCAAACAATGGAAAAGGATGTGAAATACCTTCTGGGGAAGACAACAGACCTGGAAAACAGATCCAGGAGAGACAACCTGAGAATCATCGGACTTCCAGAAAAGTATGATGAAAAAAAGAGCCTGGACACTATCTTCCAGGAAATTATCAAAGAGAACTGCCCAGAAGTCATAGAAACAGAAGGTAAAATAGACATTGAAAGAATTCATCGATCCCCTACTGAAAGGGATCCTAAAATCAAAACACCAAGGAATATAGTGGCCAAATGCCAGAACCCTCAGGCAAAGGAAAAAATACTGCAAGCGGCTAGAAAAACCCAATTCAAGTATCAAGGAGCCACAATAAGGATCACCCAGGATCTGGCAGCATCCACATTAAAGGATCGAAGGGCCTGGAATATGATATTCCGAAAGGCTAAGGAACTTGGTATGCAACCAAAAATAACTTACCCAGCGAGATTGAGCATCTTTTTCCAGGGAAGAAGATGGACATTCAACGAAATAAGCGAATTTCATCTATTTCTGATGAAAAAGCCAGAACTTAACAAAAAATTTGATCTACAAGCACAGAACTCAAGAGAAATCTAAAAAGGTAAAGATTAATCTTGGGAACTATATTTTGGCTGTAAAGATGTATAAAGCATACATGTATACCTTGTTCTAGAAACTAGATGTGGAAAGGACATTGTACTAGAAAAAAGGGAAAGTGGGGGTACTACATTTCATGAAGAGGCAAAGAAAACCTAGTATATCTGAGAGAAAGAATGGAGAGGGATGAAAATAGTGAGTATTTTACTGCTTTCAGAATTGGCATTAAGAGAAGAATTTTAGACATATTCAATCTATGGTGAAACTTCTCCCACCTCATTGAAAAGTGAGAAGGGAAAAGTGAAAAAGGAAGGAATAAGCTAAGTGGAAGGGAATACGGTAACTGGGAGGGAAAGGGGCAAGTTGGGGGGGGGAACTCTAAGGGGGGGGAGGGATACTGAAAAAGGGAGGGCTGTGAGAAGCAAGGGGAGCTCACAAGCTTAATACTGGGAAGGGGGGTAAGGGAGTAAGAAGGGAGAAAAGCATAAACCGGGGTTAACAAGATGGCAAGTAATACAGAATTGGTCATTTTAACCATAAATGTGAACGGGGTAAACTCCTCTATAAAGAGGAAGCGGTTAGCAGAATGGATTAAAAGCCAGAATCCTACAATATGTTGTATACAGGAAACACACCTGAAGCGGGGTGATACATGCAGGTTAAAGGTAAAAGGTTGGAGCAAAACCTACTATGCTTCAGGTGAAGCCAAAAAAGCAGGGGTAGCCATCCTGATCTCAGATCAAGCTAAAGCAAAAATTGATCTAATCAAAAGAGATAAGGAAGGGCACTATATCTTGCTAAAGGGTAGAATGAATAATGAAGAAGTATCTATATTAAATATATATGCACCAAGTAGTGTAGCATCTAAATTCTTAAAAGAGAAATTAAGAGAGCTGCAAGAAGAAATAGACAGTAAAACTATAATAGTGGGAGATCTCAACCTTGCACTCTCAGAATTAGATAAATCAAACCACAAAATAAATAAGAAAGAAGTCAAAGAGATAAATAGAATACTAGAAAAATTAGATATGATAGATCTCTGGAGAAAATGTAATGGGGACAGAAAGGAGTACACCTTCTTTTCAGCAGTTCATGGAACTTATACAAAAATTGATCATATATTAGGACATAAAAACCTCAAACTCAAATGCAGTAAGGCAGAAATAGTGAATGCATCCTTTTCAGACCATGATGCATTGAAAATTACATTCAATAAAAAGCCACAGGAAAGTAGACCAAAAAATAATTGGAAACTAAATAATCTCATACTAAAGAATGATTGGGTGAAACAGCAAATTATAGACATAATTAATAACTTCATCCAAGAAAATGATAATAATGAGACATCATACCAAAATGTATGGGATGCAGCCAAAGCGGTAATAAGGGGAAATTTCATATCTCTAGAGGCCTATTTGTATAAAATAGAGAAAGAGAAGGTCAATGAATTGGGTTTGCAACTAAAAATGCTAGAAAAGGAACAAATTAAAAACCCCCAATCAAACACTAAACTTGAAATTCTAAAAATAAAAGGTGAGATCAATAAAATTGAAAGTAAAAAAACTATTGAATTGATTAATAAAACTAAGAGTTGGTTCTATGAAAAAACCAACAAAATAGACAAACCCTTAGTAAATCTGATTAAAAAAAGGAAAGAGGAAAATCAAATTGTTAGTCTTAAAAATGAAAAGGGAGAACTCACCACTAACGAAGAGGAAATTAGAGCAATAATTAGGAGTTACTTTGCCCAACTTTACGCCAATAAATTCGACAACTTAAATGAAATAGAAGAATACCTCCAAAAATATAGCTTGCCTAAACTAACAGAGGAAGAAGTAAATATCCTAAACACTCCTATCTCAGAAAAAGAAATAGAACAAACTATCAATCAACTCCCTAAGAAAAAAACCCCAGGACCAGATGGATTTACATCTGAATTCTATCAAACATTTAAAGATCAATTAACTCCAATGCTAAATAAACTATTTGAAGAAGTAGGGATTGAAGGAGTCCTACCAAACTCCTTTTATGACACAGATATGGTACTGATACCTAAACCAGGTAGGCTGAAAACAGAGAAAGAAAATTATAGACCAATCTCCCTAATGAATATTGATGCTAAAATCTTAAATAAAATATTAGCAAAAAGATTACAGAAAATCATCCCCAGGATAATACACTATGACCAAGTAGGATTTATACCAGGAATGCAGGGCTGGTTCAATATTAGGAAAACTATTAACATAATTGACTATATCAACAACCAACCAAACAAAAACCATATGATCATCTCAATAGATGCAGAAAAAGCATTTGATAAAATCCAACATCCATTCCTAATAAAAACACTTGAGAGTATAGGAATAAAAGGACTTTTCCTTAAAATAGTTAGGAGCATATATTTTAAACCTTCAGTAAGCATCATATGCAATGGGGAAAAACTGGAACCTTTCCCGGTAAGATCTGGAGTGAAGCAAGGTTGCCCACTATCACCATTATTATTCAATATTGTATTAGAAACACTGGCCTCTGCAATAAGAGTCGAGAAAGAGATTAAAGGAATTAGAGTAGGCAATGAGGAAACCAAACTATCACTCTTTGCAGATGATATGATGGTATACCTAGGAAACCCCAGAGATTCTACTAAAAAGCTATTAGAAATAATTCATAATTTTAGCAAAGTAGCAGGATACAAAATAAATCCCCATAAATCCTCAGCATTCTTATACACCACCAACAAAATCCAAGAGCAAGAGATACAAAGAGAAATTCCATTCAAAATAACTGTTGATAGCATAAAATATTTGGGAATCTACCTACCAAAGGAAAGTCAGGAATTATATGAGCAAAATTACAAAAAAGTTTTCACACAAATAAAGTCAGACTTAAATAATTGGAAAAATATTAAGTGCTCTTGGATAGGCCGAGCAAATATAATAAAGATGACAATACTCCCTAAACTAATCTATTTATTTAGTGCTATACCAATCAGACTTCCAAGAAAATATTTTAATGATTTAGAAAAAATAACAACAAAATTCATATGGAACAATAAAAAGTCGAGAATCTCAAGGGAATTAATGAAAAAAAAATCAAATGAAGGTGGTCTAGCTGTACCTGATCTAAAATTATATTATAAAGCAGCAGTCACCAAAACCATCTGGTATTGGCTTAGAAATAGATTAGTTGATCAGTGGAAAAGGTTAGGTTCACAAGACAGAATAGTCAACTATAGCAATCTAGTGTTTGACAAACCCAAAGATTCTAAATTTTGGGATAAGATTTCATTATTTGATAAAAACTGCTGGGATAACTGGAAATTAGTATGGCAGAAATTAGGCAAGGACCCACACTTAACACCACATACCAAGATAAGATCAAAATGGGTCCATGACCTAGGCATAAAGAACGAGATTATAAATAAATTAGAGGAACATAGGATAGTTTATCTCTCAGACTTGTGGAGGAGAAAGAAATTTGTGACCAAAGATGAACTAGAGACCATTACCGATCACAAAATAGAAAATTTTGATTATATCAAATTAAAAAGCCTTTGTACAAACAGAACGAATGCAAACAAGATTAGTAGGGAAGTAACAAACTGGGAAAACATCTTTACAATTAAAGGTTCTGATAAAGGCCTCATTTCCAAAATATATAGAGAACTGACTCAAATTTATAAAAAGTCAAGCCATTCTCCAATTGATAAATGGTCAAAGGATATGAACAGACAATTTTCAGATGAAGAAATTGAAACTATTACCACTCACATGAAAGAGTGTTCCAAATCACTATTGATCAGAGAAATGCAAATTAAGACAACTCTGAGATATCACTACACACCTGTCAGATTGGCTAAGATGACAGGAAAAAATAATGATGAATGTTGGAGGGGATGCGGGAAAACGGGGACACTGATGCATTGTTGGTGGAGTTGTGAACGAATCCAGCCATTCTGGAGAGCGATCTGGAATTATGCCCAAAAAGTTATCAAACTGTGCATACCCTTTGATCCAGCAGTGTTTCTATTGGGCTTATACCCCAAAGAGATACTAAAAAAGGGAAGGGGACCTGTATGTGCCAAAATGTTTGTAGCAGCCCTGTTTGTAGTGGCTAGAAACTGGAAAATGAATGGATGCCCATCAATTGGAGAATGGCTGGGTAAATTGTGGTATATGAATGTTATGGAATATTATTGCTCTGTAAGGAATGACCAGCAGGATGAATACAGAGAGGCTTGGAGAGACCTACATGGACTGATGCTAAGTGAGATGAGCAGAACCAGGAGATCATTATACACTTCGACAACGATATTGTATGAGGATGTATTCTGATGGAAGTGGATTTCTCTGACAAAGAGACTTAACTGAGTTTCATTGGAGAAATGATGGACAGAAACAGCTACACCCAAAGAAGGAATACTGGGAAATGAATGTGAACTATTTGCATTTTTGATTTTCTTCCCGAGTTATTTTTACCTTCTGAATCCAATTCTCCCTGTTCAACAAGAGAACTGTTTGGTTCTGCAAATATGTATTGTATCTAGGATATACTGCAACATATTTAACATATATAGGACTGCTTGCCATCCTGGGGGGGGGAGGAGGAGGGAGGGAGGGGAAAAAACGAAACATAAGTGATTGCAAGGGATAATGTCGTGTAAAAATTATCCTGGCATGGATTCTGTCAATACAAAGTTATTATTAAATAAAATAAAATTAAAAAAAAAATAATAAGTTCTTTAGACTTAGAGTATTGTATTGCTGAGAATAGCTATGTTGCTCACAGCATATCATCCTACAGTATTGCAGTTCATTTGCAAACTGTACTTTTAATTTTGCATAAATTCTTGGTAATCTTTCCAGGTTTTTTTTAAACCATCTTGCTTATCATTTCTTATAACACGATAGTATTTCATCATAATCATATACTACAATTTATTCAGCCATTCCCAATTTGATGGATATCTCCTCAATTTCCAGTTCTTTGCTCTTAGAAAAGAGTTACTATAAATATATTTTTGTACATATATATATATATATATATATATATATATATATATATATAGTCTTTTCCTTTAAAAAATCTTTTGGCATACATTCATTCTAATGATATTTTTTATGCCAAAGGTATGAATGGTTTTATACCCTTGGGCATAGTTTCAAAGTGTTCCATAGAATGGTTGACTTAGTCCACAATTCCACCAACAATGCATTAACATCTTGTTTTTCTTACACTTTCTCCAACAATTGTCATTTTTCTTTTCTGGACTATTAGCCAATCTAGTACATATTGGGCAGTATCTCAGAATTGTTTTAAGTTTCATTTCCCCAATCAATAGTGACTTAAAGTATTTTTATGGGTATTAAATAACTTGATTACTTTATCTGAAAACTGTCCATATCTCTTGATCATTTATCAATTGGGGAATGGCTATTTTATCATTATTATTATTATTATTATTAATTTATAATTTTGATTCTAATGCCATTTTTTTTGAGAAATAAGGACTTCATCAGAGTAATTTGCTTCAAATTATTTTCACAATTAGTATTGCTACCTGTATTTGCCCATGTTTATTCTATACTCTCTCACCTGTCCCTCTGTTCCTCCTCAAAAGTGCTTTGCTTCTGACTATCCCCTCCCTAAATATGCCTTCCTTTCTATCACCATCTTCCTCCTTCTTGTATCCTCTTCTGCTTCTCTTTTTCTGTAGGACAAGATAAATTTCTATGCACAATTGAATGTCTATGTTATTTCCTCTTGTAGTTAATTCTTATGAGAGTGAAGTTCACTCATCCCCCCTTCTGTCTATTTCTTTCCCTCTATCATAAATGCTTTTTCTTGCTGCTTTTATGGCAGACAGTTTATGTCATTCTAACTCTCCTTTTCCTTTTCCCCCAGTAAATTCATTTCTCACTACTTAATATTATTGTTTTATATTATATTTTCATATTTGAATCACATCTGTGCCCTATGTCTTTTTCTAATTGCCATATTAATGAGAATGTTCTCACAAGTTACAAGTATCATCCTCCCTTATAGGATTGTAAATAGATTAACCTTATTATGTACTTATGATTTCCCTTTCCTGATTACCCCCTTTTGCTTTTCATGTGTCCTATAATTATGTCAAATATTTTATTCAACTATTGTCTTTTCATCACAAATACTTAAAAATCCTCTATTTCAATGAATATCCATCCCCCCCCCCCCCCGGAAAGGATTATACTAAATTTTGCTGATTCTTGGTTGCAATCTTAGTTCCTTTACTCTTTGAACCTCATATTGTAAGCCCCTTTTGAACTTTCTTTGCTATCACCCTCATTTTCTCTTCCCATTTTTTTCAAGGACCCAAGACCATTTTTTTCTTTTAATATTTGTATGTAAACATTTTGACTTTGTTATCTTTTTCTTAGTGCATGTTTTGATCTTCCTTGTGACCATATCAACGTTTTATGGTCAGAATCTTTTTCTATTCTTTGCTTATTTTTCCAGCCTATTTCTTGACTCTTTAAGTCTTTGTTAAAGTAAGGCTCTGTTTACACAGTGGAGTGTGCAATATCTCAATCTTCAGCTGTTTTTCAGATGTTTTAGAGATTCTTCTAGGAATTTCTATGCATTTTCAGTTTGTTCAAGGTAGTATAATCCAAAAAAAAGTGTGTTTACTAGTCTCCTGGCCTGAACTCTGGTTTGTGAGTGACCACAAGCACTCATTTCTATCCTGGAACTGTTAGGAGAGTCCTGCTTTACTGTGGCTCTGGGCTCTGTTGTGCTAGTGGGCTGGGGTTGTGCTGCCCTGGAATTCATTGTGCTCTCACCCTGGTATGACAGATTTTTCCTACTGACCTTCTAAGTTTTCTTCACATGGGAAATTGTGTCATTCTTATTCTTTGAAGGTTCTGATGAGCTAAAACTTGTTTAGTCATTACCTAAAGAAATTTGGGCAATTTTGGAGAGTTTGGTTGAGTCCTTGACCTTGCCTTTATTATATTATCTTGGCTCCACCTCTTTACTTTGTTCTAAGATACTGTTTCTCCTACCAATGTATTTTTTGTAGAATTCTTATTTCACTTACAATTTTTTTGAATGCTTATTTTGTTGTCTTGGAGTCCTTTTGATGATGGCATTTTCTCCCCCTGCCCTGAAATCTCAGCATACAACATAAAATTATACCTTTTTTCTAAGCTTTTCTCTTGGGTACCTTGTAAATCATAGTATGTTTTCATTATATATTCAGAGTTTTCTTCTATTTATTCATATCTCTTCTGTTTATGGTTTTGAGCTTTATGTTAGAATGACACTCCATTCCCTCTCTCATGCTTTGATAAAATATTTCTTCTTTGATGCTGTCCCCAATAGTCAAAGCTTCTGTTATTGACATCCACCTCCTCTCGTATATATTTTTGAGTACATTGTAGACCGTTTTTCTCCTCTTTTCTGGATCATTTTCATTCAGATTACTCCAGGCATTAGGCCTGTCTACCTAATCTTATTTTGACCTCTCAATCCCAATGCAGGGGAAAGTCCCTCTTCAAATTACTCTAAATTTTTGGTTACCTTTTTGAGTAGTCCTTATGAGGATAAAGGAGATTGTTGTCATACATTGAATATATTATTCATTATTCAGTCTGGTACCTCTTTTTAAAATCTTTCTTGGAATATCTGTGGAAAATATTAGTCCCATAACTTTCCTAACACTCCAAATAAGTTAGGAACCAAGGGACAGTGAAAATCAGTATATATTTATAAATTATAGTTAAAAGGAATATCATGAAATGAAGGATAAAGTTTGTAATTAGCAAAAAGATTTACAAAAAAGTGAGAAATTTAATGTGATTAAGCTGGCATTACTGAAAACATATTATGACTTTATTTCCCCTATCTAGCTGGAATCTTGGTTCACAGATACTCCCTTAAGGTATAATGCTGCCACATTTTCCCTAAGCTTTCCAAATTTTATAACTCCTACAAGCTGTAAAAGATCTGCCCTCTACTTACTTTTACACTTTTATAACAACACAACAACTTGAAAATGTTTTTTTAAGTGCTTATTGTAACACAATTGAGGGAGTGTAACAGAAATATGTAATGTTCCATATCTGTGTCTCTCCCTTCTGCAAAAAAGGGAAGATGATATGTTTTTTCATCTCTTTTCTGGGGCCAAGTTTAGATATTCAATTGAGACAAAGTTCAATTTCAATCTGTAGCAGCTGTCATTGCTATCTTTTCTCTTTTAATAGATGTTGTTGCATTATGTGTTAATGATCTCATTTTCATTACTTCACTTTGTATTAATTTATATGAATTTCCATGTTTCTCTGTATTCTTCATATGTATTGTTCCCTACCAAATAATAGCATTCTATTACAGTTATGTACAGTGATTTGTTGACCAATGTCCAATTAATACTTTGTTTTAAATTTTTTACCACTTAATGAAGTCTACATCTAAATTTATGATCTTATAAATTAAGTAACAAATATTTATTAAGGGCCTCTTATGAGGCAAACACTGTACTTGTTATAATACTTATTATATAAAGATATGAGAAAACCATTCCCTGATCTCAAAGATCTTTCATTGGATGAGATATAAAGAAATTAATGTGTTAAATTACACAAACTAAAAGAAAACTCACATAAGCAGTGATATTTGAGCTGAACTTTTTGGTAGTGTAATATAGAACTAAATCTCATTGTCTAGAACCTCTCAAAGACTCTTGGTTCACAATAATCATTTCCTATCTAGATGACTTAAGCCTAAATTGCTGATTTCTTTTCTTTTGTCTCATTGCACCCTTGGAAAAGTCTCCAAGATCTTATCTAAGTATATATCATATAGAAGGACTCAGATATTTCCAACTGCTTTAACAGCATTTAACAACAATATAATTCAAGTATGCAAAATCTTTTTATTTTACTGCTTAAGGGACCTAACTAGACCCCAAATGCAGATATGGAATAAAAGACAATTGGTGCAAAGATATATAGATATGAAACAGAATGTTGTAATTTGAGAAAACAGTAAGGTAATTTGAATAGTTCATAGAATGTGTGAAGGATAATGATGGACCAACCAAGCAAATTCTTCAATTCTCTCCTGAGCCTGTGCTTCCTTCTTCCTTTATTGTTTCCCCTAACTAAGTCATTCTCTCATCATTAATCTAACTTTTCCAATCAGACATGCACTGCAACATTTATTCAATCTAAAATGACAAATATAAAAGGGGTAATAAAGACTGGTTGCTTTCCTTGGTTTTCAGTCAATGATATAGTCACTTCCTCATCTTAGGATCATGTATGATTGTCACTGTTTGACTCTCTGCATGCAAGCATTATTAAATTACTAAAAACAATGTTTTTTTTAATAATAAGGCTTTGCAAGCACATTATTATATCTATATCCCCAGTAATTTCTGCAGAACCATTTCAACAATAGACTGTTTTATTCAATAAACATATAAGACATCATTGGTACATGAAAACAGTCTAAGAAAGTTCCAATTTTGTGGCTCCATTCATTTATAATCTAAAAGCTAAGTAAGTAAATAAGGGCTCTTCCATAGGAGGAACATGTGATAACAAGTATCTGAGGGTGCTTATGAAATGGAAAAAAACAACCTGGGATGCAGGAGTTGAACATAATAATATGAGTCAGGGACATTTGGATAAGAGCTTTAATCCTTCATATGAATATTCACAAAAATTCACACCTGCAAAACTACTTAGAATTGTAAGATAACATTAGTGGGGGAAAATAGTAGCTGGGGTTCAGAATACTATTATTTCTAGAATAACTTCCATGGTAATTTTCCCCTGGATGAGTTGCTATGGAAATGCATGCTTTGAGTAATGCTAGAGAGAACCTAGATAATGTATGATTACCTGGAAATGGTACAGCAGGTTAAACAAATGTTATTACTGAAACAAAATGAAAGATCATTTTTTAAAACAGAACTGACCACCAAGAATTCATCTTTCTGTACTTTACTTGCTTTTCAGTACCATCAGTAATTATTAAACTCCTACCCTTTTCTTCAATGACCTCACAAATGTTAGCCACAAATTCTTCAGAAAGCATAGCGGCAAAGGAGCAGCAACTCCACTGGTCTGTGTCAGAAATCATCAAAGCTTAGGAATTAGGAGGAATTTTTCTTACACAAGAAATTGAATGTCCTTTGGCTTGACATCGGTTCCAAAATGAATCAACATTTAATTTCTCTGTAGATATCTTTATCTCTCTGTCTATGTTTATTTCTGTGTTTCTAATTTAGTTCTTTATATTTCTGTGTCTTTGTCTCTCTAGTTCAGTTCTTTATATATCTGTCTCTCTGACGCTATTTTTCTTTTTGAGTCTTACCTCCTGAGTCATTCAAACACCTAATCTTAGGTGGAATAGTATTGAATCGACTTATGCATGTGACAAATATTTATATCTGTATATATGTAAGTATGTACATGGGTTCGTAGTTTTATTCTTTTTAAGTAGTAAGAAAAGATGACAGTAGAATATTGCAGCAGATGTTGGACAGTGAGCTAGCGAGGCATGATCAAGTTGGGAAGGCAGACAAATCACATTTAAGATTTACTGAAACATGGTCTCAAATAATGTGACAATAATAATTGAAAAGACCAAGAAGACAATCAAGCTTAAAGAAAGGTTTCATGAGCAGTTTTAAGGCAGGAAGTTGTTCTTTTTGAGCTAAGACTCAGGGCAAAGGAAGAGCCTAAGAAGTATAGTTAACCCAACAATAAGCACCTAAGCTAACTACTTTAGATATCAATCAAAATCTAATGTTTACAAGTACAAAGGATGAAAAGTGCTGTCCTTTTCTTGCCATGTTAGACATATCAGTGAATTTGTATTACAATCATTGTTGGTGTCTTTACTCTTAGAGAGAAAGTATATTCGCTTTACTCTTCTCTTCCAGACATTGCTGAAGTTGATGGATTAGAACACAAAGGTAAAAGAGTGAGATGTCTCTCCCAAAAATTAAATAACCTTTGTCTGTTCCCATTTCTCCCTAAGTAAACTCCTATTTTTCAGTCACTACTGTTACCTTGTAAACATAAGCAATTCTCATTTATAACTTTACAATATTATAATGGAATCTTGGATTACCAATGTCAAGCATTATAATGTCTGAGCTAGCTCCCTGGAGGGTCTCAGTATCAGTCAGAGTCAGGATCAATCAAAGTTCTTGGTCTTTAGAGGGAGAAGTGAAAGAGGCAGGCAAGCTGCCACATGGCTTACCAAAGATGTACCCTGTATTCTGGAGTTCAGAGTCTCCAGCCCATCTCTTCCTCATCCTGCTGCCAAGTGACTCTGACTTCTCTCCTTCAGCTCTCCAATGCTTGCCTATGATTACCTCATCACCAAACATTCAGCAAGCACCAATGGTGAGGACAGCCATCACATCACCATCTCATCTAAATATATGTATATATAGCTATTATTTCACATCAAATAGGTTAATTAGCCTTAAGTGCTCTGTTGTCTGATTCAAGCACACCTTTTTAGAGATTCAGCCCTCTACAAAGCATAATTTCGTTTTTATTTCTTTTTGTTTATCCTGCAAATGTTAGTGCTATGGTTGTGCAGATATTTTGTTTTTAGGGCTACTGGTCATAGGTTTTGATCTGAGAGAGATTTCAAAGATTATCTAACCCAATAACTTAATTCTACAAATGAGGAAGTTGGATTCTACCTAAGGAGGTTAAATAAATTGCCCAGGATCACATACATAGTAAGTGGAAAGATTTGAGTTCAAGTTCTTTGATCCCAAATTGAATATTACTTTCATTGTACCATTTTTGCCTATGTTGATGTCATTTGACTCCAAAAAAATATAAGAAATTAGGAAACCATACACAAATTTCTTTGTATCTGAGCATCTATATAAATAATTTAACTAAGTGATCCTTTCAAAGAAAATCTGTGAAGTTTTTCTTTGGAATGCTGAGTTATCTCTTTCTAAATAAAATGTCAATTATAAAGTGATTATTCTTTCCCCTCTCACTAACAGTCCTTCATTTTTTTTTGTTTACTCTCTCCACTCAACCACACAACAAATTGCTCTCTTTCTCTATTCCTTTTAACAATTCTTATTTTGTATCAGAGAAGGAATTAGGAGAGAGCTAAAATGAGCATTATATATATATAATGAGCAATTAGTTTGTTAAAATATTACTCTCTGGCTCAAAGAAGTTTTCTTCATCTTACATCAAAATGTTTAGAATAGTAGGTAAGAAACCAGATATATATATGTATATATATACATATATATTATATATGTTTAGTATATTTTTCACATAAACTTAGAAAGTTGAGTTATTGGGCCTCGATCTATAATCCCTTTTGGAGAATGGGGTATGTCTTTTTGTAAGAAATATATTGCTATATTTCACACATTCAATACATAGCAGAATTAAATTGAATTATTTTTTAAATGGCTTTAGTGAGAGTTATAATTAACCCTCTGGTGCTGAAAATTTTCACACTATCTGCTAGTGAGTTATGCTTTTTTCTTTTGATCAGTATTAAAATAGACTGTTTAATCATAAGTAATTTATTCAGCAAGCATTTACTGAGTATTCCCAGAGTTTATAGAACTGAATAGACTCAATTTTGTAGACAGAAGAAATGTTGTAAGGTATTTGGTATTTGAAATTACAAGACATGCTCACAAAAAGTAAGGACTTTGCAAAGTTGTATTAAAGTTATAATGAAGTGTGAACATATTCATTAAGAATCTTTGGAAGAGAGAAATTATGTGGATCAATAAATAATTAGCAATGACTTTGAGAAATGCTTAAAATATAGTGAAACAGTTGAAGAAAGAGGTAAGTTGAAGTCATTTTAGCTAATATCCCAATTTCACAAAGAAAATAGTTCCCTGATGAGATGTATAGTAGGCTAAGGAAGCAAAAGGAGAGCTATGATTAAGTCGGAAGAGATCTGAGTTCAGATCCTATGTCTGATATTTACTAGCTTAATATTTATAAACAATTTCTTTAATTTAAAGAAATTAATTTTCTCATTCATTTCATAAATAATTCTGGCAGTAAGTCTCTCATAGAGTTTTTAGGAGGATCAGATGAGATAATATTTGTAGAATACTTTATAAACCTTAAAGTATAATGTATGTCAGTTTTTATCATTATTATTGTTATGGATATTATTAGCATAGTGTTTTATTTCAAGGAGACATATTAGAGAAAGGGAGAAAATTAGATTAAATGGGAAGGTGTGGGTAGAGTTCTAGAAAAACTTTGAATTTGATATGAAAAAAATAATTTTTCTTATAGGGAGGAAAAAAAAATTAGCAAAGTCTGTGTCCATAGCTTGAGGAATGTTTATAAAACATAGCATTTTGATGTAATGGAATACTGCTGCATAGAAAGATATGATATAGATCAGAGAAATCTCAATTTCTAGGAAGAATTATATCAATTTATATATGATGAAACAAGCAGAATTGAGAAAACAATTAAAATAATGTAAAATAAAACAATTTTGAAAGACTATAAAACTGAAACTGATTCAATGACCAGTCATTATTTTATGAGTGATGAAGAAATATACTCTTTGCTATTTAATAGAGAGTTAATGGCTTGAAGTTATAGAATGGAGCATAATTTCTTATATAGTCAACAGGTAGTTTTTCATTGCTCGATTACATATAACTTATATGATGAATGTTTTTGTTTAACCAAGAAAAATTTTAAGTGGATAACAAGAAGTTTAAAAGAGAAAGAAAAATAATCAATACAATTGTTCAAATGAAGAAAAGAAAAAAAAAAGGACTACAAATATGCTTGGTTTTGTTATTTCTATTTTAAATTTAATGGAAATTTCAAAAATCCATAATCATTAACAAATGTTCTTGGAACAATACAATATTATTTGTTCTTGTTCTTTATTGAAGTGTTCAAATTTGTTGGAAATATCTAAATCCAAAATGGACAAGAAAATATAAAAATCTTCTCTTAGATTATTGACTGTTCTCAGAAAAGATTATTTATAAGAGATTAAGCTTGTTCTTGGTTCCAAAGGGCACAGCCAAGAGTAGTGGGTAGTATTTGATCCCATTATATTGTTAAACCAAAAAAAAAAAACTCTTTTGTTTCCTTTTTCCTTCTCCCTCCCAATTAAGAAATAATTAAAAAATGACAAAAACAAAACAATAAAATAACCCTGATATTTCCATTACACATATTTTAGTCAAACAAAATAAAATTCTATAATGATCATGTTCAGAAAAAACAAAAAAATAGATTGTTTCATTGGAAATACTATGGTTGTTTATTGCATTGATTAATATTCCTAAATTTTCATTTACAATAATTTGTTTATATTTTTTCCTGATTTTGCTTTTATGTTTTGCATAAATTCATATTATTAAGTAAGAGAATCAATCTTCTTTTTAAACTTTATTGTGCATTAAATTTTCTTGTAAACTATTCTATCCATGCACACCGATTTTTTCATAGGGCTTTACATATGACACTCACTTTTCTCACTCTTTGCACTTGTGCCACCTGCCCTACATATCCCCAATGCACTCCCTTCTTATTTTTTGCCTCAAAGAATTCCTCTCTGTCTTTAAGATACAGTTGAAGTATTTTCTTCAATTTCTGCATACTTTCCCCATCCCAGGAATTTGTGTCATCCCTCTAAAACTTATATTAAACTACTTTGCATTTGTGTGTATGTGTATATTCAGAGTATCTATCACCTATCAATCTACATGTATTAGTTTCTTATTAGAATGTAAATTTGAGAATAAGGATTCTTATTATTTGTATTCTTACCACATAGAAATAGCTTGAACATAAAAGTCATTGAATATTTGATAATTTATTGATTAATTGAGCCATTCATTACTCTTCAGAACTGAATTGGACTAAGTGATTCTGAAACCCATTATAATGCTGAAATTCTCAAATATTGTTATTTTATTTCATAATATGCCACCATTTCTGTCCCTTGCTGTCGCAAGTGAAGAAATCATATTGTTTCCAAGTCATTTCTCAAACACTAGAAAAATTCCTTGAAAATAAGAAATATTTTTTTTTTCTGTATATGTCATCCTCAATATAAAAGAATCCTGATATTCTTTTAATACATATATGTTGGAATCCTTACTAACTGCTAACTAATTAGAGTTGATCTAATCTTACAAGAAGATGTTTTGGCCAGAACCTGAAACTAGGTACTAAGTAGAACTAATCAATACAAGGCTTGTGTTCACACCTTTACTCATTGGAGTTCAATGAGTTCATACCTCCCTTGAAGCTCTTTGGGCCAGAGAGCACTATGGGAGAAAACCCATAATCCCTCTCTCTGGAAGGGGCATAAATAGGCCAATGGGCCAGTCGAAGAAAGTTCTGGAGAGGAAGACGCTACAAGTCGAGATTTCAGCGGAATGACATGAAGAGTTGGAGCTGGCTGGAGGCTGAAGAAAGCAGAGGCAGAGGCTGAAGGACCAGACCTTTGGATTTGGTGACATTCGGAGAGAGCTCTTGGAACCAAGCAGAGAGATAGGCCTCTAAGCTAACCGGGATATATTGGGATAATAAAAGATCTGAACTTTCATCACCTGGCTGCGTTTTTGAGAAGAAAAAGCTCACCACATTTTGGCGCCCAACGTGGGGCTAACAGACCCCCCTCAGTGGAAGTACTGAGTAATGGAGTAAAAGTTTCCTCACTGGGTTTGGTTATGCTCGTAACATTCTTTTTTGTGTCAGCATTTTCTAAAAGGACATTTTGCAAAATTCCATGACTGATCTCAAGGTCTGTACCCACTTGATGTGCTGCTCCCTGAAGAGATGCCCTCTCTTCAGAATTCTGCTTGGATAAAAGGCCTGGAACATTCATTTTCTTAGCAAGGGTACTTTCATATTCAATATTCTTTTCAGAATTACTTCCAGATGTTGACTGATGTTCTGATTTAAAGGTGGAATCTACTGATTTTATATCACTTGCAATAGTTCTTAATTCATCACTTGTAACGAGGGGCGAAGTTTTAAGTTTCACATTTTCAGATTCAACCTCTTGCCCTGGGGTAATACTGCTTTTGTCTTGGGTTTTAGAGACTTCAAGAACATTTATGAAGATCTGTTCTGCATCAACTTCCATTGGTTCTTGCTCAGGAATTACTAAGTTATCCTAACCGATGTTGGAATCCTTACTAACTGCTAAGTAATTAGAGTTGATCTAATCTTACAAGAAGTTGTTTTGGCCAGAACCTGAAACAAGGTACTAAGTAGAACTAATCAAGACAAGGCTTGTGTTCAAGCTCTTTGGGCCAGAGAGCACTATGGGAGAAAACCCATAATCCCTCTCTCTGGAAGGAGCATAAATAGGCCAATGGGCCAGTCGAAGAGGGACTTCAGAGAGGAAGACGCTACAAGTCGAGATTTCACCGGAATGACATGAAGACTGGAGCTGGCTGGAGGCTGAAGAAAAGCAGAGGCAGAGGCTGAAGGACCAGACCTTTGGATTTAAAGACATTTGGAGAGAGCTCTTGGAACCAAGCAGAGAGATAGGCCTCTAAGCTAACCGGGCTATATTGGAAATAATAAAAGATCTGAACTTTTATCACCTGACTGCTTTTTGAGAAGAAAAAGCTCACCACACATATATTTTAATTGAATTGAATAATGATCTTTATCATCTTAACAAATCCAATTATATGTCTGACATTTCCAGATTCTTTGTCTCTAAAGATCAATTTAGCCTGAAATATTTTAAGTCTCTTTATGTACTTAGAAAAAGTCTTTGTTAATCATCGAAAATTTCACTGTTCAGTTTCAATTCCTACATATATAGATTTTAATTGTATTTTAATTTGTACCTTCCTATTGTCTACTTTTTGATGATATTGTCTTGTGGTCACTTTTTAAATAATTCATATTTATGTAATTATATTGCTGTTTATGGGATATGAAGGTAAGGTGTTTGGGGGGGGGGATATTTTTGGTATTTTAAGTACCATTTAAAAAAAATAAATTTTGCTTGAATTGTTTGCAGAGTAATTCTCTTCTTGATGGCAATCAACAAACTTTTTGTTTTCTAATTAGTTAGAAGGTCTCTCAAATACCTTACCGGCACCAATCCATTATTTACTATTTCCAATTTCACATAATAATTAGAAATCTTCTCAATGAACTTTTTTTGTCCATATGAGTCAAATCTGTCGAATCTTTCTTTATAATTCATAATCACAATCCTGAACAATTCTTGATGCTCTTTGATCCACTTTTTGAACTTGGTCATGCCCTATCCATTTTCTGGAGATTAAATTTAAGTTTAACATTTCAAACATGATGCTACCTTCAATTAATAGGACAAATCAACTAATACAGTTTCAAAATAAATATTATATCTCTATTCCTTTTTCTGGTTCATAGTTTGAAAATGTTTGGTTAAGTATCTAATCCCAACAAGCATTTTTAAAATGTGAAGGTAGATATTTAATCAACTGTAATTCATAAAATCCAATTAATGACTAAATGCAATGTTTAACAAATTAATCTATCTGTAAATGTTTCTCATCAGTCAAAAATTTTAAAAGAATCTTGCATCACATTAGGAAGAAGTTGGGAAAAACTGAATAATTAGTTTACAATGGTCAGTTAATTCAAATATGAATCATTTTACCCATCTTTTAAGTTCTATTTTGAGGTATACATAATTTTAATATATCCTAGCATTACAAACTACAGTTTTGTATATGTATTTATTTATTTAATATAATCTATAATTATATTAAAACAAGAAAAACTAACAAACACAACAAAAGAAAGTTGGGTTGAGAATGCAAGGACAAGCAATCCTGGCATCCTTAGTACTAAATCTGACCTTTTTTCCCTTTTTCTCACCACTAAATCCAATATTTTTCCAGAAAAAATAATTTTCTCACTGGAATAAACAGGTCCACTCTTTTTCAATCATATCACGCTTTCCAAAACTGATGCTTTTATTTATTCTCACTATTTGATCTTTTAATAAGAATTTCCAAATTTAACTTTCAGTCTAGAGTCTCATTACCCTTTAACCTGTCAAAATCATAATTCTAAAGCATATATATAAATTATACTCCCAAGATGGCAGAGTGAGAAAAGAATCCTCTGAAGCACTTCCAAATTCCCCTTCAAATAGCTAGAACACTGTCTCTGAATTGATCTAGCAGCAGAGAAGCAGTTTATTAGCACAGCAGGAAAGGTCTGTTAACAATAGAATGGGAGGAGAGCAAGGTCCAATTACAGCTGCAGCAGCTGCAGCAGCAGCAGCCACAAGACTCCCAGCAGAGGATTTGCAAAAAAGTTCCAAACATGATATAATCCACCAGTAAGGCCCCACCCTCCTGCAACTCAGAACCCTGGGTAAGTGCACAGTCATTATAACACAGCAAAGTCCCACCCCATTGACTGGCCCTCAGCACAAGCACTATTTGTTTACATTAAATTAAAAAGTTTTTGCACTAAAATACCAATAGAAATAAGATCAAAAGTGAAGTACAAAGCAGGGGGATTTTTTTTCCAGCAGTGCTTCTGATAAAGGTCTATTTTTTTTTGTCACAATTGTCATTTTTATTATATCACTTCAGCCTAGTCATGAATAATTGATATATTTTCAGTTGTTTGAATCTTATTTTATTTGTGTGAGAAGTGTTTTGTAATTGTGTTCATATAGTTCTTGGGTTTGTCTTGGCAGGCAGACTCTCCAGTGTTTTATTTTGTCTAGAATAATTTTATTTTTTTTATTATGAGCTTTTTATTTACAAGTTATATGCATGGGTAATTTTATAGCATTGACAATTGCCAAACCAATTTTTCCCCTCTTTCCTCCCCATCCCCTCCCCCAGATGGCAGGTTTGCCAATACATGTTAAATGTTAAAGTATAAATTAAATGCAATATAAGCATACATGTCCTAAAAGTTATTTTGCTGTACAAAAAGAATTGGACTTTGAAGTAGTATACTATTAGCCTATGAAGGAAATCAGAAATGCAGGTGGACAAAAATAGAGGGATTGGGAATTCAATGTAATGGTTCTTAGTCATCTCCCAGAGTTCTTTCACTAGTTGTAGCTGGTTCAGTTCATTATTGCTCTATTGGAACGGATTTGGTTCATCTCATTGCTGAAGATGGCCAGGTCCATCAGAATTGATCATCATATGGTATTGTTGTTGAAGTATATAATGATCTCCTGGTCCTGCTCATTCCAGTCAGCATCCGTTCATGTAAGTCTCTCGAGGCTAAAGTCCAATTTCTAACATATATAAAGAAATGTGCCGAATTTATAATAATACAAGTCATTCTCAATAAAGGGTAGAAGGATACGATTAGACAATTTTTAGATGTTAAAATTAAAGCCAATTATAGGCATATGGAAAATGCTCTAAATCACTATTGTTAGAAAAATGCAAATTAAAACCACTCTCAGGAACCTTCTCAGATTGGGTAAGATTACATGAAAAGATAATGATAGCTGTTGGAGGGGATGTTGGTAAAACTGAGACACTGATGCATTATTGGTGGAATTGTGAACTGATCCAGCCATTCTGGAGAACAATTTGGAACTATTCTTCAAGGGCTATCATATCATGCATACCCTTTTACAACAATATTATTGCTGGTTCTGCATCCCAAGAAAATCTTAAAGGAGGGAAAAGGATCTACATGGGCAAAAATATTTGTAGCAGTTCTTTTTGTGGTTAGCAATGAATTGGAAAATGAGTAGATGCCCATCAACTTGGGAATGGCTAAACAAATTGTGGTATATGAAAGTAATGGAATATTATTGTTCTATAAATAACAATGAACAAGCTGACTTTAGAAAGACCTAGAAAGACTTACAGGAACTGACATTGAGCAAAACAAGCAGAACCAGAAATACATTATACAGAGGAACAGTAAAAATGTGTGATGATCAACTGTGAAAGGCTTGTTGTTTCTTCTCATTGGGTCAGTAATCCAAGGCTATTCCTAAAGACTTTGAATAGAATACACCTGTATACATCCAGAAAAACAACTATGGAGGTTGAATATAAATCAGCATTTTCTATGTTCACTCCTTTTTTCACTTTTCTCCTTTTTTCTCTTTTGTAGTTTTAACCTTTTTTCTGATTTTTCTCTCCCAACATGATTAATAAAGCAATGTGTATTAAAATAAATTAAAAAAAAACCTTCATTAGCATAAGAGCAACTAAATGGAATACATGTAGACAAAGTGCATAGGTATAAGATGATTTTGATGAGATGTTGCCACAAAAAGACAAAATAATTAGATTTAAAAATTATACTGAAAAAGAAGGGGAGAGATTTAATGAAGTGAATCATGCCATATAAAAGAAGCATGAAAGAACTATTTAATGAAAGGGAAGATACAAGTTTCAGTGACAGGCAAACCTTGAACCTTATTCTCATCAAAGTTGAGTCAAAGAGGCAATAAAATATACATTCAATTGTATGAAGAACTATGCCTTACCTTCTAAGGATGTAAAAAGAAATTGGGGTAATAGAAGACAAAGGAAAGAATAATAAAAAGAGAAAGTAGATTTCAGAAGGCAGTGATCAGAACTAAAATATTTGTGAGGAAGGAAAGGGTGAGAACTAAGAGAAAGAGGATAAATGAGGGAAAAATAACATGGAGGGAAATACATGGTCAGTTATCATAACTATAAATATAAATGGGATGAATTAACCCATAAAATGAAAACTGCACAATGGCTAAAAAACTAGAATCCTGCAATATATTCCTTTTAAGAAATATATTTGAAGCAAATAGATAAACACAAAATAAATGTAAAGGATTGGAATAGAATTTAGTATGCTTCTGCTGAATCAAAGAAAGCAGAGACAGCTATTATGATGTCAAACAAATCAAAAGCAAAAATAGAATTAATGAAAAGAGATAAAAAAGGAAACTATATCTTGCTGTAGATAACTAGAAAATGAACTCATATCAATACAATACTTATATGTACCAAATGGTATAGCATTTAAATTATTAAGGGAGAGGTTGAATGAATTTCAGGAAGAAATTCAAAAATAACATTGGATTAATGGGAAATGTCAACTTTCCCTTTTCAAAGCTAGATAAATCTAGCCAAAAAATAAACAAAAAAAGAAGTTAAGGAGGTGGATGAAATTCTGGGAAAGTTAGATAAGATGCATCTCAGGAGAAAACTGAATGGCAATATGAAGGAATATACCTCTTTCTCAGCAGTATATGACATTTGCACAATAATTGGTCATGTATTAGAATATTAAAAACGCATAATTGGGGGAGGATCCAAGATGGTGTAAAGGACTCATACTTCTTTCTGAGCTCCCCTACTAGCCTCAAACTGTTTACTAAATCTAGCCTCTGAATTAGTTCTGGACTGTCAGAACCCACGGATATTGAAAGTACAACACATTACCAAAAGAAGATAGTCTTGAAGATCACTAAGAAAAGGTCTGTCTTGATCACATTCACAGGCATAGGAGAAGGCCAGGCCAGGCACAGGCACAGACAGGCAGGCAGGCAGAGCTTGGAGAATGGCACATGCTGAGCAGACCAGGATTGGGGTGTGGTCTCAGTGGGCAGAAAACCTGCAGGGAAGATTCTACTACAGTGTTGGCTACTCTGTTTTGGTTACAAGCCAGTAGATCAACAGAGAAGTTATAAAACTTCCTACATAAACACAGAGGGTAAGGAGTGTACCCCAAAGTGCCTGAGTCTCACAGAACTTGGGCAAACCCACTCAACACTGGGAGTGACTCAGTATGATAGCAACACAACAGCTGTTGATTCCAACTCAGCCTCTGATCCCAGTATAGCCACTGCCATTACACAGCTGCTTTGCTGCTATTTCTTGTTGCCTGGAGGAAGCGTGGAAAGTCCTCATTGCCTGAAAAGCAGACTCCAGCATTTTTGGTTTGTTTGTTTGTTTGTTTAAATGAGTAAAAAGGCAAAGCAGGCTCTAACTATAGATAGTTCCTATAATGAAAGAAAACAGATTTCAAACCCTGAGGAGACAGGGCAAACCTTGAGGAAAAAGGCAGATTGTCTCCAAATGAAGCTCCAAAGGGGAAAACGGCCTGGTATCCATCACATAAGGCTATCATAGAAGAAATTTAAAAGAATCATTAAAAAGAGCTAGAAGAAGAATGGGGAAAGGAAAGGAAAACTTGGTTGAGGGTCTGGATAAGGTGTATACACAACAAAAAATGGAAAAAGAAAACAACTGCCTGAGAAAGAGAATTTGTGAATTGGAAAAAGTAAATAAGTCCCAGGAAAACAGAATTTGTGAATTGGAAAAAAGAAAATAACTCCTTTAAAAATATTGGTGAAATGGGAAAAAAATCCATAAAACAAAACAACTCATGTAAAAATTCAACTGGACAAATACAGAAAGCAATAAAAAGGAGAATTGTACAAATGTAAATGAAGAACTTGAGGAGACATCAAGATTCAATCAAGCAAAAGCAAAAAAAAAAAAAAAAAAAAAAAAGAAAGAAAGAAAGAAAAGAAAAAAATAGAAAAAGTGTTAAATATCTACATGGAAAAACAACAGACTTGGAAAATAGATATAGGAGACATCATCTTAGGAGTATTGCACTCCCTGAAAATCATGGTGCATAAAAGGGCCTAGACACTATCTTTCAGGAAATCATCAAAGAGAACTGCCCAGATGTAGTAAAATCCAAACATAAAATAGTCATTGAAAGAATTCATCAAACACTGCTGAAAGAGAACACAAAATTAAAAGTCCAAGGAATATTGTGGCTGAATTCCAGAACTATTGAACCAAGGAAAAATACTACAAGCAGGTAGAAAAAAATCAGTTCAAATACTGAGGAGCCACAATATGGATTATTCAGGATCTAGCAGCATCCACATTAAAAGATCAAAGAGCCTGGAATTCGATATTCCAAAAGGCAAAGGAACTTGGAACTTGGAGGCAAGAATAAATTACCCACCTAACTGAACATTTGTTCCAAGGAAGAAGATGGGCATTCACTGAAACAGGAGAATACCATTTATTTCTGATGGAAAAACCAGAGCCAAACCAAAAAAAAAAAAAAAAAATGATCTTCCAAATGTAAGACTAAAGAGAAGCATAAAAAGGCTAAAAGAATTTTTGAGAACTGTATTTCTGTTATGGGTCTACATAAAGATTGCATGTATAATTTGATTTTACTGTTATAATATGAAAAAGGAACTAGAGGTGGAAAGGAGATTGTACTGAAAAAAGGGAAATTGGAGGTAAAAAGAGGGAAACTACATCTCACAAAGAAGCAAATGAAACCTATTATATCTGAAGGAAAGAAGGGGAGGAGGTGAATATTGTGTGAATCTAACTCTCATCAGATTTGGCTCAAAGAGAAAATATTAGACATATTTGGTGTACAGAGAAACTTCTCCTACTTCATTGAAAAGTGGGAGAAGAAAAGCAAAAAGGGAAGGAGTAGGCTAAATAAGAGGGAATAGAGAAATAGTAGAGGAAAGGCTTAAGAAAAGGGAAGGAAGAAATCCTAAAGAGGGAGAGATGTGTGAGGCTAGTAGTGCTTATAAATTTAAGACTGGGGAGGAGGTAAAAGGATAAGGGGAAAAGGAAAGAGAAAAGAATAATCTGGGGAAACTAAAATGGCAGGAAATATAGAATTATTAGTTTTAAATGTAAATGGGGAGGTGGATCCAAGATGACGGGGCAGGCACACACGATTCTCTAAGCTCCTCTCATTCCCCTTATAACCAACTATTTAAAGCAGCCTCAAAAATAACTCTTCACTACTTAAATTCATGAAGAATAGAAGCACTATAACTTACCAGCCGATCTGGAAGATCGCCAGGAAAGGTTTCTCCTGAGGGGCCAGGAACAGACTAGCACAGGCAGCAAGAGGCTAGCATCCTGAGCAGACCAGGGGCGGGGGTGATCTCTGTGGCTAGAGAAGTTATAGAGATGACTCTGCTATAGGCTAACTGCTCTGCCTTGATTACAAAGCAATAAACTGGCAGAGAAGTTAAAGCCTAAAACAGAGGGTCCTCTAAAAAACGCCAGAACCTAACTAGATCTGGCTGTAACCCCTCAAACCCGGAAGTGACTCAGGCAGACTTTACCACAGCCCTACAGCCAAATCCTGCAGTTCCGGGCTTTTGCGGGCAGTTACTAATCTGCATGACAAGGGGGCACAGCCTGGGGAGCCTCTAATCAGCAGAGTGGGAGGCTCGGCCTGGGGCAATAGAATGTCCGCAGCTGACTGCTCTTCTCCAGCAGACAATTCCGGTCCCTTCAAATCCATTCACGGCTCAACTGCTAACACCCACAGTCCCAGGGAAGGATTTGGTGTGGAAGTGAAACTCTCACTGCTCAGCGTCTAGCCCCAGGCAGTCATTATCTCACACAGCAGGGGTTCTTTGAAGGGCACTTTCCCAGCCCAGCTCTGCAGGCCTGAGTTACTTTCAAGTGAGGAACTCTTTCCCAAAGGACTCCCTGTTTTTTGTAGCCAGCTGGCAGGACAGCTACCTGTCCATATACCTTTCACTGCTCTGCAGAGGAAGCTGGTAACCTCCTGGCTCTGAGGGCAGACCTTACAGGCTTTAACAAAGCATTTTCTATGTTCACTCCTTTTTTCACTTTTCTCCTTTTTTCTCTTTTGTAGTTTTAACCTTTTTTCTGATTTTTCTCTCCCAACATGATTAATAAAGCAATGTGTATTAAAATAAATTTAAAAAATTTAAAAATTTAAAAAAAAACCTTCATTAGCATAAGAGCAACTAAATGGAATACATGTAGACAAAGTGCATAGGTATAAGATGATTTTGATGAGATGTTGCCACAAAAAGACAAAATAATTAGATTTAAAAATTATACTGAAAAAGAAGGGGAGAGATTTAATGAAGTGAATCATGCCATATAAAAGAAGCATGAAAGAACTATTTAATGAAAGGGAAGATACAAGTTTCAGTGACAGGCAAACCTTGAACCTTATTCTCATCAAAGTTGAGTCAAAGAGGCAATAAAATATACATTCAATTGTATGAAGAACTATGTCTTACCTTCTAAGGATGTAAAAAGAAATTGGGGTAATAGAAGACAAAGGAAAGAATAATAAAAAGAGAAAGTAGATTTCAGAAGGCAGTGATCAGAACTAAAATATTTGTGAGGAAGGAAAGGGTGAGAACTAAGAGAAAGAGGATAAATGAGGGAAAAATAACATGGAGGGAAATACATGGTCAGTTATCATAACTATAAATATAAATGGGATGAATTTACCCATAAAATGAAAACTGCACAATGGCTAAAAAACTAGAATCCTGCAATATATTCCTTTTAAGAAATATATTTGAAGCAAATAGATAAACACAAAATAAATGTAAAGGATTGGAATAGAATTTAGTATGCTTCTGCTGAATCAAAGAAAGCAGAGACAGCTATTATGATGTCAAACAAATCAAAAGCAAAAATAGAATTAATGAAAAGAGATAAAAAAGGAAACTATATCTTGCTGTAAATAACTAGAAAATGAACTCATATCAATACAATACTTATATATACCAAATGGTATAGCATTTAAATTATTAAGGGAGAGGTTGAATGAATTTCAGGAAGAAATTCAAAAATAACATTGGATTAATGGGAAATGTCAACTTTCCCTTTTCAAAGCTAGATAAATCTAGCCAAAAAATAAACAAAAAAAGAAGTTAAGGAGGTGGATGAAATTCTGGGAAAGTTAGATAAGATGCATCTCAGGAGAAAACTGAATGGCAATATGAAGGAATATACCTCTTTCTCAGCAGTATATGACATTTGCACAATAATTGGTCATGTATTAGAATATTAAAAACGCATAATATAAAAGACTGTCCTAGAAGAGAATATTAAAAACCTTAAAAGAGAGCAAGAAGAGAAATGGGGAAAGGCACATAACTCACTAAAAGAAAAATTTGATAAAGTGGAAAAAGAAAACAACTTCCTGAAATGTGAATTGGAAAAGGTAAAACACTCCCAAGAAGTGCAGGGAAACAGAGTTTGCAAATTGGAAAAAGAAAATAACTCACTAAAAAAAAAAAAAATTAGTGAAATGGAAAAAAATTCCATAGGGCAACACAACTCAATTGGACATATACAAAAAGAAGTAAAAAAAGCTAATGAAGAAAATAACTCACTAAAAATCAGAACTGAACAAATAGAAATGACTGATTCATTGAGACTTCAATAATCAGTCAAGCAAAACCAAAAAAATGAAAGATTGGAAAAAAATGTCAAATATTTACTTGGAAAAACAACAGACCTGGAAAATATATGTAGCAGAGATAACCTGAGGATCATCGGACTAGCAGAAAATTATGATGAAACAAAGAGCTTAGATACTATTTTACAGGAAATCATCAAAGAGAACTGCCCAGAAGTAATAGAACTGGAAGGTAAAATAGGTGTTGAAAGAATTCATCGAACACCTTCTGAAAAAGACCCTAAAATAAAGACTCCGAGGAATATTGTGACCAAACTTCAGAATTTTCAGATTAAAGAAGAAAAATTTACAAGCAGCCAGGAAAAAACAGTTCAAATACCGAGATGCCACAATAAGGGTCACGCAAGATCTGGCTGCCTCAACATTAAAGGATCTAAGGGCCTGGAATGTGATATTCCGAAAGGCAAAAGAACTTGGAATGCAGCCAAGAATAAATTACCCAGCTAAGCTGAGCATTTTCTTCCAGGGAAGAAGTTGGACATTTAATGAAATAGAGGAATTCCATCTGTTTCTAAGGAAAAAATCAGACAAATAAAAAATTTGATCTTCAACAACAGGAATCAAGAGAAGTAGAAAAAGATAAAAGGAACTCTTGAGAACTATATTTCTGTTGTGGATATACATAAAAACCATATGTACAATTTGATTTTACCGATATAACATAAAAAAGGGAAGTAGAAATGGAATGGGGATAATGTCAGAAAAAGGGAAGTGGGGAGATAAAAAGAGGGAAACTACATGTGACAGTGAGGCAAAGGAAACCTATCATATAGGAGGGAACTTAGAGAGGGGGAGGAACATTGTGTGAATCTTACTCTCATCAGAGTTGGCTCAAAGAGGAATCAATTTACATTTTGTTTTACAGAGATTCTTCTCTCACTTCATTAAAAAGTGGGAGAGGAAAAGGGAGAAGGAAAAAGAGTAATAAGGGAAAGGTATAAAAAAGGGGAAGGGATTGGAAGGGAGGAGGGAGAAATACTAAAGAGGGAGAGCTGCGTGACGTTAGTGGGACCCATAAGTTTAATACTAGGGAAGAAGGGAAGGAGGGAAAGGAAAAGAAAAATATAATCTGAGGATATTAGGATGGCAGGAAATACAGAATTGGTTATTTTAACCGTAAATGTGAATGGGATGAACTCTCCCATAAAGAGGAGACGGATAGCAGACTGGATCAAAAGTCAGAACCCTACAATCTGTTGTTTACATGAAACACATTTAAAACAGGGAGATACATACAGAGTAAAGGTAAAAGGCTGGAGTAGAATCTATTATGCTTCAGGTGAAGTCAAAAAAGCAGGGGTAACCATCCTTATCTCAGATCAAGCAAAAGCAAAGATTGATTTAATTAAAAGAGATAAAGAAGGAAACTATATCTTGCTTAAGGGTACTATAGACAATGAAGCAATAACAGTATTAAACAGCATCTAACTTCCTTAAAGAGAAGTTAAGAGAGTTGCGAGAAGAAATAGACAGCAAAACTATAATAGTGGGAGATCTCAACCTTGCACTCTCAGATTTAGATAAATCAAATCACAATACAAATAAGAAAGAAATTAAAGAGGTAAATAGAATATTAGAAAAATTAAGTATGATAGATCTCTGGAGAAAACTGAATGGTGACAGAAAGGATTATACTTTCTTCTCAGCAGTTCATGGAATCTACACAAAATTAACCATATATAAGGACATAAAAACCTCAAAATTAAATGCAGAAAGGCAGAAATAGGAAATGCTTTCTTTTCAGATCACAATGCAATAAAAACTACATTCAACAAAAAGTTAGGTGTAAATAGACCAAAAAGTAATTGGAAACTAAATAATCTCATCTTAAAGAATGATTGGGTGAAAAAGCAAATTATAGACACAATTAATAATTTCACTCAAGATAATGACAATGGTGAGACATCATATCAAAATTTATGGGATGCAGCCAAAGCAGTAATAAGGGGAAATTTTATATCCATAGAGGCTTACTTGAATAAAATAGAAAAAGAGAAGATCAATGAATTGGGCCTGCAACTTAAAAAGTTAGAAAAAGACCAAATTAAAAACCCCCAATCAATTACTAAACTAGAAATTCTAAAATTAAAAGGAGAAATTAATGATATAGAACGTAAAAATACTAGTGAACTAATAAATAAAACTAAGAGTTGGTTTTATGAAAAAAACAATAAAATCGATAAACCTTTGGTAAATCTGATTAGAAAAAGGAGAGAGAGAAATCAAATTAGCAGTCTTAAAAATGAAAAAGGAGAAATTTCCACCAATGAAGAGGAAATTAAAGAAATAATAAGGGGTTACTTTGCCCAACTTTATGCCAATAAATTTGATAACCTAAG
Source organism: Antechinus flavipes (assembly GCF_016432865.1). Classification (NCBI taxonomy): domain Eukaryota; kingdom Metazoa; phylum Chordata; class Mammalia; order Dasyuromorphia; family Dasyuridae; genus Antechinus; species Antechinus flavipes. The sequence continues at coordinate 277,208,131 of NC_067400.1, forward strand.
TGAAATGGATGACTACCTCCAAAAATATAGGCTTCCCAGATTATCAGAGGAGGAAGTAAATTGCTTAAATAGTCCCATTTCAGAAAAAAAAAAATAGAACAAGCTATTAATCAACTCCCTAAAAAAAAAAAATCCCTGGGGCCAGATGGATTTACACGTGAATTCTACCAAACATTCAAAGAACAATTAGCCTCAATGCTTTATAAACTATTTCAAAAAATGGTGAATGAAGGAGTCCTACCAGATTCCTTTTATGACACAGACATGGTACTGATACCTAAACCAGGTAGGTTGAAAACAGAGAAAGAAAATTATAGACCAATCTCCCTAATGAATATTGATGCTAAAATCTTAAATAAGATATTAGCAAAAAGACTACAGAAAATCATCCCCAGGATAATACACCATGATCAAGTAGGATTTATACCAGGAATGCAGGGCTGGTTCAATATTAGGAAAACTATCAGTATAATTGGCCATATTAATAATCAAATTAACAAAAACCATATGAGCATCTCAATAGATGCAGAAAAAGCATTTCATAAAATCCAACATCCATTCCTATTAAAAACACTTGAGAGTATAGGAATAAATGGACTTTTCCTTAAAATAATCAGTAGCATCTATTTAAAACCAACAGTAAGCGTCATATAATGGGGACAAACTACAACCATTCCCAATAAGATTAGGAGTGAAACAAGGTTGCCCACAATCACCCTTACTATTTAATATTGTCTTAGAAATGCTAGCTTTGGCAATAAGAGTTGAGAAAGAGATTAAAGGAATAAGAATAGGCAATGAGGAAACCAAATTATCACTCTTTGCTGATGATATGATGGTATAGAGAACCCCAGAGACTCTACTAAAAAGTTATTAGAAACAATCCACACCTTCAGCAAAGTTGCAGGGTATAAAATAAACCCACATAAGTCATCAGCATTCTTATATATCACTAACAAAACCCAGCAGTTAGAGTTACAATAAGAAATTCCATTTAAAGTAACTACTGATTGTATAAAATATTTAGGAATCTATCTGCCAAGGGAAAATCAGAAACTTTATGAGCAAAACTACAAAACACTTTCAACACAAATTAAGTCTGATCTAACCAACTGGAAAAATATTAAATGCTCTTGGAGTGGGCGAGCAAATATAATAAAGATGACAATACTACCTAAATTAATCTATTCATTTAGCGCTATACCAATCAGACTCTCAAAAAACTACTTTGATGAACTAGAAAAAATAACAACAAAGTTCATATGGAAAAACAAAAGGTCAAGAATTTCAAGGGAATTAATGAAAAAAAAAATCAAATGAAGGTGCCCTAGATGTACCAGATCTAAAATTATATTAAAAAGCAGCAGTTATTAAAACCATCTGGTATTGGCTAAGAAATAGACTAGTTGATCAATGGAATAGGTTAGGTTCAAAGGACAAAACAACCAATAACTTTAATAATATAGTGTTTGACAAACCCAAAGACCCCAGTTTCTGGGATAAGAATGCACTATTTGACAAAAATTGAAGGGGAAATTGGAAATTAGTATGGCAGAAAGTAGGCATTGACCCATACGTAACACCGTACACCAAGATAAGGTCAAAATGGGTTCATGACCTAGGCATAAAAAATGAGATTATAAAAAAAAATTGGAAGAGCATAGGACAGTTTATCTCCCAGACCTGTGGAAGAGGGAGGAATTTATGACAAAGAAGAACTAGAGATCACTATTGACCACAAAATAGAAAATTTTGACTATATTAAATTGAAAAGTTTTTGTACAAACAAAACAAATGCAGACAAGATTAGAAGGGAAACAATAAACTGGGAAAACATTTTTACAATCAAAGGTTGTGATAAAGGCCTCATTTCCAAAATATATAGTGAACTGACTCAAATTTATAAGAAATCAAACCATTCTCCAATAGATAAATGGTCAAAGGATATGAACAGACAATTTTTAGATGATGAAATTGAAACTATTACCACTCATATGAAAGAGTGTTCCAAATCATTATTGATCAGAGAAATGCAAATTAAGACAACTCTGAAATACCACTACACACCTGTCAAATTGGCTAAGATGACAGGAAAAAATAATGATAAATGTGGGAGGGGATGCGGGAAAATTGGGACACTGATGCATTGTTGGTGGAGTTGTGAACGAATCCAACCATTCTGGAGAGCAATCTGTAATTATGCCCAAAAAGTTATCAAACTGTGCATACCAGCAGTGCTACTACTGGGCTTATACCCCAAAGAGATACTAAAGAAGGGAAAGGGACCTAAATGTGCCAAAATGTTTGTGGCAGCCCTGTTTATAGTGGCTACAAGCTGGAAAATGAAAGGATGCCCATCAATTGGAGAATGGTTGAATAAATTGTGGTATATGAATGTTATGGAATATTATTGTTCTGTAAGGATTGCCAGTAGGATGAATACAGAGAGGACTGGCAAGACTTACATGAAATGATGCTAAGTGAAATGAGCAGAACCAGGAGATCATTATATACCTCAACAATGATACTGTTTGAGGATGCATTTCTGATGGAAGTGAATCTCTTTGATAAAGAGAGCTACTTCAGTTTCAATTGATCAAAGATAGGCAGAAGCAGCTACACCCAAAGAAAGAACACTGGGAGATGAATATAAATTGCTTGCATTTTTGTTTTTCTTCCCAGATTATTTATACCTTCTGAATTCAATTCTCCCTGTGCAACAAGAAAACTGTTGGGTTCTGCACACGTATATTGTATCCAGGATATACTGTAACCTATTCAGCATGTAAAGGATTGCTTGCCATCTGGGGGAGGGGGTGGATCGATGGAGGGGAAAAATCAGAACAAAAGTGAATGCAAGGGATAATGTTGTAAAAAATTATCCTGGCATGAGTTCTATCAATAAAAAGTTATTAAAAAAATGTAAATGGAAATGGGGTGAACTCTCCCATAAATCAGAGATATATAGCAAACTGGATCAAAAGCCTGAATCCTACAATATGTTATTTACTGGAAACATGAGGGTAATACATACAGAGTAAAGTTAAAAAGCAGGGGCAGAATCTACTATGCTTCAGGTGAAGTTAAAAAAAAAAAAAAAGAAAGGGTAGCCATCCTGACCTCAGTTCAAGCAAAAGCAAAAATTCATCTAATTAAAAGAAATAAAGAAGGAAACTATATCTTGCTAAAGAGTAGCATAGAAAATGGAGCAATATCAATACTAAACATATATGTACCAAGTGGTATAGCATCTAGATGCCTGAAGAAGTGAAGAGGGCTAAAAGAAAAAAATAGACAGAAAAATTATAATATGGGAGATCTCAACCCTGCACTCTCAGAACTAGATAAATCAAACCACAAAACAAAAAAGAAAGAAGTTAAAGATGTAAATGGAACACTAGAAAAGTTAGGTATGATAGGTCTTTGGAGAAAACTGAATGGAGACAGAAAGCATTATACTTTCTTCTTGGCAGTTCATTAAACCTATACAAAAATTGACAATATATTAGAACATAAACACCTCAAATTCTAATGCAGAAAAGCAGAAATAGTCTTCAGATTATGATGCAATAAAAACTACATTCAATAAAAAGCCAGGTGAAAATAGACCAAAAAGTAATTGGAAACTAAACAATCTCATCCTAAAGAATGAATGGGTGAAATATCAAATCATAGACACAATCAATAATTCCATCCAAGAGAATCACAATAAAGAGACAACATACTAAAAGGTGTGGGATGCAGCCAATGTGGAAATAAGGGAAAATTATATATCTCCCCAGGATAATACAACATGACCAAATAGGCTTTACACCAGAAATGCAGGATTGATTCAATATTAGGAAAACTATTAGCAAAATTGACTACATAAATAACCAAATTAACAAAAACCACATGATCATCTCAATAGATGCAGAAAAAGCATTTGATAAAATCCAACATCCATTTCTATTTAAAATCACTAAAGAGTATAGGAATAAATTGGCGTTTCCTTAAAATAGTAAGTAGCATCTATTCAAAACCATGATTAAGTATCATATATAATGGGGATAAACTTGAACCATTCACAATAAGATTAGGAATGAAATAAGGTTGTCCACTATCATCATTACTATTCTGTATTGTATTAGAAATGCTAGCTTTGGCAATAAGGGATGAAAAAGAGATTTTAAAAAAAATAGAGTAGGTAATGAGGAAACCAAATTGTCACTCTTTTCAGATGATATGATGTTATAATTAGAGACACCCAGAGAATCTGCTAAAAAGCTATTAGAAATAATCTACAACCTCAGTGAAGTTGTGGGATACAAAATAAATCCACATAAATCACCAGCATTTAAATTTTTTTAAAATAACCTAACAAAATACAACCTTAAAAGATAAAAAGTAAAATTCCATTGAAAATAGTTATCAATAATATAAAATATTTGGGAATCTGTCTGCCAAGGGAAAGTCAGGTACTATATGAGCAAAACTACAAAAAACAAACAAACAAAACAACAACAACAACAACAACAACAATAATAACAACAAAAAAACAAAGCAAAAAAACTTTCCACAAAAATAAAGTCAGAACTAAACAATTGGAAAAATATTATATGCTCTGGGATAGGTCAAGTGAATATTATGAAGAAGATAATACTACCTAAAGTAATCTATTTATTTAGTTACATTCCAATCAAACTCCTAAGAAACAATTTTACTGACCTAGAAAAAATAACAACAAAATTCATCTGGAAGAACAAAAGGTCAAGAATTTCAAGGGAACTAATGGGGAAAAAAAAATGAAGGTGGCCTAGCTGTACCAGATCTAAAACTATATTATAAAGCAACTGTCACCAAAACCATTTGGTATTGGCTAAGAAATAGCCTAGTTGATCAGTGGAATAGGTTAGATTCACAGAACAAAATAGTCAATAACAACAACAATCTAGTATTTGACAAACCCAAAGAACCCAGCTTTGGGGATCAGAATTCACTATTTGACAAAATCTGCTGGTAAAATTGGAATCTAATATGGCAGAAACTAGGCATTGACTCATACTTAACACCATACACCAAGATAAGGTCAAAATGATCTAGGCATAAAAAATGAGATCATAAATAAATTAGAAGACTAGAAGATAGTTTCCCTCTCAGACTTGTGGAGGATGAAGGAATTTGAGAATAAAGAAGAACTAGAGATCATTATTGATAACAAAATAGAAAAGTTTGATTATATTAAGTTTAAAAGTTTTCTGTACAAACAAAACTAATATAGACAAGATTAGAAGGGAAACAATAAACTGGGAAAACATTTTTACAGTCAAAGGTTCTGATAAAGGCCTCGTTTTCAAAATATATAGAGAATTGACTCAAATTTATAAGAAATTAAACCATTCTTCAATTGATAAATGGTCAAATGATATGAATAGACAATTTTCAGATGAAGAAATTGAAACTATTTCTAATAATACGAAAAGGTTTCCAAATCATTATTTGTCACAGAAATACAAATTAAAACAACTCTGAAATACCATTACACACCTGTCTGATTTGGCTAGGATGACAGGAAAAGATAATGACAAATTGGAGGGAATGTGGCAAAACTGAGACATTGATACATTGTTGGTGGTGATGTGAATAGATCAAACCATTCTGGAGAACAATTTGGAACTATGCTCAAAAAGTTATCAGACTGTGCATACCCTTTAATCCAGCAGTGTTACTACTGAGCTTATATCCCAAAGGATCTTAAAGGAAGGAAAGGGACCCATGTGTGCAAAAAAGTTTGTGGCAGCTCTTTTTTTTTTTTTTTTTTTTTTTTTTTTACTGGATAGAAACTGGAAATTGAATGGATGCCTATCAATTGGAGAATGGCTGAATAAATTGTGGTATATGAATGTTATGGAAAATTATTGTTCTGTAAGATATGACCAGGAGGATGATTTCAGAGAGGCCTGGAGAGACTTAGATGACTTGATGCTAAGGGAAATGAGCAGAACCAGGAGATCATTATATACTTCAACAACAGTACTATATGATGATCAATTCTGATGAATGTGGCTCTCTTCAACAATGAAATGATTTAAACACATTCCAGTTGTTTAGTAATGAAAATAATTAGCTACACCCAGAGAGAAAAGTGTGGGAAATGAGGGTGGACCACAACATAGCATTTCCACTCTTTCTGTTATTGTTTGCTTGCATCTTTGTTTTCCTTCTCAGGTTTTCTTTAAACAGTTTTTCTAGCTCTGATCTTTCTTAAGAAGGAAGATAACTGTATAAATGTGTATACATATATTGTATTTAACATATACTTTAAAATATTTAATATGTGTTGGACTATCTGCCATCCAAGGGAGGGAATAGGGAAAAAGTTGGAACAGAAGGTTTTGCAAGGGTCAGTGTTGAAAAACTACCAATGCAGGCTTATACCCCAAAGAGACACTAAGGAAAGGACAGGGACCCAAATCATTACTAATCAGAGAAACACAAATTAAGACAACTCTGAGATACCACTACGCACCTGTCAGATTGGCTAGAATGACAGGGAAAGATAAGGTGGAATGTTGGAGGGGATGTGGGAAAACAGGGACACTGATACATTGTTGGTGGAATTGTGAACACATCCAGCCATTCCGAAGAGCAATTTGGAACTATGTTCAAAAAGTTATCAAACTGTGCATACCCTTTGATCCAGCAGTGTTTCTACTGGGCTTATACCCCAAAGAGATACTAAAGAAGGGAAAGGGACCTGTATGTTCCAAAATGGTTATGGCAGCCCTGTTTTTAGTGGCTAAAAGCTGGAAAATGAATGGATGCCCATCAATTGGAGAATGGTTGAGTAAATTGTGGTATATGAACGTTATGGAATATTATTGTTCTGTAAGAAATGAGCAGCAGGATGAATACAGAGAGGACTGGCGAGACTTACATGAACTGATGCTAAGTGAAATGAGCAGAACCAGGACATCATTATATACCTCAACAATGATACTGTTTGAGGATGTATTCTGATGGAAGTGGATCTCTTCGATAAACAGAGCTAATTCAGTTTCAATTGATCAAGGATGGACAGAAGCAGCTACACCCAAAGAAAGAACACTGGGAAATGAATATAAACTGCTTGCATTTTTGTTTTTCTTCCTGGGTTATTTATACCTTTTGAATCCAATTTTCCCTGTGCAACAAGAGAACTGTTGGGTTCTGCACACATATATTGTATCTATGATATACTGTAATCTATTTAACATGTGAAGGACTGTTTGCCATCTTGGGGAGGGGGTGGAGGGAGGGAGGGGAAAATTGGAACAGAAGTGAGTGCAAGAGATAATGCTGTAAAAAATTATCCTGGCATGGGTTCTGTCAATAAAAATTTATTTAAAAAAAAAACAAAAAAACAAAAAAAAACATGTAATTTAAAAAATAAAATCTTACTGAATAAAAAAATACTATTGAATTAAAAAAAAAAGAAAATCCAGGGAGAGATTAATAAAATTGAAAATAAGATAACCATTAATATGTAAAAATAGAAAGTTTTTTACAAAAAGACAGAATAAAACAGACACATAGGTTAAATTGATTGAGAAAGAAAAAAATAAATAAAACCACATGATTACTAAAGAAGAAATTAAGAAAATTATTAAAAGCTATTTTGCACAATTATGAGCCAAAAAATGCTAATCTAAATCAAATAGATAAACATCTATATAAATTTAAATTATTGAGCTAAAAAAATTAAAAATAAAACATTTAAATAAGCTGACTTTAAAGGGAAAAAAGGAATTGAAGAAGCCATAAATGAACTTCCTAAGGAAAAATCCTCTTTTCCAGATGGATTCACAAGCTAATTCTATCAAACATTGAAAGAACAATTAATGTTAATAGTATGTAAACTATTTTTAAAAATCTGTTATGAAAGAATCCTATTTACATTTTACTTACATAAATATAGTACTAATACCTAAATCAAGAAGAGCCAAAATAAGAAAAGATAACCATAGTCCAAATTGTCTAGTGAATATTGATGGAAAATTTTACATAAAACACTAGCAAAGAGATTATAGCAATATATTATATGTCATAAACTATGATGACGTGGGATTTATATCAGGAATGCAAGGCTGATTGAATATTTGGAAAATGTCAGCAAAATTAATCAAATAAATAACAAAACTAAGAGAAATCATTCAGTTATCTCAATAGATGGAGAAAACATATTTTAATAAAATATAGTACCAATTCCTATAAAATACTATAAAACATAGGAATAAAATTATCTTAAAATTATAAGTAATATTTATCTAAGACTATCAGCAGGCTTTATTTGTATTAGTGATAAAATATACACAAGTTAAGTCATACAATTATGAGTTAAATAAAGATGCATATTATCACTTCTATTTTTTAAAGTTGTAATAGAAATGTTAATTATAACAGTAGAAGAAGAAAAGGAACTTGAAGGAATTAGAACAGACAATGAAGAAACAAAACCAATCACTCTTTGCAGAAAAGACAATGTTTTACTTAGAAAAACTTAGAGAATCAACTAAGAAACTACTTGAAGTTATTAACAACTTTAGCAAAGTTGAAGAATACAGAATAAACCCACAGTATCATCAAAATTTCTATATTTTACCAACAAAATCCAGCATCAAAAAATACAAAGAGAAATTCCAATTAAATTAGCTATATACAACATAAACTCCTTTGGAGTCTCCCTACCAAGATAAACACAAGAAATTTGAAAATAACTATAAAACACTTTTCATAAAAATGATATTGGGTCTAAACCATTGGGGAAAATTAATTCCTTGTGGGTAGACTAAGCTAATATAATAAAAATGATAATTATGCTGAAAGTATTCTATGTATTCAGTATCATTTTAATCAACTTATTAGCATTTTATTTTGTAGAGCTAGGAAAAATGAGAAAAAATTCATCTTGAAGCAAAAGTACTCAAGAATATCAAAAGGATCAGTGAAAAAAAGAATGAAAAAGAAGATGGTCTAATCATAGGAGATCCTAAATTATATTATAAAGCAGTAATTATCAGAAAGTTCTGATGGTGGCTAAGACACAGAATGTTGTATGAGTGGAAAAAAATAGTTACAAAGTGCATTATAATTAATGACCATAACAATTTGGTATATGATAAACCAAATATGAACAGCCAAGCTTTGGGAATCAATACACATTATTTGACAAAATTTCCTTGGAAAGTGGGAAGACATTATGACAGAAACTTAATATACACTTATAATTACACTATGTATCCAGATAAAGTCAAAATAGTTACATGATTAACCTATAAAGCTGTTTTGCTTATACTGAAAAAAAAATTGGAGGGGGGGAAAGAATGTTCAAAATAAACAAACAAATGAATGAACAAAGAAAGAAAGAAAATTGCCATGACAAGATTGATAACCACATCTAAGTCAATATTCTTCTCACTAAAGTTTTATCTGGTAGAATATTTGATAACCAGAATTATGTATATACAGATATATAATTAGTATATATATATAATTGGCAATGGGTTCTTGAAGAAAAGGTTTCTAAAGTTCCTCTTAAAGGACTAACTATCTTTACAGATGCATCCAAACATAACATTTGTTCTGTATACTCTTCTGACTTAGCTCTAAAGACTACTGTCAGAACTCCTTTTCAGTCCACTCAGCAGAATGAATTCTATGCAATCATTCTAGCCCTTGCTTATTGTCCAGGAGATATAAATATAGTATCTGGTTCAGTCTATTCAGTAGATGTGGCACAAAGAATTGCCATAGCCTAGATAAAATTTGTAGCTTCCAATATATATATCAGCTTTTTAAGGAACTTCAAGAGCAAGTGGGAAAGCATCCAGGAAAGATTTATATCTTGCATGTCCACTCTCATAGTAGACTTTCTGGTCCTATTTTTTATGGTAATTCAAAGGCAAATAGCCTTCTAACCATGTTGGCCAATACTCCTTTATTTCAGGAAGCCCAAGAATCTCATTCTAAATATCATCAGGCCTCTTGACCTTTATGTTTACAATTTGGAATAACAAGAGACGAAGCTGGGAGCATAGTAAAAGCCTGTACAGCTTGCCTTCCTTTCCACACACTTACACTCCCTCCAGGGAAGAACCCTTGTAGTTTGAGACCCATTGAAATTTGGCAAATGGACGTGACACATTATAAATCTTTTGGTTGTCTATCTTTTATCCATGTTGTAGTAAACACTTTTTCAGGATTCACTTTTGCAATACCAGCAGCCAAAAAGACAGCCCAAGTGGTCACTGAATTCCTTATACAAGCTTTTCCAATTATGGGTGTGCCACAAGCTAAAAAACAGATAATGGACCTATATATACTTCTAAATATTTTGTGCACTTTTATGCACAGTATAAGATTTTACACACCACTGGCATACCCTTTAATCCTAAAGGACAGGCAATAGTAGAGAGGAGAAACAGAGATATTAAGGTACTCCTCCAAAAACAAAACAAAAGGGGAGCCACAGGTAATCCTAGAGAACTTCTAAATTTAGCTCTTTAAACAATTAACTTTTTGATTTTTGACAAACATGCACTGGCTCCAGCAGACAGATTTTATAACTGGAAGGGCAGTGAAGTCAATTCCACTATCTTTAGATAATCACTTGGTGATATGGAGAGATCCAGAAAGTGGTGAATGGAAGGGACCAGATAGGTTAACTGCTTGAGGGAAAGTGTTTGCTTGTATCTCTACAGATGGAGAAGGAATCAGATGGGTGGCAACAAGCCATATTTGCCTTGTCCATTGGAGAGAGATGGAGCAGACCCTTGAAACGAAGGAGAAGACCCTAGAAACATCAAATGGTTGTATCACTGATTGTGCCCACCACTGAAAGAGCATGACAGTTATGGCAACTGACTCATGGACAGCAAAAACTGTTAATGAGACTGATGCAGGAATTCAAAACCCTCAGGAATCATTGGAATCCCTAAGACATGAAAAGATTGTTGTAGGACTCATTGGATTCCCTGAGACATGATAAGACTGTTGCAAGATATAAAAATCTGCAGGAATCATTGGATTTCCTAACTTAAAAAAACTGTTTCAGGACTTCAAAAACTTTCAGGGATCATCAGACTCCCTAACACATGAAGTAATGGACAATAGATTGTTTTTGTAATATTTCTTGGCTGCTAAAGGAGGCACGTGTGTGGTTGTTATTTACATATCCTCCTTCTAGGACTTCTGGAAATCTTTTATAATTCCATATTGATTTATATTATTTGTTATATCACTACTTGCATGTACAATTCATGTTTGTTACACCACATTGAGCCTGTGCTGACTGTGGGGAAAGTCATCACTGCTAACTTATGCTATATTGCTGGGTGCTTGTGTAATATCTCCCATGCTGATGGGTTTGTGTATGCCTGTTTCTAGTAAGACCCTTCAGCCCAGAAACCCAATAACAATATCTGGCTTGACTCCCCACTTCCCTTTGGTATTTTTCATCTCTCTTCCTGAGAAGTCAGGGGGGCATGCTCACCTCCTTTTTTGTGTTTTCCCCTCTTTTCCTGAGAATTATTTACAAGGTTTCCTGAGAAGTCAGGGCGGGTGTGACCACCTGTGTTCTAAAATAAAAGAAAGGGAGATATGTAAAGGGCTGAACCTCTGAAAAATGTTTGCTTCAATCAGACAATAGAGCACTTAAGGCTAATTACTTTTTCAATATGAAACAATGACTCTATTAGCATAAGTTTTAGATAAATGCCTCTTCTCACAGTTGATGCAGGGTGAATGTTGGCTGTTAAGATAATCATAGGCAAGGATTAGAGGGGGAAAGGACAAAGACCAGACTCACTTGGTAGTAGACTAATTGGAGAAAGGTAGAGATTCTGGACTCCAGAAACTAGGAGAGATCTTTGTCAAAACTCCTGGCAGTCTGCCTGCTTCTTTCACTTCTCTCCCTAAAGACTAAGCACTTTTATTTATACTGACTTTGGCTGATCCTGAGGCCTCCAGGAAGCTAGCCCACACTTTGCATATTTCTACATATACATACACACACACACACATATATATATATATATATATACACACACATATATACATACACATATATACATATACACATATACATATATGCACGCATATACATATGTGTGTGTGTATTTGTGTATGTGTGTATGCCATATAAATATGTGTATGTATAAAACCATTCTGGGTATACATGCTTCTATTTATCCATTCTTTCTCTTGATGTAGATAATTTTTTTTTTTTTAGCTAATCTACGTTATACTATTCAATTAATTCAGTTAATATACATTATACTATTCAAAATGACTTGTTCTTTCAATGAAAACTATATTGCCATCACTACATATAACGTTGTCTTGTTTCTGTTCATTTTGTTCTTCATTATTTCATACAGGTCTTTACAACTTAGTGTTTTAGTCATATTCTACTTTTAGACAGATTTCACATCCTGACTCAATGAAGCATAAATGTCAGTGACTCCCCCAAGGTCATCAAGCTTGTTATCACTCTCATCATTTTTGATAGCACACTAGTATTCCATCAAAATCATACATTACAACTTGTTCAGCCATTATCTAATTGATGGAAATCCCTGAAATTTCAGTTCTTTGTTATCACAAAGAGAGATACTACAAATATATGTATCTTTTTTCCCCTAATCATTTTTGAAAGTAGACCAAGTAGTGATATTGCTCAGGTAAAGACAGTTTAATAACTGTTTGGGCATAATTCCAAATTGCTCTCCAAAAGGGTTGTATCAGTTCACAATTCCACCAATAATTAATATGCACCACTTTTTCACATGCCCTCCAATATTTGTCATTGTCTCCTTCAATTAATAATTTTAAATATATGTACTCAATGGGAAAGGAAATAATCATACACAGCATTCTCCTCCTATCTGGGGGACATTTTCCATGACATAGCACGCATTGACCATGGGATAGAATAAAATTCATTTAAAAATATAATAGTTGACTATATGTGTAGAAATAGATTTGAAATAACTTATTGAAGACCTTAATATCCTTTTAGGACAAAGGTATTTGTATCGAATAGTTGGATCTCGTGATAAACTGGGCTTTGCTGTCACTAAGTTTACTTTGTTTAAACCTCATAAGGCACAATATCTCAGCTTGCCAATCTGTGGGAAAACCTCAGCTTAGTTATGATTCTCCTTTGCTACTAGGCTATGCTGTTATTTTTTAAGAAGGCAGCATAGGTTTACTACTTGATGACTCTCTTAATTCCTAGCTGCTACTTGCTGTTTCAGGCTAAACAAATGTCCTTAGGTTAGGTAGTTATATTTTTTTTGTGTCAGAAACTTTTAGGATAAAATTGTTAAAGGTCTCTGTATTTCTGCTTTTTTTTTTTAAATTAGGTTCTGAAAAATCTTCTCCAATTTTTAAATCATAAATGGTTTCACGGAGATGTAAATGCTGTCTCTTATCTACCTCTCAGTTTGCTGATGGAGAGGCAAAGAAGTATAGGTTTCCATATTAAAAACTCTAGAATTTTTAGTTTTACTTTATACATCTGGGTCAGACTAGGTCATCTTAACAAACAAAAGCAAAATTAAAATTAAAAACAAAAACACATTAAACATACAGATTAACCAAATGGTTAATCTTTCAGATATGCTATAACCAGAAGAATTTCATTTGTCTATTAATCACAAATGAGTTCTGCAGTTAAGAAGTCTACATTTTCCTGCATAATATATGTAAATGAGCATCTGGAAAATAGGTCTTTTCAGTGCATTAATGCATTGTCACTATTTTCATTGGGTTTTTGCTATATAAGTCTTAATATTTGTGGCTGTCTTTGTCCTTTTCAATTGGCAAATTTGCCCAAATTTTAAAGGAGAAATTATTTATTTTCCTAAATGACATTGTGTCTTTCTCCTAGAGACCAAACATTTACTTTTTTTCTACTTGTAGAGAATGACTGACTTTTCAGCCTTCTGGAATATATCTCCTGTGAGCCTAAGGAATTTTCATCTTTTAATTGCTTAATTGGATGTTCAAAAGCAAGGTGACAATACTTATTTTCCTGCTGCAAATTTTTTTTTTTACTAGTAGCTCTAGAAGAAAGATAAATTAGAAATGCTTTCTACATCTTTTATTTTGACATTGTCCTTATATGAAGTCTACTATTTGCTGAATATTTATTTGAAACATTGTCATAAACTCTCAGCATTATAGTGTCCTGTATTGAAGTAACTTAATGGATTGTTTGTCTGCCTTATGCTGCTTAAGAAACAGCTTGTTATTTTTTGCAAAATGAGTTTTAGCATGAATAGGCACTTGTGATACAGTTTCTGGTGTTTTAGTCATATCCTACTTTCCTTTTAGACAGATTTCACATCAGAACTGAATGAAGCATAAATGTCAGTGACTCCCCCTAGGTCATATGGGGAAGCAGTTCAGTGTAAATTAGAAAGTACAGTTCCCTGCACTTTCAGTTCTTTGATCAAACAGCTAGCCACTTTTTCTTTTTATTTACTTATAGGATATCACACTTGTGTGTTTTTGTGTGTGTGCATGTACTTGTTAAAATAGCAAATGCTTTTTTAATCCTATAAATCCATATTGTACCAATTGCTCATAACAATTCATTTATTTTTCTATATGCTAGTTATAACTAAAATATTAGAAACAGCATAACAGAATAATTACTAGTATTTATATCACATGTTATTTTATATGTTATTATAATTAAAGCATGTCATCTCTATCATATTATTTGATTTTCATGGCATGCAATACTGTCCCCATTTTGTTACAGATGAGGAAAGAAACATAGTTTCAAATGTCATGGGGATTTTTTTGGATATATAAACAGTAGAATGTTTAAAGCTAGAAAAAATGTTAGAGATCTGATAAATATTTTGTCTTAATTTTTATGGAGGAGGAAACAGACAAAGAAAGGTTAAATGATATCCCAAAGGCAAGAAAGCTAAATAATGGGCAATAATTGCATATCTTCAATCTTAATAAAAGACTCCTTTAATAATACTTCAGTGCCTCCTTTATACATCAATATAAATTTCAAATAAAAATGGAATAGAGCTCTATTTTACAAAGAAATGCCAATACTTTATCATATTTATACAGTGTTTTAGTACTTATGCAGCACTTTCAGAGTAATTATAATGATGATCCTAAGCAAAATCTTATTAAGTACTACCATATACATTATGATCTGTGAAATACTAAATTCAACTTAACAATAGGTATCCAATCCTTACTATATGTGATGCCCTACTACAGTGTCCCACTTATGGTAAAAAAAAAAAAAAAAAAAAAAAAAAAAGAAAGAAAGAAAGAAAGAAACTAGACTTGTGGACAGGATTCCAATTCCTGTCCTCATTTTTTTTTTTTTTAGTATTATTTGTATTATAAAATGTAAGTTAGCACACATATATGTTTTGTAAACAAGTGTAAATATAAAATATTATTGGTAGAATGATGTATAACTGTTGTGGAGAGACAAAATACCTGATTTCTCAATTTCTATTCAAATAATGGAAAGACAAAAGGTAGATATGGATTTGATCTAACCCTATGGTTTTGTGGTATAAGGTAATGATTGGAAAGAAATTTATTCTACCAAGGCAACCATTTAAAATTTTATATTTTTAGATAATTTCCAGTCATCTTGATAAGCTATGACATGCCCACAGTCCATTACTAGCATATACCAAAGACTAAACTTTAACTTTGTTATCCACAACTCCTGAACTAGCTATGCCCAAGAGATGCACTATACCAAACTGCCTGTGACAAGTACAAATAGATATATGTACAGGTTTAAAGTGTATTCCAGATATGTGAGACCACTTGTACTTCAACTCTTATAAATGGAATAAGTATAAAACACAGCTGGATATGTCTGTCTACAGGTATATTCAGAGTCAAAAAGTATTTCTTGTATAATTTAAGTGAATTCATTTCAATTCTCATATGTACATCAAAAATATGATTCCTACCAATCTTAATGATTATTAGTTTAAATAATTATTTTTTTCTTTTTTCAAACTTGTTTTGAATATCTTTATATGAAAGATCATAATGAAGTCATTGAAATTACAAATGTTGAGGAATGTTATGAAACTTTACTCTCTTTTGACTTTAACCATTTAATGGAAAATTAAAGAAAATGGAGTTACATAGGAAAATTTCCAGCAAAAGTCATTCTATCCAAATGTATTATTTCTCTTAGCTAGCATATGAGGTTGTACTTGATGTTTTGATTTGTTCATTAAATGTACAATTTCAGAATAAAATTTTAATAAAATTATTTATAGCATTGTTATCAGGAGTCTTCCTCAGTTCAACTTTAAAAGCTTATATGACAGTAGGATTTTGTCTAGAATGGACAAGTCCAATGGTACATACTTTTTTTATGTTAGATATGTTGCAGTATATCGTAGATACAGTGTATGTTTGCAGAACCGAACCGTTCTCTTGTTGCACAGGGAGAATTGGATTCAGAAGGTAAAAATAACCCGGGAAGAAAAACAAAAATGCAAGTAGTTCACATTTGTTTCCCAGTGTTCGTTCTTTGGGTGTAGCTACTTCTGTCCATCATTTATCAATTGAAACTCAGTTAGGTCTCTTTGTCAAAGAAATCCACTTCCATCAGAATACATCCTCATACAATATCGTTGTCAAAGTGTATAATGATCTCCTAGTTCTGCTCATTTCACTTAGCATCAGTTCATGTAAGTTTTTCCAAGCCTCTCTGTATTCATCCTGGTGGTTATTTCTTACAGAACAATAATATTCCATAACATTCATATACCACAATTTACCCAGCCATTCTCCAATTGATGGGCATCCATTCAATTTCCAGTTTCTAGCCACTATAAACAGGGCTGCCACAAACATTTTGGCACATACAGGTTCCTTTCCCTTCTTTAGTATCTCTTTGGGGTATAAGCCCAATAGTAGCACTGCTGGATCAAAGGTTATGCACAGTTTGATAACTTTTTGGGCATAATTACAGATTGCTCTCCAGAAGGGTTGGATTTGTTCACAACTCCACCAACAATGCATCAGTGTCCCAGTTTTCCCGCATCCCCTCCAACATTCATCATTTTTTCCTGTCATCTTAGCCAATCTGACAGGTGTGTAGTGGTATCTCAGAGTTATTTTAATTTGCATTTCTCTGATTTGGAACACTCTTTCATATGAGTGGTAATAGTTTCAATTTCATCATCTGAAAATTGTCTGTTCATATCCTTTGATCATTTATCAATTGGAGAATGGCTTGATTTCTTATAAATTTGAGTCAGTTCACTATATATTTTGGAAATGAGGCCTTTATCAGAACCTTTAACTGTAAAGATGTTTTCCCAGTTTGTTGCTTCCCTTCTAATCTTGTTTGCATTAGTTTTGTTTGTACAAAGGCTTTTTAATTTGATATAATCAAAATTTTCTATTTTGTGATCAGTAATGGTATCTAGTTCATCTTTGGTCACAAATTTATTTCTCCTCCACAAGTCTGAGAGATAAACTATCTCATGTTCCTCTAATTTATTTATAATCTCATTCTTTATGCCTAGGTCATGGAGCCATTTTGATCTTATCTTGGTATATGGTGTTAAGTGTGGGTCCATGCCTAATTGATGCCATACTAATTTCCATTTATCCCAGAAGTTTTTATCAAATAATGAATTCTTATCCCAAAAGTTAGAATCTTTGGGTTTGTCAAACACTAGATTGCTGTAGTTAATTATTCTGTCTTGAGAACCTATCCTTTTCCACTGATCAACTAATCTGTTTCTTAGCTAATACCAAATGGTTTTGGTGACTTCTGCTTTATAATATAATTTTAGATCAGGTACAGTTAGGCCACCTTCATTTGATTTTTTTTTTCATTAATTCCCTTGAGATTCTCGACTTTTTATTGTTCCATATGAATTTTGTTGTTATTTTTTTTAGATCATTAAAATATTTTCTTGGAAGTCTGATTGGTATAGCACTAAATAAATAGATTAGTTTAGGGAGTATTGTTATCTTTATTATATTCGCTCGGCCTATCCAAGAGCACTTAATATTTTTCCAATTATTTAAGTCTGACTTTATTTGTGTGGAAAGGGTTTTTTTTTTTTTTTTTGTAATTTTGCTCATATAATTCCTGACTTTCCTTTGGTAGATAGATTCCCAAATCCAATGGTACATTCTTAAGTGTAGTGTTTTCATTGGTTTTCTGGAGGCCTTTTGAGCAGCCTTCTTTTCAGTCTGAGTAATCACCACAAGAATAATCAGGTGTTAAAGTCCAAAGTCCAAATTCTTTATTGTCTCCTTTCATGGGGCAGGACCACTGTGGTGTGAGATGGAGTGACTCTGTCTCTGAGTCCCACCCTGGCTGAGTTTGGTCCAGCTTATGTGCTCTATTATAATTAGATCATTTACAGTATACTGAATATAAATCAATCATTGTATCACTAGGAAACCATTATTTTTTTGTAAGAGTAAAGCAATCATACTGAACTACATGCTAAACTACATAACCATTGTCTTATCAATTCCACTTAATACTTTGTAAGAATCTTTGTTTCAAGCACAGAGATCTGTCCCATAACATCTCCCACTTTCTTTTGTTTTAGAACACAGGTGGTCATGCCCTCCCTGACTTCTTAGGGAGGTGAAAGCCCCAAAAAGGAAGTGATCATGCTTTCTCTGACTTCTCAGAAAAAGAGGTGAAAACACCAACAAAGGAGGTGATCACAATCTCCATGACTTCTCAGAAAGGGAAATGAAAACACCAAAGGAAATGAGGAATCAAACCAAATTAGTGGGTTTCTGAAAGGTCTCACTTGTAACAGGTATACATAAATCCATTAACATGGGAGTTATTACATAAGCACATAGTAACACAGGCTAGTAGTGATTTAATAAACAATATGAATCAACATGAGGCATTATACACACACACACACACACACAAGTCCTAGAAATAGTCCAAAACCACTCTATTGTCCATTACTTCATGTGGCAGAGAATCCAATGATCCCTGCAAGTTTTGAAGTACTGCAATAGTCTCAACATGTATCAAGGAATCCAATTATTCCTGCAGATTTTGAAGTCCTGTATCAGTCTTATCATGGATCAGGAAATCCAATGATTCTTAGTGGTTTTGAATTTTTGCAACAGTCTTATCAACATTTTTTTTTTTTTACCTCAAGAAATCCAATGATTCCTGCTAGTTTTGAAGTTCTGTAATGGTCTCATTATTAGCCATGTTCTTTCAGTATCAGATGATTCTTAGGTCTTCTCCATTTCAAGGTTTTTTCTCTTTTACTATATCTCTCCAGGTGCTCGTTGACACCCATCTGATTCCTTCTCCATCTGTAGAAATACAAGCAAACACTTTCCTCCAAGCAGTTAACTTATCTAGTTCCTTCCATTCATCATTTTTTGCATCTCTCTACCTGGAGATTATATTGGAGCTGCTTGCACTGGATACTGCCCTTCTGTTGGGTTAAAAAGCCCAATTATAATCCCTTTCTGCCATCTAATTGCTTCTCTGCTGATTGATCAATCCTCTCATTTCCTTGGGTCAATCTTTATTCTGAGGCCCAGTGGAAGTCTCTGTTGCATTTTGGACATGGGGTTTTGGGTCTTGTTCTCTCGCTTGTCCTCTCATTCTATCTCTATGACTACATTGAGCTTTCAGATGTCCTACTTTACCACACTGAAAGTATTGACGAGTCTCTCTGAAAGTCCCTTGCCAAGAGGGACCCTGTTTTTCCATATCCTGCATCATAGCCTAGGTATAAAAGGCATTTGTGTCCACTGTGGTACAGTGTCTTATGATCTCCTCTAAAGGAGTATCCTTGTATAGTCCCCATATAATTCTTCTACGAACTTTATTAGCATTTTCTAAAGCAAGTTATTTAATCATTATTCCTGTTGCTGAATTTTCTCTAATAATTCTTATGACTGCTGTCTGCATACATCCCACAAAATCAGCAAAGGATTCATTTGGACCTTGTTTTATTTTCATGAAAGCTTCCCTTCGACCTTGCCTTCCTGGGAGGGTACCCCATGCTTTGAAAGCAGCAGCAGCAATTTGCTCATAAGTCAATTATCTGAGAGCCTCCACAGCTGTGGATCATAACACCTGAAGAAGTTGTAGGGCAGCCTTTTCTGACACAGATGTTGTAGACTAGGAATGAGTTAAATTGGAGGCAGAGGAAAAAGGAGAGAGATCAGACAACGCAATGGCTTATCAGTCAGAGATCAGAGGACAACAACTGCCTCTCAGTCTCCTTGTATCATCCTCTCACAAGAGGTGATACATTCTGGGTTGGACAGCCATGTTGGGGGTGGTTCCTATGTATTTCAGCAGCTCTCCCTTGTATTCCAACATACGGTGCCTGAACATGTGGTAGAAGATAAGAAGAATTACAAGAGGAACCAGAGCTGTTCTTGAGAAGGATTCTCCCAGAATTAAGGAAGAAGAGCACTGGTAAAACTTTTTTAATCAGGGTAATTAAATGAGCCAGTGCATCCAAGGGATGAGCCAGGAGATTGATGAGAGATTTAAATGCCTGTTCTGACTACAATTCTCTTCTCCCTTTGAAAGTTTACCTCGATCAACACTATCCAGAAGTGAGAGTACTGCTCGCATTGCTCAGTGTGCGGACCATGCTGTAGGGGAAAAATAACAGCAAAAAACAAGAACAACAACAACAACAAAACAGGGAATTGTTGGGGGACAGGTACTTCTCCAGGAGCCTCCACAGCTGTGGATCATAACATCTGAAGGAGTTACAGGACAGCCTTTGCTGATACAGGTGTTGCAAACTAGGGATGAGATAAATTTGAGGCAGAGGGAAAAGGAGAGTGGTCAGACAATGCAATGGCCTCTCAGTCAGAGAGATTAGAGAATAGCAACTGCCTCTCAGTTTCCTTGTATCATCCTCTCACAAGAGGAGATCCATTCTGGGTTAGATCTCCAAGCAGCCACTGTCAGGTGGCTCCCATGTATTTCAGGAGCTCCAGTGTTTTCCAATACTTAAGAGTACAGAAAGCATCATCAAAATAGAAAAGGAGCTATATGTGCAAAAATATTTATAGCAGCTATTTTTTGGTGGCAAAAAATTAGAAGTTGGAGGAATATCTGTAATTTGAAAAATGGCTAAATGAATTGGGCTATACAAACGAAATGGAAAACTATTGTGCTACCAAAAATGATGAGTAAGCAGCTTTCAAAAAATTCCTGGAAAAACATGCATGAACTAATGCTGAGTGAATTGAGCAGGACCAGGAAAGCATTGTATATTGTAATACTGTATGATGAGCAACTATAATAGATTTAATTCTCCATGGCAACATAGTGATTCAAGACATTTCCAAAAGACTCATGATAGAAGATGCTACCCATAACTAGAGGGGGAAAAAAAAAAAACTGATGACATTTGAATGTAGATCAAAGCATACAATTTTCATTTGTTTTGTGTGTGTGTGTTTGTGTCTGACAGAGACTATGAAGACAGGATTAAACAATTTTCCAGACCTAGATAGGTCATACGCATTAGGATTGAAGGGGTGCTCAGCCCAGCTCAGATGGTGTTCAAAAAATGCCAGTGGGAAGGTCTTAATTACAACATGAATTAACAACTGAGACCCTTGGTTCTGGATGGATAGCACAGTAACAGAGTAGACCAGTGGGAAAGCTTCCAATACCAGCACAGAAGTAAGATTGCCAGACTGGGAAATCAGGCAACTCCAGGCAGAACTAGATTTGGGCTACTCCTAGTACTTTGAGCACATAAACAACCACAAAGCACTCCTGTGCTGAGAGCCAAAGCTCAAAACTGCACAAGAAGCTTGGAACAGTGCCCCAAGTGTGCCAGGCAGAGAGCTCAACTTTAAAATTGATGAAATAGGAAAATAAGATGGAGAAAGAAAGACAATGAGCAAGTGATGAAAAAGAACCTTGATCATAAAAAAGCTCCAAGAGTGACAGGGAAAAACAAAAACAAAACAAAACAAAACAAAACAAAACAAAACAAAAAAAGAGTTGCCTACATACAAAACCTCAAAAAGGGGTATGAATTGGTTTCAAGCACAGATAACTTTCCTGGAAGAGGTCATAAGCAATTTTAAATATCAAATAACAGAGATTTAAGGAAAAAAATGAAAAAAAAAAAAGAAATGGAGATGAAGATTTTTGGAAGATACAGGGTAGGTCAGTAAATATCAAGCTCTCCAAATTTACCCCACCAACAAAACAAATCAAGAAGAGTTGGGGTGGAGTAGGGATCTTCCTT
Source organism: Antechinus flavipes (assembly GCF_016432865.1). Classification (NCBI taxonomy): domain Eukaryota; kingdom Metazoa; phylum Chordata; class Mammalia; order Dasyuromorphia; family Dasyuridae; genus Antechinus; species Antechinus flavipes. The sequence continues at coordinate 277,230,420 of NC_067400.1, forward strand.
GCAGAAAGAGAGCAGGCTGGGGATTAAACAGTGTGAAATGAAAACATCTTCAGGCTAATTGTATAGAAACATCAAGTGGAAAATTTAGCTGGATTTTGCTGGAGCCTCAGAAAGTACCAAAGAGAACTTACCTCCTGGAAGGTCTGAGAGTCAGGGGTCAGAGTCTGGAAAGACTGAAGGAACCTTGACTGGTTAGGAACGCCATATCCAGTTGTACTGTAGATGTGATACTGGTTTAGCAATACCAGACCTAAAACTATATTGTGAAGTAGCAATCATTTAAACCATTTGGTACTGGTTAAGAAAAGGATGGTAGATCAATAGAATAGAGTAGATATAGACAACACAATAATCAAGGCAATAGTGTTTTGTATTTGATAAAACCCCAAACTCAGCTTCTAAGATAAGAACTCACTATTTGACAAAAATTATTGAGAAAACTGAAAAATAATATGTCAGAAACTCAGTACAGACCTGCATCTAATACTCTCTATCAAAAAAAAGTCAAAATAGGTACAGGATTTGGGCTTAAAAGATGGTACCATAACCAAATTAGGAAAGCATAGGATAATACATTTATGAGATCTTTGGAGAAGGTAGGAATTTATGACTGAAGATGAAATAGAGAACATTATGAAAAGCAAAATGGAACTTTGATTATATTAAATTTAAAAGGTTTTGCAGAAACAAAAACCAGCAAAAACAAGATTAAAAGGAAAGTACACAATTGGGAAAAAAAATTTTACAGCCATTGTTTCTGATAAAGGTCTAATTTCTAAAATATATAAATAACTGTATCAAATTTATAAGCATATAATTGATTCCCCAATTGGCAAATGGTCAAAGCATATAAACAGACAATTTTCAGATGATGAAATTAAAGCCATCTATGGTCATATGAAAAATTGGTATAAATCACAATTGATTAGAGAAATGCAAATGAAAACAACTCTGAGATACCACCTCACATTTCTCAAATTAGCTAAGATGACAGGGAAAGGTAATTATAAATGTTTCTGGGTATGTGGGAAAATTGGGACACTAATGCACTGTTGGTAGATTGATCTAACCATTGTGGAGAGCAATTTGGAATGATGCCCAAAGGGTTATCAAACTGTGCATACCCTTTGACCTGGCAGTGACACTTCTGGGTTTATATCTGTATCTATATATGGCTATATCTATCTATCTATATCTATATCTATATCTATCTATACCTATGTCTATCTATATCTATATTTATATCTCTATATACTGAACAAGGAAAAAAGGACCATCAGGTGCAAACATATTTGTAGCTGCTCTATTTGTCATAGCAAAGAATTGGAAAATGAGTAAATGCCTATCAAGTGAAGAATGGCTAAGTTGTGATAGGAAGGGAATAGAGTATTATTGTTCTATAAAAATGAGGAACAAGTTGATTTTAGAAAGACCTGGAAAGATTTACATGAACTGATGCTGAGCAAAACAAGAGGAAGCAGGAATACATTGTAATCAATAACAGCAAGAAGGTGTAATGATTCACTATGAGAGATATATTTTTTAATTCTTATAATTTTAAATCAAATATAGATGTATTTTTATTTTTTATTACTACAGCTTTTTATTGACAGAACATATGCATGGGTAATTTTTCAACATTGACTCTTGCAATCACTTCTGTTCCAACTTTGCCCTTCCTTCCCTATACTTCCCTCTTCTAGATGGCAGGCAGTCTCATACATGTTAAACATGTTAAAGTATATTTTAAATATAATATATATTTATACAGTTCTCTTGTTGCACAAGAAAAATCGTATTTAGAAAGGTAAAAATAATCTGGGAAGAAAAGCAAAAATGCAAGCCATCCACAGTCATGTCCCAGTGTTTTTTTCATTGGGTGTAGCTGGTTGTTTTCATCACTGATCACTTGGAATTGAATTGGATTCTGTCATTGCCAAAGATAGCCACTTCCATCAAAATTGATCCTCATATAGTATTGTTGTTGAAGTGTATAATGATCTCTTAGTTCTGCTCATTTCACTAAGCATCAGTTCATGTAAGCCTCTTTGTATTCATCCTGCTGGTCATTTCTTACAGAACAATAATATTCCATAACACTCCTATACCACAACTTACCCAGCCATTATTCAACCACTACAAACTGGGCTGCCACACACACACACACAAAAAGCAATGGTTGTGCTGGGATCAGCAGTTGCTTCCTGAGATCATGCTGAGTCCCTCCAGGTGCTGGATGGGTGTGGCCAGGTCCTGAGGGACTCTAGAGTTTTGGGTTTATAGTCTTTACCCCCTGTGTTTATAGCTTCTTTGCTGATCTACTGGCTTGCTGCCAGAGCAAAGTAGCTAATGCTGTGGTAAAGTCCTCCCAAAAATTTTCCTCTGCCTGAGAACACATCCCACCCCCCTCCAGGCTTCTCAGCATAAGCTGCTTTCATGTTTTACTGCCAACTTGCCTGACTGCATCTGATCTAATCGTCCCCGCCCGTGAGGAAAAAAAAAAAAAAAAAAAAAACAAACAGACCTTTTCTGGTGAATTCCGAGATTAACTTCTGTTGGTAATGTGTTGTACTCTCAATATCTGTGGTTTTTAACAGTCAAGCACTAATTCTGAGGCTGTTTCATAAAAAAAAAAAAAAAGTAGTCTGAGGATAAGGGAGAACTTAGGATAGACCCTTCTGTCCTCTCTACTATTCTGGCTCTGCCCCCCCAGGTTTTTTTTTTTTTCCCAGCCATTCAGTGATTCAAGGGAATCCCAATAGACTGTGGATAGAAAGTGCCATTTGCACCCAGAATTAAAAAAACAATATGAAGATGGAATATAAATTGACACATGCCATGTTCAATTATTTTTTGTTTGTTTTTTTTTCTCCTCTCCCATGTTTTTCTTTTCCAACATGATTCATTAAGCAAAATAAAAAGTAAAATAAAATTAATTAATAAAATAAAATAAATTTCAAAATAAAAATAATTTTAAAAATGTTGCCCTGGGTGAGAAGAAGCCAAGACACCTAGTGAATGCAGAAGAAGCAGGCACTTGAAGTAGGGTGGAGCTCTTGCTTTGAGGTTCCAGGTCAGAAGCACCATCCCTAATTCCATGGCTATAAGTGCTTAAAATAATACTTCTTATTTTTTAAAAAAATGAACTTGTAAAGAAGAGCAAGACCAATCATCAAAGGTTACTGTGGTAACAGGGAAAACCAAGGTTCGTCTTCAGAAGAGCACACTGATGTTTTAAAAAAAAAAAAAAGTTCCTTCTATTCTTAAGAGTAATGACAAATGGCTCTCTGTCCAGAGAAAATTTATACAAAAAGTCTAAAAAATTAAAAATAAAATGAAATATATTGAGGAAAAATAAAATAAAATAAAAACCATCTAAGAAAAAGAATAATGTTATTTTTAAAAGTTAACCAACTAGATAAAGAGACAAAGTCTTAATATGAAAATAATACTTAGAAAATTAAAATTGGGCAAAAAGAAGCCAGTGAAGCTATATGAGACTAAGAAATACTGAAAAAATATATATATAAAGAGTGAAAAAAGAACCCTGACACAAGAATGCAAGAAACAGTCCAAGAAAATTGTCCTGAAATGATAGAACATGAGGGGGAAGTAGAAATTAAAAAAAAAATCTACCAATCACCACTTCAATGAGATCTTTTGTGGTAAACAAATTTTGATATCCCCAGATAAAAGAGAAATTTTTGCAAGTAACAAGAAAAAAAATTCAAATATGCTGGAACTACAATTAGAATTATAGAATATTTATCAAAAGCTATATTTATCAAAAGCTAAAATAAGAGACTACAGGTTCTTGAATCATATATAACAGCAAACAGAAAACTAGGCATGTGATCAAAAATATCATACCCAACAAAATGATCAATAATAGAGAATGAGGAAAAAATGGACATTTAATGAACTTGCAGCTTTTCAGGAATTTCAAGTAAACGTGAATTCAATAGAAAATTTAATATACAAGAGCCGGTATCATAGATCAATTTCAAGAAACTTAACATTGAAAAATTATCTTCTTTACATGCAAATGCATACAGCATGTTTAAGGTCAACATCAGCAAGTAGGTAGCTCTCAAAATTATCAGGGCAGAGACGAGGATTTTCTGACTCTAAAAAGCAAAACCACCTAGGAAAAGATAAAACAAAACAAAACAAAACAAAACTATAATTATGTTATGCAAATGAGGTGCAGAGGAAGAATAGATACAGAGGCATTAGAGTGGGAGGGAAGGCTTGTAATTCTGAAAGCCTACTCATATCAGGAATGGGTTTATAGATAGCACTACATGTATGTCATGAAAAGTACAGCACCCTCAAAATCTATAAAGAAATAATGAAGGAGGAATAGATGAATAGGAAGCAAAGGATGGGGGGAAAGATAAAGGAAACATCTATGTGTTGAGGGAAGTTAACCAATAGAAAGACAAATTAACTAGCAGAATTAAGGTAGAAGAATTAGCAGAGATGGGGAAAAAAAGATTTATACACAAACACTATAAGCATCTGTAGTGGCATCTATTAGAAAAAAAAAGCATGTCTAATAATTATTTATATTAAAACAATGTCAAACTTAAAGATTCAATGAAAGGAGAAATCATTATATGTCACTCATGCTAATATTGTTTTAGATGTATATTTAAATATGGGTAAATGTTTGTATATGTATGTGTCTGAGTATATGTAAATATTTATGCATGTTGCTCTATGTATTTGTGTATATAGATCTATGTATACGTGTGTGTGTATGTGTGGGTGTGTGTACATCTATCTGTCTAACTATAGCATGCTTGGAGAATGTGGGGGGCATAAAAGGAGAAAAAAGAATAAAATAAAAAAGCACACAGCAGAGAATAAAAGAAAAAAAATACAAAAAAGCAAGAAAAATGTGGACACTCATGAATATAATTTATTCAACTATTATATATATTTTCTTTAATTGGTAATTTGTTGTTATATATTTTTAATCTTCTCTAATGTCCTTCTTTACACATGACAATGTCATTTGTTTTGCTTTATTTTTCTTTTCTATCTTTCTTTTTATGTTTTTCATTAGCAGAAGAAAATATAAAATTAAGAAAAGAAATAAGTGGTCTGCAAGAAAGAGTCAACCACTTGAAAAGGAAATGCAAATACTTAAAAAATACAATTGACCAAAACAAAAAATATCTGCTGCAATAATAAAAATAATAATTTGAATTAATTAAATAAATAAAAAAAGAAACAAAAGCTAACTGAAGAAAATTATTAAAACCTAGAACTGGGCAAATGGAACCTAATGACTCTATGAGACATTAAGAATGAGTCTAACAAACAAACAAACAAAAAAAGAATGGAATAGTAGAAGAAAATGTAAAATACTTCATTGGAAGGACAATTGATGTGGGAAAAAGTTACAGAAGAGACAGTTTTAAAATTAATTTATTATCTAATAGGCGTGATCAAAATAAGAACCTGGATAACATTCTTCAAGAAACCATCAAAGAAGAGAACAAACTCATAACTGAAAGAATGCATTGATCAACTCCCTTTTTTCCCTTTTTAATTAATTTATTTTTAATACAAGTTGCTTTATGCATCATGGTGAGAGAAAAATGAGAGCAAAAGGAAAAAAAAAACACAGGGGAGAAAAAAAATAAAAGTGAATATAACATTTTTATTTTGAATTTGCATTCAATTTCAACAGTTATTTTTCTGGATGCAGATGGCATTTTCTTTTCAAAGTCTATTGAGATTGTTTTGTATCACCAACCCACTAAGAATCAGGGCTTTCATGGTTGATCATCACAATACTTATTGTTATTATGTACAGTGTATTCCTTCTGCTTATTTCATTCAGCATCAGTTCCTTTAAATATTTCCAAACCTTTTAGAAATCAGGTTGTTCTTCATTTTTATAGAATATTAATATCCCATTATCTTCATAGGACACAACTAATTTGGCCATTCTCCAATTGATGAACATTTAGTCATTTTCCAATTCTTTGCTACCACAAAGAGAGATGCTACAAACATTTTTGTACATGTCATTTTTTCGTTCTTTATGATTTCTGTGGGATTCAGATCTAGTAATATCACTGCTGAGTCAAAAAGTATGAAGTTTAATAGCCCTTTGGCTATCAAATTGCTCTTCAAAATGGCTGAATCATTTCACAACTATTCCAACAAATAATTAATTTCCCAGTTTTTTCACATTCCCTCCAACATTTATCATTTATCTTTTCCCTTTCGTTTAGTCACCAATCTGAGAGGTGAGGTAGAATTTCTTTAATTTTAATTTTAATTCAAATTTAATTTGAATTTCTGTAATCAGTAGTTATTTAGAGATTTTTTCATATGAAAATAGATGATTTTAATTTCATCCTATGAAAATCATCTATTCATATTCATTGACCATTTATCATTTGGGAAGTGACTTGTATTCTTATAAATTTGACATGGTTCTTCATATATTTTAGAAACGAGATTTTTATCAGAAAGATTTTTTCCAGCTTTGTTCTTGCCTTTTAATATTTTTTCTGTGGGTTTTGTTTGTGCATTTTTAAAAAATTAATGCAATCAAAGTTGTCCATTTTGTTTTCCATAAAGTTCTCCAGTTCATCTTTGCTCATAAATTCCTCCTTTGTCCAGAAATCTGATAGGCAAACTATCCCTTGCTCTTCTAATTTGCCTATTTTATTATTCTTCATGCCCAAATTATATACCATTTAAAATTCATTTTGGTAAAGGATGTGAGAAGTAGGCCTATGCTGAATTTCTGAAATATTATTTTCCAGTTTTCCCAGCATTTATTGTCAAATAGTGAGAAAATATCCCTGAAACTAGAGTGTGGGTTTATCACATACTAGATTACTATACATCTTGATTATTGCATCATGTGTATCTAATCTACTCCATTGACCCACCACTATATTGCATAGCCAGTAACAAACAGTTTGATGACTATTGTTTTATAATATAACTTTAGGTTGGGTACTACTAAGCCACCATCCTTTAAAAAAATTTTTTTTTTACATTAATTCTCTTGAAATTGTTGAACTTTTTTTTTTCTTCCAGATGAATTTTGTTATTTTTTTTTTCAATCTATAAAATAAGTTTTGTGTTTGATTGCTATGGCAACTCGATCTGAACAACTCGATCAATTTAGTCAAATTTTTCATTTTTATTATGTTAGCTCAGTCTAATCATAAGCAATTAATATTTTCCAATTGTTTAGATCTGACTTTATTTGTTTGATAATTTCTTTTGTAGCTGTGTTCATATATTTATTAGGTTTTCCTTGGTAGGTAGACACCCAGTATTTTATTATGTCTACAATTATTTTAAATGGAAATTCTCTTTTTGCTTTTTTTCTGATGGGCTTTGTAAATAATATATAGAAATACTGGTAATTTGTGGGTTTATTTTGTATCCTTCAATTTTGCTAAAGATATAAATTATTGGGGCAGCTAGGTGGTGCAGTGAATAGAGCAGTAGAGCACCAGCCCTGAGGTCAGGAGGCCCTGAGGTTAGGAGGCCCTGAGTTCAGATCTGATCTCAGATACTTAACATTCCGTAGCTGTGTAACCCTGGGTAAGTCACTTAACCCCAATTGCCTCAGCAAATATATATATATATATATATATATATATATGAGTTCTGATTAGATTTTTGAATTATTTTGTAGCAATTATAGAATCTACAAAGAATATTAATTGTATTTCCTTATTGCCTGCTCTAATTCCCTTAATTCTTTTTTTTTTCTTTTCCTATTGCTTAACCCAACAGTTCTAGTACAATGTTAATAATAGTGGTAATAAGGGGCATCCTTGTTCTATCCTTGATATTATTTTCTCTTTTATCTGTGGGTATCAAAATTTAACAATAATATCCCTATGATTTTTGCACAAAGGATCTCCCTGAAGTGGTGATTGCTGAATTTTGTCAAAAAGTTTTTTTTTTTTTTCTGCATGTATTGAGATAATCATATTATTTATTTTGATTTTGTAATTAATATGGTCAATTATGGTAATAGTTATCCTGATTTTGAACCAGTTCTGCATTCCTGGTATAAATTCCACTTGGTCATAGTTATCTTGCTGATAAGTTGTATTGATCTTTTTGCTAATATTTTATGTAAAAAATTACATCAATATTCATTAGGGAGATCGGCCTATAATTTTCTTTCTTTGTTTTGACTCTTCCTAGTTTAGGTATCAGTAACATATATTTGTCATAGAAAGAATTTGGCAGGACTCCTATTTTTCAAAATATTCTACATAGTATTGGAATTCATTGTTCTTTAAATGTTTGGTAAAAATCACTTTTGAATCCATGTAGCTCTGAAGATTTTTTCTTAGTGAATTCACTTTTTTTTTTCAATTTCTTCTTCTAAAATTTTCTTTTCAGTTAATCTGGGCAATTTATATATTTTTTTATTTGAATATTCAAACATTTTGGTTAGACTTTCATATTTGTTGCCATACATCTGGACAAAATATCTTCTAATTATTACTGTAATTCCCTTGTTATTGATGTTAAATTATTACTTTCTGTATTTCATACTGGGGATTTGTGTTTTTTCTTTCTATTTTCTAATCAAATTAATCACATATTTATCAATTTTTTTTCATAAAACCTACTTTTAGTTTTATTCATTAGTCCAATACTTTTCTTAGTCTCTTTTATTAGTCTCTCCTTTGAGTTTTAGAATCTCTAAAACTATTTTTAATTGGGGTTTTTAATTTGTTCTTTTTCCATGCCCAATTCATTTATCTCCTCTCTATTTTATTCATGTAGCACTTTAGAGATAAAATTTTCCACTAAGAACGGCTCTGCCTGCATCCCATAGGTTTTTGTATGTTGCTCATTTTTGTCATTCTCTTGGATGAAATTATGGGTGGTTTCTGTGATGTTTTTGTTTGGCCCACTCATTTTTAGAAATATATTATTTAATTTCCCTTTTGTTTATAGTCTACCTTTTCCTGGCCTTTATTAAATAAATTTTTTATTTCATTTTAATCTGAAAAGGAAACATTTGATATTTCCACCTTTCTGCATGTTTGTGTAGTTTTTAATGCCCTAAAACATGCTCAATTTTTGTGCATGTGTCATGCACTTTTAAGAAAAAAAGGTGTATTCTTTTTTGTCTCTAACTTTCTTCAAAAGTCTATCATATCTACTTTTCTAGCATCCAATAACCTCCCTAGTTTCATTCTTGTCTATCTTGTATTTTATGTTTGTCTGATTTTGAGAAAGGAAGTTTGAAGTCCTGCACTAGTATACTTTAGCTATTTCTTCTTTTAACTTGCTTAAAATCTTGTCTTGTAATTTGGTTCTTCTACCATTTGCTGCATATACATTTAGTATCATTACTATTTCATCATTTGCAGTTCCCTTGATCAAGAGGTACTTTCCTGCTTCATCTCTTTTAATTAGATCAAGTTTTACTTTTTTTTTAATCTGAGCTCAGAATTTGTACAGCTGCTTCTTTTTACTTCAGCAGAAGCAAAATAAATTCAACTTCAGTCTTTTGCTTTTACCCTGTATGTCTTTCTGTGTCGTTTTTTTTTTTTTTTGTTTTTGTTTTTGTTTTTTGTTTTTTTGGTAAATAATACATTGTTTTTTGATCATCTCTGCTATTTCCTTCCATTATATGGGAGAGTTCATGCCACTCATATTCAATTATGTTCACCAGATCTGTATTTTCCTCTATCCTATTTTGTCCCTATATGTATTTTTGTTTTTCTCCCTGTCCTTAAGTAGTCTTTTTTTTTTTTGACCCACCTCATTCACTATCTTATCTTCTATCACACCTATCCCTCTTCTCTTACCTTTTTTCCTCCTAATGTTTCTATCCATCCTTCAATCCTGTCCTTTCCTTTTTTTCCCCCTTTCCCTTCTACTTCTGTATACTGTTATACCCATCTGAATGGTTGTGCTATTCAGTCTCAGAGTCAAAAGCGATGTGTGTGTGATTTCTTTTAGTTAGCTTTTGAATCGATCTTTTATTTAATTCTACTATTGAAGGTGTTGTTTTCTTCAGGGGATTCTTTGATTTGGCTAATTGTATGTTTAAAGTTATTTTCTTTAGTCCTTTTTCCTTTTTTCTAAGATGTTGACTCTCTCTTGCATATCTCTCATTTCTTTTTCCATTTTTTTTCTTTTACCTTTCTTATTTGCCTATTATAGTCTTTTACAAGCACTTTTATTATATATATATATATATTTATATATATATATATATATATATATATATATATTTTTCCCCTGGTTTACTTTCCCATGCTTCTCTTGAGTTCTGTGTTTGTAGATTAATTTTTCTGTTTGGTTCTGTTTTTTTTTTTTTTTTTCAATAGAAAGGATTGACAGTCTCTTACTTCATTGAAGAACCATCATTTCTTCTGTAAGATGGTGCAGAGTTTTGCTGGGTAGTTATTTCTTGGTTGGAACCCTAGGTCTTTGTTTTTAGGTATATGGTATTCCAAGCCCTCTTATTCTTTATTGTAAAATCTGCCAGATCCTGGTTAATTCTGACTGCTGCTCCTTGATATTTGATTTATTTTTGTCTCATAGCTTGCAGTAGTTTTTTTTTTCCTTGAGATTGTAGTTCTGCACTTTCACAACAATGTTCCTTGGGGTTTTCCTTATAGTGTCTCTTTATGAAAGTCATCTATGGATTCATTCATAAGTATTTCCCCCCCCTTTTTTTTTTCTACTATATCAGGGTAGTTTTCCTTTATGATGTCTTGAAGAATACTATCCAGGCTCTTCTTCTGGGTAGGCCAATAATTTTAATTTTTTTTCTTCTGGATCTATTTTCCAGGTTGACTGTTTTTCTAATTAAGTATTTCACATTTTCTTCCATTGTTTCATTCTAAAAAGTTTGTTTCTTTGACTCTTGTTCTGTCATAAAGTCATACGTGTCTATTTGTCCCATTCCAGGTTTTTTTTTTGTGTGTGATTTCTTTTAGTTAGCTTTTGAATCGATCTTTTATTTAATTCTACTATTGAAGGTGTTGTTTTCTTCAGGGGATTCTTTGATTTGGCTAATTGTATGTTTAAAGTTATTTTCTTTAGTCCTTTTTCCTTTTTTCTAAGATGTTGACTCTCTCTTGCATATCTCTCATTTCTTTTTCCATTTTTTTTCTTTTACCTTTCTTATTTGCCTATTATAGTCTTTTACAAGCACTTTTAAAAAGCCTCCTTGGGCTTGAGACCAATTCTTATCACTCTGTGAGATTTCCTTTGTGAACATTCTATCTTCATCTGAGTTGATGTTTTGGTCTTCCCTGTTACCTATAGCTTGACCAGTATGGTCAAAGTTCTTTTTGTTTCTTGCTCATTTTCTTTCCTTTTCTTTTGTCATTTCCTCTTTTTTACATTTATCATGTAGCTCTGCTCCTGAGTAAAAGGGGCTCTGTCCCAAACTTTCTGTGCAACTCTGAGGCTTGTCTTTGAGCACAGGGGTCCTTTGTGTTTGGCTTTGCTGACTGTTTTTTAGGAAACAGTCTGATTTCCCAGAGTTTGATTTCTGAGCTAGGACTGGAAACTTCCCCACTGATCCGTTCCTCTACTGGGCTATAGCTAAGGGTGTCAGTTGCTGATTTTTGGTGATTAAGACCCTCTCATTGGATTTTCCCAAGTCTATCTGAGTTGGACTGAACACCCTTTTCACCCCAATGAGACTTAACTATCTTAAAGTTTTTTCAATCTAGTTTGAGCTAGAGAGTGGTTTCCTTCCATCAGACCATTTAGAGGCTTTTTTCATCTTTTTTAATGGAAAACTGAGAGATATTGAGCAGCTTCTTGACTTAACTCTGACATCTTGGCTCCTCTCCAGAAGTCTCTCCACTCATCAACTCTTGAAACAGATCTCACAAAGATAATTCCAAGACATATTTTAGCAAAATATCAAAACCAGAAGTTCAAGAAGAAAACACTAGAAGATGTCATAAAAATGCCAGGATTACCCAGAATTTGGCAAGTTCTACCATAAAAAATTGGAGGGATGAGAATAATATATCGCAGATGGCAAAATACCTTAGACTGCAATACAGAATAAAGTACCAGTGATACTAAGCATAATTTTTCAGGGCAAGTGATGGACCATCAATAATATAGAGACTTTAAATCATTTATAATGAAAAGACTAGAACTAAATAGATAATTTTATTTTCACATACAAGACTCAAGAGAAGCATAAAATGGTAAACAGGAAAGAAAAAAAATAACATTATTAAAAGGTTAATTTGTTTACACTCCTACATGGAAAGATGATATTTATAACTCTTGAGAATTGTATCTTTTTATTAGGACAGTTTGAAGAAATATGCATACGCAGGTTATAATGTAACTCTGATGTGATGATATTTAAAAACAAAAGCCATTAAAGGATAGAACATGAATTGTACTAAGAAGAAGAAAGGAGAGATAATCAAATGAAGAGGCACAAAAAAATGTAGTATAATATATGTGGGAAAGGGAGGAAACAAGCATTGTATGAAGAAATAAAATTAAGATTTATCAGATTTGGCTCAACAAAGGAAGAACAATCATTTGGATTTTGAAATTTATATTGCTTTATGAGGAAGTGGGAGGAGAAAGGGGAAAGAAAGTTGAGGAAAAGATAGAAGTGAGGGCAGAAACAGAAAGAGAAAGGGTTAAGAGAAGGTATGATCCATATTAGAAGGGAGGACCAATTGAGGGAGAGTTGGCCATCAGCAAAACACTGCTGAGGATAGACAAAATGGAAAAGAGAAGAAGAAATTACCAAAGAAGAATAAATAAGAAGGGAAATAGACAGCAGGTAATCCAATGCATAATGTTCAAATTATGATGCAAAAAAAAAAAATACACATAATAAAGGGCTAGAGAAAGATACATTAAAACTATTTGAAATTAAAATACTCTAAATCTAAGGAATTAGTGAGTTGGATAACAAATCGTAGGAAAAAATGGATAATTTTACCTAAGATAATGGCAATAATGTTACAAGGTAACATTTTTGTTTTTGCTGAGGCAATTGGGGTTAGATGACTTGCCCAGGGTCACACAACTAGAAAATGTTAAATATCTGAAGCCAAATTTGAACTCAGGTCATCCTGCCTTCAAGGCTAGTGCTCTATCCACTGCACCACCTAGCTGCCCCACCAAAACAGTTCTTAAAGATAATGAAGGAAAAAAAAATCAGTGAATTGGGCATGCAACCAAAATAACTAGGGAAAAAATAAATTAAAGCTCCCTCCCATTAAATTAAGAAGTAGAACTTTTAAAATCAAAGGAGAGATCAATAAAATTGAAAGAAAAAACTATTTTACTAATAAATAAAATTAAGAGTTGGTTTTACAGAAAACAAAACACAAATACTACAACAAGATAAATTCAGGATAATACAATATGATACTGTAGGATTTATAACAAGAACATAGGGTTTGTTCAATGTTAGGAAAACTGTTGGCATAATTTACCATGTCAATAACCAAATTAACAGAAAACATATAATTATCTTAATTGATGTGGAAAAAGCTTTTGACAAAATACAGTACCCATTCCTATTAAAAAATGAAGAGCATAGAAATATGCTGAGTTTTCCTTAAAATAATAAACAGCATCTATCTAAAAACATCAAAAAAACTTTATATGTAATGGTGATAACCTAGAAGCATTCCCAGTAATATCATGGGTGAAACAAGGTTGCCTATTATCAACACTCTTATACAATATTGCACTAGAAATGTTAGCTTTAGTAATAAGAAAAGAAGTAGAAATTGAATGAATTACAGTAGGTGATTAGGAAACAAAACTATAACTTTGTAAGTGATATGATGATAAACTTAGAGAATCATATAAAATTAATTAAAACCAGATGAAAGAATTAACTTTAGCAAAGTTGCAGAATATAAAATAGACCCAAATTAAATCAACAGCAGTTCTATATCTTACTAACAAAGTCCAGCAGCAAGAAATAGAAAGAGAAATTATATTTAAAATAATGTAGGCAATATAATACATTTGAGTGTCTACATGCCAAGACAAACCTAGCGACTATATTAAAACAATTATTAAACATTTTTCACACACAAAAAAAAATCAGATCAAAACAATTAGAAAAATATCAATTGCTCAGAGTTAGGCCAAGATAACATAATAAAACTTGGAGTTATACCTAAATTAGTTTACTTATTCAATGTCATGCCAATAAAACTGCCAAAATTAATTTTATGAGTAGAAAAAAAATACCAAAATTCATCTGGAAAAACTAGTCAAGAATATCAAGGGAATTTAAAGGAAAAAACATAAAGGAAGGTGGCCTATCTATATCATATCTAAAACTCTATTATTAAAAAGTGGTCATCAACACTATTTGCTCCTGGTTAAGCACTCGAATGGTGGATCAGTGGAATACATTAGCATGGTATTTTATGACTATAGTAATATGCTGTTTGAAAAAGCCAGAGACTACAGTTTCTGGGAGAAGAAATGGGATAAAAATTGCTAGGAACATTGGAAAGTAGTATGTCAGAAATTTGACATAAGCCAACATTTTATATCATATGCCAACATGAGGGCAAAGTGTATGCATGATTTAGGAAGAAAAGATGATACTATAAGCAAATTAGTAAAGCAAGGGATAGTTTGACTGTTGGATCATTGGAGAAGGAAATGATTTATGACCAAAGAAGAAATGGAGAACATTATAAAATACAAAATTGATAATTTTGATTAAATTAAATTAAAAAAAGTTTTTATGCAAACAAAACCAATGCAGCCAAGATTTGAACGGAAGCAGAAATCCAGGAAACAATTTTTTAAACAAATGTTTCTAATTTAAAAAAAAAAAATAGAGAACAGCATCAAATTTATAAGAATACAAGTCATTCCCAAATTTCTATATAGTCAAAGGTATGAATAGACAGTTTTCAGATAAAGACATTAGATTCATATTTAATCAGATGAAAAAAATAGTCTTAATTGGTATTGATTAGAGAAATGTAAATTAGAATAATTCTGAAGTATCACCTCAAACTTATCAGATTTTGGCTAAAATGAAAGCTAAATTTGACGGGCATGTAGGAAAACTGAGACATTAATGTCTTGTAGGTGAAATTGTGAACTTATCCAAACATTCTGACAAGCAATTTGGAATTATTCCCAAGGACTATTAAACTTGCACACCCTTAGATTCAGCACTGGGTCTGTATCCCAAGGAGACCATTAAAGAGGAAAAAGAGACTGCATGTGCAAAAATGTTTGTAGCAGCTCTATTTGCGATGGCAAATAATTAGAAAATGACTAGATGATCATTAATTAGAGAATGGATGAATGAGCTGTGACAGTCAAGTAATAGAATTTTATTGTTGTATAAGCGATAATAAATAGGATGATTTCATATAATCCTGGAAGGACTGATCTGTCCAGAAAATGAATGAAGCATGGAAAACCAGGAAAACAGCACACATTATACAGCAAGAGCAAGATTGTGTGATGATGAACTGTGACAAACATAACTGTTCCCTGCATTTTAGTGATTCAAATTAGTTCCAATAAACTCTAGATGGAACTGAATGCAATCAAAGCATATTTTTCACCTTGTTTTTTTAATAGCTTTTCCTTTTCATTCTTATTTTTTTTCTTCCAACATGGAAATTTGTTTTAAAAAATGAATGTACATGTATAATCTAAAGAATTATTTTAAAAAAAAACTATATATTTTCATCCATTCTATTTTCTTCTATTTATTAGTCACTTTTTTATCCTCTTCCTCTTCTGCCTGTTTTTTTTTTTCTTTCTGACTACTGCCTTTCTTTATGTACCCTCCCTTTTATCACTATCTCCCTTTGTCTTATTCTATTTATTTTCTTCTACTTGCATGTTGGGTAAGATAGATTTTCATACTTAATTGTGTATATATGTGTGTGCACTTTTCCCCTTTGAACATATTTAGATGAAAGTGAGGTTCAAGTGCTGCTCCCCAATTTTCTCTCCACAATAAAAAAGTTCTGTTCTGTGTACTTCTTTTATGTGACATAATTCCCCCCACTTTTCTCTACTTTTCCTCTTCTAGAAAACATTCTCTTTTCTTGCCCATGTATTTTTATGCCATCTTAACTAATACAATTGACCCCCAAATCCTCTGTTTATATGGAATTGGCCTCACTGCATTAGTAATGATAAAATTCTGACAAATTATATGTATCATCTTTCCATATTGTGATGCAAATAATGTAATCTTTTTGGAGTCTCTTATGATTTCTTTTTCATGTTTTTGTTCTATTTGAAAGTCAAATATTCTACTGAATCCTGGTCATTTCATCAGGAATGCTTGAAATTCCATTAATGTATTAAATTTCCATTTTCCTTAAGAATGATTATACTCAGATTTGCTGGGCAGTTTATTCTTGGTTATAATCCGATCTTTTTTGTTTTCTAAAACAGAATTTCTTAAAATGAACATCATGATCCCATACCCAGAGGGTCATGAAGTTACAGTCTATTATGAGCAAATTGTTAGATCTATGTACCTAGTTTATATACCTCTATACTCAATGTTGCATAAAAATTGCTCAGGTGAAAAGGGTTAACAGTGGGAAAAGTTCAAAAAGCCCTGTTTTAGAATATCATATTCTAAGAAGTATTTTTCTTTAATGCAGTAAATCTTATATGATCCTGACTCTGGGTCTCTGATATTTGAATGATTTCTTTCTTACTTCCTGATATATTTTCTCTTTGAAATGTGAATTCTGATTTTTGGTTGCAGTATTTCTGCAAGTTTGTCTTTTGAGTTATCTCTCAGGTGGTCATTGCTGAATTCTATTTAATCCTCTGATTATATTATATATGGGTATATATATAATTTTTGAAAAATGATATCTAAGCTCTTTCTGTGAACATAACTTTCAAATAGTCTCAGAATTCTTAAATTATCTCTCCTCAATCTATTTTGTTCAGCAAACTGTTTTTCTGATAAAAAGAGTTTTGATTTTCTTATATTTTTTCGTTCCTTTGAGTTTGTTTATTGTTTCCTGATGTCCAATGGAATCATAACCTTCCACTTGCCAAATTCTAATTTTGAAGGAATTATTATTTTCTATGAACTTTTGTATTTCTAATTCTATTTGACCAATTCTGGTTTTTAAGGTGTTATTTTCTTCAGTAATTTTTATGCTTCTTCTGCCAAGCTTTCAAATATCTATTCATAATGTTCTTTCCTTGCTCTTATTTTGTTACCTTTTTTTTTCCTCTATCATTTTTATTCAATTTTGATTTATTTTTGCTCTTCCAGCAATTTTTATTAGATTTGTATCCAATTCATTTTGTTTTACTTTTGAGGCTTTCTTTTTACTGTTTTGAATGCAATATTGTCTTGTGAGATCATTTTTTGAGCTTCCCTGTCATCATAGTCTGTTTTTATAGTATTTAAAATTGGGTTTTTTTCACTTCCCAGAATATTTCTACACTTTGAATTTATGTTAAAGCTGTGTTCTGTTCCTGATAGGAGATGAAGGAAGAGGCACTAGTCTAGCTTTCAGGCTTTTTCAAACTGCTATTTTCAGAGATCATTCTGGGTCTTTGAAAGTTTTTAGTCCTTCCAAGATAGTATGATCTGGGGATATGTATGTTAATTGCTTTACTTGACCTGGTCTTTAGCAGTAACCTAGGAAAGGCTGATGATCTTTAGGTGGGCAATCAATATTATCCCAAAGAATCCCTAATCATGGATTGCTGAAAACAATATTTTTTTCTCTTGGGGACTTTGCTTCATATTTCTTAAAAATGTTCCTTAACCATATTTGAACATTGATGCATAAGTGGATATAATCAATGTGTCTGCCAAATAGATTCCAGTTTTGCATCCACTGCTAGTATCAACTGTTAGCACAGAAATCTCTTGTAATTTCATTCTGACCAATCATGAGTTTTCTTCACCAGTTCTGGCTTGAGAGCTGTTGAAGCTGCTGCTTGTTTACCATCACTTCCTATTTTTATCACAGGTGTTACATCCATATGAACTCTGTCATAAAACTCTCATCTATCCTCATACGTTTTCTTGAACTTATAAAATTTCTCACCCTGAACTTTTGGTGTCTCTGCTATTACAAAGTTTCCTTTGAAGTCTTTTTTAAAGGGAAATGTTAAGTTTGCTGATCGTTTTCTCTACTTTGCTGTCTTGATTCCACCATTGAAAATTCCATATAGTTTCTTAATTACATTTTTATTTCTGTTCTTGTTTTCGTTTTTCTGTACAGAAACTTATCTTCACCATGATTGTCTCCAGTTCCCTCATGTGAGGTTTGTTTTTTTTTAATTCTTCAAAGGTTGTTGTGTCCTATGTCATATTTTCATACAGCAAAAACTGCAGAATATTAATATTAAAAGGTAGGCCTTTGTTTTTGTTGGAATATTGAGATTATGAAAACAGGTTTTTAACCTTAAAGGAACAATATGGCACATTATTTTACTTTTTAAAATGCTGGTACAAATTCTTCCTGTTCTTCTTCCCAAATTATCTATCTATCTATCTGTCTGTCTGTCTGTCTGTCTATCTATCTATCTATGCCAGAAGACATATTTAGGCTATACATTCAAATATATGTCATATTCTGTGCAATACAATTTTTCATCTATTTACCTCTCCACAGCAACATATTTTAATCTTTTTGTGCAATATTCTAGGACTTAATGCAACTATAGCAATGCTATCCATTAATATGATTATGGATATATAATACTAAATTAGTTACTAACATGAAACATATTTTTTATTTTGTGTTCATGTTCTTATATTGTGTTCATGTTAATCAAATTAAATTCTTATCCAGCAGTGTTTCTACTGGGCTTATACCCCAAAGAGATACTAAAGAAAGGAAAGGGACCTGTATGTGCCAAAATGTTTGTGGCAGCCCTGTTTGTAGTGGCTAGAAGCTGGAAAATGAATGGATGCCCATCAATTGGAGAATGGCTGGGCAAATTGTGGTATATGAATGTTATGGAATATTATTGCTCTGTAAGGAATGACCAGCAGGATGAATACAGAGAGGACTGGCGAGACTTACATGAACTGATGCTGAGTGAAATGAGCAGTACCAGGAGATCATCATATACCTCAACAATGATACTGTTTGAGGATGTATTCTGATGGAAGTGGATCTCTTCGATAAAGAGAGCCTTAATTGATCAAAGATGGACAGAAGCAGCTACACCCAGAGAAAGAACACTGGGAAATGAATATAAACTGCTTGCATTTTTGTTTTTCTTCCCGGGTTATTTATACCTTCTGAATTCAATTCTCCCTGTGCAACAAGAAAACTGTTTGCTTCTGCACACATACATTGTATCCAGGATATACTGTAACCTATTCAACATGTAAAGGACTGCTTGCCATCTGGGGGAAGGGGTGGAGGGAGGGAGGAGAAAAATTGGAAAAGAAGTGAATGCAAGGGATAATGCTGTAAAAAATTACCCTGGCATGTGTTCTATCAATAAAAAGATATTAAAATTAAAAAAAAATAAATTCTTAGATAAATGTGAGAAGATAAATATTTTGTCAGTTATTGATTTTTTTTTTCAGTATATAGCCTCCTTGGTGCTCTGAAAAGTGTTTTTTCTCCAAGTATGGTTATCATTTGCATACACTCTCCCCAAACAAATAACTGTCCTATCTTCATTCTCTTTAATACCATTTCTATTTCTTTGATAAGGACATCATTTTCTTTTTTTCTTTTTTCTTTTATTTAATAATAACTTTATATTGACAGAATCAAAAATAGGTGAAATTTGCTTACTTTGTTGAATGTCCATCTTCTTCTCTGGAAAAAGATGCTCATTCTAGCTGGGTAAGTTATTTTTGGTTGCATACCAAGTTCCTTAGCCTTTCAGAATATCATATTCCAGGCCCTTCGATCCTGTAATGTGGATGCTGCTAGATCCTGGGTGATCCTTATTGTGGCTCCTTGATACTTGAATTGGGTTTTTCTAGCTGCTCGCAGTATTTATCCCTTTGTCTGAGGGTTCTGGCATTTGGCCACTATATTCCTTGGTGTTTTGATTTTAGAATCCCTTTCAGTAGGTGATCGATGAATTCTTTCAATGTCTATTTTACCCTCTGTTTCTATGACTTCTGGGCAGTTCTCTTTGATAATTTCCTGGAAAATAGTGTCCAGGTTCTTGTATTCATCATGCTTTTCTGGGAATCCAATGATTCTCAGATTGTCTCTCCTGGATCTGTTTTCCAGGTCTGTTATTTTCCCAAGAAGCTATTTCACATTCTTTTCCATTGTTTGATTTTTTTGGATTTGCTTGACTGATTCTTCTTGTCTCCTCGAGTCATTCAATTCTATTTGTTCGATTCTGATTTTCAATGAAGTATTTTCTTCACTCACTTTTTAAAAATCTTTTTCTAATTGTCCAATTGAGTTCTTTTGTTCTATGGAATTTTTTTTTCCATTTTTCCAATTTTGTTTTTTAGAAAGCTATTTTCTGTTTCCAGGTCACTAATCCCATTTTTCAAGGATTTTATTTCTTTATCCACTCTGTCTTTAAATGAGTGGGATGACTTCTCCAGACTCTCTTGCCAAGCCTCCCTCTCTTTTTCACATTTTTCTTCTAGCTCCCTTGTGAGAACCATTTTAAATTCTTCTATGAGGTTCATCTGTGCTGAGGAACAAATGATCTCCTCCTTTGGGGATTCACCTGGAGATAGTCTGTTTTTAGTCTCCTCAGGGTTTAGAGTCTGCTCTCTATCTGTATAGAAGCTGTCAAGGGTTAAAGTCCTCTTCAATTTTTTGCTCATTTTGTCAAAGAATCAAAGACAAACTAGCAAAGAAAAAAAAGAAAAAAAAAACCCTAAATGGGGTCTGGTTTTTTGAGGGAGGGGCTGGGTGGTGTTACCGAGCTTCCTCTACAGACTGCGGGGGGCAGCAGCGAGGCACTAGCAGGAATGCTGCGCCTGCGCTCTGAGATCCAAGAGCGTGCTGAGACACTGTGGGGGAGGGGTGGCCAGGTCCCAAGAGACTTCAGCTGTTTGGGGTTGTATTCTTCACCCCAGGTGTTTTTAGCTTCTCTGCTGGGCTGCTGGCGTGCTGCCAGGGCAAAGTATCCAATCTTGTAGCAAAGCTCCCCCGGCAGAGACGGCTGAGATCACAACCCAACCCCTCTCTGGCCTGCTCCCGTGCTCTCCCTGCCCCTGCTGCCCTCAGCCTGCGCCTGATCTAAAACCATCCCTACCCTCGAGCAAAAACAGACCTTTCTTGACAAGTTTCAAGAATATCTGTTATGAGTTCAAATGTTGGAGTTCTTGTTCTTCTCAAAGCACAGCTGGTTTAGAGGCTTAGACCTCTCCGAATATCTCCAAATCCAAAGGTTCTGTCCTTCGCCTCTGCCTCTGTTTTCTTCAGCCTCCAACCAACACAGAGATGGAATGTCTCTCTTGTCTCCTTCTGGGGAGCCCAGGCACCAACTACAGTGGTGTGAGATGAAGATGAATCTGGTTGTCCACTGAACTCTCACTCATAGCTTTATCCTCTGAAAACCCTTTGTCTGCCACCAGAGTCGCTCCTCTCGAGTCCAGCTGAACTCTCTTCTGCCACCAGACAGCCAAGAGGAAAAAATGTATTCTGGAATGGCTGTCTCGCCTTATATGTGAATCTTCTGAGAGAATGGGATTATGGGTTTTCTCCCATAGTGCTCTCTGGTCCAAAGAGCTTTAAGGGAGGTGTGAACTCCCTTGAAGTTAGAAAGTTTACTTTGTGAAGCTGGCATACTTGTGAACTCCAATGAGTAAAGGTGTGAACACAATAATTGGTTCTACTTAGTACCTTGTTTCAGGTTCTGGCCAAAATCTTCTTGTAAGATTAGATCAACTCTAATTAGTTAGCAATTAGTAAGGATTCCAACAGATATCTTCTCTCCTTTTTTTTTTTTTTAATAACTTTTTATTGATAGAACTCATGCCAAGGTAATTTTTTTACAACATTATCCCTTGCATTCACTTCTATTCCGATTTTTCCCCTCCCTCCCTCCACCCCCTCCCCAAGATGGCAAGCAATCCTTTACATGTTGAATAGGTACAATATACAACATACATGTGCAGAACCGAACAGTTTTCTTGTTGCGCAGGGAGAATTGAATTCAGAAGGTATAAATAATCTGGGAAGAAAAACAAAAATCCAAGCAGTTTATATTCATTTCCCAGTGTTCTTTCTCTGGGTGTAGCTGCTTCTGTCCATCTTTGATCAATTAAAGCTTTCTTTATTGAAGAGATCCACTTCTATCAGAATACATCCTCAAACAGTATCATTGTTGAGGTATATAATGATGTCCTGGTTCTGCTCATTTCACTTAGCATCAGTTCATGTAAGTCTCACCAGTCCTCTCTGTATTCATCCTGCTGGTCATTCCTTACAGAACAATCATATTCCAAAATGTTCATATACCACAATTTACTCAACCATTCTCCAATTGATGGGCATCCATTCATTTCCCAGCTTTTAGCCACTAAAAACAGGGCTGCCACAAACATTTTGGCACATACAGGTCCCTTTCCCTTCTTTAGTATCTCTTTGGGGTATAAGCCCAGTAGAAACACTGCTGGATCAAAGGGTATGCACAGTTTAATAACTTTTTGAGCATAGTTCCAAATTGCTCTCCAGAATGGCTGGATGTATTCACAAATCCACCAACAAAGTATCAGTGTCCCTGTTTTCCAAAATACCCTCCAACATTCCACATTATCTTTCCCTTTCATTCTAGCCAATCTGACAGGTGTGTAGTGATATATCAGAGTTGTCTTAATTCGCATTTCTCTGATTAATAATGATTTAGAGCATATTTTCATATGTCTATAAATAGTTTCAATTTCTTCATCTGAGAATTGTCTGTTCATATCCTTTAACCATTTATCAATTGGAGAATGGTTTGATTTCTTATAAATTAGAGTCAATTCTCTATATATTTTGGAAATGAGGCCTTTATTATTTTTTTTTAGGGAGTTGATTAATAGCTTGTTCTATTTCTTTTTCTGAAATGGGACTGTTTAAGCAATTTACTTCCTCCTCTGATAATCTGGGAAGCCTATATTTTTGGAGATAGTCATCCATTTCACTTAGGTTATCAAATTTATTAGCATAAATTTGGGCAAAGTAACCCCTTATTATTTCTTTAATTTCCTCTTCATCAGTGGAAATTTCTGGTTTTTTATTTGTAAGACTGCTAATTTGATTTCCCTCTCTCCTTTTTCTAATCAGATTTAGCAAAGGTTTATCAATTTTATTGGTTTTTTCATAAAACCAACTCTTAGTTTTATTTATTAGTTCAAAAGTATTTTTACTTTCTATATTATTAACTTCTCCTTTTAATTTTAGAATTTCAAGTTAATAATTGATTGGTGGTTTTTAATTTGGTCTTTTTCTAACTTTTTAAGTTGCAGGCCCAATTCATTGATCTTCTCTTTTTCTATTTTATTCAAGTAAGCCTCTAAGGATATAAAATTTCCCCTTATTACTGCTTTGGCTACATCCCATAAATTTTGATATGATGTCTCACCGTTGTCATTATTTGGGGTGAAATTATTAATTGTGTCTATAATTTGCTGTTTCACCCAATCATTCTTTAAGATGAGATTATTTAGTTTCCAATTACTTTTTAGTCTATTTACACCTAACTTTTTGCTGAATGTAGTTTTTATTGCATTGTGATCTGAAAAGAAAGCATTTACTATTTCTGCCTTTCTGCATTTAATTTTAAGGTCTTTATGCCCTAATATATGGTCAATTTTTGTGTAGGTTCCATGAACTGCTGAGAAGAAAGTGTACTCCTTTCTGTCACCATTCAGTTTTCTCCAGAGATCTATCATACCTATTTTTTCTAATATTCTATTTACCTCTTTAATTTCTTTCTTATTTGTTTTGTGATTTGATTTATCTAAATCTGAGAGCGCAAGATTGAGATCTCCCACTATTGTAGTTTTGCTGTCTATTTCTTCTCACAACTCTCTTAACTTCTCTTTAAGGAAGTTAGATGCTGTACCACTTGGTGCATATATGTTTAATACTGTTATTGCTTCATTGTCTATAGTACCCTTAAGCAAGATATAGTTTCCTTCCTTATCTCTTTTAATTAGATCAACCTTTGCTTTTGCTTGATCTGAGATAAGGATGGCTACCCCTGCTTTTTTGACTTCACCTGAAGCATAATAGATTCTACTCCAGCCTTTTACCTTTACTCTGTATGTATCTCCCTGTTTTAAATGTGTTTCCTGTAAACAACAGATTGTAGGGTTCTGACTTTTGATCCAGTCTGCTATCCGTCTCCTCTTTATGGGAGAGTTCATCCCATTCACATTTACGGTTAAAATAACCAATTCTGTATTTCCTGCCATCCTAATATCCCCAGATTATACTTTTCTTTTTCTTGTCCTCCTTTCCTTCTTCCCTAGTATTAAACTTATTGGTCCCACTAATGTCACGTAGCTCTCCCTCTTTAGTATCCTTCTCTCCTTCCTTTGAATCTCTTCCCCTTTCTTGTACCCTTCCCTTATTACTCTTTTTCTTTCTCCCTTTTCCTCTCCCACTTTTTAATGAAGTGAGAGAAGAATCTCTGTAAAACAAAATGTAAATTGTTTCCTCTTTGAGCCAACTCTGATGAGAGTAGGATTCACACAATGTTCCTCCCCCTCTCTAAGTTCCCTCCTATATGATAGGTTTCCTTTGCCTCACTGTCACATGTAGTTTCCCTCTTTTTATCTCCTCTTTTCCCTTTTTCTGACACTATCCCCTTTCCATTTCTACTTCCCTTTTTTATGTTATAGTGGTAAAATCAAATTATACATGTGATTTTTATGTATATCCACAACAGAAATACAGTTATCAAGAGTTCCTTTTACCTTTTTCTACTTCTCTTGATTCCTTTCATTTTTAAAATCATCAAATGGTTTTTGGATGACTTTGCTTAGTTGGATTTCTTGCTAAACTTTACAGTTTAACTTTTCTCTCTTTTTTCTCTACTTTTTGTGAAAATTCTTCTAAATTTTTGTGTCATTTTTCCTGCATTATACATTATCTTTATCCACTGTATCTACCACAAAGCCCTAAAATTTTTTTAATTTTTTTAAACCAGTTACTTCTGAGGGCAACCTCAGTCTTCCAATAATCTTAACTCATAATGTAGGTGTCATCCTTCACATAATATTTCTGTCATTCCACAACTAATCCAATCTATTTCCAAATTCTTCCTATTTTCACATTCAGGTTGTCATTCACATATATTACCTTGTCTAATCTGATAATGACACCACATATTGCAGGTAATAAATCACCTTATACCTATACTTTTTCAACATTATGCTGATGGATTCCCTTGCCTCAATTTTCCTTGCTCCCGGTCAAGTTTTACTTAAATGCCCATGACAGCTTTTTACCCCAACTTTTCAACCCCTATTTAACAAAATCTAATCATCTCTAGTTTATCTTATGAATATATAATTGGTTGTATATTATTCCCAAAGTTCGTGAGCTCAATAATAAAGCATGATCTTGTTTAGTTTGCTTTATTGGGTGGATACATGTTTGTGTATTTTGACTTTCTATAGATCCATAACATCTAACAGTGACTAGTAAATAACTTTGTACTGTGTGCTTAATAAATATTTGTTAATTGATTGCATGTCATCTCTCTCTGGTTGGCAAGTAAGAGAAGTATATAACTTGAAGTTTCTGGAAGGAACTTTCCAAGAGTGAAGATTTTCCCACATGGAAAAGAGATATGCTAATCTGAGAAGATACCAGGCTATGCTTTCCAAGTATACCAAATGTCTTATTGGAATCCCACAGAGGTTAGCTGCATCATGTGAGCAAAGTGCAATCAATGTCATAGTCAAAGAAATAACATAGTATGCAATGTCATAAAAAGTTTAACTTATTTTCTTAATTTAGGATAATATATATAATTATTAAAGTAGTAAAAGAGAAATAATGCCAATGGTAACAGAAACATACTTAATTCTATACCATTTTAAAGACCAAGTATTTTGTTTCTTAGAATACTTAAGATAATATATCTCCTCCTGTTTTACTGATGTGGAGGACTTGAAATGTGAAATGTGGCATGTGGTGTCAAAGTTGCTTGAGAAGTTGTTTGGTTTCTGTTAAGCTCTGTTAGCTTTCTTTCTTTTCCTCATGTTTTGGAACAAATCATGGCTTACATTATGTGTTAGTTAGGAGAAATGCATTGCCAAGATTTTAATTTTAAATTCTCATTTTGAGAGTTCTTTTAACTTTAGTTTTAGGCACAAGCAATAAATGATTTTTACTTCTTCATTTGGACTGGCCCCTTGTAGTGTTTGCTGTTGGATCAACTTCTTTATAGGCTAGATTAGGTAGATTGCACAGCTATGCAAGAATTGACTACTATTTCAGTTCCCCATATACTCCTGATAGATCTGGGAACTCTAGATTCTAATGGATCTTTTTTTTTTTTCCTCCAATATCTTTTTATTTATTTATTTAATAACTTTTTATTGATAAAACTCATGCCAGGGTAATTTTTTACAGCATTATCCCTTGCATTCACTTCTGTTCCGATTTTTCCCCTCCCTCCCTCCACCCCCTACCCCAGATGGCAAGCAATCCTTTACATGTTGAATAGGTTACAGTATATCCTGGATACAATATACGTGTGCAGAACCGAATAGTTTTCTTGTTGCACAGGGAGAATTGAATTCAGAAGGTATAAATAATCCGGGAAGAAAAGCAAAAATGCAAGCAGTTTATATTCATCTCCCAGTGTTCTTTCTTTGGGTGTAGCTGCTTCTGCCCATCTTTGATCAATTGAAACTGAATTAGCTCTCTTTATCGAAGAGATCCACTTCTATCAGAATACATCCTCAAACAGTATCATCTAATGGATCTTTTTAAGGTCAACAGTCATTGGGATACCCCAATCTTGAAATATGTATTTCTTTAAAATCACAAAATAACAGCTGAAATATATGATCTGAGATAGATGGGAAATAAATATGCTACTTACTCTCTTGGGTCAACAGTTGCTATGGAGAAAAATCAGGAAAGGTCCAGGGGAATGGCATATAATTTTTTGTATGTACTATTTTCTGGCTTAGTACCACCTACATAGTCACTTCCTTCAGATCTACAAATAAGGAGAAAACCCATCATTGTATAGAGCTAGTTTTAGTCAATTCTGGCAATAAGCAGCCTTATCAAATATGCAAATATTTTTACATTGAAAATAGGCTGATAAATAACTATATATGTTCTGTATAATCCTCTGGAATGATTATTATGAGCATGCTTTATGGACTGGATATTCAGTTACTATATAATCCCCTCATTTATGAAACATAAACTTTTATTTATTTATATCAATGTTTTATCCCTCAACATCTGCATTAAAGTCAGGGATTATTTTTTTTTTCACTTGTGTATGCTGTATAGATAGTGTTATATGCTAAGCAATTATAACCCTTGTAGATTTAAAAATAGTATGAGAAAAACAAATGTTTCAACAAGAATTTTATTATTGACTACAAATAATTTATATCTTCTGAGGATATGAAAATATTACCGACCCAATTTTAAATCAGCATTTTCTATATTAAATTATTAATATCTTCCTCCACAAAAATATCACCAATATTTTAGAAGAGATTCTATACTTTATAGTTAGTCAATGATATGAATAAGTCTGAATATACTTTGTTTAAATTGGAAAGTCAATTAAACATGAATATAATGTAATGTGAGTGATGGGATAGTTAAGAGTAGAAAATGAGAGTGAATAATTGCTAGTGTATTTGAGGCTTACATTAGTCTCTATTCAACTTTTCCCCAAACCTGGAGCTACCTAATTTGACATTGCACTGGATGTGCAATGGCCTCTCAGAAGTATTCCTATCACAGAATTATTTCCACTAATGATTGGCATCACAATTTTGACTTATTTTGTTTCCAACATGGATTATTTTACCTTTTTTTTTTTTTTTTTTAGAAAAAAACTGGAAATCCCAGAATTCCCTATATTGCAGTCAGACTATGCAGATATTTGTTCAACTTAACACTATTGTGGTGTAAAAAAAAAAATGTTCATATAGCCATGTATAATTTTCTTCACGTATTCATACTTCCTTCTTTTGAGTTTATGGGAGGCAAAAACCACGGCTTTTTTTGGTTCTTTAAATTACAAGTGTTTAGTACTCAGTGTAAGCTATGGTAAGTCATTAAGAAACTTATTAACTGATTGCTAAAAAAAGATTTAGTTCAGAAGGCAGAAAGAAAATGTGGCTCTCCCTTGTGGCTCCATGTTTGGCAGGTAAATGCTTTTATTCTTCCCTAAAAATTGCTTGAACATTTCCAAACATTTCAACATTGAGCCACTAATACTCACCTGTTACATGATGATTACATGGATGAACTGCAAATCTAAGCTGAATCTAAACTAAATTGTCAAGTGATATTCAAAGTGGTAATAGAAAGGGGCAAATACTATAATTCAAAATAAAAGAAGTGGGCCATTTCCACAATGTTATCTGACATCTTTATAGGACCTTAAAAGCCCCAAACATGCAAATAGTTCCAAGGTTTTATCCTTGTTGTCAGTATTAGAAGAGCAGACAATTGTGGAAAGACCTAGAGACAGACTAGTCTTTTATCTTTCAAACAGTAAAGAACAAAGTCATAATGCCTTTGCCCTATTATGTGAACCAATACATTTTAGTTTCATGATTTATCTTTCATAATCCTTCATATTAGGATATATCTATAAAAAGTAGAGATTTCCAACAGTATTATAGATTTTTTTCCAAATAATTCAATTTAATTAGTAATACTCATATAAAATGAGATATACTAAATATATTCCTATTTATCAGTAAGACAAAAAAAAAAAGAGATTTTTATATGAAAAAAAAATCAAAGTACTAAATAACTTTTAATAGTTCTAAGGGAATACTAATGAACAAACAATATAATTCTCACACTGTGGAAATAATATATAAATGCATATCTATGTTTATGTTTACTATTAGTTATCATAATTTTAATTAATGTAGTATATATACATAACACACACACACAAACATATCCATATCCATGGACCATTAACCCAATGAAAAAATGTGTTTTGAAAATCACATCATGTGCTTACTTATTGTGGTATTAACCTAGGTTTGTAATTCACATTCAACAATTCTAGTCTTAAAGTGGGTAGGTACAAGTTTATTACTTCTTACAGTTTTGATATAAACAAAAGAGGAAATTTGTAGTATGAAAGTAATGCACAATTAACAAATACAGTGATCACCAAGACAATGTAAAAAACAGACAACATATAACATACATCATTACCATTATGAGGGAGCACCAATATCTTATTTTCTTTGGCTAGATTAATCAGCATCACAGCTAGTCAATATCTCAAATGGGAGACTGTTAGGCAGGTGGCACCAAACTTGCCAACTGAGTTCTCAGTCCCTTTCCACTAAGCTATTTTTATAGGCTGAGAACAAAGAAGGCACTTTGCTAAATATTCTCATTTGATAAATGACTCTTGAGATAGAGCAGCCCCTGCTCAGGTACAGGGATGTTCTATTACAAGAAGTCCACCAAAGAGAACATTTGTTTATTCCTTGAGAAGTATGTTTACTCCAGGAATTGGCCAGGTTTTTGGAGTTAACATAATCCTGCCGTAAAGGATATTCATTAATTAAGACACCAGGAGGATGACCAATCCTCTAATACCTTCTGAGATTTATCCTCCTAATACCTTCTGAGATTTATCAGATAGTTGGGAATATATTTCAAAGTTCTCAGCAAACAAATTTATACAAAGGCATGCTTGAGACTATGATTCTTCACGAGGATTCCCTGTACTTCTATACCTGAATTTTGGTTTTAGTAAAGAATGCATAGCACAAACTCGTATTATATATGCATAAGAATTATATACATGTACGTAAAAATGTGTGTATATATAAAATCTATATATCTATGCTATGTATGCATGCATATATGCCACAGTAATGTTGTTACTATTTCCATGTTATAAATTGCAAGATATGATTAAAAGGACTGAGGGATTATAAATATTGTCAGTAAGCAAGAATCTGTTTTCCTACAACCTTGCTCTGATCAGAGCAATAGAAAGAAGAGAAAAAAAACTTATCCAAATAGAGCTGGAACTTAAGTTACCATCTTAGATGATTGTAATCAGTATTAGGATGAAATATTCAAATAAAATATAGTTCTCTGGGGTAATATTCATAACATTTAAAAAATCCCAAAGTTTGGCCTATTTACAAGAAACTCAGATGCCAAGATCTAGACTAGAAATAAAGCAAAAACAGCATGCTCACATCCTGTTGAGAATTTGCTTTCTTTAAAAACCTTCTGCCACCAATGAGGAGTATCAATACAAGTGATACCCTAGAGAAAAACAACAACAACAACAACAACAACCAAACAACAACAACAACAACAAAACAGGAAATGCTATTTAAGGGAATTGTAGTTGTCCTTAAGAATTAATTATAGTCTACTAAAACCAAAAGCAAATAATTATCATACAAAGTTGAACAGTTTTCCTTTTACTTTTGCTTATTGTTCACTTTGACAATATTTTTAAACAGTTTGGGAAAAGTGAGCAATCTTCATGTATTAATTTCCTGATCTTCACATATTGTGAAAAGTATTTTAAAGTTATTTAGTAATATTTTATTTGAATTTTCAGTCTTTCTAGTTAGTCATTTCAATTTTAATTTTTTTCTTATATAATTTGAGAATACTGATTTTAACAATTAGGCAATTCTAGGTGTTTTTATGCCCAGTCATTAATCAAATTACTCAATAATGAAAAACTACAGATCATATGAGATTTTCCTCTCTTTTTCTTTTTGTTATGTTGTTATCTTAATGTTGTTGTTCTAAGAGTAGTTTCAAGTCACTAAATATTATGCTGTGTTAGCCTTAAATATCTGTTTAACTCCTGAAATCAAGGGAAGAGAGAATAAAATGAAAAGTTATCTAGGACAATTAATATATCCTTAAGAATTTAATTTAATAAGAACTATATAATAATCTTGCTTTTGATACTTACAGACAAATCACAGCTTCTTTTCCTCTCCATTTCCTTATTCTTAAAACAGGTGAATTAGATTGTTATGTTCATATAACTTTTAGCTTCAAGTTTATCACTATTTAGTTCTACAAAATAAAGCTTAAAATATGCAATGGTTCTGTATTGAAGACAAATGTTACCCTGAGAAGATAGAATTATCTTAATTATTAATTATTATTATTATTAAACAGATAATGGAGGATATTGAATATTGCTGGTAGATCATATGTGTGAAAAACAGTGTTTGATTTGGAATTATCATGAAGAATAGAATGGTGGAAATATGGGGACTGCAAGACTAATTTAAAATATCATAATAGCTTGATTAGATATTAGTGATATTCATCATTGTAAGAGTGGAAATGGGAAAAAGTAAAGGTAAAATTCAAGAGAAATTATTTATAGTCAAGAGGATTCTTGTAAAATTTGAATTGATAAATTTCTTCATCTTTATCAGTGTGACAACAGTCTATTCAAGAGTTCAAGCATATTATACATGATTTCAGAATGAGTATGAGACTTGTGATTCTGTCTCCAGAGAGGAAAATGATATAGCATATGTTGAGTTCCCAATCATGGACATCTCCTAATTTTGATAAGACAATTCTGTCTTATCAATTTTTACAATATTATAATTTTAGGAGCTGGAAGGGACCTTACTAAATAAGCAGTATTAGATTGTATTTTTTCTTCTCCTACTACTCTTTTTCAGAAATGATAAAACAGTACTAGAGTGAGAAGTTTAATGAAAACTACAGTGTAGAGCTCAGGTGAAATAGTGAGACTATGCCCTTTCATATTAAATTGATTAATAGGCTAAATAACTTACATTTTCTAAGTAAAAAAAGTGTCTAAAGGTTAGAATCCAAGGAAATATGGGCCAGAGTGAAGATATTACAGTGGACCATAAGAGTATGTCATTTTTGGCTACCCCTGTAGTATTCTTGGGTATGACAGAAATTCTTAATACAATAATAGTGTCAGCTTTAATTTTTGATTTTTATTACTTTTGTGAGCATAAGCCAGAATCATAATTTTATAATACATTAGCTCTAGTATAGGAGCAGAATATGTAATTGGATTCTTCAAAATATAGAAATGACATTTGTGTCTTATTTCCACACTTGCAAAATGTTTTATCTTATTAAAAAAAATTCACATTATCTCTGTCATGATGTTTTACATTCTTTTTATCTTATGTTTTATTTATATTTATGCTTATCTTGGAATATAAGAAAATGCATAATAAAGGCGCCAGTTGACAATATATAAAATGTGGGACTGCTTATAATGTGGAAGATGTTTCTTGAAAAATGAATCAGAAACTCTGAGCTTTAATTCTTATCCTTATTTGGCTGTAGGGGACTACAACATTACCTTGTGAATAATAGATCTGACTTTAATGCTCTGGAAGTCCAGAAAAAAAATTTTTTTTTCTTTCCTTTTTTTTTTTTTTTTCTTTTCCCCATTGAAAGTAAATACCCAACTTGCAAGGTAAAGTATATCTGGTTGATGCACTTTGGAAACAAATCTCCCTGACATATATAGTAGTAGTGCCTTTTTATAAATAGATCAGGGGTGGAAAATACCTGGCATAATACCCCTCCATCTATATGCAAGCACTCAGAATATAAATGACTAGCTCAACTATGAGTAACTGTAGTCCGGTTATCCTTTTTTTCATTATATCTGATATTTTCTAGACATGTCTAATTTGGATAGAAAAAAGTCCCACCAAAAATTCTCTTTTGCACTTTTGTTTAGAATCAAAACAATGGGTACTATTTTCAAGTCACTTAAAATAATTTACAGTTGTCAATTTTCCCTTCCAAATTTCAACCATAATCAAATGATGGTGATTAGTGCCTACTTTTTTTTTAATCACTTCTAATTCTTTGATGCATTTAGTTTGGATTCACATACTCTTTTCAGAGTAGCTATGCTAAGTGGTTGCCTTCCTGTGAGTTAACTCAAAGACAGCTTTGAATGGACCAATTTGAAAGCTTTTTTAATATATCTGAGACATTGAAAAACATACAAAAAGTTAAAAAATTTTTCTATTGCAGAAATATAAGCCCAAGTTTGAAAAAGAATCAGTATAAAGGATTTATGTACCCTGGTAAAATCTGAAAATTGCATCCCTGTGTTAGAGAAATTTTCAGTCCTCATAATAAAACCTGAAACTTAGCACAAAATGCATATTGATTTGTCATATAAATTACTGACCTTCAAAATGTATGCATTTATTAAAAAGCAACATAAAAATGTTCATAATTATAAATACCCTGTTACTTCCTGTGCTGAATATTTTACACTTAGTACCTCACTACCTTGTTTTTCTTAATTTTTGTCCCTCATTTAGAAGTGAAGTTTAAGTTGCTAACTGTCACCATTTTTTGTTTATTTTCTGAAAGTTCATAAACCATTCCATGGTATGATAGTTTCAACACAAAAAAGAGCATGGGAAAGAAGGGAGAACACTGGTTTAGTTATTCATTCTCAAGAGAATCAAATCAACAGCTAAATAGCAGAGTATATCAAAGCATTTTATGCCAGAAAAATACATTTTGAGTATGTTATTTCAGATGCCATGATAAAACTTAGAATGCCTAATAAATTTTTGGGTCGCAGCTTCATGATAATTGTTCTTTATAGTAAAGGTTAGGTGCATTATCTTATTTGATACCTACAAAAGTTTTAAATATCTGCTGTATTTAGGGAGATAATGCAGAGCTTTGATTTCTTCATTGCTTCTGTGAATTCATTATAGAAATTACTCCACAAGTGAAACTTATCAAGCACAATTTATTGCCCTAAAGATTTGTCCTAGGAAATTGAGAAGTTAAGTGACTTTCCTAGGTTTACCTAGCTAATATGTCAAGAAGCAGGCTATGTTCATCTCAGATATTCTTCAAGACGGACCCATTATTTATATTTATGTGCTTTCTGTATTAGGCAGATACAAGTATTATATTCCCCATTATAAACATAAGAAACTGAAAACTGAAAGTCTCTAATTTTTTCAGATTCACATAGTTAGAAAGTGATAAAGGTGGTAGTCAATCTATTCTCTCAGTTTCAAACCTATTGTTCTCAACTAAGCTACATAGATAAAATGAAGGCCTACAAATGAAAGTTCTTAAAATCATAGAGAAAACCAGTAGAAAGAATTGAACTAGAACTTCAGTGTCCTAACTCACAAACTCATGTTCTTCCATTATATTCTGATGTTATTCATCTATACCAAACTACATCTTAGGCAATATACAATAATGATGCTTCATATAAACACAATTGAAAACATACTTGACTATATGATTTGTTTTTTTTTTTTTTAAATATTTTCTTTTGTTTGGGATTTAAAGAGACAGGAAAGTTATTAGTCTTAATGGCAGAGAGAAAACATTTCAGGTAGGAGCTAAACCCAAAGAAAATTTCTAGAGCTGAGAGATGAGTGTTATATTCATGTGAGACCCAGACTAGTAGCACAAAATAAAAGAATGCATGTTAGTGAGCTATAAGAAGGTAGGAAAGGTTGGAAATAGCTAGATTATAAGGGACTTTGAATGTGAAATAGAGCATTTTTTTAAATCCTGGAAGCAATAGAAAGTCACTGGATTTTATTGAATATAATATGGGGGATGGTGATTTAGGAAAATTACTTTATTGGCAGAATGTAGAATAAACTACCATGGATGAGTCAAGTAGACCTATCAGCAGGCTATTGCAGTAACTAAAGCATAAAGTGATGATCATCTGCACTTGGGGAGAATATAGATCAGTGGTAAGGTAAATCTGTTGCCATTATTCTGAAAGTGAGGCACAATGGAAAGGTAGAATCCAAGGAGCAAGTTCTACAAGACAGAAGTTGCCTAGGGAAAGGAACCTAGAATGATAACTTGAAAGTTACAAATAGAATATAAAATCATTTGTTAAATGACAATAGCTAATGTCACTGAATTGTGGAATTGTGGAATGATTGGCATTTTAATACATTGGTAGTAGAAGTACAAGATAAAACAAACATTTTGAAAAACAATTTGAAATTATTTAAGTGAAGTACCCAAGATGGCTACACTTTTTTGAACCAGGTCTTCCATTATTAGGCTTATACACCAAGGAAGCCACCAAAAGAAAAAAAAAAATCCATGTATACTATAACATATTTATAGCAACATTTTTGTGAGATATTTAAGTATTAGAACAAAGTAAATATCCCAAAGTTGGGTCTAGTTAAATAAGCTGTGGCACATCAATGTAATTGAATATGACTGACTATGTGGCAAGAAACACTGAGTGCAAAGTCAAAAAATAGTATGTTCAATAAAAAATGTAAATGGAAAAAAATGGGGAACTAGATGGATCAGTGAACTGAGTAATTGACTTAAAGTAAGATAGACCTGAATTCATATTTAGCCTCTGACACTTACTGTGTGATCCTAGAGAAGTCCATCAACACTACTTGTCTCAGTTTTCTTAATTTTAAAATGAGCTGGAAAAGGAACTGATAAATCACTCTAGCACATTTGTTAAGAAAACCTCAAATGGAGTCATGAAGAATTAGATATGATTGAAGCAACTGAACAACCAAAAAATAGGAGAAACAAAAAATCAAAACTAAATTAACAAAGTTAAAATGACTTAATAGGAACCAAAGGGGAAAAATGAGAGAAAATTCACTTTATTCCTTTGGGAAGGTAAAAGGTCACCATGTATTATATAAGAAACATTAGATATCACTATCAAATACATAAAATATAATATAAAAGGCAATAGTGTTAAACTGACATTATTTTATTGTTTATGTATAGTGTAAAATCAGACCGGTATGGTGATTTTGTTCCTCCTTTGCTATAACTGAAATTTTAAAATTAAAACTTTAGTGCAGCTGTTAAATGGTTTAGTAGAATTAACTTATATGGTCCAAAATATTTGTGAATTCATGATTGAAGTCATTTCTTTTAGCCAAGAATGTTTCAATTGATTATTTTTATAAATGTATGTGACCAATTCTGGACAATATTTTAATAAGTATCCTAATAGTTAAATGAGAATGTCCTTTAAGGATTACAAAAACAAATTCTTTTTTGACACAAGCAGTAATTTCATTACCTAGATTTGCTTTTATATTCCTCACCTCTCAGATAACCTTTCTTAAACCATTTTTTTCTTTGACAGGAGAAGAAAAAATATCCAAACAAAAAATCAAAACAAAGAAAATATTTTTTATATGTAATGCTCCATATCATGGATTGCAACCTTTTTAAATGGGCAAAAGGAGGTGAATTCTCATACCTCTTATTGGGACCAAAACATTATTTGTGGTTTCAAAACATACTCTTATATTAATTTATTTTTGTTCTTTCAATTTCCATTGCAATAGGTATTGTGTGTATATATGTAGATAGATAGATAAATAAGTAGATATATAGATATATTTCCCATTTCTGCTTATTTCATTTTGTATCAGTCCATGTACATCTTTCTATGCTTTTTCTCTATTCTATATATCAGTTGCTTTCCGAACATAAACCACCAGGGTTTATTTAAGTATTTTATTTCCTATCCTGTTAACTTATATAATTTTTATTTGAGTAAATATTTATTCATTTCACTTACATGATCAGTTTTATTGAAGATAATTCTGGGAAAAATTATGTAGTAAGTCAGAAAATTCCTAACTCTCCAGATTTGCCTCTCAAGATGAAATTATGTCTCAAAGTATATGTAGATTTACAGAGTAAAGATATAGGATCTGAACAATGATCCTCCTTGAACAAAAGCAGAAGTTAGAACAATACCAGCACTGTGATTTGCCCAGTGAGAAGTTTAAATATCCCCAAGAGATTTCTACTGAAAAATGAATCAGCAAGTTTTGGAAGGTACTTAAGTTGAGAAGTAGCCCTATGAGGATTGGCTTGGCACTAGTTAAGTAGATTTCTTTAGGTAGTATTGTCATTTTTATTATATTTGCTCATCCTATGTTAAGGGCCATACTTAAGAAAAGGAGCAGGCCAATTCTCCAAGAGCTCCTACAGCTGTAGATCATAACATCTGAAGGAGTTGCAAAACAGCCTTTATTGACACAAGTGTTGCTTGTGGACCAGGAATGAAATAAATTGGAGGCAAAGGGAAGAGGAGAAACGTCAAACAATGCAACAGCCTCTTAGTGGAGGGGTCAGAGAACAGCAACTGCCTCTCAGCCTCCTTGTATCATCATCATCATCTGCTCACACAAAGAGATCCCTACAAATCTGAGGTAGACATCCAGCAGCCACTGGCAAGTGGATACTGTATCACAACAATCCTACCCATGAACATTTGATATTTTCCCAATAGATTAGATCTGACTTTATTTGTGTCGAAAGTGTTATGTTCACATAATTACTGACTTTCCCTTGGCAGATAGATGCTGAAATATTTTATACTATCAACAGTTATTGGGAATGAAATTTCTTTTTGTATCTCTTACTGATGGAATTTGTTGGTAATGTATAAAAATGTTAATGATTTCTGTGGATTTATTTTGTATCTTGTAACTTTGCTAAAGTTGTGAATTTTTTTTTATCTTTCTTCTTTTTTATTTATTTTTATACCTTTTTATTGACAGAGCCCATGCCTGGGTAATTTTTTCACAACATTCTCCCTTGCACTCACTTCTGTTCTGACTTTTCCCCTCCATCCCTTCACTCCCTCCCCCAGATAGCAAGCAATCCTATGCAAGTTAAATATTTTGCAGTGTATCCTAGATATAATATATGTGTGCAGAACCGAACAGTTCTTTTGTTGCACAGGAAGAATTGGATTCGAAGGTAAAAAATAACCCGGGAAGAAAGACAAAAATGCAAGCAGTTTACATTCATTTCCCAGTGTTCTTTCTTTGGGTGTAGCTGCTTGGGTCCAGCCTTGATCAATTGAAACTGAGTTAGATCTTCACTTTGTCAAAGAAATCTACTTCCATCAGAATACATCCTCATTCAGTATCATTGTTGATGAATATAATGATCTCCTGCTTCTGCTCATTTCACTTAGCACCAGTTCATGTAAGTCTCGCCAATCCTTTCTGTATTCATTCTGCTGGTCATTTTTTACAGAACAATAATATTCCACAACATTGATATATATCACAATTTACTCAACCATTCTCTAATTGATGGGCATCCATTCATTTTCCAGCTTCTAGCTGCTACAAACAGGGCTGCCACAACCATTTTGGAACATACAGGTCCCTTTCCCTTTTTTAGTATCTCTTTGGGGTATAAGCCCAGTAGAAACACTGCTGGATCAAATGGTATGCACAGTTTGATAACTTTTTGAGCATAGTTCCAAATTGCTCTCCAGACTGGCTGGATGTGTTCACAATTCCACCAACAATGTATCAGTGTCCCTGCTTTCCCACATCCCCTCCAACATTCCGCATTATCTTTCCCTGTCATTCTAGCCAATCTGACGTATAGTAGTATCTCAGAGTTGTCTTAATTTGCATTTCTCTGATTAATGATAATTTGGAGCATATTTTAATATGACTAGAAATAGTTTTAATTTCTTCATCTGAGAATTGTCTGTTCATATCCTTTGACCATTTATCAATTGGAGAATGGTTTGATTTCTTATAGATTAGAGTCAATTCTCTATATATTTTGGAAATGAGGCCTTTATCAGAACCTTTGACTGTAAAAATGTTTCCCAGTTTATTGTTTCCCTTCTAATCTTGTCTGTTTTAGGTTTGTTTGTACAAAAACTTTTCAATTTGATATAATCAAAATTTTCTGTTTTGTAATCAACAGTGATCTCTAGTTCTTCTTTGGTCATAAATTCCTTCCCCTTCCAATTTATTTATAATCTCATTCTTTATGCCTAGGTCATGAACCCATTTTGACCTTATCTTGGTGTACAGTGTTAAGTGTGGGTCAATGCTTAGTTTCTACCAGACTAATTTCCAATTTTCCTAGCAATTTTTGTCAAATAATGCATTCTTATCCCAAAAACTGGGGGCTTTGGGTGTGTCAAACACTAGATTATTAAAGTTATTGGTTGTTTTGTCCTTTGAACCTAACCTATTCCTTTGATCAACTAGTCTTATTTCTTAGCCAATACCAGATGTTTTTAGTAACTGCTGCTTTATAATATAATTTTATATCTGGTACAGCTAGGCCATCTTCATTTGTTTTTTTTTTTTTGTTTGTCTGTTTGTTTGTTTTTGTTTTTTCATTAATTCCCTTGAAATTCTTGACCTTTTTTTTTTTCCATATGAACTTTCTTGTTATTTTTTCTACATCATTAAAATAGTTTTTTGGGAGTCTGATTGGTATAGCACTCAATAAATAGATTAGTTTAGGTAGTATTGTCATATTTATTATATTTGCTCTCCCAATCCAAGAGCATTTAACATTTTTCCAGTTGGTTAGATCAGACTTAATTTGTGTGGAAAGTGTTTTGTAGTTTTGCTCATAAAATTTCTGATTTTCCCTTGGCAGATAGATTCCTAAGTATTTTATACAATCAGTACTTATTTTAAATGGAATTTCTCTTTGTAACTCTAACTGATAGGTTTTGTTAATGATATATAAGAATGCCAATGACTCTTATGGATTTATTTTGTGTATATTTTGTGTATCCTGGTGAATTGTTTCTAATAGTTTTTTAGTTGTTTCTCTAGGCATCTCTAAGTATACCATTATATCATCTGCAAAGAGTTTTAGTTTGATTCCATCATTACCTATTCTGATTCCTTTAATTTTTTTTCTTCTCTTATTACCAAAGCTAACATTTCCTAATACATTATTGAACAGTAATGGTGAAAGGGGACAACTTTGTTTCACTCCTGATCTTACTGGGAATGGCTCTAATTTGTCCCCATTACATATGATGCTTGCTAGCAGTTTAAAATAGATGCTACTGGAGCCAAGATGGCAGAAAAATCACACTCGACTTTCTAAGCCCCTCTCATGCCCTCAGGACAAACATTAAATTCAGCCTTAAAAATAATGGGTTTGGCAAAACCCACAAAGTTTAGAAGCACAACAACTTAGCAGCTAAAGATAATCTGGAAGATCGCCAGGAAAGTCTTGTCCTTAGGGTCCAGGAACAGACCAGTGCAGATAGGGAGATACTAGCATCCAGAGCAGACCAGGGTTGGGGTTACCTCTATGGCTAGAGATGACTTTGCCATAGACTAACTGCTCTGCCTTAATTATAAAGCAGTAAACCAGAAGAGAAATTAAGGCAAAGACAGAGGGTACTCTCTATAAAACGCCAGAACCTAACAAGATCTGGCTATAACCATCCAAAACTAGAAGTGACTGAGCTCAGACCCTAACACAGCCCTACAGCCACATCCTGCAGTACAGGGTTTTGGGGGGAAAGGGAAGGGAGTTACAAATCTGCATGGCAGGGGGTCACAGCCTAGGGCAGTCTCTAATCTGCACAGTGGGTGGCTTGACCTGGGGTAATAGAACTTTTGAAGCCCCTGGGCAGGGACGCTTCCAGTCCCTGGAAGGCTATTCATTGCTCAGCTGCTACTACCCACAGGCCCAGGACAGGTTTTTATCTGGGGTAGTGACACTTTCACTGGCCAGCTTCTAGTCCCAGGGAAGTCCTTAATTCCTACAGCTGGGTTCTTTGCAGAGTACTTCCACAGCTCTGCAGTGCAGGCCTGAGTTACTTCCAGGGGGAATTCTTTCTCAGAGAACTCCCATACCCCCCTGCTTTTTATAGCCAGTTAACAGGACAGCTACCTGTTCATACACCTATCCTTGCTCTGCAGAGCAATATATTTGGTATTGGCTAAGAAATAGAGTAGTTGATCAGTAGAATAGGTTAGGTTCAAAAAACAAAACAGTCAATAACTTTAATAATCTAGTGTTTGACAAACCCAAAAATTCCAGCTTTTGGGATAAGAACTCACTTTTTGACAAAAAAATTGCTAGGAAAATTGAAAGTTAGTATGGCAAAAACTAGGCATTGACTCACACTTAACAAAGTACACCAAGATATGGTCAAAATGGGTTCATGACCTAGGTATAAAGAATGAGATTATAAATAAATTGGAAGAACATAGACTAGTTTACTGCTCAGACCTGTGGAAGAGGAAGGAATTTATGACCAAAGAATAACTAGAGATCATTACTAATCACAAAATAGATAATTTTGATTATATCAAATTGAAAAGTTTTTGTACAAACAAAATTAATGCAGACAAGATTAGAAGGGAAACAATAAACTGGGAAAACATTTTTACAGTCAAATGTTTTGATAAATATCTAATTTCCAAAATATATAGAGAATTGACTCTAATTTATAAGAAATCAAGCCATTCTCCAATTGATAAATGGTCAAAGAATATGAACAGATAATACTCAGATGAAGAAATTGAAACTATTTCTAGCCATATGAAAAGATGCTCCAAGTCACTATTAATCAGAGAAATGCAAATCAAGACAATTCTAAGATACCACTATACACTTGTTAGATTAGCTAGAGTGACAGGGAAAGATAATGCAGAATGTTGGAGGGGATGTGGAAAATCAGGGACATTGTTTGTGGCAGGTTTCTTTGTAGTGGCCAGAAACTGGAAACTGAGTGGATGCCCATCAATTGGAGAATGGCTGAATAAATTGTGGTATAAGAATGTTATGGAATATTATTGTTCTGTAAGAAATGACCAACAGGATGATTTCAGAAAGGCCTGGAGAGACTTACATGAACGGATGCTGAGTGAAATGAGTAGGACCAGAAGATCATTATATACTTCAACAACGATACTATCTGATGATCAATTCTGATGGACATAGCTGTCTCCAGGAATGAGATGAACCAGATTAGTTCCAATAGAGCAGTAATGAACTGAACTAGCTACACCCAGTGAAAGAACTGTGGGAGATGACTATGAACCATTACATAGAATTCCAAATCCCTACATTATTGTCCACCTGCATTTTTTATTTCCTTTACAGGCTAATAGTACACCATTTCAAAGTCTGATTCTTTTTTGTACAGCAAAATAACTATTAGGACATATATACTTATATTGTATTTAATTTATACTTTAACATATTTAACATGTATTGGTCAACCTGCCATCGGGGCAAGTGGAGGGGAGGGAGGGGAAAAATTGGAAGAAAAAGTTTGGCAATTGTCAATGCTGTAAAATTACCCATGCATATAACTTGTAAATAAAAAGCTCTAATAAAAATAAATAAATAAATAAATAAAGATAGGTGTTACTGATTATTTTAAGGAAAAGTCCATTTATTTCTATATTCACTACTGTTTTTAATATTAATGGGTGTTGGATTTTATCAAATGCTTTTTGTGCATCTTTTGAGATAATCACATGATTTTTGTTAGTTTGGTTACTTATATATTCAATTATGCTAATAGTTTTCCTAATATTGACCCAGCCCTGCATTCCTGGTATAAATCCTACTTGGTTGTGGTGTATTATCCTGGGGATGACTTTTTGTAATCTTGTTGCTAATATTTTATTTGAGTTTTTTGCATCCATATTAATTAGGGAAATTGTTCTATAATTTTCTTTCTTTGTTTTCACTCTACCTGGTTAACTATCAGCATCATATATGTGTAATAAAAGAAATTTGGTAGGATTCCTTCCTTTTCCTTTTTTTTTTAAACAGTTTATATACTATTAGAATTAATTGTTCTTTAAATGTTTAATAGAATTCATGTGTCAGCCATCTGGCATTAGAGATTTTTTTCTTAAGGAGTTGATTAATAGTTTGTTCTATTTCTAATTCATCCCACAAATTTTGATATGTTGTTCTTATTTCTTCCAAATAAACTATGAGTGTTTTCATAAGTCATGAAGAAAAATTATGATGGAAAAATTATTTTGTCTTTACAATCATGGTACAACTAATGAATCACAGAAATGCTGGTGCCTATTTTTTTCATGATTTTTCACTTGAAAAACTTGATACAATATGGCTTTCATGTGACATTTTTTCTTTATCAATGGCAAAGGAGTAGAAGCAATTTGATAATTTATTCTCATGTCACCTTTTTTTGCTTTAGGAATTGTTCAATGCACACAGGCTTTCTGCTAGGCCCCACTTCTAGATATTGACTAAACATTGCACAAAGCCAAAAAAAGTTAGAAAACAGCTGCTTTCATTAATGAACTAATGGCTTTACATTTTGTTTAAATAAACTATATACAATTCATGACAAAGAAAACGTGGTTTCATGAAAATACAATTATGTGAATAAACACATTTGTGAATTGGCAGATGGGTTCAAATGAAAAATAAATCTTCATTTGGAGATTGACAAACAATGAATTTAGCAAGAAAAATAAATTAGTAAAAAAAGTCCAAAAAGAAATAATGTGAGTCCATAAAATTACTGTAGAAAATGGAATAGCAATGTAGTGAAAATTAGGATCAGTGTCTCATAACATATATCATAATAGGTTTCAAATGGAAAAATGATCTAATATAAAAGTAAATATCATGTTATGATACACATTCAGTCCCCATAGTTCTTTCTCTGGATACAGATTGCTCTCTCCATCATAAATATACTGAATTTGTCTTGAATCATATCATTGTTGAAAAGATCCAAGTCCATCAAAATTGAGCATCATATGATTTTCTTATTGCTGTGTTACAGTGTTTTCTTGGTTTTCCTTACTTAGCATTACTTCTACACCTCTACAAGCCTTT
Source organism: Antechinus flavipes (assembly GCF_016432865.1). Taxonomy (NCBI): domain Eukaryota; kingdom Metazoa; phylum Chordata; class Mammalia; order Dasyuromorphia; family Dasyuridae; genus Antechinus; species Antechinus flavipes. The sequence continues at coordinate 277,274,219 of NC_067400.1, forward strand.
CTGAAATCATCTTGTAGATCGTTTATTGTAGAACAACAATATCCCATGTATTCATATGACATAATTTATTCATCCATTCTCAAACTGATGGGTCTCCACACATTTTCTAGTTCTTTGTCATTACAAAAAATGTCTTCTACAAAAAAAAATTGTACATATGGATCCTTTTCTCTTTTTTGTGTTCTTTTTGGAGTGAAGACCCTATAGTGAGATTGCTAGATCAAAGAGTATAAACAAATTTGAAAGTCCTTTGGGCATAGTTCCAAATTGTTCTCTAGAATGGTTGCATCAGTTCACATTTCTATTGACAATGTATTAGTATCCCAGTTTTCTCACATTCCCTATAATATTTATCCTTATTTTTCTTGTTATCTTAGACAACCTGAGAGATGTGAAGTCTTAGTCTTAGCATTGTTTTAATTTGTATTTCTGTAATCAATAGTGATTTAGGGCATTTTTTCATATGACTAGAAATGTCTTTAATTTTGGCTTACAATTGTCTGTTCATATCCTATGACAATCTATTGAAAAATGACTTGTGCCTCATTTCCAAAATATATAGAGAATTGACTCTAATTTATAAGAAATTAAGCCATTCTCCAATTGGTAAATGGTCAAAGGATATGAACAGACAATTTTCAGATGATGAAATTGAAGCTATTACCACTCATCTGAAAGAGTGTTCCAAATCACCATTGATCAGAGAAATGCAAATTAAGACAACTCTGAGATATCACTGCATACCTGTCAGATTGGCTAAGATGACAAGAAAAAATAATGATGAATGTTGGTGGGGATGTGGGGATACTGGGACACTGATGCAACAATGGTTGGTGGAGTTGTGAACGAATCCAACCATTCTGGAGAGCAATCTGGAATTATGCCCCAAAAGTTATAAAACTGTGCATAACCTTTGATCCAGCAGTGCTACTGGGTTTATACCCCAAAGAGATACTAAAGAAGGGAAAGGGAACTGTATGTGCCAAAATGTTTGTGGCAGCCCTGTTTGTAGTGGCTAGTAACTGGAAAATGAATAGATGCCCATCAGCTGGAGAATGGCTGGGTAAATTGTGGTATATGGATGTTATGGAATATTATTGTTCTGTTAGAAATGAACGGCAGGATGAATACAGAGAGCCTTGGAGAGACTTACATGACCAGATGCTAAGTGAAATGAGCAGAACCAGGAGATCATTATATACTGCAACAACAATATTGTATGAAGATGTAGTCGGATAGAAGTGGATTTCTTTGACAAAGAGAACTGACTCAGTTTCAATTGATCAATGCTAGACAGAAGCAGCTACACCCAAAGAAAGAACACTGGGAAATGAATCTAATCCATTTGCATTTTTGTTTTCTTTCCCGGGTTATTTCTACCTTCTGTATCTAGGATATATTGTGGCATATTTAACATGCATAGAACTGCTTGCCATCTGGGGGAGGGGGTGGAGGGAGGGAGGGGAAAAATCAGAACAGAAGTGAGTGCAAGGGATAATATTGTAAAAAATTACCCTGGCATGGTTTCTGTCAATAAAAAATTATTTAAAAAAAAAAGGAAAATGACTTGTATCCTTATAAATTTGAATCATTTCTCTATATATATTAGAAATGAGGCCTTTTTCAGAACCCTTGGAGGTAAAATAATTCCTTACATTTTTTACCTTTCCTTTTAATCTTGGCTGTGTTTGTTTTGTTTATACAAAACCTTTATTAATATAATATCAAAATTATATATTTTATATGTCAAAATATTCTCTAATTCTTCTTTGGCCATAAGATCCTTTCTTCTCCATAGATCAGAGAGGTAGAGTATCACTAGTTATCCTAATTTGTTTATATTATCACCTTTTATGTCTAAATCTTAAACCATTTTGACCTTATTTTGGTATAGGCTTTCAGCTGTTGATAAATGTCTAGTTTCTGCCATACTCTTTTTCAATTTTACCAGAAATTTTTTGTCAAAAAGTGAGTACTTATCCCAGAACGTGGGGTCTTTGAGTTTATCAAACTATAGATTACTACAGTCATTAACTATTATGTCTTGTGACTTAATCTATTCCACTGATCAATTACTCTAATTCTTAGACTGTAGCAAATGATTTTGATGATCACTGTTATATAATATAATTTTAGGTCTGATACAGATAGGCAACAATTACTTGCATTTTTTTTCATTAATTCACTTGAAATTCTTGACCTTTTGTTTCCCTAGATGAATTTTTTTTTATTATTTTTCATAGTTCTATAAAGTAATTTCTTGACAGTTAGATTGGTATGGCACTGAATAAATAGATTAGTTTCAGTAAAAATTAGATTCTATAATCCTCTGGTTCTAGAACATTATGACAGTTTTCCTTAATGATTTCCTGAAAGATGTTGTCTAGGCTCTTTTTTCATCATCGTTCTCAAATTGTCCAATTATTCTTAGAATATCTCTCCTGACTTCCGGTTAAGATGGCGGAGAGGAGGCTCACAGCTGTGTAAGCTCCACGCTTTCTCTCACTATCCACTTCATTACAAGCCTCTGAATTAATGCTTGACTGAAAAAAAAAAACCCACAAATAGTTACCAAGAGAAGCCATCCTTGAGATTCGCAAGAAAGGTCTGTCTTTATTGGAGGGCTGGGACGGTTTTAGATCGGACGCAGGCTGAGGGCAGCAACAGTGAGAGCACGGGAGCAGACTGGAGAGGGGGTGGGGAGTGATCGCAGCCATCTCTGTGGGGAGAGCTTCGCTACAGGTTTGGATACTTTGCTCCGGCAGCAAATCAGCAGCCCAGCAGAGAAGCTAAAAACACCGGGGATGAAGAATACAACCCCAAACAGCTGGAGTCTCTCAGGACCTGGCCGCCCCCCCTCCTTCCCCACCCCACAGTGACTCAGCACTCTGGGACCTCAGAGCGCAGGTGCAGCACAGTCCTGCTAGTGCCTCACTGCTGCCTCCTGCAGTCTGTAGAGGAAGCTCGATAACATACCCAGCTCCTCCCCCAAAGAAAGACTCCAGTTTTTTCTGTTTTTCTTTGACAGTTTGTCTCTGATTATTAGACAGAATGAGCAAGAAGCTGAAGAGGACTTTAACCCTTGACAGCTTCTATACAGATAGAGAGCAGACTCTAAATCCTGAGGAGACTAAAAATAGACTGTCTCCAGGTGAATCCCCAAAGGAGGAGATGATCTGTTTCTCAGCACAGATGAACCTCATAGAAGTGATTAAAAAGGCTCTCACAAGGGAGCTAGAAGAAAAATGGGAAAAGGAGAGGGAGGCTTGGCAAAAGAGCCTGGAGAAGTCAGTTAAAGAGAGAGTGGATAAAGAAATAAAATCCTTGAAAAGTAGGATTGGTGAACTGGAAACAGAAAATAGCTCTCTAAAAAACAAAATTGGCGAAATGGAAAAAAATTCCACAGAACAAAAGAACTCAATGGGACAATTAGAAAAAGATTTTAAAAGAGTGAGTGAAGAAAATACTTCACTGAAAATCAGAATCGAACAATTGGAATTGAAGGACTCGAGGAGACAAGAAGAATCAGTCAAGCAAATCCAAAAAAAAAATCAAACAATGGAAAATGTTCCCCTTCTGGGGAAGACAACAGACCTGGAAAACAGATCCAGGAGAGACAATCTGAGAATCATTGGACTTCCAGAAAAACATGATGAAAAAAAGAGCCTGGACACTATTTTCCAGGAAATTATCAAAGAGAACTGCCCAGAAGTCATAGGAACAGAGGAAAAAATAAACATTGAAAGGATTCATCGATCACCCACTGAAAGGGATCCTAAAATCAAAACACCAAGGAATATAGTGGCCAAATGCCAGAACCCTCAGATGAAGGAAAAAATATTGCAAGTGGCTAGAAAAACCCAATTCAAGTATCAAGGAGCCACAATAAGGATCACCCAGGATCTGGCAGCATCCACATTAAAAGATCGAAGGGCCTGGAATATGATATTCCGAAAGGCTAAGGAACTTGGTATGCAACCAAAAATAACTTACCCAGAGAGAATGAGCATCTTTTTCCAGGGAAGAAGATGGACATTCAACGAAGTAAGCGAATTTCATCTATTTCTGATGAAAAAACCAGAACTTAACAAAAAGTTTGATCTACAAATATAGAACTCAAGAGAAATCTAAAAAGGTAAAGATTAATCTTGGGAACTATATTTTGACTATATAGATGTATAAAGAATACATGTATACCTTGTTCTAGAAATTGATGTGGAAAGGACATTGTATCAGAAAAAGGGTAAAGTGGGGGTAGTACATCTCATGAAGAGGCATAGGAAACCTATTATATCAGAGAGAAAGAATGGAGGGGGATGAATATAGTGGGTATCTTACTGCCTTCAGAATTGGCTTTAAGTGAAAAATCTTAAGACATATTCAATCTATGGTGAAACTTCTCCCACCTCATTGAAAAGTGAGAAGGGAAAAGTGAAAAGGGAAGGAATAAGCTAAGCGGAAGGGAATACGGGAACTGGGAGGGAAAGGGGTAAGATAGGGGGAGGAACTCTAAGGCGGGGGGAGGGATACTAAAAAGGGAGGGCTGTGAGAAGCAAGTGGTGCTCACAAGCTTAATACTGGGAAGGGGGGGAAAGGGGAAAGAAGGGAGAAAAGCATAAACCGGGGTTAACAAGATGGCAAGTAATACAGAATTGGTCATTCTAACCATAAACGTGAACGGGGTAAACTCCCCCATAAAGAGGAAGCGGTTAGCAGAATGGATTAAAAGCCAGAATCCTACAATATGTTGTTTACAGGAAACACACCTGAAGCAGGGAGATACATGCAGGTTAAAGGTAAAAGGTTGGAGCAAAATCTACTATGCTTCAGGTGAAGTCAAAAAAGCAGGGGTAGCCATCCTGATCTCAGATCAAGCTAAAGCAAAAATTGATCTAATTAAAAGAGATAAGGAAGGGCACTATATCTTGCTAAAGGGTAGCATGGATAATGAAGCACTATCTATATTAAACATATATGCACCAAGTGGGGTAGCATCTAAATTCTTAAAAGAGAAACTAAGAGAGCTGCAAGAAGAAATAGACAGTAAAATTATAATAGTGGGAGATCTTAACCTTACACTCTCAGAATTAGATAAATCAAACCACAAAATAAATAAGAAAGAAGTCAAAGAGGTAAATAGAATACTAGAAAAGTTAGATATGATAGATCTCTGGAGAAAATGTAATGGAGACAGAAAGGAATACACTTTCTTTTCAGCAGTTCATGGAACCTATACAAAAATTGACCATATATTAGAACATAAAAACCTCAAATTCAAATGCAGTAAGGCAGAAATAGTAAATGCATCCTTTTCAGACCACGATGCAATGAAAATTACATTCAACAAAAAACCAGGGGGAAGTAGACCAAAAAATAATTGGAAACTAAATAATCTCATACTAAAGAATGATTGGGTGAAACAGCAAATCATAGACATAATTAATAACTTCACCCAAGAAAACGATAATAATGAGACATCATACCAAAATGTATGGGATGCAGCCAAAGCGGTAATAAGGGGAAATTTCATATCTCTAGAGGCCTATTTGTATAAAATAGAGAAAGAGAAGGTCAATGAATTGGGTTTGCAACTAAAAATGCTAGAAAATGAACAAATTAAAAACCCCCAGTCAAACACTAAACTTGAAATTCTAAAAATAAAAGGTGAGATCAATAAAATTGAAAATAAAAAAAACTATTGAATTGATTAATAAAACTAAGAGTTGGTTCTATGAAAAAACCAACAAAATAGACAAACCCTTAGTAAATCTGATTAAAAAAAGGAAAGAGGAAAATCAAATTGTTAGTCTTAAAAATGAAAAGGGAGAACTCACCACTAACGAAGAGGAAATTAGAGCAATAATTAGGAGTTACTTTGCCCAACTTTATGCCAATAAATTCGACAACTTAAATGAAATAGAAAAATACCTCCAAAAATATAGCTTGCCCAAACTAACAGAGGAAGAAGTAAATATCCTAAACAGTCCCATCTCAGAAAAAGAAATAGAACAAACTATCAATCAACTCCCTAAGAAAAAATCCCCAGGACCAGATGGATTTACATGTGAATTCTACCAAACATTTAAAGAACAATTAACTCCAATGTTATATAAATTATTTGAAAAAATAGGGATTGAAGGAGTCCTACCAAACTCCTTTTATGACACAGACATGGTACTGATATCTAAACCAGGTAGGCTGAAAACAGAGAAAGAAAATTATAGACCAATCTCCCTAATGAATATTGATGCTAAAATCTTAAATAAAATATTAACAAAAAGATTACAGAAAATCGTCACCAGGATAATACACTATGACCAAGTAGGATTTATACCAGGAATGCAGGGCTGGTTCAATATTAGGAAAACTATTAGCATAATTGACTATATCAATAACCAAACAAACAAAAACCATATGATCATCTCAATAGATGCAGAAAAAGCATTTGATAAAATCCAACATCCATTCCTAATAAAAACACTTGAGAGCATAGGAATAAATGGACTTTTCCTTAAAATAGTCAGGAGCATATATTTAAAACCATCAGTAAGCATCATATGCAATGGGGAAAAACTGGAACCTTTCCCAGTAAGATCTGGAGTGAAGCAAGGTTGCCCACTATCACCATTATTATTTAATATCGTATTAGAAACACTAGCCTCGGCAATAAGAGTCGAGAAAGATATTAAAGGAATTAGAGTAGGCAATGAGGAAACCAAACTATCACTCTTTGCAGATGATATGATGGTATACCTAGAGAACCCCAGAGATTCTACTAAAAAGCTATTAGAAATAATTCATAATTTTAGCAAAGTAGCTGGCTACAAAATAAATCCCCATAAATCCTCAGCATTTTTATACATCACCAACAAAACCCAACAGCAAGAGATACAAAGAGAAATTCCATTCAGAATAACTGTTGATACCATAAAATATTTGGGAATCTATCTACCAAAGGAAAGTCAGAAATTATATGAGCAAAATTATAAAAAAGTCTCCACACAAATAAAGTCAGACTTAAATAATTGGAAAAATATTAAGTGCTCTTGGATCGGCCGAGCGAACATAATAAAGATGACAATACTCCCTAAACTAATCTATTTATTTAGTGCTATACCAATCAGACTTCCAAGAAAATATTTTATTGATCTAGAAAAAATAACAACAAAATTCATATGGAACAATAAAAAGTCAAGAATCTCAAGGGAATTAATGAAAAAAAAAATCAAATGAAGGTGGCCTAGCTGTACCTGATCTAAAATTATATTATAAAGCAGCAGTCACCAAAACCATTTGGTATTGGCTAAGAAATAGATTAGTGGATCAGTGGAAAAGGTTAGGTTCACAAGACAGAATAGTCAACTATAGCAATCTAGTGTTTGACAAACCCAAAGCCCCTAACTTCTGGGAAAAGAATTCATTATTTGATAAAAACTGCTGGGATAATTGGAAATTAGTATGGCAGAAATTAGGCATGGACCCACACTTAACACCATATACCAAGATAAGATCAAAATGGGTCCATGACCTAGGCATAAAGAACGAGATTATAAATAAATTAGAGGAACATAGAATAGTTTATCTCTCAGACTTGTGGAGGAGAAAGAAATTTGTGACCAAAGATGAACTAGAGACCATTACTGATCACAAAATAGAAAATTTTGATTACATCAAATTAAAAAGCCTTTGTACAAATAAAACTAATGCAAACAAGATTAGAAGGGAAGCAACAAACTGGGAAAACATCTTTACAGTTAAAGGTTCTGATAAAGGCCTCATTTCCAAAATATATAGAGAACTGACCCAAATTTATAAGAAATCAAGCCATTCTCCAATTGATAAATGGTCAAAGGATATGAACAGACAATTTTCAGAGGATGAAATTGAAACTATTACCACTCATATGAAAGAGTGTTCCAAGTCATTATTGATCAGAGAAATGCAAATTAAGACAACTCTGAGATACCACTACACACCTGTCAGATTGGCTAAGATGACAGGAAAAAATAATGATGAATGTTGGAGGGGATGCGGGAAAACTGGGACACTAATGCATTGTTGGTGGAGTTGTGAACGAATCCAACCATTCTGGAGAGCAATCTGGAATTATGCCCAAAAAATTATCAAATTGTGCATACCCTTTGATCCAGCAGTTTTTCTATTGGGCTTATATCCCAAAGAAATAGTAAAGAAGGGAAAGGGACTTGTATGCGCCAAAATATTTGTAGCAGCCCTGTTTGTAGTGGCTAGAAACTGGAAAATGAATGGATGCCCATCAATTGGAGAATGGCTGGGTAAATTGTGGTATATGAATGTTATGGAATATTATTGTTCTGTAAGAAATGACCAGCAGGATGAATACAGAGAGGACTGGCGAGACTTACATGAACTGATGCTAAGTGAAATGAGCAGAACCAGGAGATCATTATACACTTCGACAACGATATTGTATGAGGACATATTTTGATGGAAGTGGATTTCTTTGACAAAGAGACCTGAGTTTCAATTGATAAATGATGGACAAAAGCAGCTACACCCAAAGAAAGAACACTGGGAAACGAATGTGAACTATCTGCATTTTTGTTTTTCTTCCCGGGTTATTTATATCTTCTGAATCCAATTCTCCCTATGCAACAAGAGAACTGTTCGGTTCTGCAAACATATATTGTATCTAGGATATACTGCAACATATCCAACATATAAAGGACTGCTTGCCATCTAGGGGAGGGGGTGGAGGGAGGGAGGGAAAAAAAATCGGAACAGAAACGAGTGTCAACATAAAGTAATTATTAAATAAAAATTAAAAAAAAAATAGAATATCTCTCCTGGATCTATTTGCCAGGTCAGTTGTTTTACCATGAAGTATTTTACATTTTCTTTTCTTTTGTTTTGTTTTTTTGATTGATTCTAGATATTTCATTAAGTCATTAACTTCCATTTCTTCAATTTTAATTTTTAGAGAAGTATTTTCTTCATTTAGCCTTTTTTGTCTTTTTTTTTTTCATCTGACCAATTCAACTTGTAAATAAGTTGCTTTGTTCACTGGATTTTTTTTTCTATTTCACAAATTCTGTTCTTCAGAGAGCTGGTTTCTTTTTCCATTTTATCAGATCTTTTTTAAGAAGTTATATGCTTTTTCCATTTTGCTATATCTATTTTAAGACTTTTTTTCATATAATTTGTTTCCTTTTACCAACACTCCTGCAAATTTCTCATTTCCTTTCCCTATTTTTTAAAAATTCTTTTAAGAACCTTTTTGAATTTTCCACGAAAGCTTTGTGAGATGGAAACCAACATACATCACCCTTTGGGGATTCACCTGAAGACATTTTGCCTTTTGTGTCCTCAGAGTTTGAGGTCTATTCTTCTGTGTCTTCATAAAAGCTTTTACAGTGGAGAGAAGTAGAGGATGAGTATGAATGATCCTTGCTCTCATAAAAATTGCCTCAGATAGAAAATAACATACATGCTCAATATGAGTATGGAATTCTCTTACCCTGGAGGAAAAGAGGAGATGAATGGAGCTTTTTTGCTCATTTTTAAAAGTTGAGGTTTGCTCTTAGAGTAAAAGGGAGCTTGCCCCAAGCTTCCTCTACAGACCACAGTAAATTCACACTGTCTTACAACCAGTGAGGCTGGCTTCCTTCCTGTGCTGGTTTGGGAAATGGCTATGTCCCACATTATATAAAGGTTCAAGTGCTTACTATTTACCTTCTGTAGTTGTCACAGATGTCTCTCAACTAGTGCCCTGGTATAAAGACTTCTGAACCATGACAGAGTAGCCATTTTGTTGAAGAGCCTCTGGTAAGATTTCCACACCTTGTAGAAGCCACTCTGCCCTGGGATCCAGTCCCACACCTGTGCTAAGCTTCCTCCTTTCCCTCTACCATTTACTCACCTCGATTGGAACATCTTTTCTGAAGTTTTTTTTTTTCCAAAATATCTTCTTTTGGAAATTTGTTACACTACAAATATTTGTAGGTTCTCTCACGTCAAAACAAGATTTAAGAATGTTTATCAGTTTATACTCCTACATGGCACCTACTTGTATCTCATTAAAAGTTTGCAATAATTATGGTAGTTAGAAGACGTATATATAGAGAACACAAGAGTGAGTTGAACATGGGGGATAATGAGAAAGATGTTCTCAGGGGAAAAGCAACAACCTGGAAAGTCCTTCATGATCAAAGTTAAAAGTATTATATACAAAGTAATGACAATTTTCTGGGATGACTAGGGATAAAAGATTTTGTTATTCTTAGTAATGCAATCATCCATGAGTACTCTGAAACACTTATGATGAAAAATCCTATCCATACCCAGAGAAAGAATTGATTGTGTCTGAATACAGATTAAAACATGCTTTCTTCTTCTTCTTCTTCTTCTTCTTCTTCTTCTTCTTCTTCTTCTTCTTCTTCTTCTTCTTCTTCTTCTTCTTCTTCTTCTTCTTCTTCTTCTTCTTCTTCTTCTTCTTCTTCTTCTTCTTCTTCTTCTTCTTCTTCTTCTTCTTCTTCTTCTTCTTCTTCTTCTTCTTCTTCTTCTTTCTCTCTCTCTTCTCTCTCTCTCTCTTTCTCTCTTTTTAAATTATTTTTTTCTTTAGGGTTTTTATTTTTCTTAGGGTGATAGATCTATATGTTCTTTCACAATTTGACTTTTATGGAAATGTTTTGCATAACTTCACATGTGGTTTCTTAATTGTGGATGGGGATAAGGGAGTGAAACTAGAACTCAAAAATCTTGAAAACAAATGTAAAAAGCATTTAAATGTAGGGAAAATCACTTAAATAAATGAATAAAACATTTGTACATTTGTATTTGCCAATGAAAACAAGATTAGAAAGAAAACAGAAAGTTTTATAGCAAGTATCTCATAAAAGCCTCATGTCTCAAATATATAGATAACTGAGTCCAATTTATAAAAATAAAAGTAATTCCCCAATTGATAATTGGACAAAAGAAATAAACAGACAGTATTCAAATTAAGAAACCAAAGCTAAAATGCTCTGAATTTTTTGAATAGAGAAATGCAAATTGAAGCAACTCTGAGCCATTAACTCAAGCCTATTATGACAAATATGACAAAATAAGAGAAAATGATCAATTTTGGAGAGGATGTGAAAAACTAATAGACTGTTGGAATTATGAACTGATACAACCATCTGAAGAACAATCTGGAGTTATGCCCAAAAGGCAAACAAATTGTCCATTTCATTCGATCCAGCAATATCACTCCTAGATCTGTACCTCAAAAAGAAAAATAACCCACATATGCAAAATGTGTATAGCAGCCCTTTAAATTATGGCAAAATATTAAAAATTTAAGAAACACCCAATAATTTGGGATTGGCTGAACAACTGTGATATAGGAATGTCAGGGAATTCTATTGTGCAATAAAAAAATGATAAACAGAAAGATTTCAGAAAAACCTGGAACAACATACCAAACTGAAAGTTATGAAATTACCAAAATCAAGAAAAAATTGTTCATAGTATCAGCAGCATTTTGATAAGAACAATTATGAATGACTCAGCTATCCTCTACAACTTAGTAGATAGAGCACCAGGCCAAAGCCAGGAGGACTTGAGTTCAAATCTGACTTTAGACATTCAACACTTCCCAACTGTGTGATCCTGAGAAAGTCACTTAACCCCAATTGCCTCAGCAAAATAATAATAATAATAATAATAATGAACACAAAAAAATTGTCTTTATGTGCAATTGGGGAAAACAAAATATTATTTAATGAAAAATAAAGCATTTTGGCAACTGGTCCCATAATTTTCTGACAAATAGAAGAAGAAATGGAAGCACAACAGATTTTATATTTTGAACTCAAAAATAACCACAGATGGTGACTTCAGCCAGGGAATAAAAAGAAACTTGCTATTCAAGTGAAAACTCTAGGAAATATGGACAACCACCTAGAAAGTAGAGATATCACTTGGTCTACAGAGTTATGTTGAGCCAAAGCTAGTTTTTTTTTTCAGTAGTAAGGGATTGCTATGAGAGTTGGATTATAAGGAAAGTTCAGTTACAGAACAGATACTGTTGGATTGTGATGCTGGAAAAGATTCTTTGATTCTCCAATTGATAATGAAATTAAAGCTATTTATATTCATATAAAATGTTCTAAATCACTATTGATTGAAGAAATGCAAATCAAAATATTCTGAGGTACCATCTCACAACTCTCAGATTGAATAAGATGACAGGAAAAGATAATGATAAATGTTGGAGGGAATGTGGGAAAAATGCATTATTGGTGGACTTGTGAAACAATCCAAAAATTCTGGAGAACAATTTGGAACCATGCCCAAAGGTAAGGGTTAAAAAACTGTACATACCCTTTGAGGCAGTAGTACAATTTTTTGGGTCCTGTATCCAAAGGAAATCATAAAGGAGGGCAAAGGACCCACATGGGAAAAAATGTTTATAGCAGCTCTTTTTGTGGTTGCAAAGAATTCGACATGAGTGGATGCCTATCAATTAGAGAATGGCTGAACAAATCGTGGTACATAAAGATAATGGAATATAATTATTCTATAAAACTGATGAACAAGCTAATTATGGAAATGCTTGGAAATATTTATATGGACTGATGCTGAGTGAAATAAGCAGAAATGCATTGTACAGTAACAACAAGAATGTGTGATGATCAATTCTGATTAACATGACTCTTTCCAACAATGTGATGATTGAGGCCAATTCCAATGATATTGTGATGAAGAGAGCCATCTAAAACCAGACCAGAGAGACGACTGTGAGAACTGGGTTGTACCATATCATAGCATTTTCACTCTTTTTGTTGCTCTTTCCTTGCATTTTATTTTCTTCATTATTTTTAATGGCATTTTTCTTGTACAGAAAGATAATTGTATAAATATGTATACATATATAATATATATATTAACATGTTTAACATGCCATATAGGAGAGGGAGTAGGGGGGATGAGGAGAAAATTTGGAATGCAAGGTTTTGCAAAGATCACTGTTGAACAATTATCCATGCATATGTTATGAAAGTAAAAAAAAATTAATAAAAAATAATTTTTAAAAATAATATGCAATGATCAACTATGAACAACTTGCTTCTCCTAAGTGGTTCTGTGATCCAAAACAATTCAATAGATTATGATTTTTAAAAATGTCATCTGCATTTTTTGCCTAGAAAAATAACTAAGGAGACAGAATGTAAAATAACATATGTTATGTTGACTTCTTTTTTTTCTGTTTTTTTATTGTTATTTTAACTCTTCCATGGGTTTTCACTTTTGCTCTGCTTTTTCTCTTCCAACATGATTCATAAAGTAATGTATATTAAAAATAAATAAATGTACCAAAACAATAAAAAAGAAAATATTTTGAGAGTCTCTTGGACAAAAAGGAGATGAAATCAATCAATACTTAAATAAATCAGTTTAGGCTATTCATTAAAAGGTTAAATACTGCCAGTGTGCCTTAAATAATTTGACACCATAATGACCCCTCAAAATGCAACAATCCATTAAAAAATCAATAATATTTTATTTTTCAAATATATGTAAAGACAATTTTCACCATTCATGTTTTTAAGACTTTGTGTTTTTTCCCTTTCTCCCTTATCCCCACAAAAAAACAGCAACTAATTTGATATAGGTGAAATATATACAATTCTTTGAAACATATTTTCACATATGTCATTTTGTACAAGGAAAGTCAGACTGAAACAGAAAAGAAGCAAGAAAGAAATGTGTACAAACAATGGGAAAATACTGTTTTGATCCACATTCAGACACCATAAAATCTTTCTCTGGATGTACATGGCATATTCCATCCCAAATCTATTGGGATTGTTTTGAATCTCCATATTACTGATAAGAGCCAAGTCATCAGTTACAGTTGATCACCACATAATCTTTTTATTACTGTGTGCAGTAGTCTCTTGGTTCTTCTTGCTTCACGTACATCAGTTCATGTTTTGTTTTGTTTTCAGGCTTTTCTGAAATCAGCCTGCTTGTCATTTCTTATAGAACACTAACATTCCTTAACATTCATATAACATGCTCTATTTAGCCATCAATTTCTAGTTTCCTGCCCCTACCACACAAAAAAGGCTGCTATAAACACTTTTGAGCATGTGGGTCCTTTCCCTTTTTAATTATCTCTCTGAAATACTGACTATTGGAGCAAAGAATATGCAAAGTTTTTTTAACCCTTTTATTTACTTTTACATTATAGAGTTCAATTGCAAAGAGGATTTAGATGCTTCCTTAATGTTGAGAATTTGTGCACTTTTATTGTTCACACCAGAGTTTGCAATCCTTTTTCTTCTAAATATAAAAAGGTCTTATTGTACTAACAGTCTCTTGAGTTTTACTATTAATTGACAATAATAACAATAATAAAAAGATACAAGGAAGAAAAGACCTGTCATCAGGATCATGAAAAATTGTGATGTCTCCTTTAAGATTAATAATTATGTAAAAATACTAAATTCCTCACTTTAAAAGTTAGGACAACTTTTAAAATTCTTTTAATGACTTAAACCTTTATTTAAAGTAATATTATTTGATTTTTATAAAGTTGTTTATTTTCAAAACACATGTACAACTAGATTTCCACATTTACTCTTACAAAACCTTGTGTTGCGCATTTTTTCTTCCTCCCTTTTCCCCACACTTCCTCTAGATGACAAATGATCCCACATATGTTAAACATGTCCAGTTCTTCTGTAGCCGCAATTATCATGCTGCACAAAAAATTTGGATGAAAAAGGGGAAAAAGTGAGAAAAAAACTAAGTACCAGCAAATGAAAACAAAGTGAAAATACTATCTTATGATCCATTTCCAGCCCCTCAGCCCTCTCTCTGTGTGCAGATGGCTCCTCCATCAAAGACTACTGAAATTGGCCTGAATCACCTTGCTTCTGAAAAGAGCCACATCCATCAGAACTGATCATTAAATAATCTTGTTGCTGTGTACAATGTTCTCTTGGTTATACTCACTTCATTTTGTATCAGTTCATGTAAGTCTCTCCAGGTCTTTCTGAAATCATCCTTTTAGTCATTTTATATAGAACGATATTATTACATAATATTCATATACCATAAATTATTCAGCCCTTTTCCAACTGATAGGCAACCATTCAATTTTTAGTTCCTTGCCACTACAAAAAGGGTTGCTATAAACATTTCTGCACTTATGGGTGATTTTTCCTTTTTTTTATAGTTTCTTTAGAATATAGTCTCAGTAGAAACACTGCAGGATCAAATGCACAGTTTGGTAGCTCTTTGTACATAGATACATGTTGTTCTCCAGAATAATTGGATCAGTTTATAACTCCACCAGCAATATATTAGTGGCACAGTTTTCGCACATCCCCTCCAACATTCATCAGTATCTTTTTTTGTCATCTTAGCCAATCTGAGAAGTAGGTAGTGGTACCTCAGATATGTCTTAATTTGCATTTCCCTGATCAATAATGATGTAGAACATTTTTTTAATATGAATAGAAATTGATTTAGTTTTTTCATCTGAAAATTGTCTATTCATATCCTTTGATCACTAATCAATTGGAGAATGGCTTGTATTTTTATGAATTTGAGTCAATTCCCTATATATTTTAGAAATGAGGAGACCTTTATCAGATCCCTTGGATGTAATTTTTTTTTTTCACACTTTAATGCTTCCTTTCTGATCTGGTCTGCCTTGCTATTGTTTGTACAAAAACTTTTTTTTAATTTCATAAAATCAAAATTACCCATTTTGCATTCCATAATGTATTCTAGCTCTTCTTTGGCCAAAAATTCCTTCCTTCTTTACAGATCTGATAGGTAGACTATTCTTTGTTCTTCTAATTTGCTTATAGTATCTCTCTTTATGACTAAATCATGAACCCAATTCAACCTTATCTTGTTATAGGTTTTAGGTGTGGATCAATGACTAGTTTCTGCCATGCTAATTTCCAATTTTTCCTGAAATTTTTGTCAAATAGTGAGTACTTATCACATAAGCTGGGGCCTTAGGGTTTATCAAACAATAAATTACTATAATTGTTGACTATTGTATTTTGTGAATCTAAATTGTTCCACTGATTGACTACTCCATTTCTTAGCCATTACCAAATGGTTTTGATGACTGCTGCTTTATAATATAGTTTTAGGTTTAGTACACTTAACCTACCTTCCTTTGAATTTTTTCATTAATTACCTTGAAATTCTTGATTTTTGCTTCAGGTGAACTTTCTTATTATTTTTCTAGCTTGTACAAAAAAAAATATCTTGGCACTTTGGTTCATATGGTACTGAATAAATAGATTAAGTAGAATTGTCATTTTTATTATATTAGCTCAGCATACCCTTGAGAACTTGACATTCTTTCAATTGATTAAATCTGACTTTTGTGTGGAAAGTGTTTTGTAATTTTGTTAATAAAGCTCCTGACTTTGTCTTGGCAGATACAGTCCCAAATATTTTATATTATGTGCAGTTATTTTAAATTGAATTTTTCTTTGTATCTCTTGCTGCTGGACGTTGTTGGTAATATATAAAAATGCTGATGATTTATGTTGTTTTGCTTTGTTTTCTGCAACTTTGCTAAAGTTGTGAATTGTTTCTAACAGTTTTTTTTTTAGTTGATTCTCTAGGGTTCTCTAAGAATGTCATCATATCATCTGCAAAGAGGGATAGTTTGGTTTTCTTATTACCTACTCTAAATTTTTTGATTTATTTCTCTTCTCTTATTGCTAAAGCTAACATAATGATTAATAATAAACTATAAAACATAAATTAAATAATAATAAATGATAAAAATAATCATAAATCAAATGTTTCTTAAAGCTCATATTATGTAAGAGAAGTCCAAAATTAAGCAGCTTTTCTATTAATATTAAACAATCTGTAGAATAATCTTTGTTTAGAACTCTTTCAGATTAACGAAACAGGGAGTTTAACCATGCAAAGTGGTAAAGTACATACTCATTACCACCATAATGGAGAAATACAAATACAATGATTATAAAGGAATATTGAAGTCATTCAGGAAGTTATTTCAGATATAAGATGATTATAAACTAGAAATAAACATATTTAGGTGAACTGGACTAATTACACTGAATATTTAGGAAGCAGAAGTCCTAATAAGAAAAATGTGATATAATATGTGTGGGCAAGGCACTCATGTAAGTAATCATCAAAAAACATTACATATAAATGTAATTTTTCTGTTTACTAACATGTTTTCAGAGGGGCCTTTTTTTTAGCCTCAAGGAAGAGTTCTGTTTTAAATGAGTAAAACAATGTCTGATAGTTGTGAATCATATTGATCTATCAGTGACTGTTACTTTATAGCAGTAGTTATGTGTGAGTATTTTCTATCTATTTTTTAATCAAAATTTAGACAGTACTTAATTTTTGTCAATTACATTTTTTTTCACATGCATGATAGTTTTTTATTAATTTTGTTTAGATTTTGTAATTACTTATTGTTCACATGCACTTTGCTTCTACCCCAGTAAAATGTAAATTCCTTAAGGAACGGGATTGTTTAACTTTTGTTTAATTTTGTATCCCTAGTCCCTAGACAATGTGCTGCTGCTATTCTGCTGGTGATAATTAACATTTATTTAGCACTGTGTGTCAGTCATCATGATAAGCACTTTACAATTACATCATTTGAACTTCATAAAAACACCAAGAGATAAGTGGTAGTATAATCTCCATTTTACATGTGAAAACAAAAACAAAGGCAAAAACAGGGTTACAAGGTTATTAAGTTTCTGAGGTCACCTGTGACCACAGGTGTTCCTGATTCCAGGATGAGCATTGTACTCCTAGCTCTCCGTCAAATATAGGAGGTGCTTCATAATACTTGTTAAATAGAAAGAAACGAAAAAGAAAAGGAGAGGAATAGGAATAGGCAGAGGAAGAAGAGAAAGAAGAAAAAAGAGGAAGAACAGGAGGCGGAAAAGAAGAAAAATGAAATTGATGAAAAATAGAAAGATTATAAGAGGAGTAGAAGCCCATCCAAGAACAGTACATTGTAAATTGTACATGGGAATTTTGCTGATTTGATCACTGATATGAGGAATATTTAATGGGTTAGATCAGGGAATGAGACTGAAATTACAAGTTTAATACATTCAGGGTTTTAGCTATGGATTTCTGTTATTCTTTTTTTTTTTTAATTTTTTATTTAATAATTACATTATATTGACACTCATTTCTGTTCCGATTTTTTTTTTCCCCTCCCTCCCTCCACCCCCTCCCCTAGATGGCAAGCAGTCCTTTATATGTTGGATATGTTGCAGTATATCCTAGATACAATATATGTTTGCAGAACCGAACAGTTCTCTTGTTGCGTAGGGAGAATTGGATTCAGAAGGTATAAATAATCCGGGAAGAAAAACAAAAATGCAGATAGTTCACATTCGTTTCCCAGTGTTCTTTCTTTGGGTGTAGCTGCTTTTGTCCGTCATTTATCAATTGAAACTCAGGTCTCTTTGTCAAAGAAATCCACTTCCATCAAAATATGTCCTCATACAATATCGTTGTCGAAGTGTATAATGATCTCCTGGTTCTGCTCATTTCACTTAGCATCAGTTCATGTAAGTCTCGCCAGTCCTCTCTGTATTCATCCTGCTGGTCATTTCTTACAGAACAATAATATTCCATAACATTCATATACCACAATTTACCCAGCCATTCTCCAATTGATGGGCATCCATTCATTTTCCAGTTTCTAGCCACTACAAACAGGGCTGCTACAAACATTTTGGCACATACAGGTCCCTTTCCCTTCTTTAGTATTTCTTTGGGATATAAGCCCAATAGAAACACTGCTGGATCAAAGGATATGCACATTTTGATAATTTTGGGGCATAATTCCAGATTGCTCTCCAGAATGGTTGGATTCGTTCACAACTCCACCAACAATGCATTAGTGTCCCAGTTTTCCCGCATCCCCTCCAACATTCATCATTATTTTTTCCTGTCATCTTAGCCAATCTGACAGGTGTGTAGTGGTATCTCAGAGTTGTCTTAATTTGCATTTCTCTGATCAATAATGATTTGGAACACTCTTTCATATGAGTGGTAATAGTTTCAATCTCATCCTCTGAAAATTGTCTGTTCATATCCTTTGACCATTTATCAATTGGAGAATGGCTTGATTTCTTATAAATTTGAGTCAGTTCTCTATATATTTTGGAAATGAGGCCTTTATCAGAACCTTTAACTGTGAAAATGTTTTCCCAGTTTGTTGCTTCCCTTCTAATCTTGTTTGCATTAGTTTTATTTGTACAAAGGCTTTTTAATTTGATGTAATCGAAATTTTCTATTCTGTGATCAGTAATGGTCTCTAGTTCATCTTTGGTCACAAATTTCTTTCTCCTCCACAAGTCTGAGAGATAAACTATTCTATGTTCCTCTAATTTATTTATAATCTCGTTCTTTATGCCTAGGTCATAGACCCATTTTGATCTTATCTTGGTATATGGTGTTAAGTGTGGGTCCATGCCTAATTTCTGCCATACTAATTTCCAATTATCCCAGCAGTTTTTATCAAATAATGAATTCTTTTCCCAGAAGTTAGGGGCTTTGGGTTTGTCAAACACTAGATTGCTATAATTGACTATTCTGTCTTGTGAGCCTAGCCTTTTCCACTGATCCACTAATCTATTTCTTAGCCAATACCAAATGGTTTTGGTGACTGCTGCTTTATAATATAATTTTAGATCAGGTACAGCTAGGCCACCTTCATTTGATTTTTTTTTCATTAATTCCCTTGAGATTCTCGACTTTTTATTGTTCCATATGAATTTTGTTGTTATTTTTTCTAGATCAATAAAATATTTTCTTGGAAGTCTGATTGGTATAGCACTAAATAAATAGATTAGTTTAGGGAGTATTGTCATCTTTATTATGTTCGCTCGGCCGATCCAAGAGCACTTAATATTTTTCCAATTATTTAAGTCTGACTTTATTTGTGTGGAGACTTTTTTATAATTTTGCTCATATAATTCTGACTTTCCTTTGGTAGATAGATTCCCAAATATTTTATGGTATCAACAGTTATTCTGAATGGAATTTCTCTTTGTATCTCTTGCTGTTGGGTTTTGTTGGTGATGTATAAAAATGCTGAGGATTTATGGGGATTTATTTTGTAGCCAGCTACTTTGCTAAAATTATGAATTATTTCCAATAGCTTTTTGGTAGAATCTCTGGGGTTCTCTAGGTATACCATCATATCATCTGCAAAGAGTGATAGTTTGGTTTCCTCATTGCCTACTCTAATTCCTTTAATATCTTTCTCGACTCTTATTGCCGAGGCTAGTGTTTCTAATACGATATTAAATAATAATGGTGATAGTGGGCAACCTTGCTTCACTCCAGATCTTACTGGGAAAGGTTCCAGTTTTTCCCCATTGCATATGATGCTTACTGATGGTTTTAAATATATGCTCCTGACTATTTTAAGGAAAAGTCCATTTATTCCTATGCTCTCAAGTGTTTTTATTAGGAATGGATGTTGGATTTTATCAAATGCTTTTTCTGCATCTATTGAGATGATCATGTGGTTTTTGTTTGTTTGGTTATTGATATAGTCAATTATGCTAATAGTTTTCCTAATATTGAACCAGCCCTGCATTCCTGGTATAAATCCTACTTGGTCATAGTGTATTATCCTGGTGACAATTTTCTGTAATCTTTTTCTAATATTTTATTTAAGATTTTAGCATCAATATTCATTAGGGAGATTGGTCTATAATTTTCTTTCTCTGTTTTCAGCCTACCTGGTTTAGGTATTAGTACCATATCTGTGTCATAAAAGGAGTTTGGTAGGACTCCTTCAATCCCTATTTTTTCAAATAGTTTATAACATTGGAGTTAATTGTTCTTTAAATGTTTGGTAGAATTCACATGTAAATCCATCTGGTCCTGGGGATTTTTTCTTAGGGAGTTGATTGATAGTTTGTTCTATTTCTTTTTCTGAGATGGGACTGTTTAGGATATTTACTTCTTCCTCTGTTAGTTTGGGCAAGCTGTATTTTTGGAGGTATTTTTCTATTTCATTTAAGTTGTCGAATTTATTGGCATAAAGTTGGGCAAAGTAACTCCTAATTATTGCTCTAATTTCCTCTTCGTTAGTGGTGAGTTCTCCTTTTCATTTTTAAGACTAACAATTTGATTTTCTCTTTCCTTTTTTTAATCAGATTTACTAAGGGTTTGTCTATTTTGTTGGTTTTTTCATAGAACCAACTCTTAGTTTTATTAATCAATTCAATAGTTTTTTTACTTTCAATTTTATTGATCTCACCTTTTACTTTTAGAATTTCAAGTTTAGTGTTTGACTGGGGGTTTTTAATTTGTTCCTTTTCTAGCATTTTTAATTGCAAACCCAATTCATTGACCTTCTCTTTCTCTATTTTATACAAATAGGCCTCTAGAGATATGAAATTTCCCCTTATTACCGCTTTGGCTGCATCCCATACATTTTGGTATGATGTCTCATTATTATCGTTTTCTTGGGTGAAGTTATTAATTATGTCTATGATTTGCTGTTTTACCCAATCATTCTTTAGTATGAGATTATTTAGTTTCCAATTATTTTTTGGTCTACTTCCCCCTGCTTTTTTGTTGAATGTAATTTTCATTGCATCATGGTCTGAAAAGGATGCATTTACTATTTCTGCCTTACTACATTTGAGTTTGAGGTTTTTATGTCCTAATATATGGTCAATTTTTGTATAGGTTCCATGAACTGCTGAAAAGAAAGTGTATTCCTTTCTGTCTCCATTACATTTTCTCCAGAGATCTATCATATCTAGCTTTTCTAGTATTCTGTTTACCTCTTTGACTTCTTTCTTATTTATTTTCTGGTTTGATTTATCTAATTCTGAGAGTGCAAGGTTAAGATCTCCCACTATTATAGTTTTACTGTCTATTTCTTCTTGCAGCTCTCTTAGTTTCTCTTTTAAGAATTTAGCTGCTACCCCACTTGGTGCATATATGTTTAATATAGATAGTGCTTCATTATCCATGCTACCCTTTAGCAAGATATAGTGTCCTTCCTTATCTCTTTTAATTAGGTCAATTTTTGCTTTAGCTTGATCTGAGATCAGGATGGCTACCCCTGCTTTTTTGATTTCACCTGAAGCATAGTAGATTTTGCTCCAACCTTTTACCTTTAACCTGCATGTATCTCCCCGCTTCAGGTGTGTTTCCTGTAAACAACATATTGTAGGATTCTGGCTTTTAATCCATTCTGCTAACCGCTTCCTCTTTATGGGGGAGTTTACCCCGTTCACGTTTATGGTTAGAATGACCAATTCTGTATTACTTGCCATCTTGTTAACCCCGGTTTATGCTTTCCTCCCTTCTTTCCCCTTCCCCCCCTTCCAAGTATTAAGCTTATGAGCACCCCTTGCTTCTCACAGCCCTCCCTTTTTAGTGTCCCTCCCCCCGCCTTAGAGTTCCTCCCCCTATCTTACCCCTTTCCCTCCCAGTTCCTGTATTCCCTTCCGCTTAGCTTATTCCTTCCCTTTCCACTTTTCCCTTCTCACTTTTCAATGAGATGGGAGAAGTTTCACCATAGATTGAATATGTCTTAAGATTTTTCACTTAAAGCCAATTCTGAAGGCAGTAAGATACCCACTATATTCATCCCCCTCCATTCTTTCTCTCAGATATAATAGGTTTCCTATGCCTCTTCATGAGATGTACTACCCCCACTTTACCCTTTTTCTGGTACAATGTCCTTTCCACATCAATTTCTAGAACAAGGTATACATCTATTCTTTATACATCAATATAGTCAAAATATAGTTCCCAAGATTAATCTTTACCTTTTTAGATTTCTCTTGAGTTCTATATTTGTAGATCAAACTTTTTGTTAAGTTCTGGTTTTTTCATCAGAAATAGATGAAATTCGCTTACTTCGTTGAATGTCCATCTTCTTCCCTGGAAAAAGATGCTCATTCTCACTGGGTAAGTTATTTTTGGTTGCATACCAAGTTCCTTAGCCTTTCGGAATATCATATTCCAGGCCCTTCGATCTTTTAATGTGGATGCTGCCAGATCCTGGGTGATCCTTATTGTGGCTCCTTGATACTTGAATTGGGTTTTTCTAGCCGCTTGCAATATTTTTTCTTTCATCTGAGGGTTCTGGCATTTGGCCACTATATTCCTTGGTGTTTTGATTTTAGGATCCCTTTCAGTGGGTGATCGATGAATCCTTTCAATGTTTATTTTTTCCTCTGTTCCTATGACTTCTGGGCAGTTCTCTTTGATAATTTCCTGGAAGACAGTGTCCAGGCTCTTTTTTTCATCATGTTTTTCTGGGAGTCCAATGATTCTCAGATTGTCTCTCCTGGATCTGTTTTCCAGGTCTGTTGTCTTCCCCAGAAGGTATTTCACATTTTTCTCCATTGTTTGATTTTTTTGGATTTGCTTGACTGATTCTTCTTGTCTCCTCGAGTCATTCAATTCCACTTGTTCAATTCTGATTTTCAGTGAAGTATTCTCTTCACTCACTTTTTAAAAATCTTTTTCTAATTGTCCAATTGAGTTCTTTTGTTCTGTGGAATTTTTTTCCATTTCGCCAATTTTGTTTTTTAGAGAGCTGTTTTCTGTTTCCAGTTCACTAATCCTATTTTTCAAGGATTTTACTTCTTTATCCACTCTCTCTTTAACTGACTTCTCCAGGCTCTTTTCTCATTTTTCTTCTAGCTCCCTTGTGAGAGCCTTTTTAATCACTTCTATGAGGTTCATCTGTGCTGAGGAACAGACGATCTCCTCCTTTGGGATTCACCTGGGGACTGCCTGTTTTTAGTCTCCTCAGGATTTAGAGTCTGCTCTCTATCTGTGTAGAAGCTGTCAAGGGTTACAGTCCTCTTCAGCTTCTTGCTCATTCTGTCTATTAATCAGAGACAAAATACCAAAGAAAAACAGAAAAAACTAGAGTCTTTCTTTGGGGGGGGCTGGGTGTGTTATCGAGCTTCCTCTACAGACTGCAGGGGGCAGCAGTGAGGCACTAGCAGGACTGTGCTGCGCCTGCGCTCTGAGATCCCAAAGCGTGCTGAGTCACTGAGGGGGGGAAGGGGGGGGCGGCCAGGACCTGAGAGACTCCAGCTGTTTGGGGTTGTATTCTTCATCCCCGGTGTTTTTAGCTTCTCTGCTGGGCTGTTGACTTGCTGCAGGTTCCAAACCTGTAGCGAAGCTCTCCCGGCAGAGACGGCTACGATCACTCCCCACCCCCTCTCAGCTCTGCTCCCGTGCTCTCACTGCCGCTGCCCTCAGCCTGCGCCCGATCTAAAACCACCCCAGCCCTCCAGTAAAGACAGACCTTTCTTGGCGGATCTCAAGGATGGCTTCTCTTGGTAACTATTTGTGGGTTTTTTTTTCAGTCAAGCATTGATTCAGAGGCTTGTAATGAAGTGGATAGTGAGAGAAAGCGCGGAGCTTATGCAACTGTGAGCCTCCTCTCGGCCATCTTAACCGGAAGTCCCGTCAATTACATTTAAAAACAATTTTAATTTTGGGACTTTGAGTTCCATTTTTTTTCTGTTTTCCTTCCCATCCTTCCATTGCAAAAGCAAGCAGTGCATTATACTTTATACATGTTTAGTCATGCATAATATATTTTGATATTAATCACATTGTAAAAGAAAAAAAGACAAAAAAATCCCTAACAAAAATAATGTAAAAAAAAAAATGCTTCATGCTTTATGAAGACACCATCACTTCTTTCTCTGGGGACTGACAACATTTTTTAATAAGTTATTTAGAGTTGTCTTGAATCATTGTATTACTGAAAACAACTAAATCATTCATTTCTGATCATCTCACAATTTTGCTGTTATTTTTTACACGATATATTTTACTTTGCATCAGCAAAGTCTGAAATTTTTGGAAGTCTGTCCAAATTTTTTTCTGAGATTATTCTGCTCACCATATCTTATATTACAATAATTTTCCATAACAATCACATATTACAATTTGTTTAGCCATTCTCCTGTTGATGTGCACTCTCCCAGTCCAACTGGATGTCCAACTCCCTGTCACTAAAATAGAGCTGTTATAATTCTGTACATGTAGGTCCTTTTTTCCTTTCTGTAAAAAAATTTTTTTTAGATAACAAACTAGTTAGGGCACTGCTAGGTCAAAGAGAATTTATGATTTTATGACCTTTTGGATATATTTTAAAATTTGTCTAAATTTCTGTATATGAAAATTGTTTAATTCATATATCTGACCATTTATCAATTGGAGAGTGATTTGTATTCTTTTTTTTTTAATAGCTTTTTATTTACAAGTTATATGCATGGGTAATTTTACAGCATTGACAATTGCCAAACCTTTTGTTCCAATTTTCCCCTCCTTCCCCCCACCTCCTCCCCTAGATGATAGGACGACCTGTTACATGTTAAATATATTAAAGTATAAATTAAATACAAAATAAATATACATGATCAAACCGTTATTTTGCTGTACTAAAAGAATCGGACTCTGAAATATTGTACAATTAGCATGTGAAGGAAATCCAAAATGCAGGCAGGCAAAAATATAGGGATTAGAAATTCAATGTAATGGTCCTTAGTCATCTCCCAGAGTTCTTTCACTGGGTTTAGCTGATTCAGTTCATTACTGCTCCATTGAAATGGATTTGGTTCATCTTATTGCTGAAGATGGGCAGGTCCATCAGAATTGATCATCATATAGTATAGTTGTTGAAGTATATAATGATCCCCTGGCCCTGCTCGTTTCACTCAGCATCAGTTTGTGTAAGTCTCTCCAGGTCTTTCTGAAATCATCCTGTTGGTCATTTCTTACCAAAAAATAATATTCCCTAATATTCATATACCACAAAACATTCAGCCACATTCAGTAAATGTGGAAATAGAGAAGCATTTCATGGGCTTTGTGTATGCATATTATCTGAAAATTCAGGAGAGCCAATCTCCAATTGATGGACATCTACTCAATTTCCAGTTTCTGGCCACTACAAAGAGGGCTGCCACAAATATTCATGCACATACAGGTCCCTTTCCCTTCTTTAAGATCTCTTTGGGATATAAGCCCAGTAGCAAAACTTCTGGATCAAAGGGTATGCACACTTTGAAAACTTTTTGAGCATAGTTCCAAATTGCTCTCCAGAAAGGCTGGATATATTCACAATTCCACCAACAATGTATTAGTGTCCCTGTTTCCCCACATCACCTCCAACATTCCAGTGATTTGTTTTCTTATAAAAAAAAAGTTGACTTATTACCTCTGCATATTTAAATAAGCTTTTTACAAGAAATATTGCTTGTAAAAATTATTTTCCAGATTTCTGCATCTCTTGCAATCTTGTTTGCATTGGTTTTGTTTGTACACTATTTATTTTTTCATTTAATGTAATCAAAATTATTCATTTAGCATTTTGTGTTCTCCACTTTTTTTTTGGTCACATTGTCCTCTCTTTTGCAAAGATCTGACAAGTCAACTATGTTTGCTTTAGTAATTGGCTTATAGTATTATATTGTATGTCTAAATAATGAAACCATTTCAACTTATTTTGATGTAGGGTGTGAGATATTGATGTAGGCCTAGTTTCTGATGTATTATTTTCCGGTGTTCTCAGAAATATTTGTAAAACATTGAGTTATTTTCCCAGAACATTAATTATTGTGTCTTGAGTACCTAGTCTACTTTACTGAAATACCATTTTATTTCTTAGCCAGGATGAAACGATTTTGATAACTGAAACTTTGATACAGTTTTGGATATAATATTGATGTCACCTTCCTTTGCATTTTCTTTCATTAATTACTTAGATATTATTGACACTGGATTTCTGATAAATTTTATTACATCTTCCTATCTCTAAAAAAGTAATTTTAAATATATTTTATTGGTATGGTATTGTGGCCATCTTTTAAAAGCTCACAACATATGAGCCCTTTGATCTCAGAGGCAAGATGAATGAGGCAAAGACTCATAGAGTGTGAAAAGAACTCCAATATGCCATACAGACTTGTTGATATACATTTTTGCAAGCATGATCAGCACATAAACAGTAGACAATCCCCAAAAAACATTTAGAGAAGCATTTCATGGGCTTTGTGTATGCATATTATCTGCAAATTCAGGAGAGCCAATCCAACAAATTAGCAACTCACTCATATGTGAGAAGCCCGGTCAAGGCATCCCCACTCATGAACATCTAGCTGGGATGCTTAGCTTACTCGTTCCTATGATCACAAATCATTACCTCTTTGCTTAACAAAAGCTTTACTACAATGTGGCAGAAAACTTATTGTGCATCAAATTGGCCTCAGTAATCCCTCTTGGCAGAATCTCATAATTTAGCAATATGGCACTGAGCAAGCGGACAAATTTATGAAGAACTGTTGATTTTATTGTATTAGCTGGGCCTACTCATGAACAATTGCTATTTTCACAGTTGTTTAGATTTGCCTTTATTTTTATGAAAAGTGTTTTTTGATTCTGTTTATGTAATTCTTAGGTTCTTTGTGGCAAGAACACTTGCAAATATAGAATATTGTCTACAGTTATTTTATTTTATTTTAATTTTTAAATAATTTTTTATTGACAGAAACCATGCCAGGGTAATTTTTTACAACATTATCCCTTGCACTCACTTCTGTTCCAATTTTTCCCCTCCCTTCTCCCACCCCCCTCCCCAGATGGCAAGCAGTCCTATACATGTTTAAAAGATTACAGTATATCCTAGATACAATATATGTGTGCAGAACTGAACAGTTCTCCTGTTGCACAGGGAGAATTGAATTCAGAAGGTTTAAATAACCCAGGAAGAAAAACAAAAATGCAAGCAGTTTATATTCATTTCCCAGTGTTCTTTCTTTGGGTATAGTTGCTTCGGTCCATCCTTGATCAATTGAAACTGAATTAGATCTCTTTATCGAACAGATCCACTTCCATCAGAATATATACTCATAGAGTATCACTGTTGAGATATATAATGATCTCCTGGTTCTGCTCATTTCACTTAGTATCAGTTCATGTAAGTCTCTCTAGTCCTCTCTGTATTCATCCTGCTGGTCACTTCTTCCAGGACAATAATATTCCATAACATTCATATACCACAATTTACTCAACCATTCTCCAATTGATAGGCATCCATTCATTTTCCAACTTCTAACTACTACAAACAGGGTTACCACAAATATTTTGGCACATAGAGGTCCCTTTCCCTTCTTTAGTATCTCTTTGGGGTATAAGCCCAGTAGAAACACTGCTGGATCAAAGGGTATGATTGATACCCTTTTTGATAACTTTTTGAGAATAGTTCCAAATTGCTCTCCAGAATGGCTGGATGTGTTCACAATGCCACCAACAATGTATCAGTGTCCCTGTTTTTCCACATCCCCTCCAACATTCCGCATTATCTTTTCCAGTCATTCTAGCCAATCTGACAGGTATGTAGTGGTATATCAGAGTTGTCTTAATTTGCATTTCTCTGATTAATAACAATTTGGAGCATATTTTCATATGGCTAGAAATAGTTTTAATTTCTTCATCTGAGAATTGTCTGTTCATATCCTTTGACCATTTATCAATTGGAGAATGGCTTGATTTCTTATAAATTAGAGTAAGTTCTCTATATATTTTGGAAATGAGGCCTTTATCAGAACCTTTGACTGTAAAAATGTTTCCAGTTTATTGTTTCCCTTCTAATCTTGTCTGCATTAGTTTTGTTTCTACAAAAACTTTTCAATTTGATATAATCAATTTTTTTTTTATTTTGTGGTCAATAGTGATCTCTAGTTCTTCTTTAGTCATAAAATTTTTCCTCTTCCACTGGTCTGAGAATTAAACTATCCTATGCTCTTCCAATTTATTTATAATCTCATTCTTTTTTTTAATAACTTTTTATTGACAGAACCCATGCCAGGGTAATTTTTACAACATTATCCCTTGCACTCTCTTCTCTTCTGATTTTTCCCCTCCCTCCCTCAACCCCCTCCCCTAAATGGCAAGCAGTCCTACATATGTTAAATAGGTTACAGTATATCCTAGATACAATATATGTGTGCACAACCAAACGGTTCTCTTGTTGCACAGGGAGAATTGGATTCAGAAGATTTAAATAACCCGGGAAGAAAAACAAAAATATAAGCAGTTTATATTCATTTCCCAGTGTTCTTTCTTTGGGTGTAGCTGTCCATCCTTGATCAATTAAAACTGAGTTAGATCTCTTTGTCGAGGAGATCCACTTCTATCAGAATACATCCTCAAACGGTATCATTGTTGAGGTATAATAATGATCTCCTGGTTCTGCTCATTTCACTTAGCATCAGTTCATGTAAGTCTTGCCAGTCCTCTCTGTATTCATCTTGCTGGTCATTTCTTACAGAAAAATAATATTCCATAACATTCATATGCCAGAATTTACTCAACCATTCTCCAATTGATGGGCATCCATTCATTTTCCAGTTTCTAGCCACTACAAATAGGGCTGCCACAAACATATAATCTCATTCTTTATGCCTAGGTCATGAACCCATTTTGACCTTATTTTTGGTGTACAGTGTTAAGTGTGGGTCAGTGCCTGGTTTCTGCCATACTAATTTCCAATTTTCCCAGTAATTTTTGTCAAATAATGCGGAAAAGGAATTTGGTAGGACTCCTTCATTCCCTATTTTTTCAAATAGTTTATAAAACATTGGGGCAAATTGTTCTTTCAGTGTTTGGTAGAATTCACATGTAAATCAATCTGGTCCCAGGGATTTTTTTTTAGGGAGTTGATTAATAGCTTATTCTATTTCTTTTTTCTGAAATGGGACAATTTAAGCAATTTACTTCCTCCTCTGATAATCTGGGAAGCCTATAATTTTGGAGGTAGTCATCCATTTTGCTTAGGTTATCAAATTTATTGGCATAAAGTTGGGCAAAGTAACCCCTTATTATTTCTTTAATTTCCTCTTCATTGGTGGAAAATTCTCCCTTTTCATTTTTTACTACTAATTTGATTTTCCTTTCTTCTTTTTCTAATCAGATTTACCAAAGGTTTATCAATTTTATTGGTATTTTCATAAAACCAACTCTTAGTTTTATTTATTAGTTCAATAGTTTTTTTTTTACTTTATTATTAATTTCTCCTTTTAATTTTAGAATTTCAAGTTTAGTAATTGATTGGGGTTTTTTAATTTGGTCTATTTCTAGTTTTTAAGTTGCAGGCCCAATTCATTGATCTTCTCTTTCTCTATTTTATTTGGCTTCAAGTAAGCCTCTAAGAATATAAAATTTCCCCTTATTACCACTTTGGCTGCATCCCACAAATTTTGGTATGATGTCTCACCATTGTCATTATCTTGAGTGAAATTATTAATTGTGCCTATAATTTGCTGTTTGACCCAATCATTCTTTAAGATGAGATTATTTAATTTCCAATTACTTTTTGGTCTTTTTACACCTATCTTTTTGTTGAATGTAGTTTTTATTGTATTGTGATCTGAAAAAAAAAGCATTTACTATGTCTGCTTTCCTGCATTTAATTTTGAGGTCTTTATGTCCTAATATATGGTCAATTTTTGTGTAGGTTCCATGAACTGCTGAGAAGAAAGTATACTCGTTTCTGTCACCATTCAGTTTTCTCCAGAGAGCTACCATACCTAATTTTTCTAATATTATATTTGTTGGAATCCTTACTAACTGCTAACTAATTAGAGTTGATCTAATCTTACAAGAAGATGTTTTGGCCAGAACCTAAAACTAGGTACTAAGTAGAACTAATCAATACAAGGCTTGTGTTCACACCTTTACTCATTGGAGTTCAATGAGTTCATACCTCCCTTGAAGCTCTTTGGGCCAGAGAGCACTATGGGAGAAAACCCATAATCCCTCTCTCTGGAAGGAGCATAAATAGGCCAATGGGCCAGTCGAAGGAGTTCTTCAGAGGAAGACGCTACAAGTCGAGATTTCACCGGAATGACATGAAGACTGGAGCTGGCTGGAGGCTGAAGAAAGCAGAGGCAGAGGCTGAAGGACCAGACCTTTGGATTTAAAGACATTTGGAGAGAGCTCTTGGAACCAAGCAGAGAGATAGGCCTCTAAGCTAACCGGGCTATATTGGAGATAATAAAAGATCTGAACTTTTATCACCTGGCTGCTTTTTGAGAAGAAAAAGATCACAACATTTTGGTGCCCAACGTGGGGCTGACAGACCCCCTCAGTGGATTTCAGTGGAAAAGCTCCGATCCTGATTCAAGTGGAAAAGCCCCTGACCAGATCACAAGTGGAATATTGGATTCATTTTGAGCATTAGCATTTGAAAAGAATAGTATCAATCCTGAATAGTATCCTACTAGGATGATAAAAGTCCTTGAATTCATGTCATATGAGGATTGCTTGAATCAATTAGAAATGTCTAGTGTAGACATGGAAAACATGGGCAGTATAATATTTAAATTCAGATATTGTTAGAGTTCAAATGTTACCTCTTTAATTTCTTTCTTATTTGTTTTGTGATTTGATTTACCTAATCTGAGAGTGCAAGACTGAGATTTCCCATTATTATACTTTTGCTGTCTATTTCTTCTCGCAGCTCTCTTAACTTCTCTTTAGGAAGTTAGATGCTACCACTTGGTACACATATGTTTAATAGTGATATTGCTTCACTGTCTATAATATCCTTTAGCAAGATATAGTTTCCTTCCTTATCTCTTTTAATTAGATCAATTTTTGCTTTTGCTTGCTCTGAGATAAGGATGACTACTCCTGCTTTTTTGACTTCACTTGAAGCATAATAGATTCTTCTCCAGCCTTTTACCTTTACTCTGTATGTATCTCCCTGTTTTAAAAGTGTTTCCTGTAAACAACATATTGTAGGGTTCTGACTTTTGATCCAGTCTGTTATCCACCTCCTCTTGGGACAGTTCATCCCATTCACATTTAAGGTTAAAATTACTAATTCTGTATTTCCTGCCATCCTGATATCCCCAGATTATGCTTTTCTTTTTCTTGCTCCTCTTCCCCCCTTCCCTAGTATTAAACTTATTGGTCCCACTTGTGTCACACAGTTCTCCCTCTTTAGGATTCCTCCCTCCTCCCTTTGAATCCCTTCCTCTTTCTTATACCCTTCCCTTATTACTCTTTTTCCTTTTCCCTTCTCCTCTCCCGCTTTTTAATGAGGTGAGAGAAGATTATCTGTAAAAACAAATATGTCAATTGTTTCCTCTTTGAGCCAATTCTGATGAGAGTAGGATACACACAATGTTCCTCCCGTCTCTAAGTTCCCTTGATATGATAGGTTTCCTTTGCCTCATCGTTGCATGTAGTTTAGCTCTTTTTATCTCCCTTTTTCCCTTTTTCTGACACTATACCCTTTCCATTTCTACTTCCCTCTTTTATGTTATATCAGTAAAATCAAATTATACATGTGATTTTTATGTATATCCACAACAGAAATACAGTTATCAAGAGTTCCTTTTACCTTTTTCTACTTCTCGTGAGTCTTATGCTTGAGAATCAAATTTTTTTGTTTTAATCTGGTTGCTACTTAGAAAGAAATGGAATTCCTCTAGTTCATTAAATGTCCATCTTCTTCCATGGAAAAAAATGCTCAACTCAGCTGAGTAGTTTATTCTGGCTGCATTCCAAGTTCTTTTGCCTTTTGGAATATCAGATTCCTTGCCCTTCGAACCTTTAATGTTGAGGCAGCCAGATCTTGTGTGACTCTTATTGTGGCACCTTGGTATTTGAACTCTTTTTTCCTAGCTGCTTGTAAAATTTTTTCTTTAGTCTGAAAATTCTGAAATTTGGCCACAATATTCCTTGGAGTCTTTATTTTAGGGTCTTTTTCAGAAGGTGTTCAATGAATCTTTCAACACCTATTTTACCTTCTGGAACTATAACTTCCAGGCAGTTCTCTTTGATGATTTCCTGTAAAATAATATCTAGGCTCTTTTTTTCATCATAATTTTCGGGTAGATCCTCAAATTATCTCTCCTAGATCTATTTTCCAGGTCTGTTGTTATTCCAAGTAAATATTTGACATTTTTTCCCAATCTTTCATTGTTTTGGTTTTGCTTGACTGATTCTTGATGTCTCAATGAATCTGATTCTTGATGTCTCAATGAATCAGTCATTTCTATTTGTTCAGTTCTGATTTTTATTGAGTTATTTTCTTCATTAGCTTTTTTTTATTTCTTTTTGTATATGTCCAATTGAGTTGTTTTGCTCTATGGAATTTTTTTCCATTTCACTATTTTTTTTTAATGAATTATTTTCTTTTTCCAGTTCACAAATTATGTTTCCCTGCAATTCTTGGGAGGTTTTTTACCTTTTCCAGTTCACATTTCAGGAAGTTGTTTCTTTTTTCCACTTTATCATTTTTTTCTTTTAGGGAGTTATATGCCTTTTCTGTACTCTCTTGCATAGCTTCTCTTTCCTTTCCCCATTTTTCTTCTAGTTCTCTTTTAAGGTTTTTAATAGTCTCTTCTAGGAGAGCCTTTTGTATTGGGGACCAATAATTGTGTGGAGACTGTCTGCTATTAGTTTCTTCAGGGTTGAACAGTTGTTCTCTTTCTGTATAGAAACTATCAATTGTTCTTTTGTTTTTTTTACTCATTTTGCTAATGCTTGTAGGGTCCACCTTCAGAGCCAAGAGGTTACCAGCTTCCTCTGCAGAGCAGTGAAAAGTGTATGGACAGGTATCTGTCCTGCCAGCCAGCTACAAAAAGCAACGAGGTACTGGAGTGCTCTGGGAAAGAGTTCCCCACCCTGGAGTAACTCAGGCCTGCAGGGCCGAGCTGGGAAAGTGCCCTGTATAGAACCTCCCCTGTCTGAGATAATGACTGCCCTGGGGCTAGACACTGAGCAGTGAGAGTTTCACTACCCCAAGCCAAAGCCTGCCCTGGGGCTGTGGGTATTAGCAGTTGAGCAGTGAATGGATTTGAAAGGATCGGAAGTGTCTGCTCCGGAAGCACTGTCTGCTGGGGAAGTTCTATTGCCCCAGGCCGAGGCCGATTAGAGGCTGCCCATGTTGTGCTGTGCAGATATATAGCTGCCCCGGCAAATGCCCCAAACTGCAGGATATGGCTGCAGGGCTGTGTTAAAGTCTGCCTGAGTCACTTCTGGGTTTGAGAGGTTACAGCCAGATCTTGTTAGGTTCTGGCGTTTTTTAGAGTACCCTCTGTTTTAGGCTTTAATTTCTCTGCCAGTTTATTGCTTTGTAATCAAGGCAGAGCAGTTAGCCTATAGCAGAGTCATCTCTATAACTTCTCTAGCCACAGAGATCACCCCCGCCCCTGGTCTGCTCAGGATGCTAGTCTCTCACTGCCTGTCCTAGTCTGTTCCTGCCCCTCAGGACATACCTTTCCTGGTGATCTTCCAGATTGACATCGGCTGGTAAGTTGTAGTGCTTCTAATCTTCATGAATTTAAGTAGTGAAGAGCTACTTTTGAGGTTGAATTAAATAGTTGGTTATGAGGGGAATGAGAGGAGCTTAGAAAGTTGTATGTGCCTTCTCTGCCATCTTGGATTTGCCCCTGTCTGCAGTTATTTTAAATGAAATTACTCTGGGGGTAGATGGTAGATGAGGACACATGTTTCTCTCTGACCTTCTCCCATTATCCTCAGACTAATTAGCAAATCCAGCTTCTGAATTAATTCTGGACTGCCAGAATCCACAAATATTGGGAGTGTAACAAATTATGAGCAGAAGATAACTTCTTTTCTTTTTCCTTTTTGTCCCATTTTTTTTTTATTATTATAGCTTTTTATTGGCAGAACATATGCATGGATAATTTTTCAACACTGACCCTTGCAAATACTTCTGTTCCAACTTTTCCCTTCCTTCCCTGCAACCCCCATCCTCTAGATAGCAGGCAGTCCCATACATGTTAAACATATTAAAGTCTATCTTAAATATAATATATGTGTACATATGTATACTGTTCTCGTGTTGCACAAGATAAAATTGGTTTTAGAAAGGTAAAAATATCCTGGGAAGAGAAACAAAAATTCAAGCAAACAACAACAGGAAGTGTGTAAATGCTATGTTGTGGTCCACACTCATTTCCCACTGTTTTTCATGGGTGTAGCTGGTTTTATTCATTACTGATTAATTGGAACTGAATTGGATCCTCTCATTGCCAAAGACAGCCATTTCCATTTGAATTGATCCTCATATAGCATTAGCATCAGTTCATGTAAGTCTCTCCAAGTCTCTCTATATTCATCCTGCTGGTTATTTATTACAGAACAATAATTTTCCATAAATTGATATAGCATAATTTATTCAGCTATTCTCAAATTGATGAGCATCCATTTAATTTCCAGTTTCTAGTCACTAAGAAAAGGGTTGCCACAAACATTTTTGCACATACAACAAAATATAATTTCAAAGCTCTCCAAAAAAGATCTGTTTCAATCAAGCATGGAGGAAGGCAGAAAAAAAATAAACAGGCTGAGCACAGATGGTGAGTACAGGCAGTTCCTGGGTTAGTAGGGGCTCCTCGGGCTGAAGAGTCTATTGAGAGGTATCTATAGCAGTTTTGGCTACTCTGCCTTGGATGCAAGCAAGTAGATCAGCAGAGAAGTTATAAAACATTCAACAGAAACATGAAAGGTAAATAGAGAACCCCAAAATGCCAAAATTCCATGAGTCCTGGTCACATCCACCCAGTCCCTGATGTCAGTTAGTTCAGTCACTGAAGCTTGTAGAGGAAGCTTGGACAATGTGTCTTGTCCTAAAAGGAGATCTCAACTTAAAAAAAAAAAAAAAAAGAAGAAGGAAAAAAGCAAAAAGAACTCTGATCACAGGTAGTTTCTCTGGTGAAAGAGAAAAACAAATTTCAAACCCTGAGGAGACTAAAAGAAGATTGTATCCAGAAGAAGGCCTAAAGATTGATATAAATTGTTTCCCATCACACAAGGCTCTCCTAGAAAAAGTTATAAAAGATCTTAAAAGAGAGCTGGAAGAAAAATGGAGAAAGGAAATGAGAAATGTAGAAGAGGTTTTGGGAAAGAAAACCCACAAATTGTCTGAAAAAAATTCATTACAAAATAAACTTAGTGAAATGGAAGCATACAATTCCATAAAAAATAGAGTTAACAAAATGAAAAAAAAAAACCTCCCTAAAAAACAGAATTTGTGAAATGAAAAAGAAAACAACCTCTGAAAAACATAATTTGTGAAATAAAAAAAAACCCACAGAACAAAACAACTCTTTTAAAAATCCAAATGGACAAATACATAAAGAACTAAAAAAGTAAATGAACAAAATAATCCACTAAAAATCAGAAATGAACAAATGGAAATGAATGAATTAATAAGACAAGAAGATTCACTCAAGCCAAAGCCAAAAAATAAATAAATAAAACAGAAGAAAATGCAAAATAACTGCTTGGGGAAACAAGTGATATGGAAAATAAATCTAGGACAGACAATATAAGGATTAGTGAACCTGAAAAAAATGATAACCAAAAGAGCCTAGATATTATTTTTCAGGAAATCATCAACAAGAACTGCCTGCTGTCATAGAATCAGAAGGTCAAATAGCCATAGAAAAAATTCACCAACATCTCTTGAAAGCAATCCCAAAATTAAAATTCCAAGGAATATTGTGGCTAAATTTCAGAACTAATGGGCCAAGGGAAAAAAAAATGGACGAGAAAGAAAAAATTCAAATACTGAGGAGCCACAATAAGGATTACCCAGGACCTAGGAGCTTCCACCATAAAGGATCAAAGGGCCTGGAATCTGATATTCTGAAAATGCAAAGGAACTTGGAATGCAGCCAAGAATAAACTAGCCCACTAAACTGAGCATTTTCTTTCCAGGAAGAAGATGGACATTCAATGAAACAGAGGATTCCATTTATTTCTGATGAAAACACTAGAGCTGAGCAACAACAACAACAACAACAAATGACTTCCAAATATAGAACTCAAGAGAAGCAAAAAAGGTAATAAGAAAAGAACTTTTAAGAACTGTATCTCTGTTATGGGTATACATAGATTGCAAATATAATTTGATTTTACTATTATAATATAAAAAAGAAACTAGAGATGGAAAGGGGATTATACCAGAAAAAGGGGAAAGTGGAGGAAAAATGAGGGAAATTACATCTTAAGAAGAAGCAAAAAAATTATAATTGAGGGAAAGAAGGGAGAATGATGAGTATTGTGTGAATCTTAGTCTCATGAGATTTGGCTCAAAGAGAGAATATTAGATGTATTTTGTTGCACAGAGAAACTTATTTCACCTTATAGGAAAGTGGGAGGGGAAAAGAGAAAAAATAAGGGATAGGCTAATACAAGGGAAAACAGAAAAAGAGAAATGAATAAGAAAGGAGAAGATTTAAAGAGTGACAGCTGCTTGAGGCATGTGGTGCTCATAAGTAAAATACTGGGGAGAAGGGAAAGTGGAAAAGGAATGAGAAAAGTATTATTTACAAATAAGATGGTGGGAAATACAGAATTTGTAGTTTTAGCTGTAAATTGAATGGGGTGAATTCTCCCATAAAACAGAAGCAGACATCAGGCTGGATTAAAAGACAGAATTCCTATATTATGTTGTTTCCAAGAAATACTTTTAAAGCAGAGTGATACATGCAGACTAAAAGTAAAAGGTTGAAATAAAATCTATTATGATTCAGGTAAAGTAAAAAAAAACAAACAAACAAACAAACAAACAACAACAACAACAAAAAAAAAATGGGTGCAGCAATCCTGATCACAGATAAAGCAAAAGCAAAACTTCATCTAAAAGAAATAAGGAAATTATACCTTGCTAAAAGATCCCATAGATAATGAAGCAATATCAATACTAAACATGTATGCACCAAGTGGTATAGCATCTAAATTCCTAAAGATGGAAGTTAAGAGACATAGAACAACTAGACAAAAAGAAATAGACAACACAACTATAATAGTGGGAGATCTCAAACTCGTTCTCTCAGAACTAGATAAATCTAACCACAAAATAAATAAGGAAAAAAGTTAAGGAGGTATATAGAATACTAGAAAAGTTAGACATGATATATCTTTGGAGAAAATTGAATGGAGACAGAAAGGAATACACTTTCTTCCTGGCAATTCATGGAACCTACACAAAAATTGATCATGTATTAGAACATGAAGACCTCAAAATCAAATGCAGAAATAGTAAATGTATTTTTTTTTCAGATTGCTATGAAATAAAAATTACATTCAATAGAAAGCTAAGGAAAAAGAAACCAAAAAGTAATTGGAAACTAAATAATCTCACCTAAAGAATGAATGGGTGAAACAGCAAATCACAGACACAATTAATAATTTTATCCAAGAGAATGACAATAATAAGACCACACACCAAAATTTGTGGGATGCAGCCAAAGCGGTAATAAGGGGAAATTTTCTACCTGTAGATTCTTACTTACATAAAATAGAGAAAGAGAAGATCAATGAATTGGGCTTGCAACTATAAAAGCTAGAAAAAAAATCAAATACCAAACTTGAAATTCTAAAAATAAAAGGAGTGATCAATAAAATTGAAACTAAAAAACAAAGATTAAATTAATAAATAAAACTAAGAGTTGGTTCTATAAAAAAACCCACAAATTACATAAATGTTTAGTTAATTTGAATTGAAAAGGGTAAGAAGCAAATCAAATTGGTAGTCTCAAAAATGAAAAGGAAAAACTTTCTGCCAATGAAGAGGAAATTAGAGCAATAATTAGGAGTTACTTTGCCCAACTTTATGCCAATAAATTTGATAACCTAAGTGAAATGTTATCCAAAGAAATATTACCAAAGCAATTACAGAAAGTCATTCCCCTGATAATACACCAGGACTAAGAAGAATTTATACCAGGAATGCTGGACTGGTTCAATATTAGGAAAAGCATTAGCATAATTGATTATATTGATTATCAAACTAACAAAAACATATGATTATCTCAACAGATGCAGAAAAAGCATTTGATAAAATCAAACATCTATAACAATTAAACACACTAGAGAGTATAGGAAAAAATGGCCTTTTCCTTAAAATAATCAGTAGCATCCATTTAAAAAAATCAGTAAGTATCATATGTAATGGGGATAAACTGGAAATCATTTGTGCAATGTGGAAGCTGCTAGATCCTCAGTGATCCTTATGTTGGCTCCTCTGTATTTGAATTGGTTTTTTTCTCTTTTTCTGACTGCTTGTAAATTTTTTTTCCCCTTGGTCCAATAGTTCTGAAATTTAGCCATAATATTTCTTGGAGTTTTAATTTTGGCGTCTCTTTCAGGAGGTGTTCCATGAATTTTTTCAATGGTTATTTTATCTTCTGATTTTATGATATCTGGGCAGTTCTTTTTGATGATTTCCTGAAAATTAGTGTCTAGACTCTTTTTTTTTATCATGATTTTCAAGGAGCCAATAATCCTTAAATTATCTCTCCTAGATCTATTTTCCAGGTCTATTGTTTTCCCAAGTAGTTATTTAACATTTGTTCTTGATGCCTCATTGAATCATTCATTTCCATTTATTCAGTTCTGATTTTTAATGAATTTTTTATTTACTTTTTTTTTTACTTCTTTTTGTATTTGTCCAATTCAGATTTTAAATGAGTTGTTCTGTTCTATGGAATTTTATTTCCCATTTTACAAATTTTTCTTATGGAGTTATTTTCTTTTTCCACTTCACAAATTTTGTTTTCCTTGGAGTTCTTTCCCTTTTCCATTTCACATATCTGTTTTTAAGGCAGTTGTTTTCTTTTCCCAATCTATCTTTTAATGAGTTATATGCCTTTTCCAAACCCTCTTGCAAAGTCTTCTTTTCCTTTCCCCATTTTTCTTCTAGCTCTTTTTTAAGATCCTTTTAAAATTTCTTCTAGAAGAACCTTGCGTGGTGGGGACCAGGTTATATCACCCTTTGGCACTTCATCTAGAGATAATCTGCTTTTAGTAACCTCAGGATTTGAAATCTTTCTTCTCTTTCACTATAGAAGCTATTTATAGTTAAAGCTCCCTTTGCCTTTTTACTCATTTTTTAAAAAGTTGAAATCTGCTTTTAGGGCAAGGAAGTTCCAAGCCTTCTCTGCAGACACCAGGAAGTGGCAGTGGATGCACTGGGATTTTGCTGAGTCACTCCCAGTGCAGGATGGGTGTGGTCAAGTCCTGTGAGGCTGGTGGTTTGTGGTACACTCTTTACCTTTTGTGTTTTTGGTGGATGTTTTATTACTTCTTTGCTGCTCTACTGGTTTGCAGAATAGCCAACACTATGGTAGAGTCCCCCCTGTAGATTCTCCAGCTCAGCAAATACCATACCCAGCTCCAGGTCTGCTCAGCGTGTGCTGGCTTCATTGCTCTACCTCCTTTTCTGCTCCTGGCCACCTCCACCCTCACCCCAAAAAAACAATTTTTTTTTTGGAGTTCTTTATCTTATGCTGGTAATTTGCATCACCCCCAGTTTTCATGGATTCTGCCAGTTGATCACTATTTCAGAGGCTGAATTTTCTAATTAGTGTGAGGATAGTAGGTGATCTCGGAAAGAAATATGTCTCCTTTCCGCCATATTTGCTCCACCCCTCAAATAAAAAGATTTAATTAAAAATAAATAAATAAATAAACGGAATTGCTCTTCCTATTTATTGCTGCTCAATTGTTAGAAATATATAGAGATGCCAATGAATTATGTGGGTTTATTTTATATCCTTCAACTTTGCTAAAGTTGTCAATTGTTTCAAGTACTTTTTAAATTGATTCTGTAGGATTCTCTAAGCATACCATCACATCATCTGAAAAGAATTATAGTTTTTTTTTTCCTCTAGTGCTTATTCTAATTCCTTCAAGTTATTTTTTCTCCTATTGCTAATTTAAAATTTTACTACAATATTAAATAATAGTGGTGATAATGGGTAACTTTGCTTCACCCTGATATTATTTATAATGCAATACACACACACACACACACACACACACACACACACACACACACACACACACACACATATAGTTTGTGGCACTCTAGCCAAATTCTATGTTTCCCAGTGATGATATATCCTTTTCCCCCTTATGTTAATATTTCATTATAAATTCTTCTCAATTAATTTATCTGATTTGTCCTTAAATTGTCCTTTTTATCTTAACATATTTAAAATCTTCCCCCTCTTTATTAATGTTTCCATCTACAGATGCTCTTTTCTTTCTTTTTTTGGTAGGATGCTAATCAATCCAAAGAAATATGAAGATCCTGTGGGGTTTTAAGCATCATTCCTTGAAGAAAAAAAACATTTATGAACTTAGTAACAATAGACACGAAAAGGTCAATATTAATGGGAATGATAACTGAAAAAAAGTGCAAGTGAAAGCAGAATTTTAGCTCCTAAGTTGTCACTGAAACATATATCTAATCCCATTGAGATAAGAAATATATGCAAAGGGAATAAGAGGATGTGAGAATGAAAAGTGGTGACAAAGACCATGTTATGAAATAAACAGGAATAACATATTAATAACTGCTTTATGGCAATTTCTTTTACTGGAGATTTGCTGATAGAATGCATGGTTTCACTAGTAGGGAAATTCAGAAAAGTAAAGCAATTTAATCAATAATGTGAAATATTATGATTTTTGACTAATCCAAAAGATCTGATAAGAAAGTTGTCCTGGCTCCTTCTAATTGTGAAGTATGTGAAAGGTTTACTTTTGCAATGTCAATTAAATCATTTAGAGGACTAAGATGAGATTTCAAATTTAGAATTTATGCCATGGTTAAAAATTAGTTAAATTGAGACTGTCAATTTTAATAAAAATAAATTAATTTTTATAGAATTCTGTTGTTCAA
The DNA here is from genome assembly GCF_016432865.1 of Antechinus flavipes. NCBI lineage: Eukaryota > Metazoa > Chordata > Mammalia > Dasyuromorphia > Dasyuridae > Antechinus > Antechinus flavipes. The sequence continues at coordinate 277,315,983 of NC_067400.1, forward strand.
CCCAGTTTGATTTAATTGTTTTCCAGTGTCTAAATTACTATCTTGGACTGAGCTACAGCAAGTTGTGAGATAACACTAGGTTATTTTATCCATGTCTTAGAATATATAAACCACAGAGTGTTCACCCCCCAAGTGTTATGTGAACTTCCTATCTCTCAAAAACAAAAATCTTGAAACAAAACCCATAGTGAAGTATAACAAATTCCTAATCTGGTCATTTACAATAAAGTATGTCTCATTCCACATCTTGAGTTCATCTCTTTTCTGTTAAATAACTAATATGCATTTTCATCAGTTCTCTGGAATCATGATGGAAAATGATCAGCGGTCTTAAGTGGTACAAGGTTATTAGCCTTTACAATAGTTTGTATTTTATACATTGTTTTCCTTTTTTTTTCAACTTCCGTTTCAGTACCTTATACAATATTTTCTTCCCAGATTTGTCTGAATCCATATTTTATCCATGTAGAATAGGAGCAAAGTATTATATAAAATTCTTTTATTTATTTATTTATTTGTTTGTTTTTTAAATTTTTATTTAATAATTACTTTATATTGACAGGATCCATGCCAGGGTAATTTTTTTACAACATTATCCCTTGCACTCGTTTCTGTTCCGATTTTTCCCCTCCCTCCATCCACCCCCTCCCCTAGATGGCAAGCAGTCCTATATATGTTAGATATGTTGCAGTATATCCTAGATACAGTATATGTTTGCAGAACCGAACAGTTCTCTTGTTACACAGGGAGAATTGGATTCAAAAGGTATAAATAACCCGGGAAGAAAAACAAAAATTCAGATAGTTCACATTCGTTTCCCAGTGTTCTTTCATAAAATTCTTTTATAATAATTTAAATAAATCATCTTTGAAGTGATAGACATCTTTACAATTTCTAATTGTAAAAGAGCTGCTAACAGAGCAGTATAATGTTCCCACACCAACTTAGTATAATTTAGCTTAAGGTAGTTATTTAGCCTTTGGGAAAGAATATAATCAAAGAAACTACAGAATTCAATAGAAATAAATGTGTTTACAAAAAGGTTAAAATATAAATACTAATTAAAATAGACACTGTGTTTCTTTCACTTCCATATTTACCAAGGCATCAATTCTGAATCAGACATATACATCTCTTTTCCTCTAAGTGTTGTAATTGACCTTGAGAGCCATCATCAAAAGAAACTCCATGGTTAGGAAAAGTTCCATATTAGCCTCTTTTGGACTTATAGTTTTTCCTACTGCTTTGATCTCTTTAAAGTATAGAATTATAGCTCAGCATAATTGTCTTTTTTTTTTTCCCACACTGACTTTTGGATAATCCTCAATTTCAATTATTTCAGGTCTGGCATTCTGTTTACCCAAAATATATACTAGCATTTGAAGATTTTATTTATTTTCTTGTTTCTTTCCTTTCTTCATTTCTTTCTGCCTTCCTCCCATCTCCTTCCATCTATTCCTTTATTCTTTCTTCCATTTATTGCTTTCTCTTTTGCTCTTTTTCTTCCTATCTGTCTTCTTTTCTCCTTTTCCCCCCCTCCACCTCCTCCTCTTCCTCCTCCTCTTCTTCCTCCTCCTCCTCTTCCTCCTTTTCTTCTTCTTCTTCTTCTTCTTCTTCTTCTTCTTCTTCTTCTTCTTCTTCTTCTTCTTCTTCTTCTTCTTCTTCATTACTTCTTCTTCTTCCCTCTTCCTTTCACTTATTTGCCCCCAATCACAGAGTTTAAATGTTTCTTCTATTAGAAAATTCCAAAAAATATTTTATTCTTTTCCTCCGCCCCTATTTATTGAATGTAACATTCTCCACTATAGTTTCCCAAAGATTTGGTCATCAACATTTTAATAGTCACCTTTTAGTGATGGTCAATTTTTGAGTTTTATCTTATTTTATATAACCTCCCCAGTCCGTTTAGAATCCCATCATTTTCTGACTCTAAAAGTGAAAAAAAAATTATCATTACAAAGTAAGAGAGCAAAAAAATTTTTTGCAAGATTAAGTTAAAGCCTTATCTAACTTCTTGCCTTTATATCACTGGTTTGTAACCTGATTTCCCTGAGCTTTTAAACATATTTTGATAATATTATTTCAATAGAATTGTTTTACTTTGAAATCATTGTAGCTCATTTAATTCATTAAAAAACTATCGTACCATAGGTTTCACACTTGCAGTCTATTAATATAATCTATATGTACAGTCTATTTTACACACACACACAACACACACACACACACACACAGAGAGAGAGAGAGAGAGAGAGAGAGAGAGAGAGAGAGAGAGAGAGAGAGAATACAGAAATATGCGTCTATTTCTAGGAACGAGTCCTGATTAAATGAAAAATTTATAAACTGGTATAATAATAACCTCTATTTTCATTTTTAATTTGAGAGTACAGTTCTCAATCAAATGCCTCTACTAGTAAAATATTAAAAGACAACTTGCCTTACTTATTAAAAGCATCATTTTAAGAAGCAAAAATAAAGCTAGTGTAATTTTAGCTAAAGATTCTTAATGATGATCTCTTTCTTTGAAAATGTGTATTAACTTTGCAATATTGAACAAACTACAGAGAATATCCTATAGCTCAGCCAAATGGGAAGGAATGGAAAGAGCTTCACATCTTTGAATTATAAATGTGTATTTCTTTTCAACACTGACATGAAAAACAGGCAATGACTAGAATTACATCAATCCTTCCTAACTGTCTCAAAAAATATGTGCAGTGCTACAATAAAAACAGTTCACCAGCTGTTTATGTAAAAATTATTTGGAGAAAAACAAGCATGGCCATATGGCACTGTAGCTATGCAGTGAGAGCATGGAGAATAATTTTGTAGGCTGTAGTACATAACGGTCATGCTAAGTAGGGTGTCAAATATTGTCTGCACATTACATTAATAGTTAATATGTCCTTTTTATCCTCTAAGTGCTTACATCCTCTAGTGACTTGTATTTTAGCAACAAGATAATAACTCAGCCTGATTAAGAATAAATTTTTCTAATGACAAAATGTTGAATGTGATATGGAAATTCCCAATATTACCTAATTAAAGAATACTAATTTAGAAGAATCTATGATTTCCTCCCTTAGCTGTACCCTCCATCAATTCAAATCACAACACTATAAACTCCTTAGCACAATTCTTTTTTTGCAAAAAAAAAGTTTTTTCTTTCTCATAATTATTCTGTAGAAGAATTACCAATCTGACTAGTGTTTTTTTCTTTTATTAATTTTGATATTCAACTAGTCAAATACTTAATTTATCAACTTCTTTGTAATTCAATAGAAACATGATTAAGAATCCCAACAAATAAAATTAATGGTACTACAGGTTTATATTTTTAGCTATCTGCAGGTTTCAATTTGCTAAGAAACATTTAATCACTTAGTGGGTAAATCTATTTTAATGAGCCTTTACTAGATACCTTATACTCAATCCATTACTGAGCCTATGCTTCCAGAGTTGGATAGGGTATTCCAGGACTAATTCATACTCAAAATTTCTAATATTAAATTCCCAATTATGTTTTCCCTTTTTTTTATGTTGTTCTTTTTGTGTTCTTTTTTATTGAAAGAGAGGAAAGAAGATAAAATTGAGAAAGTATAATAATCTGGCCAGAAAGAATTTCAACTTCAGCAACAACAGCAATACAACAAGTACCTTCTAAAAATGCCTCTGAAAGACTGCCAGACACACAGGTGACAAAAATGGTCAGACTTGTTGATAGTGTCTAAGGACTTCAGTAGCTTCCCTAAAATAAGCCTTGCCACACCAGGAATTTAAATTCCAATCTTCTAAATCTAAATGAAGACACAGCCATAAACAGCTTTTATATACACCACTCTTCATTAATACCCTACTAACATCTGTCCTGTTATGTTAAAATAAAATAGGGCAAATAAAGAATATGATAGAGTCATGTGTGATTATTTGAAGCCTTATAGGTTCTGGTGTTTTTTTAGAGTACCTTCTGTTTTAGGCTTTATTTTCCCTGCCAGTTTACTGCTTTATAATCAAGGCAGAGCAGTTAACCTATAGCACAGTCATCTCTATAACTTCTCTAGCCACAGAGATCACTCCCCACCCCTGGTCTGCTCAAGACACTAATTTCTCGCTGCCTGAGCTACTCTGTTCCTGCCCCTCAGAACAAACCTTTCCTGGCAAACTTCCAGATTATCTTCTGCTGGTAAATTGTAGTGCTTCTAATCTTCATGAATTTAAGCAGTGAAGAGCTATTTTTAAGACTGAATTTAATAGTTGATTGTGAGGGAAATGAGAGGAGCTTAGAAAGCCGCATGTTGCTTCTCCGCCATCTTGGCTCTATCCCTAATCAGAAATTGTAATGAAAAAAGAAAATAGATCTAGAAGAGACAATCTGAAGATTATTGGACATTCCAAAAATTAAGATGAAAAAAAGAGTCTAGATACTATTTTACAGGAAATCATCAAAGAGAACTGCCTTGAAGTAATAGAACCAGAAGGTAAAATAGGTGTTGAAAGAATTCATTGAACACCTTCTGAAAAAGACCCTAAAATAAAGACTCCGAGGAATATTGTGGCCAAATTTCAGAATTTTCAGAATAAAGAAAATATATTACAAGCAGCCAGGAAAAAAAAAAAAACAATTTAAATACCAAAGTGCCACAATAAGGGTCACAGAAGATCTGGCTGCCTCAACATTAAAGGATCAAATCTGATATTCCAAAAGGCAAAAGAACTTGGAATGTAGCCAAGAAAAAACTACCCAGCTAAGATGAGCATTTTTTCCCATGGAAGAAGATGGACATTTAATGAATCAGAGGAATTCCATTTGTTTCTAAGGAACAAACCAGATTTAAACAAAAAATTTGATTCTCAATCATAGCACTCAAGAGAAGTAGAAAAAGGTAAAAGGAACTCTTGAGAATTGTATTTGTACATTGAACATTGTACATTGAGAAATGTATTATGTATTATGTATGCATAAAAATCACATATATAATTTGATTTTACTGATATAACATAAAAAGGGAAGTAGAAATGAAAAGGGTATAGTGTCAGAAAAAGGGGAAAAGGGAGATAAAAAGAGGGAAACTATATGCAACAATGAGGCAAAGGAAACCTATCATATCTGAGGGAACTTAGAGAGGGAAAGGAACATTGTGTGAATCCTACTCTCATCAGAATTGGCTCAAAGAGGAAACAATTGACATATTTGTTTTTACAGAGAATCTTCTCTCACCTCATTAAAAAATGGGAAAGGAGAAGGGAAAAGGAAAAAGAGTAATGAGGGAAGGGTATAAGAAAGAGGAAGGGATTCAAAGGGAAGAGGGAGGAATCCTAAAGAGGGAGAACTGTGTGATACAAGTGGGACCAATAAGTTTAATACTAAGGAAGGGGGGAAGAGGGGCAAGGAAAAGAAAAGCATAATCTGGGGATATTAGGATGGCAGGAAATACAGAATTAATAATTTTAACTGTAAATGTGAATGGGATGAACTGTCCCATAAAGAGGAGGTGGATAACAGACTGGATCAAAAGTCAGAACCCTACAATATGTTGTTTACAGGAAACACACTTAAAACAGGGAGATACATACAGAGTAAAGGTGAAAGGCTGGAGAAGAATCTATTATGCTTCAAGTGAAGTCAAAAAAGCAGGAGTAGTCATCCTTATCTCAGAGCAAGCAAAAGCAAAAATTGATCTAATTAAAAGAGATAAGGAAGGAACCTATATCTTGCTAAAGGATACTATAGACAATGAAGTAATATCAGTATTAAACATATGTGCACCAAGTGGTATAGCATCTAAATTCCTAAAGGAGAAGTTAGGAGAGTTGCAAGAAGAAATAGACAGAAAAACTATAATAGTGGGACATCTCAGTCTTGCACTCTCAGATTAGGTAAATCAAATCACAAAACAAATAAGAAAGAAATTCAAGAGGTAAATAGAATATTAGAAAAATTAGGTATGATAGCTCTCTGGAGAAAACTGAATGGTGACAGAAAGGAGTATATTTTATTCTCAGCAGTTCATGGAACCTACACAAAAATTGACCATATATTAGAACATAAAGACCTCAAAATTAAATGCAGGAAAGCAGAAATAGTAAATGCTTTTTTTTTTCAGATCACAATACAATAAAAACTACATTCAACAAAAAGATAGGTGTAAATAGACCAAAAAGTAATTGGAAATTAAATAATCTCATCTTAAAGAATGATTGGGTCAAACAGCAAATTATAGGCACAATTAATAATTTCACTCAAGATAATGACAATGGTGAGACATCATACCAAAATTTGTGGGATGCAGCCAAAGTGGTAATAAAGGGAAATTTTATATCCTTAGAGGCTTATTTGAATAAAATAGAGAAAGAGAAGATCAATGAATTGGACTTGCAACTTAAAAAAGCTAGGAAAAGACCAAATTAAAAACCCCCAATAAATTACTAAACTTGAAATTCTAAAATTAAAAAGAAAAATTAATAATATAGAAAATAAAAAACTATTGAACTAATAAATAAAACTAAGAGTTAGTTCTATGAAAAAACCATTAACATTGATAAACCTCTGGTAAATCTGATTAGAAAAAGGAGAGAAAATCAAAATAGTGACCTTAAAAATGAAAAGGGAGAACTTTCCATCAATGAAGAAGAAATTAAAGAAATAATAAGGGGTTACTTTGCCCAACTTTATGCCAATAAATTTGATAACTTAAATGAAATGGATGACTACCTCTAAAAATATAGGCTTCCCAGATTAACAGAGGAAGTAAATTGCTTAACTAATCCCATTTCAGAAAAAGAAGTAGAACAAATTATTAATCAACTCCCTAAAAAAAATCCCCAGGACCAGATAGATTTACATGTGAATTCTACCAAACATTCAAAGAAAAAATTAGCCCCAATGCTTTATAAACTATTTGAAAAAATAGAGAATGAAGGAGTCCTACCAAATTCCTTTTCTGACACAGACATGGTACTGTTACCTAAACCAGGTAGGTTGAAAGCAGAGAAATAAAATTATAGACTAATCTCCCTAATGAATATTGATGCTAAAATCTTCAATAAGATATTAGCAAAAAGACTACAGAAAATCATCCCCTGGATAATACACTACGATCAAGTAGGATTTATACCAGGAATGCAGGGCTGGTTCAATATTAGGAAAACTATCAGTATAATTGGCCATATTAATAATCAAATTAACAAAAAACATATGATCATCTCAATAGATGCAGAAAAAGCATTTGATAAAATCCAACATCCATTCCTATTAAAAACTCTTGAGAGTATAGGAATTAAGGGACTTTTCCTTAAAATAATCAGTAGCATCTATTTAAAAACAGCAGTAAGCATCATATGTAATGGGGACAAACAGCAACCATGCCCAGTAAGATCAGGAGTGAAACAAGGTTGCCCACTATCGCCATTACTATTCAATATTGTGTTAGGAAATATTAGCTTTGGTAATAAGAGCAGAAAAAAAATTAAAGGAATCAGAGTAGGTAATGATGAAATCAAATTAACACTCTTTGCAGGTGATATGATGGTATACTTAGAGAAATCTAGAGAAACAACTAAAAAACTATTAGAAACAATTCACTAGAATACAAAATAAACCCACAAAATTCATCAGCATCCTTATATATCACTAACAAAACCCAACAGTTAGAGTTACAAAGAGAAATTCCATTTAAATTAACTACTGATTGTATAAAATATTTTTGAATCTGTCTGCCAAGGGAAAATCAGAAATTTTATGAGCAAAACTACAAAACACTTTCCACACAAATTAAGTCTGATCTAACCAACTGGAAAAATATTAAATGCTCTTGGATTGGGAGAGCAAATATAATAAATATGACAATACTACCTAAACTAATCTATTTATTGATTGCTATACCAATCAGACTCCCAAAAAACTATTTTAATGACCTAGAAAAAATAACAAGAAAGTTCATATTAAAAAAAAAAAAAGGTCAAGAATTCCAAGGGAATTAATGAAAAAAAAAATCAAATGAAGGTGGCCTAGCTTAACCAGATCTAAAATTATATTATAAAGCAGCAGTTACTAAAACCATCTGATATTGGCTAAGAAATAGATTAGTTGATCAATGGAATCGGTTAGGTTCAAAGGACAAAACAGCCAATAACTTTAATAATCTAGTGTTTGACAAAACCAAAGACCCCAGTTTTTTGGGAAAAGAATGCATTATTTGACAAAAAATTGCTGGGAAAATTGGAAATTAGTATGGCAGAAACTAGGCATTGACCCATACTTAACACCATACACCAAGGTAAGGTCAAAATGGGTTCATGACCTAGGCATAAAGAATGAGATTATAAATAAATTGGAAGAGCATAGGATGGTTTACTTCTCAGACCTGTGGAAGAGGAAGGAATTTATGACCAAAGAAGAACTAGAGATCACCATTGACTACAAAAAAGAAAATTTGATTATATCAAATTGAAAAGTTTTTGTACAAACAAAATTAATGCAGACAAGATTAGAAGGGAAACAATAAACTGGGAAAATATTTTTTTACAATCAAAAGTTCTGATAAAGACCTCCTTTCCAAAATATAGAGAGAATTGGCTCTAATTTATAAGAAATCAAGCCATTCTCCAATTGATAAATGGTCAAAGGATATGAACAGACAATTCTCAGATGAAGAAATTGGAACTATATCTAGTAATATGAAAATATGCTCCAAATCATTATTAATCAGATATATGCAAATTAAGACAACTCTGAGATGCCACTACACACCTGTCAGATTGGCTAGAATGACAGGGAAAGATAATGCGGAATGTTGGAGGGGATGTGGCAAATCAGGGACACTGATACATTGTTGATGGAATTGTGAACACATCCAGTCATTCTGGAGAGCAATTTGGAACTATTGTCCAAAAGTTATCAAACTGTGCATACCTTCTGATCCAGCAGTGTTTCTACTGGGCTTATACCCCAAAGAGATACTAAAGAAGGAAAAGGGACCTGTATGTGCCAAAATGTTTGTGGCAGCCCTGGTTGTAGTGGCTAGAAGGTGGAAAATGAATGTATGCCCATCAATTGGAGAATGGTTGAGTAAATTGTGGTATATAAATGTTATGGAATATTATTCTTCTGGAAGAAATGACCAGCAAGATGAATACAGAGCAGATTGGTGAGACTTACATGAACTGATGCTAAGTGGAATGAGTAGAACCAGGAGATCATTATATACCTCAACAACGATACTTTATGAGCCTGTATTCTGATGGAAGTGGATTTCTTCGACAAAGAGATCTAACTCAGTTTCAATTAATCAAGGATGGACAGAAACAGCTACACCCAATGAAAGAACACTGAGAAATGAATGTAAACTGCTTGCATTTTTGTCTTTCTTCCTGGGTTATTTGTACCTTCTGAATCCAATTCCCTCTGTGCAATAAGAAAACTGTTCAGTTCTGCACACATATATTGTATCTAGGATATACTGTAACCTATTTAACATGTATAGGACTGCTTGTCATCTGGGGGAGGGGGTGGAGGGAGAAAGGGGAAAAATCAGAACAGAAGTGAGTGCAAGGGATAATGCTGTAAAAAATTACCCAGGCATGGGTTCTGTCAATAAAAAGTTATTAAATAAAAAAAATTAAAAAAATTTCTGATTAAAGAAGCAGTGTTTCTGATGGATTATCAAGAAATGATGATCTTAGTTAAAAGGTTCATTTCTGGCCACAGAACTTTCTTTGTGCCTATTTGCCATTCCATACCATAGATACAAGATTTCCCTATTAGTAAAATATTGAAGGGTCACCTATAAATCCTTTTTATATAAAATTTACTCAGAAGGGAGGTGGAGTTCTGAATTCTGAATCACAAAGCTGGTCCCTGAATTAAGAAATGCTTCATGAACTTATTTTCTTTTATTCCATTTGTAGGTGATAAGATCGAAATTATTAGCTTTCTTCAATACAGATTAATTTAGCCTTACCTACCACAATCATATTATATTTTAAAATAGGCTGAAAATCTGATATTGTTTCTTACTTTTTTCTCTTTTATATTTCATATTAAAACTTAATTAGTATACAATTATATAATTTGAAAAACCAATGATTAGCTTCCTCTCCCAGAAAATTATCTGAGTTTAAGACTGATTTATTTGAAAATCTGAAAATTTCAAGGCTTATTTATCTGTAAAAAGATTTATAAAAAATATGCCTACATTATTCGATGTATCCAAAAATCTTTTTTTTTATTTTTTATTTAATAATTACTTTATATTGACAGAATCCATGCCAGGGTAATTTTTTTTACAACATTATCCCTTGCACTCGTTTCTGTTCCGATTTTTCCCCTCCCTCCCTCTACCCCCTCCCCTAGATGGCAAGCAGTCCTATATATGTTGGATATGTTGCAGTATATCCTAGATACAATATATGTTTGCAGAACCGAACAGTTCTCTTGTTGCACAAAAATCAATAAATTACTTATGTACTATATACTAATATATTTTTATATATAGAATTCTCACATTCATATATTTGCAAAGGTTGCAAAACTCCCAGATCTTCTCAAGGTCTAGTCAGAAATCACTTTATCAATGTGTTTTCCTGATACTCCGTGGTGAAAATTATTTTTATACTTTCTTTTAGCACCTCTACTTTGCCCTTAACATTATTCTACCATGCACCATACTTATTTTATTGGTTATAATATCCCATTTATTAAAATATACTATTTTTTGTGGACAGGGCCTGTGGTGGTTTTCATTATTACACCCACCATATGCATTCTACTGATTGAAATATTTCCTGAAAACTTCTTAAATTTAATTTGTAATATTATTTCCTTATTTAAAGTCCTTTATGCTTTGCAGTGTAGAATTTTCAAATATCATATACCTTGTAGTTGAAAATGAATCCTCATATATAAAAGAAAAATGTATTAGGCAAAAGAAGAAAATTTACCACTGAAGTTAATTTGAAACAAAATTATTGAATATTTGTGGGAGTGTTATATATCATCAAAAACAATTCATTTACTGCAGAAGTACCTGTTTCTTCTTTTAATACTCTTGTAAATCACATTCTCTTACACATACTAAGAAAATAATCAGGTTGTATAAATCTGCATTTATGTATCAATTTTGTTATATCTACATTCATGAATTTTTAATAACTGTGCTAAACTTAAGTAGAGACTATTACTTTTGCATATAGCTGTTGATGTTATTAACATATTCACTAAAAGTTAACTCAATCTCTCGAAATTAAACTTAAGTTAAAATTAATTTTTAAAATTAAGCAGTTATTATAAAAGATTATCCCTGGATCTTTAAAAGAAAGGAGTGAAACAAGGTTGCCCACTATCACAGTTACTATTCAATATTGTATTAGAAATTGTATTAGAAAAGGCAATGAGGACACCAAATTATCACTCTTTGCTAATGATATGATTGTACACTTAGAGAACCCCAGAGATTCTACAAAAAAGTTATTAGAAATAATCCACACCTTTAGCAAAATTATAGAATACAAAATAAACCCACATAAGTCATCAGCATTCTTATATACAAAATCCAACAGTTAGAGTTACAAAGAGAAATTTATTTAAAGTAACTACTGATAGTATAAAATAGTTAGGAATCTATCTGCCAAGGGAAAATCAGAAATTTTATGAGCAAAACTACAAAACACTTTCCACACAAATTAAGTCTTATCTAACCAACTGGAAAGATATTAAATGCTCTTGGATAGGGTGAGCAAATATAACAAAGATGACAATACTACTTAAACTAATTGATTTATTTAGTGCTATACCAATCAGACTCCCCAAAAAAACTATTTTAATGACCTAGAAACAATAACAACAACATTCATATGGAAAAACAGAAGGTCAAGAATTTTAAGGGAATTAATGGAAAAAAAAATCAAATGAAGGTGTCTTAGCTGTACCAGATCTAAAATTATATTATAAGCAGCAGTTACCAAAACCATTTGATATTGGCTAAGAAATATATTAGTTGATCCGTGGAATAGGTTAGGTTCAAAGGACAAAATAATTAATAACTTTAATACTGTACTGTTTGACAAACCCAAAAACCCTAGCTTTTGGGATAAGAACTCACTGTTTAACAAAAATTGCTGGGAAAATTGGAAACTAGTATGGACAATACTAGGTATTGACCCACACTTAACACTCTATACCAAGATAAGGTCAAAATTGGTTCATGACCTAGGCATAAAGAATGAGATTATAAATAAATTAGAGGAACACAGCATAGTTTACCTCTCAGACTTGTGGAAGAGGAAGGAATTTATGAACATAGAAGAACTAGAGATCATTATTTATCACAAAATAGAAGATTTGATTATATCAAATTGAAAAGTTTTTGCACAAACAAAACTAATGCAGACAAGATTAGAAGGGAAGAAATAAACTGAGAAAACATTTTTACAGTCAAAGGTTCTGATAAAGGCCTCATTTCCAAAATATATCAAGAATTGAGTCTAATTTATAAGAAATCAAGCCATTCTCCAAAATGTATTGTAATTTTATTGGATTATTGTATTACTGAGAAGAGCTAAATCTATCAGAGTTGATTATCACACAATCTTGCTTTTATTATTTATAATGTTCTTTCTTCTGGTTCTCTTCACTTTACTCAGTATCATTTCATACAAGTCTTTCAAGGTTTTTCTGAAATCCTCCTGCTTATCATTTTTATAGAATAACAGCATTCCATAGCATTTATATACCATAACTTATTCAGCCATTCTACAGATAAAATTAATTCATTTATTTTCCTGTTTCTTGACATCACACACACACACACACACACAAAAGAACTGCTACAAACATTATTTTTTTTTCCACATGAGCATCTTTTTCTCTCTTTTATAATCTCTTTGGAATATAGACACTATAGAGACATTGCTGGATCTAAGGATCTGTTGTTTTATCAGCCTTTGAGCATAGTTTCAAATTATTCCCTAGAATGTCTGGATGAGTTCACACCTCCAAAAAAAATTCATTAGTGTCCCAGTTTTCCCAGATCCTCTCTAATAGTCATCTTTTTTTCCAGCTACCTTAGCCAACTTAATAAATATGTGATACCTCAAAATTGTGTTAATTTACATTTCTCTAATTACTAGTGGTTTAGTCTCCCAACAAGATTCATAAAGCCATGTTTATTTAAAGTAAATAATTAACTTTTGGAAAAAAATAGTAATTTAGAGCAATTTTATATAATTAAAAATACCATTAATTTGTTCATCTTTAAGAGGCAAAATTGCCAGTTCAAATCCTTTGATGTATTATGAAGTATTGAATGACATGTATTCTTATAAATTTGACTCATTTCTCAACATATATTTTTTTAAAAAGAGGCTTGTATCAAAAATGCTAACTGAAAAAAAAAAAAATCCCAGCTTTCTGCTTCCCTTATAATCTTGGCTTCATTGATTTTGTTTATAGAGAGGTGCCATGAAGAAAGAGATGAAAAAATTAATTAGAAACTAATCTAATTCTACAGAATGAATGGGTCAAACAACAAATCATAGCAACAATCATATTTTTTTTCATGAGAGAATGACTACAATAATATAGCAAAACTTACGGGTTGCAGCCAAAGCAGTTCTTAGTAGATCAAGTGTATCTAATAAAGATCTCATTTCTCAAATATATTGAAAACTCCATCAATACAAGTCATTCTTCAATTGATAAATGGACAAAGAAAATGAACAACAAAATTTTAGATGAACAAATCAACGCTAAATGTCGATGTATGAAGAAGTACTATTAATCATTTTTTATTAGAGAATTGCAATATAAAAAATATATAAAAAAAGAGAATTGCAATATTATATTGTGAGCTTCTTAACAGCAAAAAGTGTCTTATATCTACCTTTGTATTTCTACCACTTAGCATTGTACCTGGCACAATATAAAAGCTTAATAATATTCATTAACTATATGTCTTGACTATATTTATTATCAAATTAAAGTACCTTTCTTTCTCTTCACTTATCTGGATAGAGTCAGTGTATATCATTTATTGTGGTATGGGACTGTGGTCCTAAGTAACTCTTCTCAGTCGTACGATGATCCAAGAAAGATAATATGCTTAAGGTGGAAGCATAAATTTACCAGAATACATAATAACTTTCAAACTGACTCTTAATTCTTCTATTTCATACTGTATATTCTATTTTCAAATTAAATTAAATAAATAATAAGTAATTATTAGACATACACATATATAAAAAAAATCAATCATTAATTGATTAATTAAATAAAATATTATCTATAGCAAATAGCACTATTCTGGTGCTATTTAGGAACAGCTACTAGGGGTCAAGTCTGAAAGTTAACTTTTTGAACATAGAGTCAAGTCTGAAAGTTAACTTTTTGAACATAGAGCACCATGGCACATAATGATTCATAACATTGATTAATAGAAGTAGAGTCATAGTTTTCAGGAATAATTGAAGAGTTTCAAAGAAGTTGTTGCTCAGTTGTATCTAATTTTTCATGAACCCATTTCAACCTTTCTTGGCAAAAATACTAGAATGATTTAGTATCTCCTTTACCATGAAAAAGATAGATTTTACTTTAAAATAGGAGTATTTAATAACTTCTAGAATAGAGTGTAACAAGCATCTTTCTAAGTCTGTGAGCTTAAGCACAATACCAAGTGGTCACGTAAGGAGTAGATAAATACTTGTCATGACTTTTGGAAAAGCAATTCCTGCACTGGGTAAGAAATTAGAATAAATGACCTTTAAATTGTATTTTGTTGGAATTACAATGGTATAGCCCTTCAGCATCATTTCACTAGTGGATGAAGACAGCAATGTAAGTGGAATTACCTTACATATAGACTTTGAAAAGTGGTCATTGAAATTGACAAATGTGTTGACAAATCAAGGAAATAAACAGAGCAGACCCTGGATCAGAGCTTGAGAATGAAACATGTGTGAGTGAAACTGACTTCTGTTTAAGGATAAGAGCAGGCAGATACTAGCCTGAAACTTAATAAAAATATATTGAATATAAATTCAATTCACTAATTAAAAAAAAACAAAACAACTATTTTATTTACAGTATGCTATTAGTCACTGTGGATGCATAGTCACATAATATAGTCATTTGATTAAGAATTTTAAATTATCTTGGCATCAAATAAAGTTTACATAAAAAATGCAAGCCCACATTCACATTGAAAAAAAAAAAAGATGAAAACATTGTGTTTCTACATTATGTACTTTGTTAAGCAATCCACAGAGCA
The DNA here is from genome assembly GCF_016432865.1 of Antechinus flavipes. Classification (NCBI taxonomy): domain Eukaryota; kingdom Metazoa; phylum Chordata; class Mammalia; order Dasyuromorphia; family Dasyuridae; genus Antechinus; species Antechinus flavipes. The sequence continues at coordinate 277,331,243 of NC_067400.1, forward strand.
GGGCTATGTCTATCTGTCGACATTGTTATTGTTCAGTTGGATTTCATTTATGTCCAATTCTATGTGAAGCAATTTTGGATTTTCTAGAAAAAGATACTGGAATGGTTTCCTATTTACTTTTACAAATTATTTTACAAATGAAGGAAGTGAAGCAAACAGGCTTAAGTGACTTATCCAGAGTCACATAGCTAATAAATATTTGAGAGTGTATTTGAACTCAGAAAGATGAGTCTTCTTGACTCCTGCCCTGGCAAGCCATCTACTATGTTACTTAAATTCCATCTGTTTACCCAGCTCTCTCCCTCCTTCTCTCTTTGTCTCCCCCCACTCTCTGCCTCCTGCTTCCCCTCCCCCCTTTGTCTTTTCCTCCATACATTTCATTATTCACACATACAGATAGATTTTGGACAAATACTACATATGGACAATGATTGGAGCCCAAAATGAATGGGGGTTATCCAGTAGGCTAGATCTGCTTTTGAAAATTAAGTAGTACTAGCAATAACTGTAACATTTTTTCCTGTGAAAAAAATAAATATAACTTTAACACTGGTATTTTTCTTATAATTCTATATGACTGTCAATCATGGAATATCATAGGTTTTGAACATTGAAAATTCTGAATCACACAAAGTACAATAAATTAATTTATGCTGGATATAAATAACCTAGAGTGTAAAAATAATGATTGTGCTTAGGGAAAAAAACTGACATAAGAAATAGCATTGACATGCCTTTTAAACTGAAGCAGGAGATAGGCCAGCCATATAAAGAAAATATGGGATAGACTCTGTTATGTAACCAAAATTTTATGGTCAAAAGACCTAAACAAAAAATTACAAATGGTTTGGGAGGTCCCTTTACAAAAGATTTATGCAAGCACAAGAGCAAGAGTGACTCTGATATATATATAAAATGCTCCCTGAAATGATCACATTCCAATTGTGCTTTAAGTTGTCCATAGTATTTTTCGAGTTATCTCATTTGACTTTCTTTTAACAACCTTGAGAACTAGAGGCTCTCATTGCCATCTCGATTTTATAGATGAATAAAGTGAGTCACCTGCATATCAGAGAGTTTGCTTATGGTTGGAGGGAACATATATCTCTATGTGATTTCAGATTCACTCTAGGACCCAGAAAACACAACAGAAACTGAACTCTGAGAGTAAAGGAACATGGGGAGATGATGATAATATATATTTTTTAACTTTAATGCTTTACATAGATAGTTTGTTGTAACCATGAAAGAGCAAAATCAGATTGTGTTAGGATGAACTGAGGACAGAAATTTTAATTTTAGTTTCCAATTCTAAGTTGCTAGCATAATATCTGATATATTCATGTTTCTTAATCATTGTTTACTTGATTGTTATCTGTTGCTGACATATGCTGAGACAAGTATTTAGTCATTCAACATTACTCTGTGAGTTAGCATATTTGTGGCAGGTTTAGTGGAAAGGTGATGATAAGAAGAGGTAATGGAAATTTTATAATGTTTTCATGGTCTTTCTAACATTTCTAATGTTACTAGTTTTATTTCTTTTCTTTTTATGTTCTTTGAAAATATATGTACATGTGCAAAAAAATGTTTGTGGCAGCCCTTTTTGTAGCAGCAATAAACTGGAAACTGAATGGATGCCCATCAATTAGAGAGTGGCTGTATAAGTTACAGTATATGAATGGTATGGCATATCATTGTTCTATAAGAAACAATCAACAGGATGATTTCAGAGAGCCCTGGAGAGACTTATATGAACTGATGCTAAGTAAAATGAGCAGAACCAGGAGATCATTATACACTGCAACAACAAGACTACAAGATGATCAATTCTGATGGATGTGACTGTCTTCAACAATGAGATGATTCAAACTAATTCCAATTGTTCAGAATTAAAGAGAGCCATCTACACCCAAAGAGAAGACTATGGAAGCTGAGTGTGGACCACAATATAGCATTCATACTCTTTTTGTTGGTGTGTTTATGCATTTTGTTTTCTTTCCCAGTTTTTTTTTTTCTTCTTGATCTGATTTTTCTTGTGCAGCAAGATAACTGTATGTAGAACAATATGTATATACATACATATATTGGATTTAGCACATATTTTAATATATTTTTAAAAAGAAAGAAAAAAACAAACAAAACTGAAAATAGTATGTTTTGATCTGAATTCAATCTGTATAGTTGATTCTCTGGATGTTGATGGCATTTTCCAACAGAAGACTATTGAAATCGCCTTGGGCTACTGTATTGTTGAGAAGACCTGTACCAATCATAGTTGGTCATCACACAATTTCACTGTTACTGTATTCATGTAATTCCTAACTCTTTCTAAAATCTCTTCTTTGGTCCATTTGTTATTTAGCATTTCAATTCTCCATTTAGGTATATATATATATATATATATATATATATATAATTTCAGGGAGCATTATATATATATATATAAATCCCTGAAATTATCACAATTTCTTATGGTCTGCAAAGAACTTGTTTATATTTTATCTTTTTATATTTATTTGAAATTTCTTTGTGCTCTAATACAAAATCTAGAAGTGTACATTGATTGAAAAACATGTATACTATTCATGTCTCACATTCAAAATTGTCATACATATGTTGCTACAAATTCTCCAACAATTTGTTCAAATCTGTTTTCCTTTTACTTACTATCCTATAGACAGGTCCATTTCTGAGAGAGGAACATTAAAGTAACATACTACTATCTTGTTATTTTGTTGGAGAGATTTTTTTTTAATTCAGTTGATTGTTCTCATGCTAATCTAGATGATATATCAATGATATATCATTTGGGAACTATATATATATATATATATACATATATACACAATCTAATATATATATTTATATTTCTATATAAGAGGCAGTTGGAAGGTTCTGGGCCTAATGTTAAAGACCTAAGTTCAAGTCTAGTTTCTGATACTTAACTAGTTTTGTGACCTGTGATAAGTTATTTAGCTTTATTTGTCTTAATCCATTGGGAAAAGAACTGATTAACTAATCCAATGTATTTGCCAAGAAAAGCCCAGGGGCACATAGTCCATCAGATCACAAAGAAACAGACATTGAATAAACAACAATATTTGAATATGTATACATTATTTCATATGTCCATAACTTGTCTCCATATAGATTTAAAAATCCTTGGAAATAAGTATTCTGGATCTTGCTTATTTATATTCATCACAGCATGGCTCAGTGTCACACAACATAAATAGAACTTTAATAAATACTTTTAAAATAATGAAATAAAGAATAGTATACTATATACAGTAAAAACCTATATATAGGTTTTTAAGAACTTTATATCTATCTTTTACATGGTGTAAAAAGAGCTTTTTGCTTCAAAATTTGTGACACTTAGAGATTGAAGTTTCTTTATTGTATTATAATTTGTCTATATTAGCAAATTCATATAAAATTAAATTGAAAGAAATAATTATCTATAGGGTTTTTAATCTTATTAAAAGTATCAATTTCTTTAAAAAAAGATCATTTTTTAAAGTTTGGAAGCTAATTTCTTGCTTTGAGATTTTTGAAAACAATGGTTTGGATACTTCAAAATGTTTTTTTTTACATGCAGTTTCCTATATTCATTAGTAGTAATATCATTTTATTTTTTAAATTATTGTCTATCCATCCTTTGCTCTTTGACATTTAAAATTATTTTTTTCATAATTTCATTTTCCATTTGCATCAAGCTCAGCTAACTCCTCTGCAAAATAAATAATAAGAAAGAAAAGAAAGTTATAATTGCATCACTTACCAGAATCTATCTTCACAGTACCAACTTATCATCTGTCGTCATGCCAAATAAATCTGTTTTGAAAATAAGAAAACAATCTTAACTTCCTGTATAATCAATTATACCCTTCATTGTGGCTATTATAACTTTAAATTTTCATTTTGAATGCTTAATCATTGCAAAAATGCAGCCCTTAAAAATCTTTGTACATCTTTTAACAATTAACTGTGTAGTTAACATTTATAAAATAATCATATAAAGATATATGATAGATATTTATATATCTCTTCCTATGTCATTTTAATTGAGGTTATAGCTATACAGGCCCATTGCATGGAAATAATGTTAATAGTTGGTTAAGTTCATTCAGCCTTCACTATTCTCGAGCCATTCTGATCTCAAAATTGGAACTGTACCTGATTTGTTAGTAATTGTATCACATAGAAAAATTTCACAGCCTTTCTTAATAGTCCAGTGAAATAAAATATAAATTGATCTATGTTTTGAAAAGCATTGATGTGCTTGATGCTATCTTTTTTTAAAGCTAGATATAATATATATTCACATATTTATATAAAAGGTATATACACATGTATATAGACATAACAATGTAGATATAAATATATTCTTCTATGTGCTTATGTGTGAATTTTCGTATGTACACACATACTTAAATGAATATGTGTGTAGTCCAAAATCAGCCAAAATCCACATATCTACTTTTCTTTTCAGATAAACTGAGAATGTGAACTGGCAATTATTCAGTTTCAAAAAGAGAATTCACATAAAGTTTGTCAGAGAATCCAAGGAGCACCTATAATCAGTGCCTTCACTGAAGCTAAGAAATGTCAGGCAGAATACTTAAAGGTAAAGGGAAAGCTTTTTTTGTCAGAAAAATCCAGTGCAAGATAGATAACTACCAGTTCATACCAAAGAAAATCCAGGTACATCTAAAATTTCCAGTACTCTGTTCTTAAAAACAAGAAAAGTAAGGGTCTTTGCAAATTAAATACTTTAGTACCCAGACCCTTTTGAATATGAAGATGATCAGGGAGCTGGCAGGTCAAAGAAAAAAAAATCCCATCATCAGAAAATAAATCAATAAATAAATGAGTAAATATATAAATAAATAACTATTGATGATGAAACAACCTAAAAATCAGGCCGGGGAAAGGGAGGGAGGTGGGAAACTTGCTAATTTCAACATTAAATGGGGGGGGGAATCTTGATATATGTATATATTTCATATATATATATATATGTGTGTGTGTGTGTGTGTGTGTGTGTGTGTGTGTGTGTATGAAAGGCACTAATAAACTTTCAAGGCACTAATAAATTACCCTGCATAACAAACTGCAACCCAATGGGGAGAAATGAACTTTTATCAGAATATAGAATTCTAGATGAAAAGGAGAAAAGTCTAAAAAATTCTAGGAAAAATACATTTAAACATTTGGAAGACCTATATGATTGATGATGAAATGTTTATATTCTGATTTGAGTAGATGAAAAAACATCCCTTTTGTAACTCTAGCATCTTTACAAGTAGTGGAGGTATTTAAAAAAAAATCAGTGGATCTGAGATTGTTTCATTCAGACTTGATAATCACAAAAGAGAAAACAAAAGTGAAGGGGGAAGGAATTCTCTGGAAAAGAAGTTTCTATAACAGGAACAAATAAAGTTTGGAATCAAAATTGTATATTTCAAGTTTGTAGAAAATTTTATGATATCCCAACCTAAATAATTTACCCTTGAAAAATTTCTTTATTACCATTTTTAAAGTATTAATCACATTGGGCCAAGATTGTATGATTCCCATTGACTACTTGAATTTTCACAAAGAAGGAAGCAGATTCCCAGCATTTTATATTTGAAAAGTTCCTTGAAGGTTATCTAATCAAGTCATTTTGATAATTTTCATTGAGGTCTAGACAACTTTAAAAATGAATTTTTTGCCAAAGAGATTATACAAACTATTTTAGACCAGTGTATTGGAAGGAGTATTTATTAGAGACGAATAGACCTATCTATTTATCTGACTGTTCTACTTACTAGATTTGAAAATTTGGATAAGTCAATTTACCTCTCTATGTCTCTGTTTCTTAATCTGCAATTTAAGGATATTGAATGAGATGATGTCTAATCTCCTTTCAAATCTACTATACTATGACTTTCCAGTGCTACCCATTTTCAGAAAGAATTAATTGGAGATTTCTATAAATATAATGTTTCTTTTTTGACTGAATTTCTAATAAACTTTCCCTTTGATACTGGTGATACATTGTTTGTCAACTAGTCATTTCCTTTGAAGTAATTACTGAATGTATCAATGTCCACCACTATGAAAAACATTGTGCTGCCATAAAGGATCAAGGCAGAGGATAGAAGGATCATGAGCTCATTGATGTTCCTAACTCTCAATGGACAATAAAATCCTATGGGTATAATACTCATGGTGGTATAACTTTTCTGCTAGTTGTTTTCCTCTTATAGTTGTCATTTCTTTCTTCAGAAGAAAAACTACAGGGGGGCAGAGCCAAGATGGCAGAGAGTAGACAGTCTTTGTCACAGTTTTTCCTGGCTTCCCTAAGATCAGTACCAGGTCAAGCCTGGTTTTGAAGTAACAGAACCCATAAATTTCTAGCAGAAGATACTCTGGAAGAACTTCAGAAAAAGTGAGGTTCAATTGGGGCAGGGGCGGGAGAGGCAGCCAAGCACAGATCCCTGGGGATGGAGTGGTTTCTGCAAAACAGGGAAATCTTTCCAGAGGCTGTTAACCAAAATATGACAAATTTGGCTACTCTATCCTGATTCAGAGGCATGGAATAAGCAGACTACTGTGAAACATTCAACACAACTACAAAAGGCAAATAGCTCCTAAATCCCTGAATAACACAGGACTTGGCCACACCATCCCAGCCTGGGAAGAAAGTCAATAGTATCAATACAAGGGCAGAGTGAAACTGCGTTAGCCTGTAGAGGAAGCTTGAGACAAACTTCCCTTCATCCTAAGAGCAGACCTCAATCTTAAAAGTGAGCAAAAAAGCAAAACTACTCCTGACCATAAATAGCTTATATGGAAACAGGGAAGAATAGACTGTAAACTCTGAGTTCACTAAAGATAAAATGTCTCCAGGAGAAACTCTGAGGGATAATATGAGTTGGATTTTTCCTCACAAGGTTCTCTTGGAAGAAATAAAAAAGAATCTTTAAAAAGAGAAGAAAATGGGGAAAGGGAATGAAAACTTTACAGAAGAGTTTGGAAGAGAAAACTCTTTAAAAATAAATTTAGTAAAATGGAAAAAGCATATAATTCTTTACAAAACAGATGTGATGAAATGGAAAAAGAAACCAACTCCTTGAAAAACTGTGTTAAGTGGAAAAAAGATACAATGAACAAAATAAAAGATTTTAAAATGTAATTGGCCAAATTCAAAAGAAGATAAAAAAGCTAACTGAAGAAAATAATTCCCTAAAAATTAAATTTGAACAAAGGGAAGTGAATGGTTCATTGAGAAATCAAAAATCAGTCAAACAAAAAAAAAAAAAAAAGTAGAATAAAATATATAATACTTCATTGGAAAACTAATTGACCTGAAAATGAATCCAAGAGGGACAATCTAAGAATTATTGGACTACTTGAAAAACATATAAAACAAAGAGCCTAGACAACATCTTTCAGGAAATTATCAAGGAAAACTGCAGTAATGTTTTAGAACCAGAAGTTAAAATAGCCTTTGAAAAAAGTTCACTGAACACCTCCTGAAAAAGATCCCAAAATGAAAATTCCAAGGAATATCTTACCTAAATTTCAGAATATCATATCAAGGAGAAAGTATTTCAAGCAGCCAGAAAAAAAAATAATTAAAATAAAGAGGATCACAATCAGGATTGCCCAGAACCTAGCAGCTTCCATTTTAAAGAATTGAAGGGCCCAGAATATGATCTTTCAAAGGACAAATGAATTTTGATTGCCACTAAAAATCAATTATCCAACAAAATCAAACATTATCATTGAGGGGAAAAGATGAACATTGGATTAAATAGATGAATTTCATTTATTTCTGATGAAAAGACCAGCACTGAACAGAAAAATTTGATCTTCAAATACAGAACTCAAGAAAAGCATAAAAAAAGCACAAAAAGGAAAGAAAAAAATTATTTTAAAATTTATTTTTTTATCCCTATATAGGAAGATGTGTTTAACGCTTGAGAATAGTATCTCTGTTATAGGCTATACTTAGAAGGTGCAGTATAATTTTATTTTCTTGTGATGAAATTAAAAAAAAAAGAGGACAAAAGCTGATTTTATTGGAAGAAGAGGAAAATGGAGTTAAAATGGGTAAATTACATCTCATGAAAAAGCAAAATAGACCTATTACAATTGAGGGAATGAAGGGAGCGGGGTAAACAATGTGTGAATCTTATTCTCATATGTTTGACCTCAAAAAGAGAATATTAGACAGATTTAGTTGAAAAAACTTTTCTCACTCTATAGGGAAGTAGGAGAGGAAAAGAGAAAGGAAAAGGGAAAGTTAATAGAAGGGAGAACAGAAGTAGAAATGAAGAGAGATAAATAAGGGGAGCTGTAAAAGGAAAGGACTGTTTGAGGGAGCTGGTTGTTAGAAGTAAAATACTGGAAGGAGGGGAAAAGGAAATGGGAAAGTATAATTTGAGAGAAATAAGATGGTAGAAAATACAGAGTTGTAATGTTAACTGTGAATAAGTATGAAGTGAACTCTCCCATAAAATGGAAGCAGATAGTAGACTGAATTAAAAGCCAGAATCCTACAATATGTAGTTTACATGAAACACATTTAAAAGCAGAGTGACACATTCAGAGTACAGGTAAAAGGATGGCTCAAAATCTATTATGCTTCAGCTGAAGTTAAATTAAAAAAAAAAAAAAAGCAGGATTAGTGATCCTGATGTCAGATTAAGCAAAAGCAAAATGTGCTTTAATTAGAGGGATAAAGGAAACTATATTTTGTTAAAGGATACTATAGAAAGTTTAATAATACAAATATTAAACATATATGCACCAAGTGGTATAGATCATATTACTATAGGAGGTTAAGAGACCTGCAAGAAGAATTAGACAACAAAACTATACTAGTGGGGGATCTCAAACTTTCTCTATCAGAACACGATAAATCAAATCACAGAAGTTAAGGAGGCAAATACAATTTTAGAAAACTGGTGTGATAGACATTTAGGAAAAATTGAATGGATACAGAAAGAAATAGACTTTTTTTTCTTGGTAGTCCATGGAACCTACACAAAAATTGATCGTGGATAAGGACATAAAAACCTCAACATCAAATTCAGAAATGCAGAAATAGCAAGTGCATCTTTTTTCAGATCATGATACAATAAAATTACATGGAAAAAAGAGGCAGGGAAAGTAGACAAAACAAAAAATAATTGGAAATCAAATTATTTAATCCCAAAGAATGGAAATAACAAATTGTAGCCACAATAGATAATTTCTTCCAAGAGACTGACATAATGAGACAACATATCAAAATTTGTGGGATGCAACCAAAGTAATTCTTAGGGAAAATTTTATATCTCTAGAAGATGCTTATATGGACAAAATAGAAAATGAGATGATTAGACATACAACTTTCTAGACAAAAAACTAGAAAGAGAACAAACTAGAAATTCACAATTAAATACAAAATATGAAATTCTGAAAATAAAACAGGACATTAATAAAATTTAAAGTAATAAAACTGATAAACAAAAGAATTGGTTTTATGAAAAACTCTAACAAAATAAATAAACCTTTAGTTAATTCCATTAGAAAAAGGAAAAAAGAAAATCAAATTGCTAGTATTAAAAATAAAAAAGGGTAAAGTTTCCACCAAGGAAGAGAAAATTAGAGTAATAAATGGGAGCTATTTTGCCCAATTGTATGTCAATAAATATTATAATCAAAGAGAAATAGATGAATACTTACAAAAAATACAGATTGCCCAGATTTGTAGAAGAGGAAATACATTATTTAAGTAGTCCCATTTTAGAAAAAGAAAGGAAAAATCTCCTCATGAATTTAGATGTGAATTTTCCCAAATATTTAAGAAACAATTCTAATACTATGCCACCTATTTTTTTACAGAGGGAAAGAAGACCTACCAAATTCCTTTTATGACATAGATATGGTGCTGATATGTAACTAGGTAGGCCAAATCATAAAAAGACAATTATAGATCAATTTTCCCAATAAATATGAAAAAAATCTTAAATAAAATACTAGCAAAGAGATTACAGAAAGTCATCCCAAGATAATACACTATGACCCAGTAGGATTTAGACCAGTAATACTGGGCTGATTCTATATTAGGAAAACTATTAGCATATTTGATTATATCAATAACCAAACTAATAAAAATGATATGATTTTCTCAATAAATGCAGAAAAAGCATTTGGCAAAATACAATACTCATTCCTATAATAAACACTAGAAAGTATAGGAACAAATGAAATTTTTCATAAAATGATCAGTAGAATAAATGTAAAGCCATCAGCAAGCATTATATATAATGGGGATAAAATAGTACCCTTCCCAATAAGTTCAGGAGTGAAACAAAGTTGCCCACTATCACCATTACTATTCTGTACTGTTTTAGAAATATTAGCAATAATATTTATCAATAAGAGAATAAAAGGAAATTAAAGAAATTAGAATAGGCAATAAGGGAATCAAATCATCACTCTTTGTAAATGATATGATGGTGTACATTAGACAATCCTAGAGAATTAACAAAAAAAATGCTTGAAACAATGTACAGCTTTAGCAAATTTGCAGGACAAAATAAATCTACATGAATCATAGATTTCATTTCTATGAAATGAAAAGCATTTCTAGATTGTTACCACCTAAGTCCAACAGAAAGCAATACAAAGAGAAATTGTATTTAAAATAATTGTTGATAATATAAAATATTTGGGAGTCTACCTGCCTAGGCAAAGTCATGAAATATATAAAGACAATTACAAAATACTTTTAAAATCAGATCTAATCAGTTGGAAGAATGTCAAGTGCTCATGAGTAGGTCAAGAAAATATAATTTAAAAAAATTTCTACCTAATCAAATTATTATGTACCATACCAATAAAATCCCAAGAAATTATTTTCAGAGCTAGAAAAAATAATAATAAAATTCATCTGGAAGAACAAAAGTTGGAAAATTTCAAATAAAACTATATTAAAAAGTAGTCATCAAAATGTTTTGGTACTGGCTAAGAAATAGAGTAGTGAATGAGTGGAACAGGTTAAATTCACAAAACACAACAGTCAGTAATTATAGTAATGAAAGGTTTGATAAACACAAAAATTCCAGCTTCTGGGATAAGAACTCACTATTTGATTGTTTTAGAAATTGCTTGGAAAATTGTAATTTGTTATAGTAGAAACTAGGCAGTGATCCACAGCTAACATCCCAACAAAATAAGGTCAAAATGGGTTTATGATTTAGACATAAAGAATAACATTTTAAACAAATTAGAACAATAAAGGATACTTCTCTGCTACCTCTCTGATCAGTGGAGAAAGAAGGATTTGTGACCAAAGATAAAAATGGATAATTTTGAGCATATTAACTTAAAACTTTTTATATAAACAAAACCAATGAAGAGAATATTTGAAGGAAAGCAATAAAGTTGGGGAGAAAATTTACATCCGAGGGTTCTGATAAATGACTCATTTCTAAAATCCACAGAGAATTCACTCAAATTTATAATATAAGTCATTCTCCAATTGAGAAATGATCAAAGGATATGAACAGGTAATTTCAGATGAAGAAATTAAAACCATTTCTTGTATATGAAAGAATGTTCTAAAACACTATTAGAGAAATTCAAATTAAGAGAACTTTGAGATACCATTACACACCTCTCAGATTTGCTAAAGTGACAGTAAAAGATAATGATGAATGTTCGATGGAATGTGGGAAAAATGGGAGCCTAATACATTGTTAGTGGAGTTGTGAACTTCTTCAGCCATTCTGGAGAACAATATGTAACTATGCACAGAGGGCTATGAAACTGTGAATACCCTTTTATCCACCAGTGTCTCTACTGGACCTGTATCCCAAAAACATCATAAGAAAGGAAAAAAGACCAGTGATAAAATGGATGCAAAATAGGTGCAAAAATGTTTGTAGCAGCCCTTTTTGTAGTGACAAGGAATTGGAAACTTAGTGAATGCCTATCAGTTAGAAAATCGCTGAATAAGTTATAGTATATGAATGTTGTTGAATTATATTGTTTTACAAGAAATGATCAGCAGGATAGTTTCAGAGATGATTAGAGAGACTTAGATGAACTGATGCTAAGTGAAGTGAGTAAAACTAGGAGAACATTGTACACAACAACAGCAAGATTATAAAATTATTTGTTCTGATGAACATGGTTCTTTTCAATAGTGGGGTGATTCAGACTGGCACCCAGAGAGAGGACTGTGAAGACTGAGTGTGGATGACAGTATAGTATTTTCACTTTTTTAATGTTGTTTGCTTGCATTTTGATTTCTTTCTCATTTTTTTTCCTTTTATTCCCTCTGAAATACGTATAGAAGAATTGAATTTTTAACCATATATTGGATTACCCACCATCTGGGAGAGTTTGTGGAGGGAACAGAGGGAGAAAAAAAAATTGGAACACAACATTTTGCAAGGGTGAATGTTGAAAATGATCTATGCATATATTTTGAAAATAAAAAGCTTTATATAAAAAGTAAAACTACATCATAGCTAGGAAAGAGAATTATGTAAAGTAAGTCATTTTTCTTCATGTTACAAATTATCAAAAGGATAACATTGTTGTTGCCTGAGAAATATTTTTCCTTGTCACGTAAAAAATATTCTCTGAAAACAGAGAACTGCTCTATTTTAACTTTTGATCAAAAAAAAAGTATTTAAATAACATAGACTACCCTATGTGTTACTTTCCCCTCTGCTGCAAATTCATTTGACATTCCTTCTTCCTCATATTTGCTGTTAAAAGAAACAAGACAGAGAGAAATTTAGAAATTCCTTTCATACTCATTTATTATAAGATGCAAAAAAAAAGTTTTTAAAGATTATCTAGTGTTGTCAAATAAGGTTTATTTTTTTCATTATAAAAAAATCCCATTATTTTTACAATTAAAAAGAAAGGAATTATTAAAGGTCCTTTTAGACTAATATATAGTTGTTGGTTTTGTTTTTGTTTTTGTTTGTTTTTTGAAAAATGCATCACAGTTTCAGAAATGATCAAATTTAAACTGATTTGCTTGAAGAGTTAATGGCACATATAGGACTAGAAATATTTCCTAAGAAATTTTCAATTATATTAAGCAACTATGTTTTGTGCACCTACAATGTAGCAGACACTCCCAGGGGGAATGTTTGTTGTTGCTTTTATTTATTCTCCATTCTTGAAGAGAACTATGATATCAGGGAAGTGATATCATAACATGCATGTGGATTGAATTTGACTGAGGGAGGATTGTACAATGTCACCTACCCCACTTCTCCTCCAGGACCATCTGGGTCCAATGGCAAGCTATAGAACAGGTCAGTTGACCATGGCCCTGGATGCAATAAAGAGACTTTGGAATTTTTAACCTAAGGGCTTTAACAAGTCTGGATGACATTATTAGATCAAAGTGAGATTCTTTTGATCATTGGAATATAACTGTTTTGAAGAGAAAAAAACTTTGCAAAATGTGAAATCATGTAACTCTTTGAAGGCTATGTGATGTGATGATTAAGGAAGGCATTTAAATTATTTAAATAATGATTTAGGAAGTTAAGGAAAGGACCAATGAGGACTGAGAGATAATTATTTAAACCAGTAAACACAGTTAAACATTAAAGAGGTTAAAGAAATCTGTCTGGAACTGGGAGATGAATATAAACTGCTTGCATTTTTGTTTTTCTTCCCGGATTATTTATACCTTCTGAATTCAATTCTCCCTGTGCAACAAGAAAACTGTTTGGTTCTGCACACATATATTGTATCCAGAATATACTGTAACCTATTCAACATGTAAAGGATTGCTTGCCATCTAGGGGAGGGGATGGAGGGAGGGAGGGGAAAAATCGGAACAGAAGTGAATGCAAGGGATAATGCTGTAAAAAATTACCCTGGCATGAGTCCTATCAATAAAAAATTATTAAAAAAAAAAAAAAAGAAGTCTGGAGATGTCAGTGTTTAATGAAAGAAGTCTTGTCCAGGTAGGAAAGGTGTGACTTGTTTGGAGCTGTGTGAATAAATTAAATAGTGGGAGCAGCTGGTTGACAAAAATATTTCAATGATTAGTTTCTGCTAGGCTGAATAAAGGCCTAAACTCATTAATTCTTCTAGAGAGGAAAGCTTCTCAATTCTTGTTACTTTCTTCTGTCCTAGTTTGCTTGAGTGGGAACAGAAGACAATAGAAAGATCTATTTTGCATATTCTTTCCTACAAAGTAGTAATAGTATTTTTTTTTCTTATCACTTCCAATAGAAAGAATATCTGAGATATAATTGGATATTTTCAAAAGCTGGTGAGTGAGGAATTATCTGAGCTCATCTTCATTGTTCAGAATAAGCCAGGCACATTTATTGTGTTGTTCTTTTTTTTTTTTAATAACTTTTTATTGATAGAACTCATGCCAGGGTAATTTTTTACAGCATTATCCCTTGCATTCACTTCTGTTCCGATTTTCCCCCTCCTTCCTTCCACCCCCTCCCCCAGATGGCAAGCAGTCCTTTACATGTTAAATAGGTTACAGTATATCCTGGATACAATGTATGTGTGCAGAACCGAACAGTTTTCTTGTTGTACAGGGAGAATTGAATTCAGAAGGTATAAATAATCCGGGAAGAAAAACAAAAATGCAAGCAGTTTATATTCATTTCCCAGTGTTCTTTCTTTGGGTGTAGCTGCTTCTGCCCATCTTTGATCATTTGAAACTGAATTAGCTCTCTTTATCAAAGAGATCCACTTCCATCAGAATACATCCTCAAACAGTATCATTGTTGAGGTATATAATGATCTCCTGGTTCTGCTCATTTCACTTAGCATCAGTTCATGTAAGTCTCGCCAGTCCTCTCTGTGTTCATCCTGCTGGTCATTCCTTACAGAACAATAATATTCCATAATGTTCATATACCTCAATTTACTCAACCATTCTCCAATTGATGGGCATCCATTCATTTTCCAGCTTCTAGCCACTACAAACAGGGCTGCCACAAACATTTTGGCACATACAGGTCCCTTTCCCTTCTTTAGTATCTCTTTGGGGTATAAGCCCAGTAGAGACACTGCTGGATCAAAGGGTATGCACAGTTTGATAACTTTGTGAGCATAGTTCCAAATTGCTCTCCAGAATGGCTGGATGTGTTCACAATTCCACCAACAATGTATCAGTGTCCCTGTTTTCCCACATCCCCTCCAACATTCCACATTATCTTTCCCTGTCACTCTAGCCAATCTGACAGGTGTGTAGTGGTATCTCAGAGTTCTCTTAATTTTCATTTCTCTGATTCATAATGATTTGGAGCATATTTTCATATGTCTATAATTATTTCAATTTCTTCATCTGAGAATTGTCTGTTCATATCCTTTGACCATTTATCAATTGGAGAATGGTTTGATTTCTTATAAATTCGAGTCAATTCTCTATATATTTTGGAAATGAGGCCTTCAAATATTACCTCAGATATTAGCTGTGTAATTGCAGGCAAATCATGTTCAGTTTTCTCATCTGTAAAATAGGGATAAACATGTCACCTACATCCCAGGGTTATTATGAGCATCAAGTAAAATAAAATACATAAAGCATTTCGCACAGAATCTTTCATAGAGCAGATGCTATGTAAATTGTTATTATTATTATTAAGTAATATAAAATTATCAAAATTACTTATGACTGAAAAAGAAGGTGACATAGTTGTTGACATAATTAACATGAAAGACAATAGAAGGGCAACATGAATGGCATTTCCAATGTATTAAGATCACAAGTAGAAGGCCTCCATGTCATTCACTAAATCTTTCATGAGTAATTTATGTAAAAACTACAGAAAGTGTAGTACAAGTCTAAAACCACTGGAAATGTAGTTTGAGGAATTAGATCCAAATCTTTCTTCTATGATTAAATGGACATTTCTTCTATCACTCATTGGACAAGTCATTAACCTTCTTTATGCCTTAGTTTTCTCATATGTAAAATGTCAGGGGTTGAATGAGCTGTCTTATAGGATTTTATATGAAAATTCAAGATGTTGAGATAGGTATGATTTCATGTATCTCTGAATTAAAAACTGCTTCTCTCATTGACCTTTTTTTTTTTAAACCCTAGGAGCTTCATTCAATTATGTATACAACCCTATTCTAGTGCTTATTGCTTTTAAATAAATAATCCCCAAATCATTCTTCCAAATTTTCTCTGTGATTTCGATGCTAAGATGACAAGTCTTTCTTTTCTGACCATCATCCTTAGGAACTTCAATTATTATTTTAGAAATCCTTATAAGAAACATTTCCATTTCTTGACTGCATTTTCCAGCTTTGCTTTAAGTGTTACACTGACATGTTCCCAAATTATGCCTTATTATCTCTTAAAATTTAGTACCTCCAACATACATAACTTTGAATTTTCACTCTGCAATCACAGCTATATATATAATCCCTCTTTTCCCCCCTCCCATACCTATCCATTCACATTATTCCTATTCTTTACCCTTTAAAACTGTTTCAAAATCTAACCATATTGGGACTATTCCAAGAGATTCAGAAACTCTTCCAGTTTGGTTTGGCTATTGAGGTCATGAACTGTGTGGAGAATCTTGGATTGGTTATAGGAAATTTCTGGGAAGATAAAACAGGAAATTGTACCTGAGAGTTGAATATCAAGATGTCTGCAACTGGAAACCATGTATAACATGGATTGTTAAACACGGAATCAAATTTGTGCTTCCTTGCCCTCAAAGACTCAAATGAAACTGCAGCTGCCCTGTTAAGTAAAGCATTAAAAATGGGGCTAGACCTGATAATTGTGGAAATACGTGTAGAAGAACTGCACATACTTTAATATATATTAGATTACCTGCTGTCTAGGGGAGGGAGTGGTGGGGAAGGGACAGAAAAAAATTGGAACATGAGGTTTTGCAGGAGTGAATGTTGAAAATTATTTATGCATATATTTTGAAAATAAAAATCTTTAAAAGAAAAAGATGAGGCTAGAATAACTTGTCCCTTTTCCACCTATAATTTCAGTTCTTTCCTTTGCCATCATTCTTCTATTGTCATAGAAAAAATATATTGTCACTTACCTTTGAGTGTTTTATGGGGCTGTTAGAAAAGTCTGTAGCTAACTCGTTCCAAAATAATATGGGACACCAGTACAAGCACTGAACACAAAAACCAAAACAAACAAACAAACAAAAACCAGCTGGACAAAAGGCTATCTTTGAGAACAGCTGAACTAGACTGGTTAATGCTGTCTGTTATTTTTTTCTCTGCCAGCCCAAGATGACAGATAAGCAAAAGAAGTAAGAGGTCAGCAAAAATGAATAATGAAAACCATTTCATGTTTCCCTAGACTAGAGATATAGCTTAAGCTCAGACCTTAGAAAGAAAGAAGAGTTCTTTCATTCCCAAGTTCTTCTGTTTTAACTCCTTTCTATACTCATTGCTATATTTCTAGGCTGCTACTTGGAACTCAAGCTGTTTACTCTTCTCTGGTTGATTTTTTGCTATTTCATTCTTGGAATTTCAATGATTTTAAAATTTTATTTTAACTATTCCCAAATCAGATTGTCTTTTTGCTGAGGTAACCCACAATGTAGGAAATGGTTTGGTTGATATGATTTTGTTCCATTTTATTGTTATGAACTGAAATGACTTGTCTAATAATTATTCCAAAAAATGAACTGTTCATTCTCAAGTTAATTAATTTTATCTTTAGTGGATGTTGTCTATAAGCTTTTCTGGAAAAAACTGTCTCCTTCTTCTTCTGATCTTTATGTGATGTTCACAAGAAAATATTGCTATTTAAAAGTCTGTTGCTAAGTTTTATTGATGTGCTATGAATGAATGGAGAAATTCTGAATGCACCCTGCTTGTATAATTATTTGCTGCATGTTGATGCATGTGCAAAAATAGAATTCTTTTCATGATTTGAGTTCATGACTTGCACTGATATTGTTTTACATAGTTATTTGATGTTTCTATAATATTTATTAATCTCATAGAATTTTCCTTGCTATAATTTGGTTGTATGGGTAATTTTTATCCATTTTGTTGATTATATCAATACTTAACTATATCTTAAAAATAATAGTTGTTGAAAAGATTGAATTGTATTGCCTCATGTTAGAGTGTGTGTGTGTATGTGTGTGTATGTATGTATGTGTCTATCTCTCTGCCTCTCTGTCTCTAGGTCTATATGTGGCAGTGAAAATTGGAGAGGATTATTCAGAGTATACCCAAGGAATAAAAGTAAAACTGTGTGTATGGGTGTGTGTGTGTGTGTGTGTGTGTGTGTATGTGTATGTGTGTGAGTGTGTGTGTGTGTTATGTGTTCCTTTTGTATGTTGTACATTTAAGTGAAGATTGGAAGATTATAGAATTAAACATATTAACATAAAATAGATTAGACAACTTTATCCATTTTACCCATTCTTCCTTCACTTTATTCTATAAATAACTTTGATCATGTGTTCTGAAACTTTAGTGATTCATCAACCTATAATAATATATTTCTCTGAAATTCATCTGTCCTCAAATTCTCATTTCTTAGAAATGTTCCTGTTCAAGGTTGACTCCTGTTCAAGGTTATTTAAAGAAGAAAATCAAAACTGTTGGGATCAATTTATTTTACTACAAATTTATTTTAGACAAGATCAATTGGAACCTTAAGCTACTATTCATTGGTTTTCCTCTGCTTTAACTGTCCTCTCTCTTATTTCCAAATTTCTCTTCCAAAACTTTTTGTCTCTTTTCTCCCTGCAATCCAACCTCCTGCTCCCCAAATAATTAAAACTCTTACTTCATTGAAGATAATGGCATTATATCAAGTGATTTCCCCAGTGTTCCTTTATTTAACAAAAAAAAAAAAAAAAAAGCATCATCACTCACTCTTCATAATCTTTCATTCAATCAAGTTATTCTCTCCACCTGTGGTTTTGATTTCATTGCTTCTCAATTTTTTCATGATCTTCTCATTACATTCTTTTATTTAAAATTCTTCCATTTTTCTGGCTCCTGTCTATTACAGCACACTTTCTAAGGATTTCTCCAATTCTAAAAGTAAAATTAAATTAAAAATAAGAAAGGAAATCACCTTCCTTGACTCTTCTATTCCAATGAAATATTTTTCCATCTATCTTCATCTCTAAATTACAACAAATTCATTTACTTCTTGAATATCTACTATTTAGCTCTTCACAGTATGCTCAATGCTTTGCATTCTGACTCTTTTCCCCCATTACATCTGCTAAAAACAACTTTCTCAAAGTTTACAAATGAACCACCAATCATATATAGTATTGTTTCTTTCACCATTCATTCTTTATTTCTCTACCACTTCAGACAAAATTGCTTACTTCTTCCTGGTGAATATCCTTTCCTCTTTTGGCTTCACATGCCACATTCTATAATCATTGTTCTATATACTTTCTTATCTGTTAATGTAAGTGTTCTTTATAAGGATCAATTTTTAAAAATATTTTTTCTATGCTCTTTTCTTTATCAATATAATTTACTCCCATAATTTCAATTACTAAATTCATTCAAACATATATTTATAGTTCATACTTTTGAACTATACACATCCAAATAATATTTCCAGAATTGTATGTTATCTTTTCTTTATATCCCACTATTATTTCAAATGAAATATTTAAAAATATTTTTTCTTAAATGACTTGTTCAATATAATTTTAATACTTAACTTTGTGGTAGAATGTTGTGATCTTTTTCTTCTCAAAGAGCAGCCAGGTGATAACAGATCTTTTATTATCTCCAATATAGCCCGGTTAGCTTAGAGGCCTATCTCTCTGCTTGGTTCCAAGAGCTCTTGCCGCTTTGTCCTTTGCTTCTGCCTCTGCTTTCTTCAGCCTCCAGAGCCAGCACCAAGTTGAATCTGTCTTGCCTTGAAGAGAGGGCTTCTGGCGTAATTCTGCTGAAATCCCGACTTGTAGCATCTTCACTCTGAAGAACTCCTTCGACTGGCCCATTGGCCTATTTATGCTCCTTCCAGAGAGAGGGATTATGGGTTTTCTCCCATAGTGCTCTCTGGCCCAAAGAGCTTCAAGGGAGGTATGAACTCATTGAACTCCAATGAGTAAAGGTGTGAACACAAGCCTTGTATTGATTAGTTCTACTTAGTACCTAGTTTCAGGTTCTGGCCAAAACATCTTCTTGTAAGATTAGATCAACTCTAATTAGTTAGCAGTTAGTAAGGATTCCAACATCTCCCCCTTTCTTTTGTTTTAAAACATAGGGGGTTTCTGAGGGGGTACACATAAATCCATCAATATGGGCCAGAACTTTGTAACAGATATACATGGTATACATAAATCCATCAATATGGGAGGCATTATACATAATTTACATAAGCACATAGCAATATAACACAGGCTAGTAGTAATGTAACAACATAAATCAACCTGAAAATTTACACATGTCCATAAGTCCTAGAAATAGTCCATAAGCAATCCATTGTCCATGAGTTCATGTGCCAGGAATCTAATAATTCCTGTAAGTTCTGAAGTACTGCAAAAAGTCTCATCAACAATTTTTCATCTCAGGGAACCCAATGATTTCTGAAGATTTTAAGAATCCTTTTGACAGTCTCATTGTCAGCCATCTGATTCTTTCTTCATCTGTGGAAATATAAGCAGATCCTCTTCCCCAAGCAGTTAATCTAATTCCCTTCTATTTACCAAGTTTGGGATTTCTCCTCATCATCTGGTAATTACATTGGAGTTGTTTGCATTGGATATTGTCTTGTTGTCTTAAAAGGCCTGTATTCTTCCCAACTGTAATCCTGATTGCTTTTCTGTTGGTTGATGACATCAGAGTTCTGAATTTTTAAAGTCTCTCTGGGTGTAACCTCAGCTGCTATCATGCCCCACCTGTCCTTTGATTGATACTTTGGAGCTGGGCCTTGCTTCTCATTCTTCTGGGTCAATATACATTTAGAAGCCCAGTGAAAGCCTTGGTTACATTTTGGACATGGGGTTTTGGGTTTTCTCTCACCCTGTCTTCTCACTTTATCTCCATTTCTACATTGGGCTCTTAGATGTCCAATTTTTCCGCACTGAAAACATCGACGAGTTTCTCTATAATTCCTTTGTCAAGAAGGACCTTGTCTTTCCATGTTCATCATAGTTTGGGCATAATAAGCATTTGTGCCCACTGTGGCACAGCGTCTTATGATCTCCTCCAAAGGAGCATCTTTGTTTAGCCCTCATATAATTCTTTTGCAAACCTCATTGGCATTTTCCTTAGCCAAATGTCTAGTCATTATTTCTGTTGCTGCATTATCTCCAATGGTTCTTATTACAGCTGTTTGTAAACGTCCCACAAAATCTGCAAAAGCTTCATTGGGACCTTGCTCTATTTTTGTGAAAGCATTATTTCCATCTTTCTGTCCAGGGAGAGAATTCCAAGCTTTTATTGCAGCCTTAGAAATTTGCTCATATACTGTTATGGGATAATAAATCTGTTCTGAGCTCTCTGCATACTGACCTTGACCAGCTAGTTGGTCAAAAGTGATTTGTCCTGTTTGCCTATTATGTTGGGCTTGAATCCTACATAATTCATGAAACTCTGAAAGCCACAATAAATTTTGTCCCTGTTCTAGACATGTTTTAGTGATGGATTTCCAGTCATTCGGGGTTAAGATTTCATAAGACAAATTATCCAGTAACATCTTCACATAAGATGATGTAGCCCCATAAAGAGTGCAACCCTTTTTTCAAATCTTTAATTTTTTCCAAATTAAAAGGAGTGTATTTTCTCTCTTTTTGACCTGAGGAGTTGAGCTCTTCAATCACAGGATATGGATTTATAAAATCAGATATATCTTCTCCTTCATTTTTTGCTTTAATTAATGCTTTTTCTAATCTCGTCAAATTCTGCTTTACAGGAGAAGCTGACTGTGTTTCTGTCTCTCTCCCTTCCCCTTGTTCCAGCCATGAAGGGTTAATTGCAGGGGGAGGGTCATGAGATGTGGAATCACCTAATTCCTCCTGCTGTGAAGTATCATACTCAGAATTGTAATTAACTCCATTCTCATCTGATTCGTCCTCCTTTTCACCTAGTAAAGTTGGCAATTCTTCCTCCTGTACTTTCCTTTTCATCATTCTATCACTTAAATAACTTCTTATAGCCAATTGTATTACATTATATGTATTAATTATTGAATTAGGCCCATTTTTATCATAGAATTGACAAAGATCCTCTCCAACCAATTTCCATTCATTTAGATCTAATTCCTTATCAAGAGAGAAACAAGGACATATGTCCTTTACAGTTTGTAAAAATTCAGTGATTTGCTGTAAACTTATAATTAAACCTTGGCTTTCCATAATTTTGACAATGCTCTCTAAACATTTTCCTTGAACAGAAACAGGCTGTTTTCTAAATATCTGTCCCATCTTAGCTGAAATTCTACTTTAACTCTTTTAACAAAATTTCTTTGTTGCACTCACCCTAATTTCTGGGTTGAAGAGTCTTTTCCACTGGATCAGGATCAGAGGCTTTTCCACTTGAATCAGGATCGTAGCTTTTCCACTGAAATCCACTGAAGGGGTCTGTCAGCCCTACGTTGGGCGCCAAAATGTAAGAGTTCAAATGTTGGGTTCTTGTTCTTCTTTAAAATATTATAAAAGTTCTCTCTGGATGCCTTCCCTGGAATCAGGATTTTGTCGGTCCCTGTTCGGGCGCCAAAAATGTGGTGAGTTCAAATGTTGAAGTTCTTGTTCTTCTCAAAACACAGCCGGTTTAGCTTAGAGCCCTCCGAATGTCTCCAAATCCAAAGGTTCTGGAATTGTATGTTATCTTTTCTTTATATCCCACTATTATTTCAAATGAAATATTTAAAAATATTTTTTCTTAAATGACTTGTTCAATATAATTTTAATACTTAACTTTGTGGTAGAACATTTTGTTTAGTTTTCTAATTTTGGTTTTACTGAGCTTTATGATTTTAATACTTGAGATATTATTTCTACCTATTCTATCTTTTTAAAAAATTTGCTTTGTCATCACTATAATCCAAGGCCTCTGGACCACAGAAATAGCATACCAGTTACCATATGCCTGAACAATACAAATAGCATCATATGAGAAGCAGTGACAGGTATTTGATAGATTACCAGATGCTAGTTTAGGAACCAAGAAGAAATTCGAATTGCACCTCATACTACCTATCCATTCGTGTGCAAATCATTTCTCTAGGCCTCAGTTTTCCCATCTGTAAATTATCTGAAAATTATTAATGTCTCTTCAAATTCTAAAATCAATGCTTCTCTAATAAGTTTTATCTCTTCTACTCTCTAGAAAGTCCAATTTATCCTCTATGCCCATGTCAGAATGTAGAACTGGTCATCTCATTTCATCTACAAAGACTCCCTTTAATAATATCATTCATTATTTTCTATTTCTTTTTTATTATTTTATTGTTTCCCAATTATACATCATTTTTACAAGATTTTAGGTTCCAATTTTTTTCTTTCCCTCCTCTTTTTTTCTGAAGATAATAGGTGGTTTGATATAATTTATACATGTTATCATGCAAAACATATCTGCATATTGAAAGAAGAAACAGATAAAAAGAAAAAAAAACATGAAAAGATATAAAGTAAGTGAAAAATGTATGCTTTGATTTGTATTCAGAGTTTATTGGTTGTTTATTTGGATATGAATAGGATTTTTTCTAAAAAGTTTTTTATATCTGTCTTCAATCATTGTGCTGCTAAGAGCTGAATCATTCATAGATGATCATCACACAATGTTACTGACACTGTATACAAAGTTGTACTGGTTCTGCTCATTTCATTTTGCATCAGTTCATGCAAGTCTTTCAGTTTTTATTTTTCCTGACATTGCCTGTTCTTCACTTCTTATTGCATAATAATATTTCATTATATTCATACATCACAGTTTGTTTGACCATTCCCCCATTTATAAGCATCCCCCCCACTTTCCAATATTTTTGTCAACATAAAAAAACTTCTATAAATATTTTTGCTCATATAGATCATTTTCACTTATTTTTAAAATCTCTTTAAGATATAGGCCTAATTATGGTTTTGTTGAATCAAAGCATAGTATGTCCTTTGGGCATAGTTCAAAATTGCTTTCCAGAATGGTTGGATCAGTTCACAACTTCACCAACAATATATTAGTGTCCCAATTTCTCCACCTTCTTTCTAACATTTTATCACTTTCTTTTCTTTTCTTTTTTTTGGTCATATTTGCCAAATTGTTAAGTTTTAGGTGGTACCTTAAAGCTGTTTTAATTTGAATTTAAATAGTCAATAGTGATTTAGAGCATTTTTTCAGAGCTTTTTTGTCTTTACACAAAAACTGCATTTTTATAAAGTTTGATCACATATCAATCAAAGAATTATAATTTTGATTCAATTAACTATATTTTTATGAGAACTTTATCAGAGACATTTGCTATAAATATTTCCCCAACTTTCTGCTTATCTTTTAATTTTGGTTGCATTGGTTTTATTTATACAAAATCTTTGTAATTTAATATAACCAAATTATCTACTTTGCATTTTGTTTTGCTTTCTATCTCTTATTTGGTTATAAATTTTTACTTTCCCCATAGATATGACAAGTAGATTATTCCTTCTTTTTCTGTTTGATTATGGTGTCAACATTTTTGTCTAAATCACCATATATATATATAATATATATATATATATATATATATATATATATATATAATATTTGGTACACAGTGTGAGATAATAGTTTGTCTCCTGTTATTTCAGTTTCCCCAAAGTTTTTTTTTTCTAGACTCTTTGGGTTTCTCAACCACAATATTTCTTTGTTCATTACCTACTGTGTCTTTTGTATTAAATTTATTGCACTGATCCATTCTATTTCTTAACCAGCAGCAAGTAGTTTTGATGAATACTACTTTGTAATATAGTTTAAGATCTAGTGTGTGTGTGTGTGTGTATTTGACTTATTATTCTTGAAATGCTTTTATGGATTTAGATAATCAAAATGTATCAACTTTGGAAGATCTTTCAAGGATTATATAGATAAGTTATCTATTAAGTATAATTTACCATGCAAATTCACTAAATGCTAATTAAGCCTTTTCTTGGAATACTATTGTAAGGGGCATATGAACACTGCACATTCTTTTTTGTTTTTCTCAAAAAATCATGTTTTGGTGTATGAGCACATACATATGTATATAAAATATATGTATGTGTATATGTATATCTACATATATATACCCACAGACATCAGTACACGTCTTAAATTTACATTATTATTACTAGTTTTATTATCTTATTACAAGAATTAAATTTAACCCCTACTCAACATATTAAATGTTGAAGATTGTTATGTTCCATTCAAGGTTAAATATTTCTGAGTCCTTAAAACAATCTTTTAAGAGCCAGGTCTCTTTGTCAGCTAATAATAATGATCAACTTCCAAGAGAAGCACAAAAAAGACACTCAATGTATGAAAGGGAAAAAGTGAATGAATGAAGGAAATGTTATAGATGGGAAATTTCTAAGAAAGGGAAACTTAAAAGAGGAATGCAAATTTTCAAACTTGGAAAGTTTATTGAAAGGATGGTCATGTTGTTACCTGAAATTGAAAAGTTTAGGGGGATACTATGAATTTTTGGGAAAATGATGTTCAAAGACATCAACAGAAATCTTAATACATATGACTGATTATCTATTGGAATAGAACCATTAAAGATGTGATTTCTTTTACTGTATTGAATCAATTTTTATAATTAACTAAAAAAAAAACAGATCTTAAATTCTCTGTACTTTCTCAATCAGTTGTTTAAAGATGTGATATTTTATAAATAATCCTTCCTAGAATAGATATGCCCATATCAGATTTCCACTTAGGATGCCTTTAATTTATGTATATTTCACTTTCATAAAACATGTATAAGAAAACACACAAATGAATATAAAGTTACTGATTTTCTTTCATTCGTCTTTATGGTATATTAATATTTTCCATTTTGGGGATATATTGACTTTCTTGAGTGATCTGCTAATAATACATCATCAATTGAAGATCCTTGTGTCTAGGCATATATTTTCTTAATATGTTTCCATTCTCAATTTCAAGTTCTTAATTGCTTCTATATTTTCAAATAGAACTTTGGGAAATGTGGCAATAGGATGAAAATATGATCATTTTTCTGATTTATGTGATTTTTTCCTTCATAGAACACATATAAAATATATACTCATCTCACAGTTTCATGTTTTATATCTTCACTAGTACATTTGTTTCCTACATATATTATGTTTTAAAAATGGGAATAAATTAATGCTTGCCCATACTAATATGTTCATAAGTTTATCATAATACCTAATTCCAAAGTTACTAAAACTAATTTTTTTTAAATGGTATTAAATAATATGCTTAAAAAGTTCTTTGGGAAAACAAAATAGAAATAACAAGCACACAGCTCTTTTTATGCCACTGTTTCTCTCAATTTAATTAAATACTAATAGATATTTCTGATGCGTAATATAGTGTTTTAACTATAACACAAGCATAAGTTTTAGGTTAAGTTAAACTAGATGATAAATAAATAAATTTTGATATGCCCTCATTTAGAGCAGAATTTTTATTATTGTACCATTATGCAACTGTAGTGTTAGGGACTCAATGTTTTATTTTTAATTAATGATTCACAGGCATTTTTATCACATCAGTAAGATACAATAAATACCCATTGACAAATAGAAAAATAGATATATTATGTGTACACAAACACACACACACATCTGTGTGTATACATATGTGTGGGTGCATCTCACACAACATATTTTTTCACTTGCTAAGCAGCTTCTTTATAAGACCTCATTTGAGCCTTTCTGTTTACCCTTTGTAGATAGACAACAATAGAATTTGGTCTAGGGAAGAAGTTGATGATAAATTAAATATTATCAATACTATATTGTGGCATTGTTTTATTACTTTTTTAATGCCTGGTTTCCTTACCACCAAAGAAATAAAATATTTCCTATGCATTTTATCTGCTATTCGCTTAGTGGAAAACTGTGACCTCCATTTATTTCTTTGAAAATCTTTACCTGGCAAGAAATGCCATGCTATCTTTTGCTTGAGTCCCAGAGGTTAGATCAGGGTAAGAGAATATTGGATAAATTATAGAAAATGTTTTCAAAAAAGTCTTAGTGGTACTTAGAATGTTGCTTTCTTCAAACCCTTCTGACCTGATAACCTGATAATGTCAGATAAAAGTTCTTAATTCAGGGTTGAAAAATCTACTTATTCATTATGTTTTTAGCTGCAATGCACTCTGCAAACAAAAATATCAGTACTTGTGTTTAAGGGAGGCCACATTTTCAAAATTTACTTTAATACTTGCCATCTATATATCTAAGAACCCAAAGAAATTGAAGTGATTTATACAAGAACATAGACTAGTTATTGTAAAAGCTAGAACTAGAATCTAGGCTTATGTACTCTTTCAGATCAATAAACAACTTTCTTTAAAATATTCTAAAATTCATTCCCCCACCTCACTCCACCCCTATACACACCCAATAATACTATAGATAGGTATCATGGTGGAGAAAACTCTGATCTTGGAATCAATAAATCTGAAGTCCAAAAATGACCTCAGTTTGTAAATAGCTAAGTGGCAATTGACAAATCACTGAAAAAGGAATGTAAAGGGTCCTTATAAATAAGCATCACAGAAATTATGATGATTAATGACATAGCAGCAAAAAATCACTTATTTAAAGCAAAGAGCAACCAATTGTTTCACTGGAGAAAGACTAGATGCTATCATTCAATGGTTTTTGACCTTTGCTTACCTTTGAACCAACTGTTCATAGTGTTTTCTTGCCTAATACTGGTGTGATTTACCATTTCCTTCTCCAGGAAGGCTGTTTCTCATGGTCATATACTTCAGAAGTACTTGAGGTAATATAGGAAGCTTTTTTTTTTTCCTGACTCCAGATCCAGGGCTCTATCCACTGTGTCATCTACCTGCCCCAAAAGACTAGAGTAGTATAAAAGGAAGGAAAACAAAAATCCTTCCACTTCTTGTTATTATTTTCGATAATTTTTGGAACACAAGTATAATTGAGAGTTTCATCAATAAGGTCTAGAACTAATTTTCTTTTGAGAATACTCAGATTTATTTTCCCTAATAGGTTACACCAAACATAGACAATATTTCCTGACAGGTTCCTGCCCAGCATGTATTAGCTTTGTGAGTTTATTTATGACAACAAAGTCTCTTCAAAGAGGTTTTTTTTTTTCCCTATCTCAAATCATACCCCATTTTTGCCGAGCTGATGGGTATGATCAATTTGTGAGCCATATGTGGGTTCCAATTGAATCTTTATCAAAAGGAGGAATTTAGAGCTGATTACTGACAAAGTCTGGGGGAAAAAAAAAACAGTATTGTCAGATTGTACTGTTTGTGCAAGATTTGTCAATTTTTCAATAATGTAGCAATAATAATGTTATTTCAGTATATTATTTTCACCAAAAAATTACATAATCCTAATTCCATAAAATGAAATAATGGGAAAAGGTTAATACACATATTTTGAAAAAGAAAAGATATTATTTTAATCAGACTCTCAGAAGTGTCAAGAACAAGTAAACTTTTTTATGTTCTCTTTGCTCCCTAGTCAATCTTTTTTGGCAAAAGTGTTACTGAAAGAAAATGATCAAGAAAAAAAAAAAAAAAGACCACGTAATGTCCTATGTCAAATATGTAAAATGTTTGTTTTGTTCTTTGTTCAAAATAAATTTATTTTGGCACCTTTAGTTGTTTTTTTTTTAATTTGAAAAATTCTCTTCTTAGTTTTCATCTTTTTCTCACACACAGAGAGGGCAAGCAATGATTTAAATTATACACATGAAGTCATGCAAAACATACTTTTATATTAGCTATATCACAATAAAAAAGAAAAAAGCAAGAAAACCATGGCTTAATATGCATTCCAAATTCATCATTTCTCTCTCTGGAGATTGATAGCATTTTTTTCATGATGGCTTCTTTGGAATTGTCTTGGATCATCATATTGATCAGAAGAGCAAAGTCTTTCACAGTCAATTATAATTACCATATTGCTGTGGTTGTGCACAATGATTTGCTGATTCTTCTCACTTCACTTTGCAATAGTTCACATAGAACTTGACACTTTTTTCTGAAATTCCCCCCGTTATTTCTTATGGCACAGTATTAGTTGATCACAATTATATCTCAACTGATGAGGATGTCATCAATTTCAACTTTTGACACCATAAAAAGAGCTGCTAGTTTTTACACTTGAAAGTTATTTTACTTTCTTTTGTTTTGTTTTGGTTTTTTTGGGGGGGTAAGGGGGTAAGTGGGGGGGATATAGATCTAGTTAAAAGCATAGTTTGGTCAAAATGTCTACATAGTTTTTTAGAGTTTTAGATCCAAAGAGATACTAAAGAAGGGAAAGGAACCTGTATGTGCCAAAATATTTGTGGCAGCCCTGTTTGTAGTGGCTAGAAGCTGGAAAATGAATGGATTCCCGTCAATTGGAGAATGGTTGAGTAAATTGTTGTATATGAACGTTATGGAATATTATTGTTCTGGAAGAAATGATCAGCAGGATGAATATAGAGAGGACTGGCAAGACTTACATGAACTGATGCTAAGTGAAATGAGCAGAACCAGGACATCATTATATACCTCAACAATGATACTGTATGAGGATGTATTCTGATGGAAGTGGATCTCTTTGATAAAGAGAGCTAATTCAGTTTCAACTGATTAAGGATGGACAAAAGCAGCTACACCCAAAGAAAGAACACTGGGAAATGAATATAAACTGCTTGCATTTTTGTTTTTCTTCCTGGGTTATTTATACCTTCTGAATCCAATTCTCCCTGTGCAACAAGAGAACTGTTCGGTTCTGCACAGATATATTGTATCTAATTTATGTTTTAACCTATTCAACATGTAAAGGACTGCTTGCCATCTGGGGGAGGGGGTGAAGGGAGGGAAGGGAAAAATCAGAACAGAAGTGAGTGCAAGGGATAATGTAAAAAAATGACCCTGGCATGGGTACTGTCAATAAAAAGTTACTTTAAAAAAAAAAAAAGAGTTTTAGAGTTTTTCGACTTCCAAATTTTTCTCAAGGACACTTGGATCAGTTTATAATTTCAGCAGCAAGCTATTAATATACCTATTTTCCCTCTTGCCCTCTAGCATTTGTCAATTTTGATAGGGATGAAGTAATATCTCAGATATCTTTTCATTTTGTCTTTCTGCAATCATTTTAGAGTATTTGTCCATATCAGTATAGATAACTTTGATTTTCCTTTTCTTCTGAAAATTGCTTGTTCACATCATTTGTTCATTTATGAATTGGAGAATGGTCCTTAGTTTTGTTTTTTTTTTTTTAAAGAAATTCCTTATATATTTAAAAAATAAGAACTTTTTCAGAGAAATTTGTTGTAAATTTCTTCTTGATATTGCTTCATCGTCTATGGTATCTTTTAGGACAATGTAGTTGCCACAATTATAGCTTTAAATTAAGTCTATTTTTGCTCTTGCTTTACCTAAGATGAGGATTATTATTCCTACCTTTTTTGCTTCAATTGAATCATAATAGATTTTATTTCAACCCTTTATTGTGTGTGTGTGTTTTTTTTTTTTCTCTATTTTAAGTATGTCTCTTGTAAACAACATAGTGCTATGTTCTGGTTTCTGATCCACTTTGCTTTTCGCTTCCATTATGTGGTGAGCTCATTGCATTCACATTCACAGTTATGCCTACTTTTTATTTTCCTTCATCCTATTTTCTTCTGTTCATCCTACTTTTTCTCTCTTTTTAATTAAATCCTATCCTTCCTCAAAAGTCTGTTTTGCTTCGGGGCACTACTTCCCTGAACTCATGCTTCCTTTTTTATTCCCTCCATAGCTCTTTTCCTCTTACCTTTCTATTTTGTTACTGGATAAGCTTGAGTTCCCGCTCCTCCCTCCTTCTCTCTCTGCCTGACTCTGTTTCCTGTCTCTGTCTCTGTCTCTGTCTCTGTCTCTGTCTCTCTCTCTCTCTCTCTCTCTCTCTCTCTGTCTCTCTGTCTCTCTCTCTGTCTCTCTCTCTTTCTCTCTTTCTCTCTGTCTCAGTCTCTGTCTTTCTGTGTCTCTCTATTTCTTTCTCTGTCTCTCTCTCTCTTTGTGTTTTTCTCTACTTGTATTCTTCCCTCTTTCAAACAATTCTTAAAAGAATGAGATTTAAGAATTCCCTACTCTCTCACCCTATCTTTTTTTCTCTCTGTGTCTCTCTTTGTCTCTCTGTCTCTCTGTCTCTCTCTCTCTCTCTCTTTTTCTCTACTTGTATTCTTCCCTCTTTCAAACAATTCCAAAAAGCATGAGATTTAAGAATTCCCTACTCCCTCTCCCTATCTTTCTGTACTATTTTCTTCCTTATCACATTAAATAATTATGTAAGAACATTCCCTCCCATTCTATCTCTCCTTTCCCCCTTCTCCTAGTACATTCCTCTTTTTACCAATTTATTTTTGAGATCATCCCAACAAAGTCCACATTTTGTCCTCTTTTTATATATATTCCTTCTAAACATCTTAATAATGATACAGTTCTCCTTTCCTTTCCCATCCCCTCTCTTAGATGGCAAGTAATCCAATATATATTAAACATGTGCAATTTATATCAGATCAAAAAAAGAAAAAGAATGAGAAATAAAACAAAATGAAAGCAAACAAAAAAAAGTGAAAATACTATGTTGTGATGCACCCTCAGTCCTTACAGTTTGCTCTTTAGCTGCAAATGGCTTTCTATCAAAAGGCAATTATAACTGACTTGAATTATCTTGCTGGTGAAAAGATATAATAATATATTATATAAATATAATGTATGTATTATATATGCATATATACATAAATAATACATGTATTGTGAGGCAAGAGACAGAGAGAGAGAAGGGGGAAAGAGAAATTCTATGTATTAAGTACATTCATGTAGAAGTGTGTATACGCATGTAAGTATATGAGAGTAAGAGTAGACATACATATACAGAATGGCATGAAGAAGGTTTGTTTAACAAGAAAACATATTTCCTAATAGTTTATTTCTATCTTTTGTTATAAATTACTACTTACCAATTCATAACTTGGCTCCTCTCTCCCCTCCATTTTCTATTAGTCAGAGACCCCATCCGAGAGGTCAAAGAACAGTGTTGTTGCTGTTCAGTCATTTCAGTAATGTCCAACTTTTCTGGAGAGAATTAATGAGACCCAGGGAAGATTTTTCCTTATCTATTCTCACACTGCCACCTATCCACATTCATCAAAGGATATACTGAATTCAGCTTTTTCTGCATAGGAAGTTAACAGAATATAATAATCCATAATATTTTCTCTTATTTATATCTCTGTGCTCCAGACAGAAAAGAACCCTGGAAAATGGGCAGGAGTTCCAAATCTCTACCTTATTTTTTACTTTCTCTTTCCTAATTTCCAGACATTGTAACTTCCCTTCACTACCATCCTTTCTCCATTTTTCCCTCTTGGATCTGTTCTACTTTCTCAGAATCATTTCATTGAAATTTAGGCATATTTCCATTCATTGTAATCATACCATACAGTGAAGTCAAGTTTTATTTCATTTTGTCTACCACACTTTGTTCATAAATAATGAGGCAATTAAGCTGAAACAGTTTTCACTGATTGCTTCCTATAGCTGGTAAATTCAAAACTACTTAGCCATCATTCAATTTCTCCATGACAGAGAGAACTCAAGATTATACATAAAATATGCATACATATATGAAATTTTCTTATTTCTCCAGACATAATCTTTCTTGGAATAAAAATCTCCTTGATAAAGAAAGTGCCTTTTCTGATGAAGTTTATTAATATTTGACATTTACCTTTGTAGAGTTTTGCTTGGGGTTCTTTGAAAATAATTGATTTGTTCAGCATGAGACAACCAGAATGTGGTAGAGCAGCTATCTGAAATAAAATTATCCTAATTTCAGTGCCATGTGATATAAAACAATATCTTTTTATATAGATAAATTGATGGATGAATGATGAATATGTGTATGCATACATGCATGTTTTTGTATGCAACATCTATTTCAAAAATCTCTTTTTTGCTATGTTTGTTTTAACTCATATTAAGAATCACAGAGTTTGCTAAGAACTAGGAGTTGAGTTAACAGTTTTAGAGAAAAAAAGAAAATAAAGTAAATGAAGATTGCTTAGTAGAAACTGCAGAGAAGACAAAGACATTAAGAAAAATGCATCCAAAGGAAAACTGACTTAATTGTCATTTTATGCAGAAATGTAAGAAAAATTCTATGAAGGATATGTTTGAATAATGAACAGCTAAGATTTAAGGCCTGGGGAAAAATTACCCAGGACACATAAGAGAAAAAGAGTTGAGGGCAGAGGCAGGTAAAACCAAATGATTCTCTTAGAATTATGAAATGTTATAAAACAAAGGAGCTCTACAAATCATTTAATTCTGCTCTATTATATAAAAAATGAATCTGAATCCCAGGGAAGCTAAGTGATCTTCCTAAATAATACAGTTAGAACTGGTCCCAGGAATAACTGAATAGAGATAGGATGAGATAGTGCATAAAGATCTAGACTTAAAGCCAGAAAGACCTGGGTTTAAATTATGTCTTTGCAAAATATCTGCTATGTAACCCTTTCACTTAAGCTCTGAATGATTTATGCAAACTTTTATGATAGTAAATTGTAAAAGAAAACACTCATTTGCTGGAGGGAATTTTCTTGACTGGAAATACTTTATATTAATGAAATAATGATCTATCCTAAGGCATAGAGGTCGAAGTTCTCATCCCAATATTCTGTTCCTTAAATCACAACAAACATTATAATCAGTGCCTATCACAATAAACACAGAACATATAATAAGTGCTCAAAGTTCATAAACACGTATATAAAATATAAATGTAAAAATAAAAACATATAAACATAAATGAATATATACATATATGTATATGGAAATATAGGTATAGATGTGTGTATATGTGTGTGTTTCCTCATTCCCAATTAAGAAAATTCTATCATCAATAGAGGCATATTAATTGACATTCGTAAGCTTAATGTTTTATGCCCAAGTTCTAAAGCAAGTGGTAATGTGTTTCTGATCTGGGCTTTTGGCCTTTTATGAAGAAAACTGTAGAGGTAGAATTGCTATGGCTTGGAAATGAAATGAATATATGGGGTAAGCAATTGTTAGAGAGTATGAAGAGTTTGGGATGATTCAAAGTTTTCAAATCTGTATTACTGCAAAGAATTACTGCAGACTTCAATGGAAATATGACCCTGCTCTTTAGGAAAATTAGTTTTCTGCTAAACTAATTATTAATTGAAGTGTGCAGAGACATGAAGAAAGCAAACCCACCAGCAGACTAATGCAATACTCTAGATTTGAGACTATTAGCACCTTCATTAGAGGGATGACAGTGTGAGAAAAGAGAATGGAACATATTTGGAAGATGTCACAAAGGTGAAATTGGACACACTTTGGCAATAAATTGAATATAAAGAGGGCAGAGCCAAGATAGCAGTACAGGCAGGAACTTGCCCAACCTCTCCCCCAAACAGCTCCATTAAAAAAAAAAATAATAATAGTTCTAAACAAATTTTAAAGTATAAGAACACCCCAAAAGATAGAATAGAAGGTTTTCCAGCTGACAAGACTTTAGAAGGTCAGCAGGAAAGGTCTATGACCCCAGAGTGGTAGTCCAGTGGGCTATACTGACACCGGAGGTACTAGACCCAGCCCTGGCTCAACCACTGAATCAGGGGCAATACTGTTGGCTTCCAGTCCTCTCAGCCCAGAGACTGGAAGGTCAGCAGGGAAGGTCTGTGGAACCAAAATGGAAGCTTAATGCCCAATCCCAGCATAGGCTGTGCCAGTGCAGCCTTATATTCATCCCCATCCCTATCCCAGATCTGACCATAGCCAGACCTCTAAATAAGCAGCAGTACCAATGGCTTTCTGTCCTGTCAGCTTAGAGACACCAAAGAGGAGCCGGATTGTCAGCAGAAAATGTTTGTGGAACCAGGGTAGAAGTTCAGCACAAAATCTCAGTGTGCCTCAGCCAAGCCCAAACCCAACACACCCTGCCCGGGTCCCAATCCTAGTCTCAACTGGACCCCAGCATCAATGAGCATCAATCTGAATCATCAGTAGTACTAGAGGTTTGTGGACTTCTTGGCCCCAGGAACACCACAGAGAACTCAATGTTAGTGGAGAGGGTTTGTGGCAACAGCATGGGAGTCTGATGTGCAGTCCCAATGCAAGCTGTACCAGTGCAGCTTTAGCCTCAAGACTAGGATCTGAGCACCAGCAAACCAGAAATCTGTTAATTCAGCACACTGGATCTTACAGCTACATTGGGACACCTCTAACAGTTCCAGGGCAGAAAAGAGTGGTTGTGATCAGATTCCTTCAAAGATCTCTGAAAACAGCTGTCCAAAACCCTTGAAGCTTGGGACAGTGACTCTGGAAACAGAGCCCTACTTCTGTCAATAAAAAGTTATTAAAAAAAAAAGAAAGAAAGAAACAGAGCCCTACTTTAACAAAGAGTTAAGTGACAAGTAATAGATTAGGGAAATGAGCAGATAACAACAAAATAAGTTTCTGATCATAGAAAATTATTATGGTGACAAGGAAGATCAAAACACACATTTAGAAGATGATAACAATGTATAAACTCCTATATCAAAAACCTGTATGAAAATTAAAAATTGAGCTTAGGCCATGGAAGAGCTCAAAAGTTATTTTGATAATCATGTAAGAGATAGAGAGGAATATTTAGGAAAAGAATTGAGACTGGTGCAAAAGTAAATGTAAAAAAATGAGAAGAAGAATACCTTAAAAAACAAAATTCACGAATTGGGAAATAAAGTTTAAAAAACTCATTGAGGAAAATAATTCCTTAAAATATATAATTTAGCAAGTGGGAGCTAAAAATTTTATGAGAAATCAAGTTAATATAAAACAAAACAAAACAAAAAACAGAAAATAGAAAAATGTAAAATATATCACTGAAAAAAAAAAAAAACAACTAACTTAGAAAATAGATAACTTAAAAAGTGTTAGTCTACCTGAAATTCATGATCAAAAAAAGATCCTGGAAATATCTTTCAAGAAATCATCAAGGAAAATTGTGCTGATAGTTTAGAACCAATAGGTAAAATAGAAATTGAAACAATCCTCTGATAACCTCCTGAAAGAGATTCCAAAATGAAAACTTCGAGGAATATTATAGTGAAATTATGGGATTCCCAAATCAAAGAGAATATATTGCAAACATTCAAAAAGAAGCAATTCATATATAGAGGAGCCACAGTCAGAAAAACACAGAATTTAGCAATTTCTACATTAAAAGACCAGAGCGCTTGGAATATGATTTTTAGAAGAACAATGGAACTAAGATTCCAACTAAGAATCACTTTTAGAGAAAAAGGTGAATGAAATAGAGAATTTTCATACATTTGTGATGAAAAGATCAGAACTAAATGGAAAATTTGATTTTTAAATATAGAACCCTGGAGAAAAAAATAATGTACAAATTTAGTGGGGGTATAGAAATTTATCTTACTTTTCAGGAAAATAGGAATGAAATGGGACATATGAAGAGGAGAGGGTGATAAAAGAGAAGGCATATTGGATGAGAGAGTGAAAATATCGAAACACTTTTGAAGAGGAAGAGGGTGAAAGGAGAAAGATAATAAACTGGGTGAAATACAGTTAACAATAGTAATGTACAAAGAATTTTGAAGTGAGTTTCTCTGATAAGGCCTCATTTCTCAAATAAGAGGGATTTCAATTGTGGAGTGGCTCAATAAACTGTGATGTGTGTTTATGATGGAATATTACTTTTCTATGGGAAATAATGACCACAACACTCTCGGGAAGAAAAAAAAATGCTGAAAATTTCTCCATGAACTCAAGCAAAGTGAAATGTACTGTATACAGAGTAAGAGCAATGTTCTAGAATGACCATATGTGAATGACTTTGTTATTCTCGGTAGTATAATCATCCACAACTACTCTGAAGAATTTATGATAAAAAATTCTATCCATATCCAGAGAAGGAACTGATTGTGTCTGAATACAGACTAAAGTATTTATTCTCTCTCTCTCTCTCTCTCTTTCTCTCTCTTTCTCTTTGTCTCTCTCTTTCTCCTCTTTCTCTGTCTCTGTCTCTCTTTCTCTTTTTAATTTAATTTTTCTTGAGGATTTTTATTTTCATTAGGATGAGGGATATATATTTTTCACAACTTGACTTTTATGTAAATGTTTTACGTACTTTCATAGTAGGTTTCTTTTGGGGGGGGAGGAGAAGACTCTAAAGGACTTTCATTTTTCAGTAAATTTATTTATTTTAATACTTATTGCTTTATGAATCATATTGGGAGAGAAAAGTCAGAGAAAAGGGGAAAAAACTATGGGAGAGATTAAAAAAGAAGTGAATATAGGGTGTATTGAGTTACATTCAGTCTCCTTAGTTCTTTTTCTGGATGCAGATGACATTTCCTGTCCAAAGTGTCTCTCAGGATTGCTTTGGATCTATGAACCACTGAGAATAACCAAGTCTTTCATAGTTGATCTTTTAACATTCTTGCTGTTATTAGGCACAATATATTCATGGTTCTGCTTGTTATGCTCAGCATCACTTCATTTAAAGTTTTCAAGGCTTTTCTAAAATCAGCTTGTTCATCATTTTTAATAGAACAATAATATTCCATTACCTTCATGTACCATAACTTGTGCAGCCATTTCCCAATTGATGGTCATCTACTCATTTTCCAATTTTTTGCTACCACAAAAAGAGCTGCTACAAACACTTTTACACTTGTGGGTCCCTTTCCCTCCTTTATGATTTCCTTGGGGTACGTACTCATTAATGGCATTTGGTCAAAGGGTATGCAACATTTAGTATCCTTTTGGACATGGTTCCAGATTTTTCTCCAGAATGATTGTATCAGTTCACAACTCCACCAACAAAGTATTAATGTCCCAGTTTTCCCACATCCCTTCAATATTTATCATTATCTTTTCTTGTCATCTTAGCCAATCTGAGCAATGTGAGGTGGCACAAGATGCTTTTTAATTGTGTGTGGGGATAAGGGAGTGAATACATAATTCAAAAATTTTATAAGCAAATGTAATTTTATTTTGTTTTGAATGTAACTGGGGAAAATATTAAATAAACTGGATATAGAGGTAGGAGTGGTGAGAAATAATGATAAGTTTATGATAACTCTTGTGAACCTGATGAACTAGAAGCACTGTGGTGCCCACTGCATTAGTGGGCAAGTAAGAGGTAGGGAGTGTGGGAAGGGAGGAAGTTCATGTTTTTGTTTTTGTTTTTGTTTTGCATACTGAGTTTATAATGTCTGTTGGACAACCACTTCAAGATGTCAGAAAGAATTTAGAAATGCAAGATTGTAGGTCAGCAAAGAGATTGGTGTATCTCATGTAAATATGGAAATCATCATAAAGATGCTAATTAAATCCATGGGAGCTGATGCTATCACCAAGTGAAAATTTTCAAGTAGGTGATAAGAATAGGCTCAGTACAGAATTCTGAGAGGCATATATAGGTCAGTATACATATTGATGATTATAATCAGTAAGATGAGCCAGAATGCAAAAAAAAAGAGATTAGTGATCAGATTGGTAAGAAGAGAACCAAGAAGAATAGTGTCAAAAATTTTACATAGAAGAAATTATGAAAGGAGAAGAGAGTGATCATCAGAGGCAAAGGCTGCAAAGTAGAGAAGAAGAATGATAATCGAAAAAAAGCCATTGAATTTGGCAAGTAAAAGATCATTAATAACTTTGCAGAGTGGATTCATTGAAATGATAATGTCAGAAACTGGATTGTAACAAATTAAAAGACTGATCAGAGAGAAAGCATAAACACCTATTATATATAACAAGAACTTAACTACAAAGGATTTAAAAAAAGACATAAGATGAAAATTATTGAAGATGAAAACTAAAAAATGAAGGATTTTTGAGGATGGAGAAAGATGGGCATATTCACATTTGGAGAACCACTGACAGTGGGGGACCTCTGGGTAAGGTATAAGACCATTCAGTGTAATGTCTAGACTGGCTCCCAGGATGATCTCTGGATGAGCCTTGGTCTTTGGTGCAGGAAGGATGAAGGCAGAAGAGCTACCAAGAGGATCTCCGTTTCCGTCTCCATCTTCTGTGTCTCCTCTGTGTCTGAGTCTTTGTCTGT
This sequence comes from Antechinus flavipes, assembly GCF_016432865.1. NCBI lineage: Eukaryota > Metazoa > Chordata > Mammalia > Dasyuromorphia > Dasyuridae > Antechinus > Antechinus flavipes. Next base: position 277,370,521 of record NC_067400.1, read on the forward strand.
GTTTCCTCTGTGTCTGTGTCTGAGTCTGAGTCTGAGGTTGAGATCACCCTTGAGCTTGAGCTCTCCTCTCAGCCCTTAAATAACTCAGTCTGATTACGTCATTACATTACATTAAGTATATGACAACTAGAGTGATTATGTCAAACTGGAGTGGCTATATCATATCATACTAGAGTGATTACATCATTATACCACATTAAGTATATGTGAATTAGAGAACCATTATCTCATCAATCACACTGAGTAAACACTAAGTATCTTTGCTTCAAGTATACCTTTCCCAGAGTTACCCTTTATCTGAGGCCCTCTACACTTCAGCTCAGAGGGAATCTGCTGACAATGTCTGGTTTGGCTCCCCATCTCCTGACCTCCTCCCTCAACTCTACCTTCATGGGCAGGAGGAGGAAAAGTGGGAGGGGTGAGGAGGCGGAGGGTCAGGGACAATGAAACCATCAACCTGACAATGAAGCAGTTTTGCCCATCCCTTATGTCCTCATTACAAGAGGTGGGGCTCAGCTCTAGGGGCCTGAGCAAAAAACACATGGAGCTTGATGGCAATCACTGTTACACCTAGAGAGTCTTTAAGTAAGCATGTGGGGAAAGCAGATTGCAATTAGGGAGAATAGAGCTGTATGCCACTGGGACTACTGAGATATCCCCGGGAGAGGTGAAATCTGTTCTTCTCCAGTCTGTGGATTCTTTGCCTCCAGGCACAGTAGGCTTGACCATTTCACCTACTGAGAGTGCTTATAAAGCAGTGTTTATCCATACACTAACTTGGGAAACTGGGCAATATGTAGCTATTATCGCAGTCACTAATACAGGTAGAAAATGTGTGACTTATCATCTAGGACAAATAGTAGCATCAGGTTTACTGAGGCACACTCCTGATAGTCAATTTGGTGATATTTATCCAGATTTTGACTCACAGCAACAGAATTCAGGAATATTCTGTACTGCAGCTGTTACAGCTGACCTACCTAAGCTCATTATCTAAATAAATATACCATAGAAAGGCTTGGTAGACATGGGGGCAGATCATACAGTCATTAGAGGTGCCAGTTGGCCCAATCATAGGCCAAAGATTATAGCAAACACCAATATGTCTGACATAGGAGGACCAATACTAGCTGAAATTACTGCTACTCCTTTGAGATGGAAATTTGAAGATAAAACAGGAGTTTTTACTCCTTTTGTATTTAAAAAAAATGTCAATCTGTGGGGAAGAGACATCTTAGAACAGGATTACAATTGGGTACTCCGGTGTTTTAGGCAGGGCTGTTGTTGAAGGCCTGCCTGCATTCTCCCCTGTTCCTATTCAATAGAAAAACTGATACACCAGTGTAGGTAGAACAGTGGCAAGTGAAAATTTTCAGGCCTTATTAGATATAGTACAGGAGCAACTTGACCAGGGACACTTATAAATTTCTCTAAGTTCTTGGAATTCCCCTGTATTTGCTATTTAAAGAAAAAAGAAAGAAAGAAAGAAAGAAATCTGGAAAATGAAGGATGTTGACTGATTGAGGAAAGTAAATGGGAACTCTTCAGCCTGGACTTCCATTTCCTACTCAGTTGCCTAGGGAATGGCCTCTTTGGGTTATAGACATTAAGGATTGTTTCTATTCTATCCCTCTGGATAAGGAGGATATGAAAAGATTTGCCTTTTCAGTACCCAGAATTAATTTAGCTGAGCCTTATAAAAGATATAAATGGACAGTTTTGCCACAAGGAATGAAAAATAGCCCTACTATGTGTCAAATGTATGTTTGCTGCTGCTTTTACTCTAGTAAAAAAAAATATTTCCAAAAGTTATGTTATTGCATTACATGGATGATATCTTGGTGTATGCACCTCAGGAGCAAATATTAGAAGCATGTCTACAAAAGAACATAGAAATATTAAGGAAATACAAATTGCATATAGCTCCAGAAAAAAATTCAAAGGCACACTCCTTTTCAATATTTAGGATATAAAGTATAACCTAAGGTGCTTACAATACAAAAGCTTTCATTAAGAGCAAAGAAGCTAAACACCTTAAATGACTTTCAAAAATTGATAGGAGATTTCCAATGAATGTATACAGTGTTAGACTTGACTACCTATCAATTGCAACCATTATATGACATTTTAAGAGGAGACAGTGCTTTAAGTATACATTAGCTTACAAAAGAAGGTCAAGAGGCTTTAAGAGAAGTTGAACTGGCTTTATCCAATGTGGTTGAAAGAGTTACTCATAAACCCTTGGAAATATTGGTTTTGCTACAAAAGAAGCACCCATAGCAGTCCTTCATCAAAGACACAGTGTGATAGGGTGGGTGACCCTCCAAGCACAACCAGAACAAAGCCTTACTCTTTACCCAGTGCTTGTGGCTAGAAGCTTATTAAAGGCCATTAAATGAGTAGTATAATTATCTGGGATAAGATCTGACAATATATACACCCTTTATACCAATGCACAAATTAGCATAACAGCTAAGGTATGCTGTGAAATCATCCCAGAATGGCAAATTTTATTGGCCACAGCTCCAAATTTTAGACACGGGTCTCCATTAAAGATAACTGGCTATTACATAATTGGCAATGGATTTTTGAGGAAAAGTTTTCTAAGATTCCTCTTGAAAGACCAATTATCTTTACAGATGCATCCAAACATAACATATGTGCTGTATACTCTCATGATTTAACTATAAAGAGAGTAGTCAGAACTCCTTTTCAATTCACTCAGCAGAATGAATTGTATGCAATCATGCTAACTCTCTTTTATCATTCAGGAAATGTAAATATAGTATCTGATTTGGCCTATTCAGTAAGTGTAGTAGAAAGAACTGCCACAGTCCAAAGAAAAGTTGTAGTCTCCAATATATATCAGCTCTTTAAGGAACTTCAAGAGCAAGTAAGAAAGTGTCCAAGTAAGTATTATCTCTTGCATGTCCACTCTCATAGTAGACTTCCAGGTCCTATTTTTGATGAAAATTCAAAGGGAGATTGCCTTCTAACCATGTTAGTCAATACTCCTTTATTTCAGGAAGCCCAAGAATCTTATTCTAAATATCATCAGGCTGCTTGAGCTTTACATTTGCAATTTGGGATAACAAAAGAGGAAGCTAGGAGCATAGAAAAGCCTATACAACTTACCTTCCTTTCCACACTCCTTCCAGGGAAGAACGCTAGTGGTTTGAGACCCAATGAAATTTTGCCAATGGATATAACCCATTATAAATCTTTTGGCCATCTGTCTTTTATCCATGTTGTAGACACCTTTTCAGGATTTACCAGCAGCAATACCAGCAGCAAAAGACACTGCCCAAGTGGTCACTGAATTGCTTATACAAGCTTTTGCAATTATGTGTGTTCCACAAGGTATAAGAACACATAATGGACCCCAATATACTTCTAAACATTTTACCCACTTTTGTGCACAGTATCAGATTTTATACACCGCTGGCATACTTTTTAATCCTCAAGGACAGATAATAGTAGAAAGGAGAAATGGAGACATCAAGACCCTCATCCAAAAATAAAAGAAAGTGGAAGTCACAGGTAACCCTAGAGAACTTTTAAATTTAGTTCTTTATGCTATTTTTTTTTTTTTTTTGAGAATGATACACTGGCTCCGGCCGGCAGGTTTTATAACCTGCCAGAAGAGCAATGTCCAGTGTGAGCAGCTCTGCTATCATTAGATAATCACCAGGTGATGAGGAGAGATCCACAAAGTGGTGAATGGAAAGGACCAGATAGATCAACTGCTTGGGGATAGGGTGTGTTAGTATCTCTACAGATGGAGAAAGAATCAGATGGGTGCCAATGAGTCATATTTGCCTTGTCCATCAGAGAGAGAGGAGCAGATCCTTGAAACAAAGGAAAAGACCCAAGAAACATCGAGTGGTTTTATCTCTGACTACATATACCACTGAAAAGGCATGGCTATTAACACAATGCATAGGACAATTGATTCATGAACATCAAAAATTGTCAATGAGACCGCTGCAGGACTTTGTAATCTACAGGAATCATTGGATTCCCTGACACATGAAGTAATGGACAACAGATTGGTTTTGACTATCTCCTATCTGCTGAAGGAGGTGTATGTGTGATTGTTATTTATATACCTTCTTCTAGGATGCATAGAAATCTTTTATAATACCATGCTGATTCATACTGTTTGTTACAATACTATCTGCCTACATGCGTCTTCTCATGCTGATTCATATTGCTTGTCATATCACTACTTGTGTGTGTGATTCCTCATGTTGATCATGTTGTTTGTTACATTACTACTAGTCTGTGTTATATTACTATTTCTTGTGTAATATCTCCCATGCTGATGGATTTATGTATACCTGTTTCAACTAAAACAAAAGAAACAGGAGATGTAGAGAACCAGAGACCAAGGGGAAACTGAGTAGAGATATTCCTTCAGACCAGAGGGAACCTGCTGACAATGTCTGGTTTGGCTCCCCATCACCCTTAAGGGCTCTTGGTCTTCCTGAGAAGTCAGGGAGGGTGTGACCACCTGTGTTCTACTTAAAGCAAGGGATACTTACAGTAAGATGAATTTGCATTAATATCAGAGTGCTTATAGTTAACACATGCACAGTGTCTTGTGGTGATGTGGTAATATAATGTTTCTACAGTTGGCATAGACTCAGTGTGCTGAAGTGATGTAATCCTACTAAGGTACTTAAGGGCTGCGAGGACTTGAAATTAAAGGACTCCATCTTTGACCATCTTCATGAGTCTCCTTCCTCCTTCACTCCTCCACTAAGACCAAGGTCTTAGGATGGTCTCAAGATCTTCTGGAGACCTAATCCTGATGGTATATTTATAGGCAGTAAAGAATGAAGCAACAAGCAGGGAGATATTGAAAATAAGTTTAAAAAATAGAGATTCACAAATGTGAGTCATTGAAAGAGATGGAACAAAAGGTATCATTTGAACAAGTTGAGGGTCTTGGCTTAGTAAAAAATTAGGCCATATCATGATGTGGGAAAAAGGAGAAGAAAGAAATAGTGACAGAGGGATGTGAGAATTAGGAGATATGTAAGAAGCGAAAATATGGAGCTCATGGAGAATGGCCAATTTTTGTGTAAATTATGAGGGAAAGTTCTCAACTAAAAGAGTAGAGAGAGTTGGAAAGATGAAAAGGCTCATAAAAACTTCTAGGGAAGAGGCAGAGCCAAGGTGGAAGAGAGAAATCAGGACAGTTTCCCTTGGCGACAGCATTAAATCATTAAATTAAAAAAAAATTAGACCTTCTAAAAGAATTCTAAAAGAATAAAAAAAAAAAAGTGGAATGAAACAATTTACTAGCCCAAGATAACTTAGAAGGACTTCCAGAAAGGTCTGCCTCACATGGATAAAAATGGAATATAGTTAAATGCAAGTGGTGTCTGAGAAAGCCAGAAAGAGGCTCTTAGTCCTACTAAAAATCAGAAAACAAGAATTCACGATTCTGGCTCTGAAGCCTAATGATAGAGCAGATCAATTCTGAAGCCTCCAATTCTACCACTACAAGCAAAGTACCAGACAGAGAAGCTGAAGCACAATAGGTGATATTAGGCAAGTCCACTCTAGCACATAAGGCAAGCCACCAACCCCAGAGAACCTGGGACAGAAAACCAATGGCCCCTCCCTTAGTCCCCAGTGCAAGAATGTTGGGACATTACTTTGTGTGCTCTAGGAGCAGAGTTAAATTTAAAAAAAAAAAAAAGACCAAATAAGAGGAGTGGCACCATGATACTTTATTCCATAATAAAAGTAGGGATTTTTTTCACCTCTCTCCCAAGCACCTTTAAAGGCTTTTAAATAGTGACTCAAACAAATTTGTTTAAAATTTAAACAAAAAGATAGAACTGAAATTATGGGTCTCTCTGCTAACACTAAGGTAGAACTCTTTTTCCTTCCCATACTTGGATCTGGGTTGCAGTACTGGGTGGCAGTCCCAGGATATGGAAGAGCACTAGCTCACCAAAGCTTGCAGCCACAATGGAATGGAAACCTTTTTATACCTCCATGGCAGAAGAGAATGCTTGTAGACACTCATGGGTCAGAGCATAGGCCAGAAGAATAATAAAAGCACCTCTCCTGAGATCATACCAACTTGGAAAAAAATGAAAACTTACAAAAACTCAGAAATATCTCTGAAAACAGTTGCATAAACTCCTGGAGTTTGGGACATTGGACCCTTTATTGTGGAAACAGAACTCTACTTAAACAAAGTTCAAAGTCAAGTAATAAGTTAGAAATCCCAAATATGGCCAAAATATTTTGCCCATAAAGTTATTACGATAAGAAGGAAGATCAAAACATACTCAGAAGACAACAAAGTCAAAACTTCTATATTAAAATTCTTCAAGAAAAATATGAATTGTTCTTAGATAATAGAAGTGCTCCAAAATGATTTTGAAAATCAAATAAGAGTGAGGGATAAAGACTTTGGGAAGAGAAATTACAGTGATGCAAGAAAGTCATGAATAAAAATCAATAGCTTGACAAAGTAGATGCAAAAAAAAATGAAAATAACACTTTAAAAACACATTAGGAAAAATGGCAAAAGAAGTACAAGAAGTCAATAAGAAGACTGACTCATAAAGGACTGACCAAATGGAAAGAGAGGCAAAACAAAATTATCTAAAAAATCCCAAACAAATTTCTTAAAAAGTAGAATTAGCCAAATGGGGAAAAAAATCCACTAGAAAGAATTGTAAAAGTAGAAGTGGACAAATGGGAAAGGAAGTATATAAGCTCACTGAAAAAAAAGATCCTTATAAATTAGAATTGAGTAAATGGAAGTTAATAACTTTTTGAGAATTTAAGAAACAATAAAGTGAAAGCAAAATAATGAAAAAAGAATGCAATGTGAAATATCATATTGTAAATACAACTGACCTGAAAATAGATCAAGAAAAATAATTTAAAATTATTCAATATACTGAAAGTCATGAAAAAAAAGCACCCAGACATAATCTTTCAAGAAATTATTAAGAAATGCTTCCCTGATATTCTAGAACCAGAGAGTAAAATAGAAATGGAAAGAATTCACCAATCAGTTTCTCAAAGAGATTCCAAAATGAAAACTTTCAGGAATATTATAGCAAAATTCAAGAGGTCATAGAGAAAATATTGCAAGCATCCAGAAAGAAACAATTTAAATATTTGGAGCTACAGTCTGAATAACACAACATTTAGTTTCTTCTACATTTAAAGACAAAATATCTTGGATAGAATAGTCTGAAAGATAAGAATCTAGGATTACAACCAAGTTTGTAATTCATTCAAAACACAGTTTGGCAAGAAAAGATCAGAGAAAGGACAAAAGAAGCAAGTAGAGGAGTAGAGATTGTTCTGATTATTTTTCAAAAGGCAGCATGTTTTACATTGGCTTCCTGTACACTCTACTCTTGTAGAATTCTCAGGAATCTTTGTCATTCGCTTTATTTGTTAATTCAGCTTCATTTATTATGCATATCCTTGATCACCCACAAAGATAGATGTTTCCCTCTCTTGTAATACCTAATTTATTCTTAGTTTCTAGAGAACAAAGACTATTTTGTTCATTTGTTTTGATTTGTTTGTTTTTGCCATCCAGGTGGTATAGTTGATAGATTGCTGACTTCAAGTCAAGAAGTCCTGAGTTCAAATCCTATTTCAGATGTTTTCTAGCAGTGTGATCCTGTGCAAGTCACCTGAATATACTGCAAATTACTCACTTATAAAATAAAAATCATATTAGCACCTTATCTCCCCAGGATGTTAAGAGGATCCATTGAGATAGCAATTGTAAAGTTTTTTGAAAAAGAAAGTATGATATAAATGTTTATTCTTAAAATTATTTTCTAGTAAGTATATTCTAAACAAGTGGCAGTAGTAGTAGACACAGGGCTTAATGTAGTATCTTATATATAGTGAGTACTTCAGATGAACTTTTCAAAATAATTTTTGATAATATATAAGATATTATGCTAATACCTTATAAAGAGAAGTATGTTTCTTGACATTAAGGAGTTTACAATCAAATAAATTATTTAAAATATATGCCCAAATGACTGAGACACAAAATAGAATGTGAAGAACAAAGTTCTATAAGAGATGTGATTCTATGAAAATTCATATCATGCTGTGAAAGGTTTCATAATGAATAAGAAATTTGAACTGAGATAATAGTTGCCAAAATTTATAATTATTTGTGATAATAAAGCTTTTTAGAAGTGTGGAATAATAAGAGCAGTAAGTAAGCTCAGTAGATAGGAATGAATTTTGTCTTTGTTTTTTAAGTCCAATGCAAAAGTCAGGGCAAGACAAAGTTCTGCATGGAACTGAAGTAAATTTCTTTGCATGTTCTAATTTAGGCATGAGTATTATAATAGGATTATATGTAAGAGCTGAATTTTGATTTATATATAATCCACACAGATCAGATACTGAGCAATGAGTCTTCCAATGTTTATTCAGATGGAGCACTGATATACATTAGAATTTTCTATTTAATAACTTGTAACTTTAACAGTCTGCTAAGGATGTCTGCAAGACAAAGAGCCAATAAAAAGCCCATAAAATGTTATAGGGTTTCTTTTTTTTCTTGAATATATAGTGTTCTTCCTTTAAATAAAGAACTCAACAAATGCTTTCAACTGCTACAAATACTTATAAAAATATCCATTTTGCCACTATGTAGAACTCTTTGTGATCTTAATAGAATTGACCCTTGTATCTTTATACTGTGCAAAACTTCTTGCCAGAAAAAAAATATGAAATATGAGCTCTTATTACAAAAATAAATGTACAAGTATCACATTGACTTGTTAGAAGGCTCTTTTCTTCTTACAAAATACTGTCAGAAAAATATTGCCAATAAGACAAAATTCAAAGATTTAATGGCAATATGTTCCAAAGGTTATACTTACTAATCTTTCTTTATTAGAAAAAAAATCCTCTAAAATAAGTGATTACATTTTACTTTTCTACATCTTTTCAGTAATTAATATGCTTTTTTGCTGAATTTCCAGAACCATACTTATACATAAGCATGATTGTGGTAAAACTCTTTTTATGAGAATATTGCTTGCTCATAATAATAAAAATGTAATTTTGTTCAATTTTAATTTAAAATAGAATTTTTAAAAATAGAATTAAAATTTGGAATTTGTAGAAAATAAAATATCACACTTGAAAAATGAAAAATGGTACCATGGCAAGGAGCTATGGATTTGTAATATCCTTTTAGTTTTTATACTATAGTAGTTTAGCCATTTATCAAACAAATGAAAAGACTTTTCAGAAGAAATTTCAACTAAGATCATGTATGTATATATAAACACACACATATATATATACATATACCCATACATTTCCATATATGTTTAATTATATTATATTTTCATATAGAAATAAAAAATATTAACCAAATTATTAAACTTTTAACAATAAGACTTTCAAAGTATGATTGATTGTGCATGCATAAAGATATTGAGAAAAGTGGCCTAGAGAATAGAGAGATATACTTGAAGCCAAGAAATACTTGATTTGAATCTTGTCTTTGCACATATACCTTTTATATAAAGTGGTTCACTAAAATATATAAACATAAAATATATAAAATATATAAATAAAATATATAAAAATATTAGTAACTTATATTTATTTGTATGGTGTCAATATTGATTCATGGAATTTGAGTGAAAAAAGACTATAATATGAATAATCTGTAATTTAATCCACTCAAGATTAGAATAAAAATTAGAGATCCACAGAGTAACAAATTTAATAGCCTGACATTTACCATTTCCTTCTTTCATATACCTATATCATTGATTCATCCCATGAACTCCTTGGTTATATGTCACTTAAGGTAGATTATAATATAAATGATCACATATAGCAGTACAAAGAAAATGTTTCTGCTCTGATCTTTATGGGCACTTTAACATTAACCAACAATCTACTGATAAGGCTGAAAGCAATGCAGGTGCTCCTTTTTCTGGAAAGTAAGACTAAATATCTGGCTCTTAACTATCTCCTTTATCACAGGATTATCTGCATATAATATAATATGCCTAGTGTGTAAATATATATATACACACACACACACACATACATATATATAGTTTTGCGCAAACAAAACTAAGGCAACCAATATTAGAAAAGCAGAAAATTGGGGAAATTTTTTACAGTCTGATTCTCTGAAAAAAGCCTCCTTTCTCAAAAATATAGAGAACTGAGTCAAGTTTATAAGAATACAAATTATTCTTTCAATTTATAAGTAGACAAAGGGTATGAATTCATAGTTTTTAGATGAAGAAATCAAAACATTTGTAGTCATATGAAAAAATGCTCTAAATCTCTATTGATTAGAGAAATAAAACTTAAAACAACTCTAAAATAAAAATTTCCTACCAATTATGTTGGCTAAATGACAGGGGAAAAATGGTAAATTTTGGAGGGGATGTGGGAAGAACGGGACATTAATGCATAGTTCCTGGAGTTGTGAACTAATCCAACCATGTTGGAAAGCAATTACAAACTGTGCCCAAAGGAGTAAACATTCATTCATGTCTTTTGACTCAATGATACCACCATTTTGTAGGTGTCCCATGGAGATCATTAAAAAGCCTTGTATATATGAAGATATTTATAGCAACTCTGTGTGTGTGTGTGTGTGTGTGTGTGTGTGTGTGTATGTGTGTGTGTTGACAAAGAATTAGAAATTGAGGAGATGTCCATCAATTAAGGAATGGCTAAACAAGTTGAGGTATGCAAATATGATGGAATACTATTGTGTATAAAAAATAATGAGCAGGCTACCTTTAGAAAAAAAAAAAAAAACCTGTAAAGAATTAGATGAATTGATACAAAGTGAAGTAAGCAGAGCCAGAAGAACATGGTGCATAGTTAAAAAATATATATTGTAGAATGATCAAATATGAAAGCAATACGCTGATTCAAAATTATCCCAAAGTAATTTTGGCAAAAAAAAAAAAAAAATCCACCTCTAGAAAAAGAACAAATGGAGTTTGAATGCAGATCAAAGAATAAATGTTTTCATACTTTTTTTTTTTTGGTCTGTGTTTTCTTTCACAACATGATTTACATAAAAATGTGTTTGCATGACCGCACTTGTAAAATTTCTATTATTTTCCCTGTCAAGAAGACAGTGGGAAGAATAAAATAGAGAAAAATTGTAAGTCAAAATTAAAAAAAAATGAATTTTAGAAGTTATTTTACATGTAATGGCAAATATATATATTTAAACCCACTGTTATTTGACTTTGGCTTGTCTTTATATACTTATTAGACAACCTTCCTGAGCCAAACTGTTCATCTTGCCTATCTTCACATGTAACCTTCCACCTTCCATCTACTTGCCTTTGGAGAGATTATAGTCCAAACCTAAAATGCACTCACTTCTCATTTCATTTAGAATCATTTTTTTCTCCATTTGAAAGTTCAAATTAAATTCCATCTTCAACAAGAGCCCCTTTCTAGTCCTCCAGCAATGAGCACCTTCCTTTTTATAATTATTATGTTTACTTTTCCTGTATTGCAATGTAATTATATCTGTGCATATTGTTTCCATGGGCAGAGATGAGCCCATCTTGGGGAAAGATTATTTTCCAATCACATATAAAGGTAGCTAAATGATACATTTTTACTGATTGATCTGCCAAAAAATGTAAACTAGTTATTAAGAAAATTTATTCTAAGTCCATTTTGAAGTTGATAATTTTCTGTATCACCCTTACTACATACCAAAGTTCTCTAAGCCACATTGTTGTTTGTTGTGTGGGTTGTTTGTTTATTTGGTTGTTTGTTTTTTGTCTCTGCCTGCAGTTCAGAAGTTTAGCTTTCCTCTCTATGGTAAATCATCTCATAAATAACATCAATTAAAATAAATATATTGTATCTACACATCTTGCTGTCCATTAAGGGGGTAGGAGGTCCATTATCTTGCTAACAAGTCTTGCAAGATGCAGATGGGTTTCAGGAAATCTCTCCCCACCCTACCCTGTAATACTGTCTTTCCTTCAAGGATGGATTATAATCCATACGATAATCATAATCATTGCAATTCTAATTAACCATGCACATAGTCACCACCAATGAATTTGTCATACCATGATGGAATCCTTACATTTCTCATTTCTATTTAATCATATTATTTTCTATCATTTATGAAACTAGTTACTTTGTAACCAATCATATTGTTTTGTGCTTTCTGCAACTGTTGTCATTGTTTTTCTCTTGTACTTCCTAAAACTATATGAGACTACTAAGCCCAATTTTCTAGTCTTTTAATTGAGAAACCTCCTTTTTATTGATGATTTCTAGTCTAATTAATAAGTTGGATATAATTGGAACTTTGTGTCTGGCTTCATCTCAATTTCAATCACAACACCATCAAGCATAAACTGTTTTAGTAGGCAAAACACTAAAGTAATGGTTGAATAATATCCCCAAGAAGTATAGAGAAGATAATATATCTTTGTTGAAGTATTTTGTGAACATTAGCTTATCACTGCTTTACAAATAACTTAATTTCAATTTTCTTTTAATATACTTGATTTATGCTGACATGCTGTGAATTTATTCTACTATTTTGCAAAACATTGAATTCTCTTCCTGTTCCCATTGAATGAAATGCCCTTGATACTCCACAATCTTAGTTGTCTCATTGGTCTTTCTAAAAGTAATATAATAATTGAAATTATAATTTAATATGATTTTTCTTAATATTTCAAAGGCACATATAAAGGCTTGAATTTTTAGTCTCAATTGGAGGAACAAGCAAGATGTCAGAAACCAGCGATTGCATCTTTTTCAATAAAAATAATTTTATAATATTAAAGCTATGTCATTAATCTGAGAAGCTGAGGTATGTTTGTCTTCGTGTTCAGTTTATTTTGTTTATTTACATTTGATAGCTATTAGCTTACTCCAGATCATTTGGGCTTCTGTTGCTCACTGATTCTTTAAACCAGAAAAGACTCTTAGACTATCAAAGATGAAAGAAGTTTTCAATACATCCAAATCAATTCTATAACTATTAAAGATTAGGAAGAGCTTTTCCTCTAATAAAAGCTATTTCTATTGGTGATGGGATGAGTTAAATAAAACTCGCTAAGTTATACTGAGATTTTTTTTTAAACTGGTAAGAAAGAAAATCTTAAAAATATTCACTATTACATTATACCCTCTGTGGAAACATCTAGATATTTTTTTTATTCTTCTATATCTGGATTTCTAACATTAACATAAGTATGTAAATGTACACATCTGCATGTATTCTCAGATTTCCTCAGTCAAACATCAATGCAAAGTAATTCAGCGTCATCTCATATTTATCCCTGGCTTTCTTACAGATATAGGTTTCTGAGTATCCCCAAGTAAAATTTTAGCAACATGAGATCAAGAGAATAAAAAGAATTCTTTTTCCTATTCAGCTCCTAAGAAATGAATGTTTGGATTATTTCTTTGAGCTCAGTTGTGGTTCAGTGATGTTACATCTTGTTGAAAATAAAATGTATCCCTTACTGATTCAGTTTTAAATATATCTCTAATGTCTTAGTACTTCAGTAAAATATTCAGTTTTGAATTAGTAGTTTAGGATAGCTGAAAGAGTCTTAGATTGGAGTTGGAGAATTTAAATTCAAATGCTGAATGTTTTTTCATATTTACATCGTTCATGTTAAAGAAATTTTTTTCCTTTTTAATTTTTTTATTATATCTTTTTATTTACAAAACATCTGCATGGATAATTTTTCTATTGACCCTTGCAAAACCTTCTGTTCCATATTTTCCTCTCCTTCCCCCCACACCCTTCCCTAGATGGCAGGTAGTCCAATACATGTTAAATATGTTAAAATATATATTAAATCCAATATATGTATACATATTCATATAATTATCTTGCTGCACAAGAAAAATTGGATATAGAAAGAAAAAAAGCTAAGAAGGAAAACAGAAATGCAAACAAACAATAACAGAAAGAGTGAAAATGCTATGTTGTAGTCCACACTGAGTTCCCATAGTCCTTTCTCTGGGTATAGATATCTCTCTTCATTACAAAATAATTGGAACTGGTTTTTATCCTCTCATTGTTGGAGAGACCCACATCCATCAGAATTGATCATTATATAGTCTTCTTGTTGCCATGTATCATGATCTCCTGGTTCTGCTCATTTCACTTAGCATCAATTCATGTAATTCTCTCCAGACCTCTCTGAAATCATCCTGTTGATCATTTCTTACTGAACAATAATATTCCATAACAGTCATATACCATAATTTATTCAATCATTCTCCAATTGATGGGCATCCACTCAGTTTCCAGTTTCTTTCCACTACAGAAAGGGCTGCCACAAACATTTTTGGACATGCGGGTCCCTTTCCCTTCTCTAAAATCTCTTTGGGATATAAGCCCAGTAGAAACACTGCTGGATAAAGGTATGCACAGTTTGATAACATTTATCATTTTCTTTTCCTGTTATCTTAGACAATCTGAGAGGTGTGTAATTGCACTTTGCTTTTAATGGACTTTAATAGTACCTTCTAAGACATGGATGAATTATGCTGCTGTAAATCCTGTAGAGTTCTCATTTTTTATTTAGCAAATTCTGAATTTCCCGTCATTTTTGTCAAACAAATCTTGAGTATTCTAACTCAGATGAATAAGTGCTATGCTTACACTAAATCTCTAAACGTTATCCACTCTATTTCTGCTCACTGTTGACAATTTTGCATTGGGTCAGCTTTTTCTCAAAGTTATCAAGTAACTGTTTCCCTTTGAAGAAGTATGTAAATCTGTTCACACAAAGTCTTTTGGTAGTACTCTTGCCTTGGGCCTGTCTCTTTTGTTGAAGGTAAATATTTAGCTTGGCAAGGAGAAGTCTATGATAAATCCCACACTGTGGATTACACATTGCTTTCATCACTTTCACATCCAGTCTCTTCTCCTTGTAATAATAGACAATTAAATGCCAATGTTTGCTGCAAGGGTTCATCTATAATGTTTTATTGAATTTAAGTGAATGGAAGTTGGTAATGAGAAAGCCATGATATGCGTAAGTCTTTAGTAGATAGTAACCACTGCTATTGTTTCTGGTTCCATTTAGCTTAAGGACTCTCTGCTACATCTGGTAGTCTGTGCATACTTTTGCTTTAAAGTCACTCATAATGATAAGCCTCCCCTCTTTTGTCACTTTGATGACAAGAGTCTCAGTCTTAATTTTTTTTCTTTTATTTCATCAGGGTTTGTCATGATGGGAACATATACATTGTTGATGGTTACACAACATTTTTTCCCAAGCAACAATCAAATTGAACCTGTTTTCCATTTCTTTTTGGAGACATACAAATGTGTTGATTAGATTAATTTTAATTTCAAAACCTATGCCAGCTTCATGTTGCTCTCCTTCACTGTAACTACTCCAGAAAACTGTACATAGCTCTGAATTTGTTAAACTTACCTTCATTTGCCAGTCTTGTTTCACTCAGTTGCTATTTGGATGCATACCTGTTGGATTCTCTTGAACTAAGAGCTGTTGAGGTTTTAGTCTTATTAGATTTTGTGATGTACAGAAGCATGTACACATTTCATATACCAAAAATTAGTGGAATCATTGTAAAAGTTTCTGGACATTTTTGTTTGTTGTTTTTACCACTGGGGAAAATTCTTATCTGTCATAGTTATCAGGCCAGGGTGAGTGACAAGATAATTTTAGGGTACCTTTTCTAGTCTACTCCTCACACTTGGAGGTAAATAATGTAGTCCTTAAAGGACTTCTCACACATTTGGGGGTTGTTAATTTCCACTGTTGCCTTCAGTGAAAAGATGTTCCTATGACTTGGACTGCCTGTGTATAAGGTTGTTACCACAACTTCTAGTATATCTGCATCCAGTGCTTTATCACTTCCCTGTTCATACAGGGTTCTGAGATAAGTAGAAAAGGAAAAATGGTGTGAGTGATATTTATTAATTTGCTCATGAATAGTACTTAAGTGAGGCAGATTTGAATGAAGATGTTTATCCATTTTCTCTTCCAGAGTCCTCAAAGTGTAATTGCAAGACAAAGTCAAGATGACTGGTGATAACTTGATAACTTGTGATGCAATGGATGACCTTGGCATTTTCAAATTCTAAGCAAGCTCTAAGCACTTCACAGTGTCTCTGTCATCCCCCTTTATGAGTATTGGAACACATTGTTCTCATCTGCCCACGCCACAAAATGTCTTTATATGTTTTGTGTAGATACCCCCTTATATCATCTAAGAGTTTGAGATCCTCAGGTTATCATCAATGTATTTTAGCCCATCTGTTGAAAGGGCTTAACAGGGTGTGGCTACTGAGAATCCTAAAGCTTCTTGGAGCCATAGATGAAAGTTGGGTGATAAGATGGACACCACAGTTGTAAAGCAGCCATGAAGTTGCTTAGAGGTACTAAAACTATTCTTTCATGAAGAAATCACCCTTCTTTTTTATACATATGTAAAAATTACATGTTTATTTTATAGCAAATGCTATTTTGTTCAAAATATATAGAGAACTGATATACATACCAAAATTAAAACCTTAATAGACAAAAATTTAAGGGAAACAAACAGTTTGAAAAGAATAGCAAATTATGAATAGCCACATAAATTAGTTCTAAATTATTAATAGTAAGATAAATACAATTTAAAATTGTTTTGGCAGTGATTATTTTTAAAATGGGAACGAATGTAGTGACAATAACGGAAAATAAGCACAATGATATACTGTTGGTGTAGTTCTGAAGTGGATCAACTTTCCTATTATCATTTTAGTATGTTGCAATAAAAATGACTAATGTACCCATACCCTTCATTGCAGCATTTCTATTTGTATTCATATAAACTAATAAAGTCAAAGCAAACAAGTAATAAAAATGTCCAATATATAGCATATTCTTTCTCCTCTTCATGTGGCAGAAAATATATAGAAACGAAGCAGGTGTTCATTGTTAAGGGAATGGCTGACTAAACAACAGTAAATAAATAAATTGAAATATAAGATAATCTAATTATTACAATCAAGCTAAATTTATAAATATGAATAGGAAAATTTGCAGAACTAATGCAAAGCAAAGTTTCTTCAAAAGTAGAAATAAAAGAGGAAAACAGAATGACTATCTTGCTTCAAATGAAATAATAAGCTAATTCAAGAACTAATAAAAAGGCTTTAAGGCCATATAACAAAGAATATAGTTGCATTTCAGGCCAAGAAGCAGGAGGTTTGGCGGTCAGAATACTGGCTATATGGTGATATGTGTTAATACTATGAGAGGTTTTTGCTTATTTCTGTTTTGTCACAAGGGTGGAATGAATCTGAAGGGGTTGGAAATGAAATCATGACATTACAAAGATAGAAATAAAATTTATTTTAAAAGAAAAAATTATACACTGTTGAAAACTAAATAATTATCAAGTTCTGCTAAATTTATCATTTTGTTATTATGTGCTTCAAGGAGTCCATGAAATAAATTCATATATTTGTCAATATATAAAAGTGTAAAGGTACCTTAAAGAGACTTCTATGAAGTATTTAAAGCCATATTCATTCTTCCATGTAGGCAGATGGTTGATTATAAGAAAGTCTGGATTTAGATAGATAGGATGAAGTCTCAGAGACAGGAGTTTTGGCAAAGTTGTGATTTGTGAAAATAATGTAAAAGCCCAGTCCCAGAGAAAATGAAAATATGCATTACCATTGGATTTCAAGAATGGACTTTGTTTGGACATTGAGAAACAAGGAAATCCATCCAATAGTATTGTTATATGGCTTCAATATGTCCAACATTGTGATAGATGATGGAAATGCAGATGAAAAATTTTGCCTTCAAGTTTGAAGTTTTAAGGGGAAAACATGAATAAATATAAAAATGTACAAAATAAATATAATGATAGAATGGAAAATATCCCATTTAACTCCAATCCATTAACTACCAAAAAAAAAATTTTGGATTGAACCAATCAGAATTGAGTGTGAACAAGGACAAAGCACCTATATCCTTGAATCAATCAAAAAAAAAAAAAAACAGATTCTGAACATTTGGGTTAGAGAGGTTAAAACAATGAGCAAAGGGAAGAATGAGCTATGGCACAGAAGGGCAATTGACAGAGTTGCTGACACTGTAAGTAACTGGGAGACAGGAACTCAGGTTAAGAGAAATACCAACAAAACTTCAGCTTTTTCCCCATCTTTGCCTACTGTTCTTTATTAATGACATGCATTAGAATATCATTTGCTGTCCTGTTATTCAAATGTTTCCAGCATACTCAACTTTTCTTCAACCACAAAAAGACCATGGGTTAGTGTAGTGTGCTTTCTAGAGCCCCCTCGCTGGGGTGAGAAAATATTGCCCAGACCAGCTTTCTGGAAGCTCTCAAGACCAGCCAAGTCTTTGGTCTTAGTGGAGGAGTGAAGAAGGTAGGAGATCCAGGAGGATGGTCAAAGATGGAGTCTCTTATTTCACGTCCTCTCAGCTCTTAAATACCTTAGTATGATTATGTCACTACAGTACACTGAGCATGGGTTAACTATAAGCACCCTGCTATTGATATGTTAATTCCTCTTACAGTAAGTATCCCTTGCTTCAAGTAGAACACAGGTGGTTAAGTCCTCCCTGACTTCTCAGGAAGGGTGAGAGGCACCAAAGGGAGGTAGAAAGCCAAACCAGACATTGTCAGCAGGTTCCCTCTGGGCTAATGGGTCTTATACTTTACCCAGAGTTCCACCACTACCTGCAGCCCTCTATGGATTGGCTAGAAATAGACTATAAAAATGCATGATTAGAAAGGGAGCTCACTCTGTTACATGATAGATAGTTCTCTGACTGGGAGCTTTAACAATTTTGATTGAACTTTGAATTTTTCATCTAAATTAAATTCCCTATTATTGAAGAAGAAAAACCCAAATGAACTTGCAGATTACTATATAACCCCCTAGATGTAAATGAGATATATAATAATTATATTATTATATACAGGGTGTGATGTCTATCTTAGCACCCTGGATACTTTAGAATCAACTGGAGTCAGGATAAGCAAAAGTCTTTAGTCTTTATTCTTGGTCTTTAGAGGTAGGATTGAATTGGATGGAAGCAGAATCTCCATGACCTTCCTTCTCCCTGGTCTACCGCCAAAGTTACTCTGTGTAGTCTTACTCCATTCCCTAGTCCCTCCTACAATCCTCTGTATACACCAATCATTGAACCAGCACAGGATAGTGGGAAGTGCCATTTTTCAAGCATATGCCCATAGAGTATTGTCCAATTGGTAATTAGCCTTAAATGCTTGGCTGTCCTGATCTCAGTGCCTCGACTCAAGAGTTTTAAGCCCATTACAACAGGGTTTTACACAAGTAAAAAAAAAAAACAAAAACAAAAACAAAAAAAATATTAAAAATAATAGCAATTAGGTGGGAAAGGCACTACTTGCTAAATGGATTAAGGAATATCTTATGTAAAAAGTAACATTTGAAATGAGTTGTGAAAGAAACGCAAGAGTGTCAGAAATGGGAGTAAAGAAATTATACATTAAATTCATAATCTCAAACAAAAACAAATAATAGTTGGCTTGGTCAAAATAATTATGATTCATATCTAGAATGCTAGAAATGGTGTAAAGTCAGCACAATCAGCAGAAAAGATAAATTTATGACTGACCTGAGTACCTATAGTCCTAGTAATCTCCCCTGATTTAGAGCCAAATACCATAGGTCACTCTTTTCCCCTTCTCCTATCTCTGTTCCCTTCAATTTCTTATATCATCTCTTCATGGCCAAACTTCTGGCTCCTTGCCATTATGACAATTAACTAATCTGCTGCATTGTACTAATTTGCTAATGTCTTAATGGGAGAAACTACAGATCCGCTTAGTCTTTCTTCCAGTCTTATCTATAGAGTAGTTATAAATTATAAATAGGTCTTTTGGAGAAGATTGGAATTTTTGACCTATGATATTATAAAAATGTGTATATACAAAAATATATCAAATAATGAAAATGCTTAATCCATGAAAAAAGCTAATATAAAATATCTTTTATATCACTATATTTACACACATGTATGTATGTATATACATTTGTGCATACTATAGCACCATATACATGTATATATAGCACCATATGTATGTTCATATAGAATTTGCATATATGTATGTACATATATATAAATATATATAATTGAATTTGTTGAAAGTAAAGAGCTTACATATTTGCACATATGTATATTGTCTTTTTAATTTCCATACAACAAATTCAATTCAGTTCAATAAATATTTAGTTAATCCCTGTTGGATGAAAAGCATAGTAGATAAAAAAGATAACCACAATGGATATAAACATACATATGACCAAAAAAAAAAAAAAAAGATCTTGTTGTATTGACAATCCCTTGAGAAGAAGAGACAGAAAAATTGATAGATTTCTTTTCTTTAAATCTCAAATATTATTCATCTTAAAAAAACACAAAAACAATAATAACTATTGATTAGTAAGAGATAGGAGTAAGCCTGAACTTAATTTACAATAGGTTATCTCATTCATTTTTTATTCCCAAATTTTTCTTTAATCTATTACAGTTGCCACAAAAGCTCTTTTGGAATGGTTTGTCCTTTCTGGTTTTTCTTATTTTGGAAAAAAAAAAAAGAGCTTCTAAATCAAATTATTGTTGTTGTTCAGTTATTTCAATGGTTTTGGACTTTTGGGGATTGTCTTTGATTTTTTTTTTTTTGGTTTGTTTTTGCTTTTTTGACAAAGATAATGGAATTAATTGCCATTTCCTTCTCTAGCTCATTTTGTAGTTGAGGAAACTCAGATTAAACAAGATTAAATTACTTGCCCAAAGTCGCATAAAGAGGAAGAGTCTGAAGGCAGATTTGCATTCAGGAAGATGAGTTTTTCTGATTCTAGGCCCAATGCTATATCCTGTTCAATACTTAGCAACCAAAACTACAAATAATTTATAGCTGTACTCATTCTTTTTCAAACTTAACTTTCCTGTCACCCATCTTTTCCCTCCTAAAATTAATCCTTTAATAGTTCTCAATGTTTTCACAATTTTTATTTTATTATAATAATTTCATTAAATATAACAATTTACTATTGTCAAGTGGCTTCATTTGCTATATAATTCAAAAGAACTGTAGAACAGATCATCTAAAATTCCTGTTACCTTTACACTTTCCTACCCAGTCAATTTTAAAATACATTTTCAGACAAAATAGTAACTAGTTTTTAAAAATTTGTTCCACTATTTTTAAAAATAAGTTTTATATTTTCAAGATACATGCAAAGCTCATTTCCAAAACATATAGAGAATCGACTCCAATTTATAAGAAATCAAGGCATTCTCCAATTGGCAAATGGTCAAAAGATATAAACAGACAATTCTCAGAAGAAATTGAAACTATTTCTAGTGATATGAAAAGATAATCCAAGTCATTATTAATCAGAGAAATGCAAATCAAGACAACTCTGAGATACCACTACACACCTGTCAGACTGGTTAGAATGACAGGGAAAGATAATGTGGAATGTTGGAGGGGAAAACATTATTGGTGGAATTGTGAATACATCCAACCATTCTGGAAAGCAATTTGGAACTATATTCAAAAAGTTATCAAAATGTGCATACTCTTTGATCCAGCAGTGTTACTACTGGGCTTATATCCCAAAGAGATCTTAAAGAAGGGAAAGGGATCTGTGTGTGGCAGAATATTTGTGGCAGCCCTCTTTGTAGTGGCCATAAACTGGAAACTGAGTAGATGTCCATCAATTAGAGAATGGCTGAATAAATTGTGGTATATGAATATTATGGAATATTATTGTTTGGTATGAAATGACCAGCAGGATGATTTCAGAAAGGGCTGGAGAGACTTACATGAACTGATGCTGAGTGAAATGAGCAGGACCAGGAGATCATTATATACTTCAACAACAATACTATATGATGATCAATTCTGATGGACCTGGCCATCTTCAGTAATAAGATAAACCAAATCAGTTCCAATGGAGCAATAATGAACTGAACCAGCTACAACCAGGGAAAGAACTCTGTGAGATGACTAAGAACCATTACATAGAATTCCCAATTCCTATATTTTTGATTTCCTTCACAGGCTAATTGTACAATATTTCAGAGTCCAATTCTTTTTGTACAGCAAAATAATGGTTTGGGCTTTATTGTATTTAATTTATACTTTAACATATTTAACATGTATTGGTCAACCTGCCATCTGGGGGACAGGGTGGGGGAAAGGAGGGGAAAAATTGGAACAAAAGGTTTGGCAATTGTCAATGTTGTAAAATTACCCATGCATATAACTTGTAAATAAAAAGCTATTAATTTTTTTTAAATAAAAAGATACATGCAAAGATAGTTTTCAATATTTACCCTTGCAAACCCTTGTTTTCCAAGGTTTTTTCCCTCCTTCCCCACCCCCTTCCTTAACAGCCAGTAATCCAACATATGTTAACTATATGCAATTCTTCTATACATATGTCCACATTTATCATGTTGCACAAGAATAATCAAATTTTAAAAATAAGAGGAAAAAAAGCAAGAAAATAATAAAAAGATGAAAATACTATCTTGTGATTCATATTCTGTGTCCTCTTTTTGGATGCAGATGAAAGAACCCTTTCTTTAATTGTAAAGTGTCACAGATAGTAGGGGAACTCTGGATAAGGTATAAGACCTTTCAAACCAGAGGACATTATCTGCTGACAATATCTGGTTTGGCTCCGCATCTCGCTTAAGGGCTCTTGGCCTTACTGAGAAGTCAGGGAGGGAATGATCATTTACCTTTGGTGCCCATCTTCCTTCCTGAGAAGTCAGGGAGTGTGTGACTCCTGTGTTCTAGTCAAAGCAAGGGATACTTACATTCAAGAGAGGCATTTATATATCAATAACAGGGTGCTTATAGTCAGGGTGCTTATAGTTAGCGCTTGCACAGTGTGATATGATGATATAATGGTTGTAGAGGCCTGAAACTCTGAAAAGGTGTGCTTGAATCAGACAGCAGAGCAGTTAAGGCTAATTATCTATTAGATGTGAGATAATGGCTCTATAAGCATTATATTTAGATAATATGGTAATGTGGTGGCTCTCCTCACCATTGGTGCTTGCTGAATGTGTGGTGGTTAGGTAATTGTAGGCAAAGATTGGAGGGCTGATGGAGAGAGGTCAGAGGTGCTCTGCCATAGGACAAGGTGGAGAGAGTCTGGAGACTCCAGCTCCAGGATACATCTTTGGCAAGCCACATGGCAGCTTTCCTGCCTCTTTCACTTCTTCCCCAAAGGCCAAGGACTTTGATTTATCTTGACTCTGACTGATTCTGAGGCCCTCCAGAGAGCTAGCCTGGATATTATAAATGCTTTTACAGTTACCACATACTCAGTGTGCTGTAGTGATATAATCATATTAAGGTATTTAAGGGCTGAGAGGACTAGACATAAATGGACTCCATTTTTCCACCATCCTCAGGAGTCCTGCCTTGTCACTCCACTAGGAAAGTATATCTTAATCAGCCTGGTATCGGGATTCTAGAAAGTAATTGTACACTTTGTCACCCCAACTTGGGAGCTCTATAAAGCAGGACATTACATGTTGGTGCCCAATCATGGAGCCTTGCAAAGCAGGACACAAATCAACTCAAGTGAAGTGATCAGCCAAGTTCAGTGGAGAAGTCCCCATGATGTGTAAATAGGATAAATATAAAATTAGGCAAGCAGGAAGAATCAGTAAGGGCTAAATTAATCACTTTTGTTTTTCAGCCCAAATGAGGCATATAGTAAGAAATGAGCCTCCCTTCCCAGGGAAGTATGAAACATGCTTATTTAGGTCACCAAAGAAGCAGAGAGGTAGAAGTTAGTGGAAAAACTAACTGAATACAATGAATTAAAATTAGTTTTAAGGAATCCTACAAGTCTGGTCTTCCATCTCCTACTCAATTGCCTAGGGAATGGTCTCTTTGGGTTATAGACATAAAGGATTGTTTCTATTCTTTCCCTCTAGATAAGGAGGATATGAAAAGATTTGCCTTTTCAGTACTCTGCATTCATTTAGCTGAGCCTTATAAAAGATTTGAATGTTTTGCCACAGGGGATGAAAAATATCCCTACAATGTGTCAAAGGTACATGTCAATTGCTCTTACTCCTGTAAGGAAAGCATTTCCAAAAGATATGTTACTATATCACATGGATGATATCTTGAGGTATGCATTTGAGGAGCAAATGTTAGAAGTATTCCTACAAAAGACCATAGAAACACTAAGGAACTACAAATTGCATATAGCTCTAGAAACAATTCAAAGGCAGGCTCTGTTCCAATATTTAGGATATGAAGTATATCCTAAAGTGCTTACATTATGAAAACTTTCTTTAAGAACAGAGAAGTTGAACACCTTAAATGACTTTGAAATTGATGGAAGATATCCAATGTATGCATCCAGTGTTAGGTTTGACTACCTATCAGTTACAACCATTATATGACATTTTAAAGGGAGACAATGCTTTAGACTCACCATGTCAGCTTACAAAAGAAGCTCAAGAGGCTTTGAGAGAGGTTAACTGGCTTTATCCAATGTGTTGGAAATATCAGTTTTTGCTACAAAAGAGACACCCACAGCAGTCCTTCATCAAGGAGATAGTGTGATAGAATGGATGAACCTCCCAGCACAACCAGAAAAAAGCCTTACCCCTTACCCAGAGCTGGTGGCTAGAATTTTATTAAAGGCCATTGAGTGCATAGTACTCAATGCATAGTACAATTATCTTGGATAAGACCTGACAAGACATACACATTTAATACCAATGCACAAATTAAAGTATGCTGTGAAACCATCCCAGAGTGGCAAATTTTATTGTCCAGAGCTCCAAATTTTACACATGGGTCTCCATTAAAGATGACCCGCTATTACATAATTGGCAATGAATTTTTGAAGAAAAAGTTTTTTAAGATTCCTCTTAAAGGATCAACTATCTTTACAGATGCATCCAAACATGACATTTGTGCTGTATACTCTCATGACTCAACTATAAAGAGAGTAGTCAGAACTTCCTTTCAGTCCACTCAGCAGAATGAATTGTATGCAATTATGCTAGTTCTTATTATCTGGGAGATATAAATAAAGCATCTGATTTGGGGCATTAAGTAAGTGTGGTATAAAGAATTGCCACAGATCAAATAAAATTTTTAGCTTCTAACATATATCAACTCTTTAAGGAACTTCAAGAGCATATGAGAAAGCCTCCAGGTAAGATTTATATCTTTCATGTCCACTCTCATAGTGGACTTCCAGGTCCTATTTTTGATGGAAATTCAAAGGCAGATAGCCTTCTAATCATGTTAGCCAATACTTCTTTCTTCCAGGCAGCCTAAGAATCTCATTCTAAATATCATCAGGCTGCTCAAGCTTTATTTTTGCAATTTGGGATAACAAAAGAGGAAACTAGAAGCATAATAAAAGCCTATAGACCTTGTCTTCCTTTCCATATTCCTACACTACCTCCAAGGAACCTCATGGTTTGAGATCCAATTAAATTTGGCAAATGGATGTGACTCATTATAAATCTTTTGGTCACCTGTCTTTTATCCATGTTGTGGTAGACACCTTTTCAGGATTCACTTTTGCAATACCAGCAGCAAAAGAGACAGCCTGAGTAGTCACTGAATTCCTTATCCAAGCATTTGCAATTATGGGTATACCACAAGCAAGAAAAACAGATAATGGACCTTCATATACTTCTAAACATTTCACACACTTTTGTGCACAGTATCACATTTTGCATACCACTGGCATACCTTGTAATTCTCAAGGACAGGCAATTGTACAGAGGAGAAACAAACACATCAAGAAGCTCCTCCAAAAACAAAAGAAAGGGGAAGCCACAGGTAACCCTAGAGAACTTTTAAATTTAACCTTTTATACTATTTTTTTTTAATTTTTGATAAAGATACATTGGTTCCAACAGACACATATAACTTACCAGAAGGGCACTGTCCATTGTGAGCAGCTCCACTATCTTTATATAATCACCAGATGATGTGGGGAGATCTAGAAAGTGGTGAATGCAAGGGACCACATAGGTTAACTGCTTGGGAGAGAGGGTTTGCTTGTACCTTTACAGATAGAGAAGTAATCAGATGGGTGTCAATGAGCTGTATTTGCCTTGTCCATGGAGATGGAGAAGATCCTTGAAACAAAGGAAAATACCCAAGAAACATCAGATGGTTCCATCTCTGATTACATGTGCCACTGAAAAAAGCATGGCTATTCAATATGTATGGCAATTGACTCATGAACATCAAAAAACTGTTACTGAGGCTGCTGCAGGACTTCAAAATCTGCTTGAATCATTGGGTTTCTTGATATATGATGAGACTGTTGCAGGACTTCAAAACCTGCAGGGATCATTGGATCCCCTGACACATGAAGTAATGGATAATAAATTGGTTTTGGACTCCCTCTTAGCTCCTAACGGAGGCATTTGTGTGATTGTTTCTTATATACCCTCCTTCTAGC
Source organism: Antechinus flavipes (assembly GCF_016432865.1). Taxonomy (NCBI): domain Eukaryota; kingdom Metazoa; phylum Chordata; class Mammalia; order Dasyuromorphia; family Dasyuridae; genus Antechinus; species Antechinus flavipes. The sequence goes on from NC_067400.1 coordinate 277,397,060, forward strand.
ACTTATGGTCAGGTATAATTCATCATATTGATTCATATTGTTTGTTGCATCACTACTAGCCTGTATTATATATGTGCTTATGTAATACCTCCCATACTGATGGATTTATTTATACCTGTTTCAAGTAAAACAAAAGAAAGCAGGAGATGTAGAGGGCCAGAGATGGGGGGGAGGGGGGGACTCTGGGTAAAGTATAAGATCCTTCAAACCAGAGGGAACCTACTGATAATGTCTGGTTTGGCTCCAAATTTCCCTTTGTTGCCCATCTCCCTTTTTAAGAAGTCAGGAAGGACATGACCACCTCCCTTGGGTGCTCCCCTCCCTTCCTGAGAAGTCAAAGAGGATGTGACCACCTGTGTTCTAAGTGAAGCAAGGGATACTTGCAGTAAAGAGAAGCATTTGCATATCAGTAGCAGAGTGTTTATAGTTAGCAGTTGCACAGTGTGATATGGTAATATACTGGTTCTACAGTTGGCACATGCTCAGTGTGCTCTAGTGATGTAACCTTACTAATGTATTTAAGGGCTGAGAGGACTTGAAATATATGGACTCCATTATTCCACCATCCTCTGGAGTCCCAACTCATCACTTCTCCACTAAGAAGGTATATCTTAATCAGCCTCATGTGGGGACTATAGAAAGCAACAGTATGTTTTACCACCCCAACATATGCTTTTTAATTGGCCAATTTCACATGCTATCAAGAAAACGAAATTGAATTGAATTTGAGTGTATTTCCATAAGACTAAAAAATGCATGTCTTTCAAAATTTTTAACTATATTACAAGAACAATAAGTTACTTAAATGCTTTTATTAATTTTTTACATTGCCATAACTTCCTATATTATCCTCAGTAACTTCCTCCAAGAAATACATTCCATGTAAAAAATAATATTTTTTTAATTAAAAAAGTAAGAGATATTAAAGATTGAATATGGAAATAAGTCTACAGAAGATATTACACAACTTGGTGTTGGTAGTGGTGGTTTTTAATTTTTTCTTCTTGTTTTCAAAAAGAGATACTTATTTTGAAAAGTATAATGGCAAAAATGCCAACTTACTGCCCAACATGTAAGTTTAAGCCTCTCCCTGTTGTGATCTAGTTCAGATGGATCTGAATCGGTCCCTGTTCAGGCGCCAAAATGTGGTGAGCTTTTTCTTCTCAAAAAGCAGCCAGGTGATAAAAGTTCAGATCTTTTATTATCTCCAATATAGCCCGGTTAGCTTAGAGGCCTATCTCTCTGCTTGGTTCCAAGAGCTCTCTCTGAATGTCTCCAAATCCAAAGGTCTGGTCCTTCAGCCTCTGCCTCTGCTTTCTTCAGCCTCAAGCCAGCTCCACTCTTCATGTCATTCTGGTGAAATCTCGACTTGTAGCTTCTTCACTCTGAAGAACTTCCTTGACTGGCCCATTGAAGCTCTATTTATGCTAGTGCTCTCTGGCCCAAAGAGCTTCAAGGGAGGTGTGAACTCATTGAACTCCAATGAGTAAAGGTGTGAACACAAGCCTTGTATTAATTAGTTCTACTTAGTACCTTGTTTCAGGTTCTGTCCAAAACATCTTCTTGTAAGATTAGATCAACTCTAATTAGTTAGCAGTTAGTAAGGATTCCAACATCTCCCCCTTTCTTTTGTTTTGGAACATAGGATGGTCATGACCTCCCTGATTTCTCAGGCATCAAATCAGATTAGTGGGTTTCTGAAGGGGTACACATAAATCCATCAATATGGGCCAAAACTTTGTAACAGATATACATGGTATACATAAATCCATCAACATGGGAGGCATTATACATAATTTACATAAGCACATAGCAATATAACACAGGCTAGTAGTAATGTAACAAATAACAAGAATCAACCTGAAAATTTACATATGTCCATAAGTCCTAGAAATAGTCCATAAGGAATCCATTGTCCATTAGTTCATGTGTGCCAGGAATCCAATAGTTCCTGTAAGCTCTGAAGTACTGCAAAAAGTCTCATCAATAATTTTTCATCTTAAGGAATCCAATGATTCTTGCTAATTTTTCAAGAACTGAAATAGTCTCATATTGTCTTAGGAAATCCAATGATTCCTGAGATTTTAAAAAGTTCTTTTAACAGTCTCATTGTCAGCTATCTGATTCTTTCTCCATCTGTGGAAATATAAGCAGATCCTCTTCCCCAAGCAGTTAACCTAATTCCCTTCTATTTACCAAATTTGGGATTTCTCATCATCATCTGGTAATTACATTGGAGCTGTTTGCACTGGATATTGCCTTGTTGTCTTAAAAGGCCTGTATTCTTCCCAACTGTAATCCTGATTGCTTTTCTGTTGGTTGATGACATCAGAGTCCTGAATTTCTAAAGGCTCTCTGGGTGTAACCTCAGCTGCTATCATGCCCCACCTGTCCTTTGATTGATACTTTGGAGCTGGGCCTTGCCTCTCCTTCCTCTGGGTCAATATACATTTAGAGGCCCAGTGAAAGCCTCGGTTTCATTTTGGACATGGGGTTTTGGGTTTTCTCTCACCCTGTCTTCTCATTGTATCTCTGTATCTACATTGGGTTCTTAGATGTCCAATTTTTCCACATTGAAAACATCGACGAGTTTCTCTAGAATTCCTTTGCCAAGAAGTACCTTGTCTTTCCATATTCATCATAGTTTGGGTATAATAAGCATTTGTGCCCGCTGTGGCACAGCGTCTTATGATCTCCTCCAAAGGAGCTTCTTTGTCTAGCCCCCATATAATTCTTTTGCAAACCTCAGTGGCATTTTCCTTAGTCAAGTTGCCTTATCAAAATGTCTGTTATTGCATTTTCTCCATTTGTTCTTGTGATAGCTGTCTGCAAGCGTCCCACAAAGTCAGCAAAGGGTTCATTTGGCCCTTGTGTTATTTTTGTGAAGCCCCGCCTCCCCTTGTCGTCTTTATTGTGAAGAGAAGAAAGGTCTGGTCCTTCAGCCTCTGCCTCTGCTTTCTTCAGCCTCCAGCCAGCTCCACTCTTCATGTCATTCCGGTGAAATATCAACTTGTAGCTTCTTCACTCTGAAGAACTTCTTTGACTGGCCCATTGAAGCTCTATTTATGCTCCTTCAAGAGAGAGGGATTATGGGTTTTCTCCCATAGTGCTCTCTGGCCCGAAGAGCTTCAAGGGAGGTGTGAACTCATTGAACTCCAATGAGTAAAGGTGTGAACACAAGCCTTGTATTAATTAGTTCTACTTAGTACCTTGTTTCAGGTTCCGCCCAAAACATCTTCTTGTAAGATTAGATCAACTCTAATTAGTTAGCAGTTAGTAAGGATTCCAACATTTCCCCTCTTTGTACTATCTCATTCTCTAAAGAGGAAGGAAGAAGGTTTTCAGTTCACAGATTAAGTCTGTGCCAATTCCAAATTTAAACTCTTTCCTTAACTCAAGTTTCAATTACTCTGGCTTCTTATGGCTTTCCTTGTTGCACTAGCTGGCTGCCATCTTCCATCTGGAATCCCAGCTCCAAGGTTTCTCTGGCTTGAACTTCTGAGTGTTTTGGGTTTGGTGGGACTCAACAAATTCAGAGCTGTTTTTCAGATCTAAAGGAAAAAAAAAAGGCTGGAGAACAGTATCCCTTTCATCTAATTAAAATCCTTTTACCCACACTAAGGGTAACTATGATGTCCTACCTCAGGGTGCAGCAAAATGAGTGCACATGAAAGAGAGAGTCAGAAAAAGAGACTATCAGCCTGATAAATTTTTAAAGATGCAACATTTTCTGGCTTTGTAGCCAATCAAAGAAGTTTATGGTAGGAAAACATGGGCTGCAGTATGCCTCCATGTTAGGCAATCTGGGTTTGCCTAGAACAAACCCCTTATACACTTCCCCCTATTTGAAAGTTTTTTTTATTCCAGAAATATAGGGAGATATGTAATTTTTGAAAGATAGTCCATGTTCCAAATTCATACTATATCTCTATGGTCTCTGAGGAGATATAAGGAATGTCTATGTGCCTATTTCTTCTGTGTCATAAAATAAGTTTCAAAATAGTCAATGATACAATTTTATATGCAATCCCACATGTACAGATAAAAATCATAATTATTCTAAATCTAAAAAGTTTTGCAGATTCAGCAATAGATATTCATTGTTTAAAGCACAAGAAAGGCTGGCTTGTACAAAATGTACCCACTATCTTTGTTTATTTCACCTTAACCTTATGTAAGGAATCTAAATGAGTAAGGAATCTTAAATAAGTCTCAGCCACGTCTTTTGTGTAATTTTTTGAGAAGAACATGAGAACATATTTGCAGTTATCTGATAGAATTCCAGAAAAGGCATAAGGAAAGTTCGGCCACACTTCTGTGTGTATTAAACAATAAGTATCCTTTATTGTACTATCTTTTTTACTCTGGAAATCTGGCCAATTGATTGAGTATACCCAGTGATCCTAAAGGAATAAACAAATATTCTCCTTGGTAGGCCTTTTGTGGTGAAGAATCCTGTATCTGGGAGACTACTAAGTTTCTAGAGTCAGGTATAAAATGAGAATATTTAGCATAGTGCCTTCTTTGTTCTCAACCTATAAAAAGCCCTTAGTAGAAAGGATCTTTAAGGATTTGGGCTAGAAAGTTGCCAAGCAACAGTTTCCACTCAAGACTCTGAATAACTCTGAACATGAGTCCTTTCAGCCCAGGAATTCAGATGTTTGTGCTTCTTCAGAATGGTGATAATGTATATTGTATGTTATTTGTTTGAATGTTATAGTGGCCACTGTGTTTGTTAATTGTGTATTACTTTTGTGCTATGAGGTTCCTTTTATGTCTTAGTTCAATCAAGGTTCTGAGAAGCAATAAATTTGTACCCACTCTCAGGCTATGTCTGGGAGGATTGAGTCAAAATGGCAGAGAGTAGACAGGGCTTTGTCTGAGCTTTTGCTGACTTCCTTCAGATCAACATTAGATCAAGCCTCTCAACTGGTTTTGGAGTGACCTAACCCACAAATATTTGGAGTGTAACAAATTTCCAGCAGAAGATATTTTGGATGGAATTCAGAAAAGAAGCTTCAAGCAGGCATGGGGAAGGTGGTTGAACACAGGCTCAGCTTAGGGACTAGGGGAAGAATAGTATTCATGTGTTGGTGGAATATACCCAAAATCTCTTAGTCAATACCCAGTGGAGTTGTCTACTCTGTTTTGGTGCAGAAGCCAGTGGAGCAGCAGAATAACTATGAAATATCCAATACAACAACAAAAGGCAAATAATGAGCTCCTGAACCTATATATATATATATATGTGTATATATATATATATATATATATATATATATATATATATATATATATATATATATATATCTTAAAAGAAAGAAGAAAAAGAAGAAAAGTGAGGAAAGGAAATGAGAACTTTGCAAAGGAATCTACAAAAGGAAACATAGAAATTATCTGAAGAAAACTCCTTTAAAATAGATTTAGCAAAATGGAAAAAGCATAAAACTCCTCACAAAATATATTTGATGAAATGGAAAAAGAAACCAACACTTTGGAAAACAGAATTTATGAAATGGAAAAAAATACAGTGAGCAAAATAACCCATTCAAAAGTTCAATTGGTCAAATGCAGAAGATAAAAAAGCTAATTGAAGAAAATAATTCACTAAAAATTAGAATTGAACAAATGGAAATGAATGATTCAATGAGACATCAAGAATCAAACAAATTTTTTTAAATGAAAAAAAGAGAAGAAAATATGAAATAAATTACTGGAAAAACAACTGATCTGGAAAATGCATCCAGGGACAGGTAAAGTAAAAATTATTATACTACCTAAAAACTATGATGAAAAAAGAGCCTAGACCAAATATTTCAGGAAGCAATCAAGGAGAACTTCCATAAAGTCCTAGAACCAGAGGGGAAACTAGCCATTTAAAGAATTTACCAATCACAGAAAATAATCAAGGAGAATTGCCATGAAGTCCTAGAAGCAGAGGGGAAAATAGCCATTGAAAGAATTTACCAATCACTTCCTGAAAGAGAACCCAAAATGAAAGTACCCAGGAATATTGTAGGTAAATTTCAGAATTATCATATTAAGAAGTAAATATTATAAGCAGCCAGAAAGAAAAAATTCCAATATTGAGGAGCCACAATCTGGATTGCCCAGATTTAGCAGCTTCCATTTTAAAGGAATGCAGGGCCTATAATAAAATGTTCCAAAGGGCAAAGGAACTGGGATTGCAGTCAAGAATCAACTCTCCGGCAAAATTAAGCATTATCTTTTAAATAAAAAGATGGGCCTTCAATGAAACAAGTGAATTTCATTTATTTCTGATGAAAAGACCAGAATTGAACAGAAAATTTAATTTTCAAATATACACCACAAGAGAGGACTTAAAAGATTAAAAGGAAAGAAAAAGATAACTTTTTTAAAGTTTAAAAAAGTTTACATCTCTATATGGGAAGATTATAAGTTTAACTCTTTAGAACTGTATCTCTGGTATGAATATTATTTATTTATTTATTTAATAGCCTTTTATTTACAAGTTATATGTATGGGTAATTTTACAGCATTGACAATTGCCAAACCTTTTGTTCCAATTTTTCCCCTCCTTCCTCCCCCCTCCCCCCAGATGGCAGGATGGCCAGTAGATATTAAATATATTAAGGTATAAATTAGATACACATTAAATATACATGATCAAACCATTATTTTGCTGTACAATTGGCCTGTGAAGGAAATCCAAAATGCTGGCAGGCAAAAATATAGGGATTGGGAATTCAATGTAATGGTTTTTAGTCATCTCCCAGAGTTCTTTCGCTGAGTGTAGCTGGTTCAGTTCATTATTGCTCCATTGGAACTGGTTTGGTTCATCTCATTGCTGAAGATGGCCAGGTCCATCAGAACTGGTCATCATATAGTATTGTTGTTGAAGTATATAATGATCTCCTGGCCCTGCTCATTTCACTCAGCATCAGTTCATGTAAGTCTCCCCATGCTTTTCTGAAATCATCCTGTTGGTCATTTCTTACCAAATAATAATATTCCATAATATTCATATGGTATGAATATTCTTAAGAGGATGTAGGAAAAACGTGTTTTTATTGCTATGATAAAAAAAAGAAGAAGAAGAAGAAGAAGCTAATTGGGGAAAGAGGGTTGTACTGGAAGAAAAGGAAAATGAAGTTAAAATGGGGTAAATTACATCTTGTGAAGAGGCAAAAAAAGATTTATTACAACTGAGGGAAAGAAGGGAGGAAGGTGTGAACCTTACTCTCATTGAATTTATCTCAAAGAAAGAATATTAAACATATTTAACTTCACAGAGAAGTTTGTCTGAACCAATAGGGAAGTAGGACAAGAAAGGGGAAAAGAAAGAGGGAAGTTAATAGGAGAACAGAAGTAGAAGGGGAAAGGCATAAGAAAGGGATAGAGGCTGTAAAAGGGAAGGACTGTTTGAGGGAAGTGGTGTTAAGGAGCAAACCACTGGGGAGGAGTGAAAGAAAAGGAGAGGAAAAAGTATTAATTGGGGAAAACAAAACATTGGGAAATACAGAGTTAGTAATTTTAACTATGATTGTGAATGTGATGAATTCTCCCTTAAAATAAAAGCAGATAGCAGACTGGATTAAAACCCAGAATCCTACAATATGTTGTTTCCAAGAAACACATGTGAAGCATAAAGATACATGCAGAGGGAAAGTATAATGCTAGAGTAGAATCTATTTTGCATCAGCTGAAGGTTAAAAAAAAAAAAAAAAAAAAAAAAGCCGAGGTGGCAATCCTAATCTCAGATGAAGTAAAAGCAAAAATCTAATTAAAACAGATAAGGAAACTACATTTTGCTAAAGGTTACCATAGATAATGAAGTAATATCAATAGTAAACATATATTCACCAAGTATAGCATCCATATTACTAGAGAAGCATTTAATAGAGCTACAAGAATAATTAGACAACAAAAATATACGACTGTGGGATCTCAACCTTTTTCTCTAGATAAATCAAAGAGAAAGAAAGAAAGAAAGAAAGAAAGAAAGAAAGAAAGAAAGAAAGAAAGAAAGAAAGAAAGAAAGAAAGAAAGAAAGAAAGAAAGAAAGAAAGAAAGAAAGAAAGAAAGAAAGAAAGAAAGAAAACAGATAATGAGGTAAATAGAATTTTCAAAATGTTAAGTATGATAGACCTTTGGAGAAAATTGAATAGAGACAGAAAGGCATTTTTTTCCTCAGAGGTACATGAAGCATAAATTGTGTTAAAACAATCAAACATCAAAATCAAATGCAGAAAAGCAAAACAAAAGTAAATATATCTTTTTCAGATCATAGGTGCAATAAAAATTAACCGCAATAAAGAGCCAGAGAAAAATTGATCAAATATTTATTGTAAATTCAATAATCTAATCCTAAATAACTAGTGGGTGAAGCAAGTCATAGACATAATCAATAATTTCATGAAATAAAATGACAATAATGAGACAACATACCAAAGATTATGAGATTTAGCAAAAATAGTTCTAGGTGGGAGTTTTGCATCTCTAAATGCTTACTTGCATAAAATATAGAAAAAGAAGATCAATTAATTGGGCATGCAACTAAAAAACCTAGAAAAAGAATAAATTAAACCCCCCAATTAAATGCCAAATTTGAAATTCTAAAAATGAAAGTGGTGATTAGTAAAATGAAAGTACAAAAACTATTGAATTAATTTAAAAAATTAATTTATGAAAAAGAAACAGCAAAATATATAAAACTTTAATTTGATTAGGAAAAGGAAAGAAAAACTCAAGTTGGTATGAAAAATGAAAAGGGTAAACTTTTGATGAATGAAGAGCAAATTAAAATAATAATTAGGAGCTATTTTGCCCAAGTGTATGACAGTAAATTTGATAAGCTAAGTGAAATGTATAAATACTTACAAAAATATAGACTGCCCACATTAACAGAGGAAATAAATGAGTTAAATAGAAAAAGAATTTGAACAAACTATTACTCAACTCCCTAAGAAAAAATTTGCAAGGTCACATGGATTTACATGTGAATTCTATTAAACATTTAAAGAACAATTGATTCCAATACTATGCAAACAATTTGGAAAAAATATAGAAGAAAGGAGTCCTACCAAATTCCTCTTATGACAGAGAAATGACACTGATACCTAAACCAAGTAGAGTCAAAACTGATAAAGAAAATTATAAACTAATTTCCCTAATTGTTGTGCCACAGTTCACTGTTGATGTCCTGATCTAGTTTCCCTAATTGTCCTATTTAGTTATTCTGCCTCAGGTTATAACCTTTCCCTCTTAATGTTTGATGAGATAAAGGTCTACCTCAGTTGCTCTGCCCCAAAACTCCAGGCTATAATCATTCCCTCTTAAATGGTTGATGAGGTAAAGGTTTTATATCTTTAGGATATAGACATTCCTTTTTAATGTTTGACAGGATAAAGATTTATCCATTTTAGATATCATTAGAATATCAGTAACTTCCCTCCATTGTGTCATCCCAGGTACTTCCCCCATTATGTCATTGTTTTTGTTATCCTATAAAAAAGATTGCTCAGTAATACTTAGTGCTGGACTCTTTGAGATGATAGTCTCCTCCAGCCCTGGGACCAAACATGGATCCATTGGTCCCAGTGTCTCTCTCCATTTAATAAACTATTGAATTGGTCTCTAATCTCTGTCTTGCTCAGTTTCTCCAGCATTACGTAATGAATATTGATTCAAAACTCTAATACTCATTCCTTAAAGCAAAATATTATTCTATTACATTCAAAAAAACAGAAACTGTTGAGCAATTTCATATTTTATAGATACCCCTTCATATTACAATAGTTTTCCACCACAAAAAGAGCTATCACATTACTGTACAATTGGCTCTTTTTTATCAAAAAGCCCTTTTATCTTCAAAAACTCCTCACTTAATCCATTTTTATTAGCTATCACCATGACTTTCTTTCATTGGTGTCTCCATTTATTCTTTTTTAAGTTTCTTCTTAATTCTCTACAGAATAGATTCTGACTTCATCATTCAAACAAAATTTATTCCTAATAATTTACTAAAAGTCTTTTAATTGTCAAATTTACTAACCTTTTCATAATCTTAATGTTTTGTTTGTTTGTTTTACCTCTTGGAATACTTTGACACTATTAATCATTGTGTCCATGAAATTTTCATCAATCTAGGTTTTAAGTGTTATAAGTTCAAATGTTGGAGTTCTTGTTCTTCTCAAAACACAGCCGGTTTAGCTTAGGGCCCTTCGAATATCTCCAAATCCAAAGGTTCTGTCCGTTAGCCTCTGCCTCTGCTTTCTTCAGCCTCCAACCAGCACAGAGATGGAATGAATCTCTTGTCTCCTTCACTTGGGGCTCGGCTAGCTTTCTGGTGAGTCTTTCAGACCAGCTTGGTCTCAGTGGGGGGCGTGCAGGAGCCCAGCCACCAGCTACAGTGGTGTGAGATGAAGATGAATCTGGTTGTCCACTGAACTCTCCACTCGTAGCTTTATCCTCTGAAAACTCTTCGTCTGCCACCAGCAAGGCAAGTGGAATATATCCTGCCTTGCCTCGGAAAGAGGGCTTCTGGCGTAATTCCGCTGAAATCCGTCAAAGTGCTCTCTGCACCAGAGTCGCTCCTCTCGAGTCCAGCTGAACTCTCTTCTGCGACCAGCCAGCCAAGAGGAAAATGTATTCTCGAATAGCTCTCTCTCCTTATATGCAAATCTTCTGAGAGAATGGGATTATGGGTTTTCTCCCATAGTGCTCTCTGGCCCAAAGAGCTTTAAGGGAGGTGTGAACTCCCTTGAAGTTAGAAAGTTTATTTTGTGAAGCTGGCATACTTGTGAACTCCAATGAGTAAAGGTGTGAATACAATCCTTGTATTAATTAGTTCTACTTAGTACCTTGTTTCAGGTTCTGGCCAAAATCTTCTTGTAAGATTAGATCAACTCTAATTAGTTAGCAGTTAGTAAGGATTCCAACATTTAATGATACTTTTCTCACTTGGTGTTCCTGCTACCTACCTCACCATTCTTGAGGCTCCTTTGCTAAATTTTCATCCAGATCATGCTTACAGAAAGCTTTATTTTATCTTTCTTAGCTTCTTTTTTTTAAATTCCATTTGATAATCTCAGCAGATTCCATGGATTCAATTATCATTCCTATGCTAACAATTCTTAAATCTCTTTTTCAAGCACTAATCTCCCTTTTTATCTCCAGATTTGAATACTTAACTGTCTCTTATACAACTTGATCTTGATGTCTCTTCTGGAGACTCTTTAAGCTGAATCTATAAAAGCCAAAAGTCATTATCTCCTCCCCCCAAACCATGCTCTCTTTCTCACTTATTTATAATTGAAGTTATCATTGTCCTTCCAGTCACTCTGCTGTCATCCTCCTTATCACCTTTGACTCCTCACTCTCTCTAATGCAATACATCCAATTTCTTATACATCCCTAAGAATTTTATCTTCAAAACACTTTTCTCAGGCATCTACTTCTCTTCTCTGACACAGTCAACATTGATAAAGGCAAAGAAGAAAGAACCCAACCATAGAAACTTACTATGAGAATAGAGAAGACTGGGGTTCATAGTCAGAGAGGACACTAAAGTTAAAAAAAAAAAAAAAAGGCTTCTTTAACCCTAAAGATTAATGTTAAATGACTCTTTACCCAGAACAGCTCACTAAAAATCTAATGTGAGACATTGAGGAAAAACTAAAAAATTAAATATAATATAAAACCATTCTTCCCCCAAAAACAAAAACAAAAACAAAAACAAAAAACAAAACAAAAACAAAAACAAAAACAAAAACAAAAACAAAAACAAAAAAAAACAAAAACAAAAACAAAAACAAAAACAAAAAAAACAAGATTTGTAATGGGCTGAGGCTTGAGTTGATGCACTGTGGTCTCAAGCACGTGAGGCTAAATAGTAATTGGACCATACTCTATTAATATATTATTATTATATAATCTATTAATATATAAGCTTGGAGAAAGAATGGCCCCCACCCACTCTTTGTGCAAGTCCTGATGTGTTGTATAGGAAATAACATTTTTGGTGGGTGGAAGCAGGGGAGTGGAGAGGGAAGCGGAAAGAGAAACTACTGGCTGGCGTCTTGACACAGCTGCTCGCATTGCTATCGTGACCGTCCTTCACCTCCAATCCCCCTCTGCTAGCTGGCTTCCTGTCTGCCCATATTGCTATTGCAATCCTTCTTCACCTCTTCACTTCAATAAAGATTGAAGATTTTTCCCTTAACCTGAATTCCTGACTCCGGCTGATTTTAAATACGCAGTCATCACATTTGGCACCCAGTGTGGGGCCCAAGGACCCTACTTTTACTGAAGAAGTCTCCAGTAGCCCGGAACTTAGGTGAGTATTGTAATAGACAAACAAGTCTATTTCTTAAAGACTAAACTAGTAACCTTTTTTGGCTGAAATGGGACAGATCCTAGCTAAAGATTCTCCATCCCCCACCCCAACCCCCCCACCCCCACCCCCACCCAGGAGTGATGCTATAGAAAGCATGCTTAAGCTGATAGAAGATCAAGGGTTACTTATAACTTGGGAACAGACAGCTAGACTTCTGGGTACATTAAAACGCACCTCCCCTTGGTTCTTAGAGGAAGAGCAAATCTCTCCAGATAATTGGACATTGATTGGGCAACAGCTTTCCATATATTACAACAAAAACAGTCCTCATTCAATTTCTATCCAGGCATTCTATTCATATAATATAATACAGTTGGCCTTAAGAAATTGGATAAGTTCTATAAGAAAAGGAAAAAAAAACTCTAGGAATAGCCAAATGGGGAAGCCTGAGATAAAGGAGGAAGACAAAGAACAGATTAATGACCATATCCCCATAGGGCATGGAGATTTAAGTGAGGCTCAAGGGTTTGGTGAATCTGAGGCAGCTTCAGCCCCACCTAAGAAGCAGGTAATTGACTCTTCTCCATCAACTACACCCTCAGGGATAGAGGCAGGAGAGGTAGTGTGTGTGTGGGGTGGGGGGAGGTAGAGGCAGTAACAGCACCAGCACCTCCCCCCCAGCATCCAGCCGCTCCTATGACTAGATTGCAAAAGGGACTAATTAAAGCCAAAGTGGAAGGGAGAAATGTATTGGAATTTCAACACCACATTTTTCCTGTAATTCAACAGTTTAATTCTTCAAGTCAAGAAAGCAGAAGATATGCTCCTTTTGATATAGAAATCCTCAAAGACCAGAAAAAGGTTTACACTCTTTATGGGGCTACATCAGCTTATGTTAAAATGTTATTACAGAATTTGGCTTTTGAAATCTTGACCCCTAATGACTGGAAATCTATAGCAAGGATATGCCTAGAACCTGGACAAAACTACTTGTGACTTTCTGAATATAGTGAGCTCTACAGGATACAAGCCCAACAAAATAGTCAAAGTGGAGTTCATGCTGCAATCACCTGTGACCTACTAACAGGTGTGAGTTCCTATGCAGACGTCGCAGTACAGATTAATTATTCTATAGCAGCATATGAGCAAATTGCTGCTAATGCTATCAAAGTGTGGGCTTCTCTCCACAATAAAGATGACAAGGGTTGGGGCCTTCACAAAAATAACACAAGGGCCAAATGAACCCTTTGCTGACTTTGTGGGACATTTGCTATCACAAAAACAAATGGGGAAAATACAATAACAGACATTTTGATAAGGAAACTTGCTAAGGAAAATGCTAATGAGGTTTGCAGAAGAATTATACTAGGATTGCACATGGATGTTCCTTTAGAGGAGCTAATAAGATGCTGTGCCACAGTAGGCACAAATGCCTTTTATAGCCAGGCTATGATGCAGACTTCCCAAAATCCAAACATGGGAAGACAGAGTCCCTCCTGGAAAGGGACTTCCAGAGAGACTCATAGATGCTTTCAGTGTGGAAAAGTAGGGCATCTGAAAGTTCAATGTTGGTATAGAGATAGAATGGGAAAACAGGGTGGGCGAACAAGACCCAATACCCCCTGTCTAAAATGCAACAGAGGCTTTTATGGGGCCTCATAAGCTTGGAGAAAGAATGGCTGGAAATATCAGTTTTTGTCACACAAGATGCACCCACAGCAGTCCTTCATCAAGGAGACAGTGTGATAGAGTGGGTGAACCTCTCAGCACAACCAGAGCAAAGCCTTACTCTTTACCAAGTGCTGTGCTAGAATTTTATTAAAGGCCATTAAGCGAGCAGTATAATTATCTGGGACAAGACCTGACAAGATATACACCTTTTACACCAATACACAAATTAATATGTGCTGTGAAACCATCCCAGAGTAGCAAATTTTATTAGTCATGGCTCCAAATTTTACACACGGGTCTCTATTAAAGATAACCAGACTTTTACATAATTGGTGATGGATTCTTGAAGAAAAAGTTTCTAAAGTTCCTCTTAAAGGACCAACTATCTTTACAGATGCATCCAAACACAATATTTGTGCTGTATACTCTCAAGACTTAACTACAAGGAGAGTAGTCAGAACTCCTTTTCAGTTCACTCAGCAGAACGAATTATATGCGATCATGCTAACTCTCACTTATTACCCAGGAGACATAAATATAATATCTCATTCAGCCTATTCAGTAGGTGTGGTACAAAGAATTGCCACAGCCCAAATACAATTTGCAGCTTCTAATATATATCAGCTCTTTAAGGAACTTCAAGAGCAAGTGAGAAAGCATCCAGGAAAGATTTATATCTTGCATGTCCACTCACATAATGGACTTCCAGGTCCTATTTTTGATGGAAATTCAAAGGCAAATAGCCTTTTAACTATGTTAGCCAGTCCACCTTTATTTCAGGAGGCCCAGGAATCCCATTCTAAATACCATCAGGCTGCTCGAACTTTGCGTTTGTAATTTGAGATAACAAAAGAGGAAGCATAGTAAAAAGCTATACAGCTTGCCTTCCTTTCCACCCTCTACACTCCCTCCAGGGAAGAACCCTCATGGTTTGAGACCCAATGAAATTTGGCAAATGGATGTGACCCATTCAAAATCTTTTGGTCGTCTGTGACCCATTAAAAATCTTTTGATCGTCTGTCTTTTATCCACATTGTGGTAGACACCTTTTCAGGATTCAGGATTTTGCAATACCAGCAGCAAAAGAGACAGCCCAAGTGGTCACTGAATTCCTCACACAAGCATTTACCGTTATGGGTGTGCCACAAGCAATAAAAATAGACAATGGTCCTGCATATACCTCCAAACATTTTACACACTTTTGTACACAGTATAAGATTTTACACATCACTGGCATACCCTTTAATCCTCAAGGACAGGCAATAGTAGAGAGGAGAAACAGAGACATTAAGATGCTGCTCCAAAAAGAAAACAAAGGGGGAGCCACAGGTAACCCTAGGAACTTCTAAATCTAGCCCCTTATCCTATTAACTTCTTGATTTTTGACAAAGATGCACTGGCTCCGGCAGACAAGTTTTATAACCCACAGGAAGGGCAGTGTCCAGTGCGAGCAGCTCAACTATCTTTAGATAATCGCCAGGTGATGTGGAGAGACCCAGAAAGTGGTGAATGGAAGGGACCAGATAGGCTAACTGCTGGGGGGAGAAGGTTTGTTTGTATCTCTACAGGTGGAAAAGGAATCAGATGGGTGCCAATGAGCTATATTCGCCTTGTCCATCGCAGAGAGATGGAGCAGACCCTTGAAACAAAGGAGAAGACCCAAGAAATATTGGGTGGTTCTGTTGCTGATTGTGCTCACCACTGAATGAGCATGGCAGCTATGGTGTTTGACTCATAGACACAGAAAATTGTTGGACTTCAAAACCCTTGGGAATCATTGGATTCTCTGAGACATAAGATTGTTGTAGGACTTGAAAACCCTCAGGAATCATTGGATTCTTTGAGACATAAGATTTGAAAGACCTCAGGAATTATTGGATTTTCTGAGAAATGATGACTGTTATAGGACTTCAAAATCTGCTGGAATCATTGGATTCCCTAACACATAAAAAGACTTTTGCAGGACTTCAAAAACTGGGGGGGAGGGGGAGGAGAGGGGGAGAATCATTGGATTCTTTGATATGTGAAGCAATGGACAATACATTGGTTTGGGACTATCTCCTGGCTGCTTAAGAAGGCGTATGTGTGACTGGTGTTTACATACTCTCCTTCTAGGACTTCTGGCAATCTTTTACGACACCATGTTGATTTATATTGTTCATTATATCATTACTTGTGTGTACAATTCATGTTTGTTACACCACATCAAGCCTGCACTGACTGTGGGGAGAGTCATCACTAATAGCCTCTGTGTTATTGCTGTATGCTTGTGTAATACCTCCCATGCTGATGGGTTTGTGCATACCTGTTTCTAATAAGATCCTTCAGCCCAGAAACCCACTAGCTTCCCCCACTTCCCTTTGGTGCTTTTCATCACCCTTCCTGAGATGTCAGGGAGGGCATGATTATCTCCTTTTTAGTGCTTTCACCTCCTTTCCTGAGAAGTCATGGAGGGTGTCATCATCTCCCCTTGGGGGCTCTGACCTCTCTGAGGAGTCAGGGATGGCATAAACACCTGTGTTCTCTGAGACATAAGATTGTTGTAGGACTTGAAAACCCTCGGGAATCATTGGATTCTTTGAGACATAAGACTTGAAATACCTCAGGAATCATTGGATTTTCTGAGAAATGATAAGACTGTTATAGGACTTCAAAATATGCTGGAATCATTGGATTCCCTAACACATAAAAAGACTTTTGCAGGACTTCAAAAACTTCAAAAAAAGAAAGCGGAAGATGTAATGGGCTGAGGCTTGAGTTGATGCACTGAGGTCCCAAGCATGTGAGGCTAAATAGTAATTGGACCATAATCTATTAATATATAAGCTTGGAGAAAGAATGGTCCCCGCCTACTCTTTGTGCAAGTCCTGATGTGTTGTATAGGAAATGACATTTTTGGTGGGTGGAGGCAGGGGAGTGGAGAGGGAAGCGGAAAGAGAGACTGCTGGCTGGCGTCTTGACACAGCTGCTCACATTGCTATCATGACCGTCCTTCACCTCCAGTCCCCCTCTGCTAGCTGACTTCCTGTCTGCCCATATTGCTATCGCAATCCTTCTTCACCTCTTCACTTCAATAAAGATTGAAGAGTTTTCCCTTAACCTGAATTCCTGACTCCGGCTGATTTTAAATATTTAGTTATCCCAAAGATTATAGGAAAAAAAGTTATCCAACTAGAAAAGGAGATACAAAGTCTTAAAAATCAAATAAATAGGGAGGCAGAGTCAAGATATGCAACAAAAGCAGGAAATTACTAATCTCTCCTTGAAACTGCTTAAAATTCCTTTAAATAATGACTCTAGGCAAATTTTAGAACATTAGAACACCCAAAAAGATGGAGAAGAACATTTTTTTAGGGCCAGGCAAGTTTCCAAACTGCCTGGACTCAGCACTAAAGTTCTGTGACACCATAGTGGGAGTCAAGCATGCTGTCCCAGACTCAGCCCCAGTTCTGCCCAGGCTAATCTCTGAATCAGCAGCCTTATTAGTGACTTCCAGAACTCTCAGCCAAGAGACACCAAAGGAAAACTGGAAGGTCAGGAAAAAACATCTGAGGCAACAGAGTGGAAGTATAGTACATAATTACAGTGCAGGCCTAACCCTGATCCCAACTCCAGCCCAGATCCCAGGTGAACCTCTGAATCAACAGTGGGGCTGGAGGCTTCTAAAAGTCCCAGTCAGGGGAAACCAGGAAGGATTTGGAAGGTCAGTGGAAAGGGTCTGTGGCAAAGAAGTGGGAGTCTGGTGTGCAGTACCAGCACAGTCCTACCAACACACTAGAGCTTACAGCTACAGTGGAACAGGGACATATCTAACAGCTCCAGGGCAGAAAAGAGTGTCTGTAATTAGATTCCTAGAAGGATTTCTGAAAACAGCTGCACAAAATCCCTAAAGTTTAGGACAATACATCCTTCAACCTGAAAACAGAGCCTTGCTTTAACAAAGAGTTAAATGCATAGTAATAGGCTAAAAAAAAAGTGAGTAGAAAAAAAAGATACCTGACTATTGAAAATTATTATGGTGACAAAGAAGATGAAAACAAACATTCAGAAAGTGATAACAAAGTCGATGCTCCTACATCCAAAGCCTCCAAGAAAAATAAGAATTGGGCTCAGTCGATGGAAGAGCTCAAAAGGGATTTTGAAAATTGAGTAAGAGAGACAGAGGAAAAAATAAGGAAACAATTGAGAAAGGTACAAAAGGAAATACAAAAAAAACTAATGAAAACCTTACAGAGCAAAATTGGCCAATTGGAAAAGGAAGTAAAAAAGCTTCCTGAGGAAAATAATTCCTTAAAAAACAGAATCGAGTAAATGGAAGCTAATGACTTTATGAGAAACCAAGGTACAATAAAGAAAAATGAAATCTAAAAAGAAAAAAAATGTGAAATATCTCATCAGAAAAACAATAATTCACTCATTCTCTATTTGGATGTAGGTGGGATGTTTTATCATGAGTCTCAATGAATACAAAAAGTTAACAAGGAGATGAATTTTTGTTTGTTTGTTTGTTTTGTTTTGTTTTTTAAAGCATTCAGATGACCAGTAGCAAAATTCATCAATTGGGAAAGGAAGTACAAAAAAGTCACTGAGAAAAATATTTTTTAAACCATAGAATTAAGGAAATGGAAGATAATGACTTAATGAGAAATCAAGATACAATAAAATAAAACCAAAAATGAAACAAAAAAATAGAAAAAATGTGAAATATCAAACTGGAAAAAACATCTGACCTGAAAAATAGATCAAGGAGAGATAATTTAAACATTTTTGGTCTACTTGTAAGTCATGTTCAAAAAAAGATCCTGGACATCATCTTTCAAGAAGTCATCAAGAATAAAGTGTCCTGATATTCTAGAACCATAGAGTAAAACAGAAATTGAAAAAAATCCGCTCATCACCTCCGGAAAGTGATTCCAAAATAAAAACTCTTAGGAATATTATAGCCAAATTCCAGAACTCCTAGGTAAAGAATAAAATATTTCAAGACTCCAGAAAAAAGCAGTTCAAGTATAGTGGAGGTTTAGTCTAGATATAGCAGCTTCTACATCAAAGGATTGAGGGGCTTGGAATATGATATTCAAGAGAGCAATGGAGCTAGGACTACAACTAAGAATTACCTACCCAACAAAAATGAGCATAATCTTTCAGAGGAAAAGGTGATCATTCAATGAAACAAAAAATTTTCAAGCATTTTTGATGAAAAAACTAGAGCTGATTGGAAAATTTGATTGTCAAATACAGGTCTCTGGAGAAGCATAAGGATGTAATCAGGAAAGTGATATCATAAGGGACTTAATAAGGTTTATCTGTTTACATTCCTACATGGGAAGATGATACTTGTAACTCATTCGAATGTTCTCATTATTATGGCAGTTAAAAGGAGTATATATGGACAGGGGGAACTGGTGTGAGGTAAATATGAAGATATAATATCTTTTTTAAAAAAAATAATGAAATTAATCAGTGAGAGAAGAATGTCCTGAGAGAAAGGGAAAGGGGGAAGTGGAATGGTGCTAATTATCTGCCATTAAAAAAATGCAAGAAAAAGATTTTACAATGGAAGGAAAGAGTGAGAGGACAGGGTAAATAAGTAAATCTTACTCTTATCAGAATTGTCTTAAACAGGAAATAACATTCATACTCAATAAGGGTGCAGAAATCCATCTTACCATGAAAGAAAATAGGAGGGAAATGAGATATGTGAAAGGATACAAAGATGATTAAAAAAAAAAAAAGACAGCATATTGGGGGAGGGAGTAGTCAGTAGCAAAATACTTTTGAGAAGGGACAGGGTGAAAAAAGAGATATAATAAATGGAGAAAATGCAATTAGCAATAGTAATTATAAAAAAAATTTTGAAGCAAGTTTTTGTGATGGAATATTATTGTTCTCTGGAAAACGATGAACAGGATGCTCTCAAGAAAACAATGAAACAAAACTGGAAAGTCCTCCATGAACAAAGTAAAATATACTGTATGCAAAGTATACTAACAATGTATTTGGATGATCATCTGTAAATAACTTTGCTATTTTCAGTAGTACAATCATCCACAACTATTCTGAAGGATTTAGGAAAAATCCTATCCATACCCAGAGCAGAAACTAATTGAGTCTGAATACAAATCAAAACATTCTTTATTTCTCTCTTTATTTTAAATGATTTTTCTTGAGGCTTTTTATATTCAGTAATGTGGGAAATCTATGTTTTCTTTCATGACTTCATTTTTATGGAAATGTTTTGCCTTATTTTGCATGTGCCTTTTTAATTGTGAATAGAGATAAGGGAAAGAACCTACAACTAAAAAATCTTAAAAACAAATAAAAAATGAATATAAGTGGGGAAAATATTAAATATTTAAAATTTAAAAATATTTAATATTTTTTCCAAAAATGATAAAAATAAGCTTTCAAAAATTAGAATTGGGCAAGGGGAAGCCAGTGACTCTATAAAAGACTGGGAAATAACAAAACAAAATGAAAGGAATTAAAAAAATAGAAAAGAATGTGAAACATAAGAAAAACAACAGAACTGGAGAACAGGTCAAGAAGAGAAAATATAAAGATAATTGTATTACCTGAAAGCTGTTACAAAAAAAAAAAAAAAAAAAAAAAAAAAAAAAAGCCTTGACACAATAATACAAGAAATAATCCAGTGAAATTTGAACTGGACTAATAGAATATCAGGAGAAAGTAGAAATAGAAAAAAATCTTCCCATGACCATTTCAAAGAGATCCTTTGTGAAAAACATAAAGGAATATTATTGTCAAGTTTCAAAACTGCCTGATCAAAGAGAAAATTTTTCAAAAAACAGAAAGAAGCAATTCAAATATGCTGGAACTATAATTAGAATTGTACAGAACTCAACAGCAGCCACACTAAACTACTGCAGGTGCTGGGAGCATATTTACTTTCAATCAAAAGATATCATATCCAGAAAAATTATCCATAATATTGAATGAACTTTCAGATTTTTAGAACTTTTCTTTCAACCAACGCTGAACTCAATAGAAAATTTAAAATATAAGAGCCAATGACCAATATTAATTTTAAGGAACTCAACATGGATGAATTGTTTATGTTTTTTATAGGAAAACGTATATCATATGTTTAAAATTTACATAAGTAATTAGTAATTGCTCAAAAGAAAGATTTATACAAATGAAATGCAAAGGAAGAAGAGAGGAATTAGAGAGAGAAGGGGAGGCTCTTACAACTTTTGGAAACCTACTCACCTTGGGAATGTGTTAAATAGGCAACATGACATATACACAACAAAGGGTACAGAACCCTCCAACATTTATAAACAAATCCTGTTAAAAGGATGGTTGTTGGGGCAGCAAAGAATAGGTGTAATGGGCTGAGGCTTGAGTTGATGCACTGAGGTCCCAAGCACATGAGGCTAAATAGTAATTGGACCATACCCTATTAATATATAAGCTTGGAGAAAGAATGGCCCCCGCCCACTCTTTGTGCAAGTCCTGATGTGTTGTATAGGAAATGACGATTTTGGTGGGTGGAGGCAGGGGAGTGGAAAAGGAAGGGGAAGGAGAGAGGGAGGGGAGAAGATGGAAATGGAGGAGATGGCTCAGTGGGTAGAGCACCAGCCCTTTAGTCAGGAGGACCTGAGTTCAAATCCAGCCTCAGACACTTAACAATTCCTGGTTGTGTGACCATGGGCAAGTCACTTAACCCCAACTGCCTCAGCAAAAAGAAGAAGAGAAAACAAACAGAAAAGCCGTGGCAATGGCAATCTCGAAAGTCTCTCCTTCCCCTTCCTTTTCCACTCCCCTGCCTCCACCCACCAAAATCGTCATTTCCTATACAACACATCAGGACTTGCACAAAGAGTGGGCGGGACCATTCTTTCTCCAAGCTTATATATTAATAGGGTATGGTCCAATTACTATTTAGCCTCATGTGCTTGGGACCTCAGTGCATCAACTCAAGCCTCAGCCCATTACAAATAGGGAAAGAAGAAAAGAGAGAGATCCATGTTTGGGGGAGGTTAAGTAACAGTAAGGCAAGTTAAGGAGGAGAATTAAGTAGAAGACTTAGCAGGGATAGGAAAGAAGAGATATATGCAAAAACTGTAACAAGGAATAGGAGTGAATGTAGATATACATATATATGTGTGAGTCTTTGGATACGTGTGAATGTACGTGTGTGTGAAAAAGAGAGAGAGAATGAGACAATGTGGGTATACATGTATGTATGTATTATTTCTATTAAATATATCTGTGCTTAACTTTATAGCCTGCTTGGGGATGGTGGGGAGGAAGGAAAGGAGAAAAAAAAAAAGAATAATGTAATAAAAAAAAAGTGCACAGCAGAAAACAAAAGAACAACCTATAAGGAAGCAGGAAAAAAAAAAAAAAAAACAACCGGGCATTAGAAAATATAATTTCTTCTTCCATTACATATCTTTTCTTAAACTGGAAATTTATTGTTACACATTTCAAACCCTCCCTGATGTTCTGCTGGGTACATGATAATGTTATATTTTCTTTTGTTTTGTTTTCCTTTTCTTTCTTTTTTCTATTCTGTTGTTTTTTTTTTTTAAATAAATAAAACAAAAGGAACATATAATAATAGAACACAATATTTTCATGATTGTCCATCTTTTCTTTGTTTCCTTCCTTCCAGGTTATTGTTTTGTTCTCTGCTGTGCACTTTTTACTTAATTCTTTTTCTCCCCTTTGCATCTACCTCCCCCAGGTAGGCTACAGTTAAGCACAGATAAATTTATGTGTATATGTATTGTGAATGTGTATACACACACACACACACACACACACACATACACACATATACATACAAACTTGCACACATATCTATACACATATATGTACAGATAAGTACACCCACATATATACTTATACACATACACACACATATATGTACATGGGGTTGGTTGGTTGATGTCCTTTATTCTCGAAGAGGATGTCACTGTTAGAGTCAAGAGGCTTATCAGAACAATACAAACTTGGAATGCTCTCCTGCAGGTCAGGCACAAATAGTCCCTGTGAATATTTAGGCTGACTTCTCTAACTTTGTATGTTTCATATTTCTTCTGAGCTATTTCAAGTCTGCTTTGCTCATAGAGCATAGCACTTCCTCTAATGAAGGGCTGTCATCTTGGGTGGTCTTGTGCCAATGTTTCCCATATTGTATAATCAATTCTAAAATTTTTAAGAGACTTTGAGAGCATTCTTGTATAAATTTTTCAGACCAATTTGTGAATGCTTGCCATGTATCAGTTCCCTATAAAATAATATTTTTGGCAAGCATACATTGGCATTTGAAAAATGTGGCCAGCCCACAGAGTTATGCTCTCTGCAGGAGAGTTGGAATGACTGACAATTAAGTTTGAAAATGGACCTCAGTGTCTGGTATCTTATCCTGCCAGATGATCTTCGGAATCTTCCTAACACAATTCAAATGAAAGTGATTCAGTTTCCTGCTATGGCATAGAATATATTCTATATGTTTTTATTCTATTATATGAGTTTTTATATGCATACAATTGGATCATTCCAATAGCTCTGTGGATCTTTAGTTTGGTAGTCAATGTAATTCCCCTTGTCTCCCACACTTTCTTTCAAAGCCTCCCTACTACTGAGTTAGCTCTGGTAATGTGTGTGTCACTCATCAATGTGGACATCCTTGGAAAGGATACTGCCAAGATTAGAGAACTTTTCCATTGTATTGAAAACTTTGCCAAAAAGTTTTGATTAATCAATTTTTGACTGATATTAGGGAATGCATAAGTATCCAATCATCTGCAAATAAAAAAGCATCACTAATATTCATTCCATTTTATTTTTGTTTTGTAGCTTTTTCAAATTCAAAAATTTTCTATTAGTACGGAAGCTGATGTTATTTCTATGTTTGTTCTCATCGCAGACATTTTGAGAACATGATTCAAAACATGCTAAAAAAAAAAATGGGAGTAAGCACACAGCTTTGTTTCACTCCACCAGAGACTGATCAAGCTCAAAAACATTGTCCATTGTCCAGAACCCAGGCAAACATGGTATTATGAAATTGACATACTATGTGCATGAACTTTTGTATTTGCTATATGTACATACATATTTACATATTTGCATATATCAGGCATATCTTGCTTCTAAATGCATCTAAAACTATATTAATATGGCTCACATATAACAAATTTCTTACTTGATTGAATGTGTAAGTTTGACTTTATGTATACATACACACACACACACACACACACACACACACACACGTGTGTGTGTACATATGTTTTGGTCCCTATTTAACCCACTCCTGATGTGATTAAGTTTTTGGAACTGCCAGACTTTCTCCCTCATTGAATTTCTTTGTGTTACTTCTGTACCTCATTTGAATAGCATAACTACTATTTTTATCTTTTCTATATGGTTTTGCTCTTCAGAGTCAGATTATACTCAACTCTGTCTCAATCTTTCTTTTGCATTACCCATTTATTAATATCAGTTTTAGACATATGTTTTTCATTTCCACATTTAAAACATTTACTGAGTTACTTGAAATTACTCTTAAATTTTCTATTGATTTTAAGTTTGGTGGAAACATAGTCCTTAAAATCTGTGAGTTTGTTGTGTCCATTTTAAAAAAGTCAATATTATACTGAATTTTGCTGAATCTACTATTTTTAGCCACAAGTCTAGTTGTTTTGGTTTTTACTATATAATATTCTAGGACCTGCAGTCTCTTTTTGTAGCTGTTGATAAATCCTGTATAATTCTAATTGTATCTCCAGCATATTAATTTTGTTTTTGTTTCTTGATGATTTTTTTTTGATCTAGAGTTTCTATATTTAACAATAATATTCCTATTTGGCTTTTGTAGGCTTTCTTTGAGGTGGTGATAAGTGTTTTCTTTTTCTATTTTTACTTTCCCCTTTTGTTTCATAACTTCACAATAATTTTATTAGATCATTTTTTGTATTATTGTGTCCAGATTCTCTTTTTGGTAACAGCTTTTAAGTAATCCAATTATTCTTATGTTTTCTCTTCTTGAACTGTTCTCCAGATCTGTTTTGTTTTTGTTTTTTTCTTTTACTTTTTCACATTCTTTTCTATTTTTTTGTTCTTTATATTTTTATTTTGTTTTATTATTTCTTCTCTTACGGCTTCACCTTACCAAATTCTAATTTTCAAAGAATTATTTTCTTCTTTAAGAATTTAAATATCCTTTTCTAATTGGTTGACTTTCTTTTCTTTTTATAATCTTTTTTAAAATTTTATTTAATAATTGCTTTATATTGACAGAATCCATGCCAGGGTAATTTTTTTTTACAACATTATCCCTTGCATTTGTTTCTGTTCCGATTTTTTCCCTCCCTCCCTCTTTTTATAATCTTCTTGTTTTTCTTGGATGATTTGTTAGTTTTTACTCAATCTCTGTCATTTGGTTTTTAAAGTATATTTTGAGTTTTATAAATTTCTTTCTGGGAAGGTATCCATTTAACATTAAAGAAGATTTATTTTACTTCAATGTCCTCCTGTGACAAATGCTAAGAAGTTGAGTTTCCACAGTATTACAAGCTTTGAGATAGTGTGGGATAATGGGAATTATTTACCAAAAAGTTTTCAGAATGTGAGAGGTTAAGGAAGATTAGGATTCACAGAACAATTAAGCAATCAATAGAAGCCTTGAACAAACAAGAAACTGGAGGGCTAGGAAGTCACAGATGGATTCAGCCAATCAGAAAGAGTCTTATGGTTTTGAGAAAATCACAAAATTAAGATAATAGACCATCCAGCTCAAACCAGTTGGGGTCAATGATCTGACTTGACCAAATCATTACTGCTTGCTTAATAGGCTAACTGAATATTAAACAACATACTCCAGAGAAGGAGTTTTCTGCCATTTTTGAGATGTATGATTGGTGAGGGAGGGGGCATGTTTTATACATATTAAGGGGAAACATGTAGTGCGCGCATCAGAAAGACTGTAACCCAGATAAAATGGACCAATCTGTTCTCTGAAGGGAAGAACTGTATCACACGAGCAAGTATAAAGGTTCTCCCATTTCTGATCTCAGTACTTCCTCTTCCCAAAGAGAAGTGGGGCCTGCTTCTAGCCTTTCATTAAGATGATTCCTTAAGATTCTTTTTTAATAAATTTTCCTTGATATCTGATTTTCAGTGTCAAGAGTGTTATTTCTAATACTTCTCTGAAGTAACCTTCTATGATTTGATTCTTTCTTTTTTTGACTATTTTTTTTTTAATAAGAATTTATTAGGTTAACACTTCTAATGGGGAGATGATTATGAGGGGTTAGTATGGTGCCTCTGGCTTCACTTCAGTTCTTTTGGACTGGAAAAGATATCCACCATGCTACAAATGTCTGCAACCAACAGCTTCCATGATCCCCTGCTTCTGTACCACTGGATATAGTGGGTTTTTTTTTTTCTCATCTAGGCTTGGTTTCAGCAGTATAGCTGGGCCTGGTTCCTAGTCATCTGTGGTTTCCTGGACTTAGAACCCTGACACTGTCCAGGAGTTGAAATTTCCCATTAAAATTGAGGCTACCTCGAATCTCAGTTAGCCCCAGGACTCCCTAGTGACTATTTTTAAAAGTTAGACTGGAGGTGTTTACATTTAAGTTGGTTTAACTTGGTCCTGGAGTCTTTATTGGGGTCTTATTAGGTTGTCTCAGGAAGACCTCAGTTTTGTTCTGGTCTTATTTGTTTTTTACCAATCTATGGTCTCCCTGAGGCACATTTTTTGTTGTTGTTGTTCATGGGAGAAATATAGAGAATTTGGAATTTTCTGTATCTTCCCAGAATTTTCTACTCCTGTAATTCATTTAAATAAATTTCTCTCTCTCTCTTCCTTTTGCATTTTCTTAGTCATGCATAGCAGTTTCCTTTACTTATTTCATATGTTTAGGCAGATAAGTCTTAAGTTAGACCTACTAAATTGTGAAATCATTTCAAAAGACACAGCAACTGAAATCCATTTCAGTCTTCTGATAGTAAATCCCCCCCCCCCCCAAGTAATGAGATTAATTTCCAAATGTGGCATAAGTGATGGCTAAAAGTTGATCACTTGTAAGGATCTTGGCTGGTATGTCTAATTTGTTTGGTTGTCACTTCTACCATCATTCTAATTAACTGAAGATTTTCACCTGTCCTTTTCTTCACTGTATGATAAGTAGACAAGAAACAGTAATAGAATACATAAACATGAATATAAATTTATGTGGGAACTTACTTCAGGCAGATAATGCTATCAGGCCTCATAGAACTATCGGACTGGGCTCTTATTGGTTGGCCCTCAGTTACAAGTCCATAGATGCTGATCTTGAACCCAACTGAGAGGTTATAAAATTCTATTCCCTCATGTTAAAGAACCTGAAGTTTGGCAAAGTTAATAATGATTATATGTGGATATTAAGAATTAGTAGCTTTCTTCAAAGTATTTCTTGTTAATTCATAAACTTGGTTATCAAAACTGCAAGAAAATATTATTTTTTTATTTTAATTTAATGTATGCAAGAGATTTGGCTCTTTCCCACTTCCATGAACTTTAAAAAAGAATTAACCTCTGTCAAGAACATTGTCAGACCATAGCCTGACCATATTACATATATGTATGTAATATATATGTATATACACATGTGTATCTATATACATATGTAATATATGTGTATGTACATATATGTGTGTGTATATATATGTGTGTGTATATACACATACTCTGTGTGTGTGTGTATTAGTATACAAGAAAATAATACATATATATTAGTATACAAGTTGATCAGGTTGCCAGTCGATAAAGCACTGTCAGTCACCACATGTCATCTTTAGGCAATTACAAAAACCAGCATAGCATAGATTTTCCCCCCAGACAACAAGAGGCTATGACTCAGACAGCTGAGGATGAAAGAGTAATCATAATTGCAACAGAAACCGTACATAAGTTAGTCTCCTGTGCCTGACCAATTAATATTTTTAAAAATACTGTTGATGATCTTAGGCTTTTGCTGTCTGATCAATTAAAACTCTTAAATCTTTAAGAATATTTGAAGATCAGAAGCTTAATTTATATGAACTGAATCCAGACATGATTCTTTTTTTTTTTTTGTATATAATTAAGAGCACTCTATTATTCAGTGTCATTGTTGCTAAAGATTCATCTCGTGAACCTTATACATATATGAACTGGGGGAAATCTATTGTAAGAAAATATGATATTATAACAAGCTTTACTTTCAAGTTCCCAAGAGGAACATGGATATAATTTACAATCCTAGGTAACCATCTGAGTTCTAGCTGGTGGAAATTATTTTTTTCTTTAACTCATATTCTTAAAAAACAGTAATATTACTTGTGCATTGGGCTTTGCTCCATCTCTCAGTGGCACAAGGATAATGTTTATCAAGGAACTATTCATTTTGAGGATATTAACTGCTAATTTTGGAGAATTAACAAAAAATTCTTATCACCTCTTTACCCCTGATATCAGACAGTTATTAGATCAGGGCTTAGGATGCTAGTCTTGCAGTTAGGAAGACCTAAGTTTGATTCCTGCTTGAAATTCTTATTAGTTGTGTGATTGGATAAATCCATTGAATCATTCACAAAATAGATACCAATCTTACTATTTCCTGTAAAATTTGAATAACAATAACAACAAAGGTTCTGCATAAGGTCTTTACACTGAGAGAATGATTTTCTAAACAGTTGATGCAAGTTTAACCATATGCTTCACTACTATTATGGTCTAAGTTTAAGCCTACTGATTTCAAATTGATGCTATAGGTATTTGTGGGAAGGAGTGAACCAGATTCTTAAGGGAAAGTTCAGTATTAATTATCTTCACCATATTTTCTGAAAGTAGATTGCCTCTGGGGACCCAAACTGTTAATTTGAACAAAAGTTGAAAAATGCTGCTATTATTTCTGTTGGTGGTGGTGTTGTCCTTTCTCTGCTTTATTTTTATTTTGCAAGGCCACTGTGGTTAAGTGTACACACTGTGGTTAAGGGTAACACCTACAGGTAGTAAGTGTTGATTGATTGAATGAGGTCATATTTGAACTTAGGTCCCCCTGACTCCAGATAGAGTACTGTATCCACTGAGCCATCCTACTACCTAATTCTTCTTTTTCTTTTTGTTGTTTATTCCTATTGATGATGCTGATTTTCTTCTCCTTCTCTTTCCTCGCCTTCTCCTTCTTCTCCTCCTCCCTCATCTTCTCCCTCTTCCTCCTCTTCCTCCTTCTCCTCTTCTTCCTATTCCTCCTCCTCCTGTTTCTCCTTCTCCTTTTTCTCCTCCTCCTCCTCCTCCTCCTTCTCCTCATTCTTCTTCTTCTTTTCTTCTTTTAATTATTCTCTTTCTCTTCCCCCTTATCTTCCTCCTCATTCTTCTTAATCTTTTCCCTAACTTTTCCCTCAAAAGCTGAAACAATTTATTTTTGTCTATGTAGTTATCATTTTTGATAGCTCTGAGAAACAGGTTTTTTAAAAAGTTCATTGTGTTTTAAAAGGAAAAAAATAATAATTAGACCTTAAAATCCACATACTTCTGAATTTCATTACATGGTCAATAATAAGCCTAGCAAGTGAATTAGAGGGGGCATAAATAGTAATTGTTTTCTCTCTTTTGATGTCTTTGTGATTGTATTTTAGGCTATTTTTTGTCTAAATTCTTCCTTGCCCTTAGTCCTTAAATGGACATGATCTCAGACTGACTGAGACCTGGAAAATGCTTTAATATAGGAAAAAAAAAAACCCCACAATTAACTACTATATACTGGATTCCAGTGACTCTGGAGGAAAGAGTAAGGCTGAAAACTGCAGATTTATGTCTCAATCCAATTTAAGCTCAAGTGAAGACATTGCATTTTTGCTGTCATAGATCCTCTTTAAGAAGAAAGAATGAACAGCAGTGTGCCTGAATAAGTCACAAAATGCTTATCAAGTTCAGGATTCTCATCTGTAAAATTGGAACACTACAACAAAACCACAGAGTTGTTGTGAGGATCAAATGAAGCAAGGCAAATAAAGTAATTTTAAATGTTTAATCAGTATATAAATGTTATCTCTGATTATTATTCATCCTTGAAATTTAGTGCATTGCAGAAGAGCTAGAATGGATATAGGAAGTGAAAATTTCACAAAGGAAAGAGATGTATCTCAGGCTATTTTCAAACATCCTTTCCAAATAAACAATGCAAATGGAAATCTTTAAACATTTAAAACCACCTTCATAGATAAAAAGAGATATGGTCTTAGACCAGAGTGGTTGAAGTATACATTAGAAAAAGAACATACTGAATAGATACTAAAAAAAAAAAAAAAATCCATGAAAATGTAATTTTTTGTGATCACTTCCAATTCTAAGAATTTAATGAACACATGGTCTTCTAAACTGTAATGGGATTATTCTTAGTGTTTTAATTTGCTCTATGTGTAAAACGTTTATGAAACTGATCTCCTAATTCCACATAAGTATTTAAGTTCAGAGGGGAGTTTGAAACTGGATTCTCTTATTCCAGAGCCAGTAACATAGTTATGTGTCACAACTTTCTGTCATCTAGATAGCAAAAAGTACAATCAGAATATTATTAGTATGGGTAAGAAGTGATATAACTTGAATAAGAGAAATTTGTCAACAATATTGTCAAAAAAAAAAGAGAAAATTTCTGAAGAAAGTTTTAGATGTTTGAAGATGTTCATTTGGCTTGTCTCTTTGGGGAAAGTTGTTTGCAAATAATCTAAGATGCAGTTCTTCTCTTTGTGAAGCTTTCAGTCTAGTAGGAGGAAAAAGAAAGATGTCCTATTATAAAAAATGTCTTTAATGTCAAAGATCATTTGGAATCGCCAACCATTAGTTTCTGAAAATCATACAGGAAAAAAAACTCCATACATAGTTTCATAGAATAGGAATTATATGAGTGAAATAAGCTCTCAGCCTTTTAAAGATGCAGCTAATCAATGAAAGAATAGCAATTACTAATTAGCCATAACTACTAATTAACTATTAGTGGTAACCTAATTTTTAACACTCTAATAACACCCCTTTTTCATAAATTATTGTGTGAATGGAAAGGTCATTAAAAATATTTAATTATTGGGGTTAACAGGGCCAACAGAAGTAATATATGTACCATTACTATGCCTAGACGTGAACAGGATTGCCTAGAAAGGTGTAGAATTATCAAGAACAATTAGCTTCCTGCCCCTTCTAGAAGTCATATGCTGACCACATTCTGTTTGGTCTCTGTTGTAATGAGCTGAAGCTTTTAAGTCATTGCACTGAGGTCCCAAGCATGTGAGGCTAAATAGCAATTTAGCCCAATTGCTATTTGGACAATACTCTATTAATAGATGCTTGGAGAAAGAACGGCCCTGTCCTGGCCCCACCCACTCTCTGTGCAAGTTTTGATGTGCTGTATAGGAGATGACGTAGAGAAAATTTGGTGGGTGGAGGGAGAGAGGCAGAAGCACTGCTGGCCCGATTCCTGTAGTGACTGCTCTCACTTCCTATGGCCATTCCCCTTCACCTCTGCAAAGAATAAAGATCAAGTGTTTTCCCTTATTCTGACTGGCTGATTTTAATATACTCTGGGTGCTAAACGTGGTCATCACACCCTGTAATGGAGAAAGTTGAATATTAGGTTTTCTTCAGACTATGGAGAAGGAATCACTATCAGTAGATATCATGTAAATACTGTGGAGATTACAAGGATTTAGCTTCATGTGTACACATGACTACATTTTAAAATTTGTATTTGAATCTTCAGCACTTAGCACAATGCTTATCACACAGTAGATATTTAATGTTTTATTTATGGATTGACTAATGATGAAAGGCATGATTTATTCTTTAAAATGTGAATGGCACTTGGTCTTCAATTCTGAGAGAGAGGTTTGGGTGGTGTATGCCCTTAGAATTTTGTATTTGTTTCTTTTTTTTTTTTTCTTCCAAATCATTTGCAGTATCACCAATTGAAAGAATTAAATACAAAATGATGTGCCTAGAAGTATGAGCTATGTTATGGAAGACTCCATAGAGTCTCTTTCATGTAATTTATAATGAAATACATTATAGTGTTAAAGAAATACATTAGGCATATTCTAGCTTCATGGAATTGACTACTAATCTTATGGACTCTAGAGTGTCTCACACTCTATCAAGATTATCTATCAAAATTATCAAGAGGCTTCTTGAATGGTTGTATATCATAATGTACAGTATGCCACAGAGCATGGTGACTAATTTAAAAGAATTAAGGATTAATAACAAATTTAGGTCATGTCTTGTTTGTTTTTCAAATGAATCTATCACTACCCAAATAAAGGTAGAAATTTGCAGAACTCAAGCAAGACCCTGAAACAACTTGCTATAAGGCTATCAGAGTAACTTAGATCCATTCAGGTTTTTATTTCTCTTTGCTTTGCCATTTCAATCAAGGATAATGCTCAAAATTTCCATGTGACAGATCTAGAAATGGAATCAACAGCTAAGACCTTAGTTCACATCAATCATCACCTTGAAAAACTTCAAAAATAATGAGCACACCCCAAATACATGCCAGAATTGGGACTTCTTTGCATTCAAATACAGAAATGTGAGAAGCCATGTTAGGAGCTGTTACATTTACCACACTAAATACACAAACATGAAGGACTACAACATCATTCCTGCATTGTGTCCTTCTGAGATCTTAGTCTTCTTAAAAATGTGTATATATGATAAATCCACACAAATCATCAGTTTTTCTATATATTACTGATAGAAATCAGCAACAAGAGATAGATCAATTCTGTTTAAAATAACTGTAGACAAAATAAAATATTTGGGTGTCTATTTACAAAGACAAACCCATGAACTATACAAACACAATTACAAAACATTTCTCACACAAATAAAGTCATATCTAAACAGTTGGAAAAATATCAATTGCTTATGTATAGGCTGAGCAGATGTAATAAAAATGACTATTCTATGTAAATTGGTCTACTCGTTCAGTGCCATGCAATCAAATTGCCAAAAAAAAATTTTATAGAGCTAGAAAAAAATAATAACAAAATTCATGTAGAAAAACAAAAGGACACACATATCAAGGGAGTTAATGAAAAAAATAAAGGATGGTTGCCTACCAATACTAGATCTAAAACTCTATTATAAAATAGCAGTTATCAAAACCATTTGCCTAAGAACTAGAGAGATCTATCATTGGAAAAGGTTAGATATACATGACACAATAATCAGTGACTATGATAATGTAGTATCTGATAATCCCACAAATTTTAGTTCTGGGATAAGAACTTAATATTTCACAAAAATTGCTGAGAAAAATGGAAAGTAATATATATCAGAAACTTGTTATATAACTACCTCACACCCCATACCAAAATAAGATAAAAAATGTGTACATATTATGGGTATAAATGATGATACCATAAGCAAATTAGGCGAGCAAGGTATAGTTTGCCTATCAGATCTATGGAGAAGGAAGGAATTTATGACCAAAGAAGAATGAGAAAACATTATGAAAGTCAAAATAGACAATTTAGATTACGTTAAATTAAAAAAGGTTTTGCACAAACAAAAACAATACAAACAGGATGAAAAGGGAAGGGCAAAAATGGGGGAAAATCTTTACAGCCAGTATTTTTGATAAAGGTCTCATTTCTAAAATATATAAAGAACTGTATCAAACTTATAAGTATACAAGTCATTCCTCAATTGGTAAATGGTCAAAATATTTGAACAGAAAATTTTCAGATAAAGAAATTAAAGCCATCTATAGTCATGTGAAAAAATGCTCTAAATCACTATTGATAAGAGAAATGCAAATTAAAACACTCAGAGGTATCATCACATCTCTCAACTTGGCTGAGATGACAGGAAATGATAATGATAAATGTTGCAGAGGATGTGGGAAAACTGAGAATTTAATGCATTGTTAGTGGAGTTATGAAATGATCCAACCATTCTGGAGAGCAATTTGGAATAAGGCCCAAAAAGCTATCAAATTGTGACTATCTTTTGATCCAGCAGTGCCACTACTGGATCTGCATCCCAAGTAAACTGTAAAGGAGGGAAAAGCAACCACATGGGCAAAAAATATTTGTACCAGTTCTTTTTGTGGTAGCAAACAATTGGAAAATGAATAGATGCCCATCAATTGGGGAATGGCTGAATAAGTTATGGTACATGAAATAATGGGGTATTATTGTTCCCTTAAAAAATATGAACAAACTGATTCTTAGAAAGGCCTGGAAAGATTTACATGAAATGATGTTAAGCAAAACAAACAGAACAGGAATATATTGTACACAGTAATAGTGAGATCATGTGATGATCAACTATGAAAGAGTAATGGTTCTTCTCAGCTGCTCAGTGATGCAAGATAATTTCATTAAACTTTCAATAAAAAAATCCCATCTGTATCAGAAAGAGATCTGTGGAGATTGAATGTAAATCAACAAATGCTATGTATACTTTTTTCTGTTTTTTTTTCCTCTTGTGATTTTTCCTTTCTGTGTTGAT
The DNA here is from genome assembly GCF_016432865.1 of Antechinus flavipes. Lineage (NCBI taxonomy): Eukaryota > Metazoa > Chordata > Mammalia > Dasyuromorphia > Dasyuridae > Antechinus > Antechinus flavipes. The sequence goes on from NC_067400.1 coordinate 277,431,571, forward strand.
TTTTCTTTCCCAATATGATTTATAAAGAAATATTACATATATATATATATGTATATATGTATATGTGTGTATATATATATGTATATGTGTGTGTGTGTATATATACAATATTTCTTTATAAATCATATTGAGAAATGTATAATATATTTAAATTAAAATAAATAAAAATTAAATAATATGTAGTATATATAATGTGTATATATATATAAAGTTAATATACATGTAAAAACCAGAAAAAGAAACAAATTAATTAAAAAGAAAAAAGATGTGTATATATCCTTTCAAAAATATCCTATGGACAAGTAAATCTCATGGTGGATTTCCCTTTTTCCCCTTCCTTAGTGCAGGCACTGCTGATTTTGCTCATAATCACTAACAGCAACATCTACTTTCAAAAGGAGAAAATGATATGGGCAATAACAACTTAACAAATACCATTTCCTTTTAAAAAATCATAAAACAAACAAAAATAACCTTCATTCAAATTACTACAGAGAGCCCCTAGTTCATTTAGGGCCAAGGGACAGTTCTCAATAATAGGACGACATCATGAAACCTGGACTAGGATAGGAGTTGGACCTATTATTTCTTTAGTGTCGGTAACTTCCAGGTAAAGAAATTTTCTACCAGACAAATTGTTAATTATCTACAAGTTATGTGCTTAAAGTTTTGCCTAGTTCATTGAAAGAATGAATAATTTTCTTTGAATTGCACACTAATACTTTAGAATAAGATTTTGCACTCTTCCTAGTTTTGAGATTATCTCTTTATTCGCTATTTTGTATTGTTTCTTTTGGAATGTAAAATTTAATCACCATGAACAACATGTATACAAAGAAATGGAAGTCATTGTTAATTATTGATGAAGTGGAAATAATAGGAAAACAGTGGAAAAAAGAACCTTCCCTCATAGAATATATAATAAAATAGAGGAAGTTCTGACATTACTTAATGCATTCCCAAATTTTAAAATAGTTTAGTATCTTTTAAACAGAAATAGTATAAAATGTTCTAAAATTCTACAAGGGGAAATCAACCTAAGAGGGATTCTTTGGAATGAACTCATAAAAAAAAAAAAAAAATTTCCTGTGAGGTAATAAAAATAGCTTCAACATCAACCACAGGATGTCAGGCACATCCTATGATAGAAGCTGATTGGGTCATCCAGATTCAAGAGTAAAATTTCTTTCTTTTTTTTAAAAAATAGCTTTTTATTTACAAATTATATGCATGGGTAATTTTACAGCATTGACAATTGCCAAACCTTTTGTTTCAGTTTTTCCCCTCTTTCCCTCCACTCCCTCCCCTAGATAGCAGGATGACCAATACATGTTAAATATATTGGAGTATAAATTAAATACAAAATAAGTATACATGTCCAAACCATTATTTTTCTGTACAAAAACAATTGGACTCCAAAATATTGTATAGTTAATCTCTGAAGGAAATCAAAAATGCAGGCAGGCAAAAATATAGGGATTGGGAATTCAATGTAATGGATCTTAGTCATTTCCCAGAGTCCTTTCGTTGGATGTAGCTGGTTCAGTTCACTACTGCTCCATTAGAACTGATTTGGTTCATCTTATTACTGAAGATGGCCAAGTCCATCAGAATTGATCATCATATAGTATTGTTGAAGTATATAATGATCTCCTGGTCCTGCTCATTTCACTCAGCATCAATCAGTTCATGTAAGTCTCTCCAGGTCTTTCTGAAACTATCCTGTTGTTCATTTCTTACCAAACAATAATATTCCATATTATTCATAGACCACAATTTATTCAGTCATTCTCCAACTAATGGGTATCTTCTCAGTTTCCAGTTTCTGGTCACTTCAAAGAGTACTGCCACAAATATTCTTGCACATACAGGTCCCTTTCCCTTCTTTAAGATCTTTTTTGGATATAAGCCTAGTGATAACACTGCTGGGTCAAAGGGTATGCACAGTTTGATAGCCTTTTGAGCATAGTTCCAAATTGCTCTCCAGAATGGCTGGATGTCTTCACAATTCCATCAACAATGTGTTAGTGTCCCTATTTTCCCACAATCCCTCTAGCATTCCACATTATTTTTCCCTGTCATTCCAGCCAATCTGATAGGTGTGTAGTGGCGTCTCAGAGTTGTCTTAATTTGCATTTCTCAACAGTAAAATTTCAAAGATATAAAGGGAAAACATTATAAATAAGAGGACAAACATGTGTTGATTCAAGAGACTAATGTAGACACGTATAACTCAATAAACAATCTGATTTTTAAAACATGTATAGAAGACAGAATCAAAAGTAATAGTGTGTCAATATGATTATGTCAAGGTTTATAAAAATATTATCAGGAAAGCTAACATAAAATTAGTAGAAGCTGATTAAGGAAACAAGATTTTTTAAGAGTTTTTTTTTTTCTTGATTACTTTGAAACTATGTTGAAAGAAAGAATAAGACCAGGTTTGAAACATATCAGAAAATGGTAATAGATAATGCAGTGATTAAAAAAAAAACTTCAATTATTATTATTTCTCTGTGGAGGAGAAATGCCATTACAATAGAATGTATATGCACACACATGCATACACATATACATGTTCAAGAAGATCCTTTTTTCCAAAATAAGAAATAATTTTATGGTCCATTATCATTTCAAGCCATGTTTTTTTCAGATAAACCGTATCCTTAAAAAATTGTCAGATGTGATTATGTGTTCACTGCTAATAATACTTGAAATACAATGGAAAATATGAGACATATTCAAAACTGAAGAAAGACAAAAGTTTTCCTAATTTTAAAAAAATAGAAGTGGAGAAAAAGTGTCAACTACAATCCAATTGATCTTTAATTCAAATATTGGGAAAAATTCTAGAAGATATTAATTATATGATTAGTAAACTACCTAGGTCTAGGCCTAGAATAATGTATAAAGATATCAATAAACCATTATAATTTCATCAAAAACACGTTATCAGACAAAATTATTTTGTTTTGTTGTCAAGATTACTAAATGAGAAAATCAAGAGAATGGGAAATAGTTAACCCAAGTTTTAATGAGGAATATAATAAACTATCTCATATAATTCTTGTTTAAAATAAAGAGAGATAGATTAGGTTATAATACTATAGATTATATTTGGGATCAATGACGGAGCCAGACTCAAAACCTAATAATTCACAGTACATCATTAACTTGGCAGAAGGTCTCCATTGAAGACCTTGATCTAAATATGCTTTTTGACATTGTTAATAATAGCTGAAATACAGACATATGTGATAGGTTCTACAAACTTCCAGAAGAAACAATCTTTGAATAAATTAATTCTAAGTCAAAAATAAATGAAATAAGGGGAAAAAAAGTTAGAATAAAAATTTTCCTAAACAATGTATGACAATTAAGATCCAAAAAGACCTTTACAGTCTAAAACATTGGATTAAATTTAATAAGATGAAATCTGATAGAGAAAAAAAAAAAAAAAACAAAGTCATATGCTTGATTTCAAGGGATGAAAACCAACTTGATAATAAATGATTAGAAAGACACAATTACATATCATTGTATCTGAAAGAAAGGGGAAAAAAAGAAAAAGTCTGGGGATACAAATCAATTGCAAAGTCAATATGAATAGCAGAAACAAAGATTTTGAGGGATCCTATTTCTCACCTAGTAAAATGAGCACTCCGAATATATCTTAGAAGTGATCAGCAGTGTGATATAGCAGTCAATAAATGTTGAATTACATTGAGAGGTATGGCTTCCAGGAATAAAGATGAGATAGTCTTACCCTAGTCTCCCAATCTAAATTATTATTTTCACATCTGGACACTGTAGTTTAAGAAGGACATTTAAAAAACTGTGCCTGAAAAATTCCTGGGAAAATTGGAAATTAGTATGGCAGAAACTAGGCCTTGACCCACACTTAACACCGTATATCAAGATAAGATCAAAATGGGTTCATGACCTAGGCATAAAGAATGAGATTATAAATAAATTGGAAGAGCATAGGATAGTTTACCTCCCAGACCTGTGGAAGAGGGAGGAATTTATGACCAAAGAAGAACTAGAGATCACTATTGACCACAAAATAGAAAATTTTGATTATATCAAATTGAAAAGTTATTGTACAAATAAAACTAATGCAGACAAGATTAGAAGGGAAACAATAAACTGGGAAAACATTTTTAGTCAAAAGTTCTGATAAAGTCCTCATTTCCAAAATATATAGAAAAGTGACTCTAATTTATAAGAAACCAAGCCATTCTCCAATTGATAAATGGTCAAAGGATATGAACAGACAATTCCCAGATGAAGAAATTGAAACTATTTATAGCCATATGAAAATATGCTCCAAGTCATTAATCAGAGAAATGCAAATTAGACAACTCTGAGATTCTACTACACACCTGTCAGATTGGCTAGGATGACAGGGAAAGATAATGCAGAATGTTGGAGGGGATGTGGGAAAACAGGGACACTGATACATTGTTGATGGAATTGTGAATACATCCAATCATTCTGGAGAGCAATTTGGAACTCTGCTCAAAAAGTTATCAAACTGTGCATACCCTTTGATCCAGCAGTATTACTACTGGGCTTATACCCCAAAGAGACACTAAAGAAGGAAAAGGGACCTGTATGTGCCAAAATGTTTGTGGCAGCCCTGTTTGTAGTGGCTAGAAGCTGAAAAATGAATGGATGCCCATCAATTGGAGAATGGTTGAGTAACGTGTGGTATATGAATATTATGGACCGTTATTGATCTGTAAGAAATGACCAGTAGGATGAATACAGAGAGGACTGGTGAGACTTACATGAACTGATGCTAAGTGAAATGAGCAGAACCAGGAGATCATTATCTACTTCAACAATGATACTGTATGAGGATGTATTCTGATGGAAGTGGATTTATTTGACAAAGAGAAGATCTAACTCAGTTTCAATTGACCAAGGCTGGACAGAAGCAGCTACACCCAAAGAAAGAACACTGGGAGATGAATGTAAACTGCTTGCATTTTTGTCTTTCTTCCCAGGTTATTTTTACCTTCTGAATCCAATCCTTGCTGTGTAACAAGAGAGCTGTTTGGTTCTGTACACATATATTGTATCTAAAATACACTGCGACATATTTAACTTGTATAGGACTGCTTGCCATCTGGGGGAGGAGGTGAAGGGAGAGAGGGGAAAAGTCAGAACGGAAGTGAGTGCAAGGGATAATGTTGTAAAAAAAAATTGCCCAGACATGGGCTCTGTCAATAAAAAGTTATTTTAAAAAACTGTCTGGAATAAAGCAACAGAAGTATAAAGAGTGAGCATTTTTGTGAAGACTGATTGAAGGAACTAAAGATCAGATGAAAAGACAGTGAAGGGACATGACAGCTAACATTAATAAAGTCAAGATTTGTTATGAAAACTTAATTTGCTTTGCTTGAGCACAGAGAGTAGAACAAGAAGAAATTGGAAGAATATACAGTTTTATTTTTTTATTAAAGCTTTTTTATTTTCAAAACATATGCATGGATAATTTTTCAACATGGACCCTTGCATAACCTTGTGTTTCAAATTTCCTCCTCCTTCTGCTCACCCCCTCCCTTAGATGACAAGCAATCCAATATATGGTATACAGGTTAAAATATATGTTAAATCCAATATGTGCAAACATTTATACAATATTATCTTGCTGCAAAGAAAAATCAGATCAGAAAGGAAAGAAAATGAATAAGAAAAGAAAATGCAAGGAAACAAAAGAATAAGAATGGTATGTTGTGTTCTACATTCAGCTCCTACAATCCTTTCTCTGGGTATAGAGAGCATTCTTTATCACAAGATCACTGGAACTAGCATCAATCATCTCATTGTTGAAAAGAGCCATGTCCATCAGAATTAATTGTCGTATAACTATTGCTGTTTACAATGATCTCCTGGTTCTTCTCATTTCATTTAACATCAGTTCATGTAAGTCTCTTCAGGCCTCTCTGAAATCATCCTGCTGATCATTTCTTATAGAACAATAATATCACATAATAGTCATGTACCGTAACTTATTCAGCCATTCTCCAACTGATGAGCATCCCACGCATCTAGTTTCCAGTTTCTTGCCAGTACAAAAAGGGCTGCCACAAATATTTTTGCACATACAGGTCTCTTTCCCTTCTTTAATATCTCTTTGGGATATAAGCCCAGGAGAAACACTGCTGGATCAAAAGGTATGCACAAACTGATAACTTTTTGAGCATAGGTCCAAATAGCTCTTCAGAATGGCTGGAGCTGTTCACAATTCCACCAGCAATGTGTTAGAGTCTCAGTTTTCTCACATCTCCTCTAACATTCATTGTTATCTTTTTCTGTCATCTTAGCCAATCTGAGAGGTATGTAGTGGTATCTCAGAGTTGTCTTAATTTGCATCTCTCTGAAAAATAGTGATTTGGAGCATATTTTCATATGGCTAAAAATAGTTTTAATTTCTTCATCTGAGAATTGTCTGTTCATATCCTTTGACCATTTATCAATTGGAGAATGGCTTGAATTCTTATAAATATGAGACTATATGTTTTATTTTCTCTATATTTTATTTATTGTCTCATATTATTCTTTATATATTTATTTTCTATATATTTTAGAAATGAGGCCTTTATCAGAACCCTTAAATGTAAAAATGTTTTTCAATTTATTGCTTCCCCTCTAAACTTGTGTGCATTTTTACAGTTTTGTTTGTTAAAAAAAAAAAAGAAAGAAAAAGAAAAAAAAACTTTTTTAGCTTAATATAATCAAAATTATCTATTTGGTATTCAATCATGAATTCCATTTCTTCTTTGGTCACAAATTCCTTCCTTCTCCTCAGATCTCAGAGGTAAACTATCCTATGTTCTTCTAATTTGCTTATAATATCATTTTTATGTCCTTTTTTGATCTTGCCTTGGTATAGGGTGTTAGGTATAGATCAATGCCTAGTTTCTTCCATACTAGTTTCTAATTTTCCCAGCAATTGTCAAATAGTGGGTTCTTATCCCCAAAACTGTATTCTTTGGGTTTGTCAAACACAAGATTGCAAGAGTTGTTTACTATTTTGTCCTATGAACCTAATCTAATCCACTGATCAGCCACTCTATTTCTTAGCCAATACCAAATGGTTTTGATGACCACAGCTTTATAATATAGTTTTAGATCTGGCACAGCTAGACCATCTTCATTGGCATTTTTTTTTCATTAATTCACTTGAAATTCTTGGCCTTAGTTCTTCCAGATAAACTATATCATTATGTTTTCTAGCTCTGTAAAATAATTTCTTGGGAGTTTGATTGGTATGGCACTAAATAAGTAAATTAATTTAGGTAGTATTGTCATTTTTATTATATTTGCTTATTATATTTATTTGACAATAAAATTGTCATTTTATTATATTAATATATTATTATATATTATATTATAATTTATTATATTATATTTTATTATATTATGTTTATTATATTTGTCTATCCATGAGCACTTGACATTTTTCCAGCTTATTAGATCTGATTTTATTTATGTTGAAGGTGTTTTGTGATTATGTTCATATAGTTCCTGAATTTCCAGTGGCAGATAGATTCCTAAATATTTTATACCATTGACAGTTTTTATGAATGGAATTTCTCTTTGTATCTCTTGCTTTGTTGGTAATATATAAAATGCTCATGATTTATGTGGATTTATTTTGTGAATTGCAACTTTCCTAAAGTTGTGAATTATTTCTAGTAGTTTTTTAGTTGATTCTCTGAGGTTCTCTAAGAATACCATCATATCATCTGCAAAGAGTGATAATTTGCTTCCTCATTACCTACTTTAATTCCTTTAATCTCTTTTTATTCTTTTATAGCTAAAGCTAAAATCCCTAATACAATATTGAATAGTAATGGTGATAGTGTACAACCTTGTTTCACTCTTGATATTATTGGGAATGGTTTAAGTTTTACACATGATACTTGCTGATGATTTTAAATAGAAGCTACTGATCATTTTATGGAGAAGTTAATTTATTCCTATATTCTAACATTCAAGTTTTATGTGCCAAAACCATTATAATATATAACTGGATTGTGCTGCCTTGAAAAATAGTTGCTTTCAATCCAGTATTTGACAAACCCAAAGACCCCAGCTTTTGGATTAAGAATTCACTATTTGACAACAACTGCTGGGAAAATTGGAAACTAGTATGAAAAAAAAAAATCACTCGATCTACACATAATACTGCATGTCAAGATAAGCTATAAATGGATCCATGATTTAGACATAAAGAGATTGTAAGCAAATTAGAAGAACATAGATAGATTACCTCTCAGATCTGTGGAGAAAGAAAAAAATTGTGTCCAAAGAAGAACTGAAACTCACACTTAAACACCAAATAGATCATTTTGATTATATTAAGTTGAAAAGTTTTTGTACAACAAAAGTAATACAGACAAGATCAGAAGGGAAGCAATAAATAGGGAAATCATTTTTTACATTTAAGGGTTTTGATAAAGCCCTCAATTCTAAAATATATATAGAATTGACTCAAATTTATTAAGAATTCAAGCCACTCTCTAATTGATAAATGGTCAAAGGATATGAACAGACAATTTTCAGATGAAGAAATTGAAATTATTTCTAATCATATGAGAAGGTGCTCCAAATCATTATTGATCAGAGAAATGCTAATTAAGACAACTCTGAGATACCACTATATTGTCAGATTGGCTAAGATGAGAGGAAAAGATAATGATGAATGTTGGAAAGGATGTGGGAAAACTGGGATACTGATACATTGTTGGTGGAAGTGTGAATGGATACAACCATTCTGGAGAGCAATTTGGAACTATGCTCAAAAAGTTATGAAACTATGCATACCCTTTGACCCAGCAATGTTACTATTAGGCTTATATCCCAAAGAGATATTAAAGAAGAGAAAGGGATGTGTATGTACAAAAATGTTTGTGGCAGCCCTTTTTGTAGTGTTTTGAGACTAGAAACTGAATGGATGCCCATCAATTGGAAAATGGCTAAATAAGTAATGATATATGAATATTATGGAATATTATTGTTCTGTAAGAAATGATCAAGAAGGTGATTTCATAGAGGCTGGGGAGATTTGCATGAATTATTGTTCTGTAAGAAATGATCAAGAAGATGATATCAGAGAGGCCTGGGGAGATTTGCATGAATGGAATGAGAAGAACCAGGAGATCATGTACATAGCAACAGCAATATTATACAATGATCAATTGTGATGAATGTGACTTTTTCCATCAACGAGATGTTTGATGTGAGTTCAATAATCTTGTGAGGAAGAGAGCCATCTACATCCAGAGAGAGAACTATAGGAGCTGAGTGTGGATCACAACATAACATTCTCACTCTTTTTGTTGTTGTTAGCTTGCATTTTATTTTCTTACTCATTTACTTTCTCTTTTTTCTATCTGATATTTTTTGTGCAGCAAGAGAATTATACAAATATATTTATACATATTGGATTTAACATATATTTGAACATGTTTAACATATACTGAATTGCCTGCCATCTAGGGGAGGGGATGGGGGAAGGAGGAGAAAATCTGAAACACAAGGCTATGCAAGAGTCAGTGTTGTCCAATTATCCATGCATATGTTATGGAAAACAAAAGCTTTATATATATAAAAAAAAGAAAAAAATTGCTTTCCTTTCATTGTAGTTCTGCAAGCCAATCCTTCTTTATAATAAATAAATAATACTAAGAGGCAACTTCCTATAGTGAATAGAATGTCAGCTTAGCTTCGTGCAAATATCTTAGATAATAAATTATTCTTTCTGATATTTACTTATTTTGGGACCTTGTCAAATCACTTAATCCTTGTATTTTCTGTGGACTTCATATCATCCAACTATCTATATAATAAATTCTGAATTGTTGCTAAAAATAAAAATAACTTATATTTCTATAACATTTTGGTTTATTAAAATCAACCACAATAACAAAAACCTTTCTTACATCAGTCCTGTGACTGTATATGTTTTAAGTTCCATTATTCATGTATCATAAATGAGAAAACCAAGACTCAAGGCAGAATAATTAATTGCCAATAGACATATAATTCCTGAGAGACTTAATTTAAGATCTTATGACTCTTGAATTTAAGTCAATTTGATTTAGACCAGTCTAAACATTATGAAAAATAAATGTTAATTTGGTTGGTGAAGATAATTTGACAAAATGCTCAATAAATTGTATTATACTCTATTTTTCAGCTTTATAAAGAAAAAGAAAGAAGGAAAGAAAGAACAAAAGCAAATAATAAAAGCAAATTAAATCTTAAGAATAAAATAAGGCTAAATGTGAAATGGCTGCAAATGCCCAGAACCATGAAGACAATTAACAAATTCATCATTTGGAGATCCATTTACATTTTACTTACACCTTCATCACATTTACTTCCTTTCTGTATTCATATATTCTGCATTCATTCCATTTGTGTCTTCCAATGAATGATGATGTATTTGAATTTCCAGAACTGTATTTTAATTTCCCTTTAGGGGAAGACCAGAAACTGTCAGTAAATAACTTTGCATGTTGACACATGGGAAGCAGTGAGATCCTTTTCATTGGAGTTCAATATGGGAAGCAGTGAGATCCTTTTCATTGGAGTTCAATATGCCAAGTCTTATTTATAATAATTGAATACTGATAAAAGGCAGATTGGTATAGAGACCAACTTTTTAAACTCTGGTTCACAATACCATATCGAGCCTTTAAACTATGAAGGGATAGCAAAATTATGATTTTATTATCATTAAGTGTTGCCAACATAACCAGGGGCATGTAGAAATTTCTCAAGTGAAAAGGGATTGTAAGAGGAAAAATTTTATTTCTAGTACAGAGCATAGTGTATTGGTAAGAATTCACTGGGACTGGTTCCCCAACACACAAATTAGCAAAGAGAACAAAAGTGATTAGTATTGTACTAGAATATCTTAGTTATGCTTTCTATTCATACATATTTTCTAATGAGGCACAATATAATACCACATAATCTTTTTATTTCTGTTTCTACTTATAGAAAATTAACAGAAAAATGTAAGCAGGTAAAATTGGAAAATATGTAGAAATAAAAAAAAATCAGGTGAAGGTTTATCTCAAGTACTGACTTGTGGTATTCTCTTCTTTTTCTAAAATATGATGGTTCTCTGGGAGCAGGTTTCTTGGGGAGGTTTCTGAAGGCAGCCTTAGTTTCCGTTCCAAGTAATAATCATCTAAAATGCAGCCAAGAGTTAAAATCCAATCTTTTATTGTCTCTTCAAAAATAGCCCAGTTAGCTTTCCTTGGTTCTAAGCACTCTCGTTGCTAGTTTTTTGCCTCTGCCAGCTTCTGCCTCTAGCAAAACTCCAACTCCTGGCAATCTTCCAAACTGACTGATTGACTGAAGTTCTAAGAGTTTCTCAAAAATGATCTCTTAAAGGTATGAACCCAAAGGTTGACTTCTCCTCTGGTAGAGTGGGATTGTGGGTTTCTGACTTGTGAATCTCCCGAATTTGTGAACTCCAATGTGTGAGCTCTAATGTGTGACCTCTAATGTGTAAACTCTTAAAGGTGCAAATCCAAGCACACAAACATTGCTTCCATCAATTCCACTTAGTACCTTGTTTCAAGTTCTGGCCCATAATGTCTGCTTGTAGGATCAGATCAATCATACTGAACCATGCTAAATTAGATAATTATTGTCTCTATCAATTCTTAATGACTTAACAGCTTGTAAGGATTCTAACACTAACTAAATAAAAATAAACTGAATTCATTACTATGGTAAACACAAAGGAAAAGACAGAGGATCATTTTATGGTAGTGAAACCTGCTTATCTTTGGCACATAAACTGGTTTGATTTGCCCTTTGCAATATCCTTATTAGCAAGTCAATTTTTCTAGACAATTGAGATGCTAGCTATTATTTGCTAAAGATTTATGTACTTTTTTTTTTTTACAAGTAATGCAAATTCCTTTGAATAAAGGAAAAACTGCAATAGAGATATTACAAAATATACTCATTTTATACACATACACACATACATAAGTGTTTGTAAAGTCCTATGCAATTTCCCCAAAAAATTATGCTTGAAAAATTATATAATTTGATCCAAAAATGGGCCATGAAATATTTCCCAGAACAAACAGCCTGCCATTTTTTTTTGGAACACAATGACAGAAATATGGACTTGCACATATAATTAATAAGGAGTAAGGGGAATGGGGGAAGACTTGGGGAGCCCTTCAATGAGAGATACTTGAAGATACCCAGATGTTGCTGAAGACTACTAATTTGGAAGTCTTTGAAATGAGAAAGGAAACATTTCTGAAGGGATTCTCAAATACTGTATTTTCAGTATTTCTAGGTTTTATTTTGTTTATTTGTTTCATTTTCCTAAGGAATACAGAATAGAAAAGCGGGTAACTGTTTTTCACTTAGGATTTTTTTTTTGGGGGGGGAGGAGTTTTGAATAGAAATGTATTACATGTTCCATTGTGATTAGAGTTACAAGTAAAAAATTTATAAACCTGAAAAGGTCTGAATAAATATTGTACAAAACCCAAGACATTATTGCACTGTGATGAAATAGTAATAATAAAAATAATAAAAACTGTCCACAATTAAGTAAAGTGGTGAATTTTAGCAGGAAAATGCAGTTTATTTCTATATATTGCTTTGCCCTTCAGCTCAGCTGTTGGCTCTGCATCAACATTCAGGCAGTGCTTTTGCTAGTGATGGTGATTCACTGAGGTATTATGAATATGCAAACTAGCAAGAGCTTTTTATGTCTAAGGTTTGTCTTTCTTCAATGTTTGAAGGAATAATTGAAGCCAATCAGCTACTGATAACATGCATATAGATGACTATTTCTATAGAAGAGAAATGATGCAATAATTCTTATTCCAACCTAAAGGGTTGATTTCAATCAAGTTTTTGAAAACAAAACTGTTAGTCTTTTCAATTATGTTGACTGATTTACAGGTTAATATGTCATATTATTATTGCTTCTTAGAGTATTATGATAGTTTGTATGAAGTTATTCATATACAAAGGATTGCTATTTGTACTTGTTACTTTTTTTTCAAAGGTTATGCTCATTAGGCTTCCATTCACCCTCCAGCAAAGGAAGGAAGGAAGGAAGAAAGAAGGAAGGAAGGAGGTAAGAAGGAGAAAAGGATGGGAGGGAGGGAGGGGAAAAGAGTGGGAGGAAAGGAGAAAAGGAGGAAGGGAGGGAGGAAAGAATAAAAGAGGAGAGAAGAAAGAAAAGAGGAAAGGAAAAAGGTTAAAAAGACAGCAGGAAAGGGAAAGGAAGGATATATAGAGGGAGCAAGCAAATTTAAAAAAAAAAAAAAACCATAAAATGAATAGGGGAAAAAACGACTTAAAACTGCTTCTGAAACAATAAAATATGGATACATAGGAATGAGAGGAACAGAAACAGATACAGATTATGGTTACATCTAGTGAAGGGAGCTGGTATCATATATTTCCAGAGTTGGAAGGAATTTCTTGGGCAATTTAATACAACTTGAAATGAAATTTCCTTTCCTGACTTCCTCAATGAATTATAATCTGAGCCTCAGTTGACCTTTCCACTAATTGGGTACCTATGTTAAGCTATATTTTTAACACAATCTCTCACAGGAACCCCAATAATGTTTAGTGTGCTTTTCATTAACCATTACTCAATGTATTTGCATGGCTTTTATTGAAGACATTTCCTAAGAAGGCACTGGAATAAGAGTTAACGCAAATTATCTGTTTAAAAGTCTGATATCCACTTGCCCATGAATCAAGACATGGAAACAGTGGGTCAAACTTAGAATTTAATGGTAGTGAGGTGTATACACACACACACACACACACACACACACACATATGTATAGCAAGAAGCTAAATCACAATTATTGACACAAATGGAAGTTATTTTTCCCTTTTTTATCACTTATTATTTGTCACTGCTTTGTATTATTTCTATTCTGGATAGGCTGCTTAGGTAGAATATTGAGGATAAATTTCTCTGAGATCATAGCAAGTCTCTCTGACACAGAATACCCCATTCCCAAAACTTCTACCTAAGTTCTTTACCTTGTGTTTTCTCAGTGACTTCTTAGCTCCAATCTATTTAGCACTGTCTCCAATCCTTCTACTCTTTTTAGTGACTTGAACAATAGGTCAAGGTAACCAAAAGTATAACACCTGATCCCTTTCCTTTTCCTTGGTGCTCTTTGGTACTGAAACCAGGGTCTGGCTCCACATTCCACTCCAGAGTCTGATATTCTGTTCCACTGCACTGATTCACCATTGAACCAGTAAACTTCGCAAATCTACCCAGCTGTGTCAAGCTTTCCAGAAGCATGGTTAGACTGTTTGGTTAATCATTCATTGTCTCCTCTTCTTAACACAGTCAAAGAAATTTTCATGCCAAAAAGGGATCACAGAACATAACTTTATCTTTTTTAAACTATTTATTTTGTAAGAAAAAAAAAGAAAGAAAAAAGCAACTGCTTTAAGAAATTATATCATTGTTTTAATTATTCTTAAAGATTACTGGTATCATATTGACAAAATTAACAGGTCCCTTTAACTATGAAAAGAACAGTCAAAGAAATTTTCATGCCAAAAAGGGATCACAGAACATAACTTTATCTTTTTTAAACTATTTATTTTGTAAGAAAAAAAAAGAAAGAAAAAAGCAACTGCTTTAAGAAATTATATCATTGTTTTTAAGTATTCTTAAAGATTACTGGTATCATATTGACAAAATTAACAGGTCCCTTTAACTATGAAAAGAAATATGAATTTTTGATAATTTTTTGGTGATTGTCTCACTACATTTCAGAAAGCACTCTATATTAATTCAAGAATAATGAAAAATTTTTAAAGAGACCTTTACTGTGTTCCATTGCTTTTTAGAATCTCATCAGATAATTATTGCTTATTAAAAACTATCATTAATGTACATTTGCAAGTCAGAAATTAAATTTTAAAGTCAGTAAAAATAAGGACAATCTTATGCCCTCACACACACATCAAACATCAACCATAATGGTATGTGTTATGCCCTAGAGTTAGATATTAGTTGACAAAAACTCACAACCTAGAACCCTCCTATGCTAACTTCCACAAGAAAATGTAAGGTCATTTTCAAATTAAATAAAATGTTTATTTTATGACTTTTGGTTTAGGAGAAGCAGTAGGTGAAGGAGACCTGCATGATGGTCAACTCCACCTATGTTCCCACAATTGCAATCCTAGGGTTATCCTCTTAATAGAGTCAACTCTGCCAACATTGGGTCTTTGAGGGAATTGGCATATCGAAAGCCATTTATATAGTCAATATTTACTATTTATGTAGTCTAAACAATTCAACATTTATAAAACTGTGCTTTAGTTTTTATTAGGTCCTTTTTTTTAATGTATCACTATATTTTGAGTACTTTCCCTATAAACTCTGTGTTTTTTGTGATTGTTGTTATTTTTAATAATGGTGATTGCTAGTAATAAATGTCTTTCCATCTATGCATATTACAGTTATTTTATATAACAACAGCAACAGTACCAGATTGTCTATCTTATGATAAGGCGTAGCAATGCCCAAGTAGGTAACACTTGCCATTGTGATATACAGCAAAGACTTTGTGTACCTTGATCCTACTCTTGTAGTTATAAAAGCCAAGAAGGGAATATGAAATGCGAGTCATTTGGGCTATTATATCAATACTTATTGAATTAGTACCTTAGTCAGTATAATGCAACTGATCCTCTTCATCTAAGAAATAAATGGAATGGGCATCTCCTGGTTATTGTGGTGATATAAAGTCATCAATAATCTCAGTTTGACTATTTCAAATCTCTGAAATATATATATATATATATATATATATATATATATATATATATATATATATATCTGAATGATGGATAAAACTAAAATAATAAGATTTTCATCATTTCCAAAACTGCATGTCCACACACAGACACACATACACACATACACACACATACACACACATAAACACACACACACACAGAGAGAGAGAGAGAGAGAGAGCTAGAAAAAAGAAACCATTGTGGATACAGGGGAAAAAAAAACTAGAAGCTGTAAGGATTGGGAAAGTAGCTTATCCAACAAAACAGTCATTAATAAAGGTCAATGTACTAGGAGTTAGCTAGCACTATAAGAAACCAGAGTAAGTCAACGTAACTATAACAGAAATCAATAGACTTTGGGAGAGAAGCTGTATCGAGGAACCACTGGGGATATGAAATTAGATTTCAACCTCTGTCAGAAAAGGAGCAGGGAGAGAATCAACACCATAGATTATTAATCAAGAAAACAGGAACTGGTCATGCAGTCACTAAGAACTATAACAGGATAAAGTGCCAGCATAGCAGCTGAGTACACAACAGTGAAAAAATAGAATGTTCTCATTATTATGGCAGTTAGGAGGAGTATATATAGACAGAGGGCATGGGTGTAAGTTGAATATAAAGAGATAATATCTTTTGTAAAAAATGATTAAATTAGGGGGTGAGAGAGGAATATATTTTAAGAAAGGAAAAAGGAGAAGTGGAATGGTGAAAATTAACTTCTATAAAAAAAAAGCAAAGAAAACCTTTTATAGAGGAGGGGAAGAGAAGAGGAGAGGGTGAATGAGTGAACCTTACTCTCATCAGAAATGGCTCAAATAAGAAATAATATATAACATACATGAAGGTCACTCCTTCAACACCACATGGAATCAGTCACCAAATGCTCTGATTTCTTTTCATCAATACCTTTGACATGTATACCTGACTTTATATTCCTAACATTATCATCTTCATTCAGGTCTTAAAGGAATTCTTTCAAATGCATACTATTCTTTATTTTTTAAAATTAATCTTTTTTATTGCTACCATTTTCATCACTAACCACTGAAAAAAACATCGTCTAAAAAATCCTTTATTGACTATAATCACAAATGAATTTATTTTGCATAGTTTATCTACTTTCTCTCAAGTGAGAGCATTTCTAATTATGAATTCTCTGGAATCACAATTGATCTTTGTATGGATTGAAATTGTTCAGCCTTTCAAAACTGTCATTTTTGCAATGTTACTATTATATAAATTGTTCTCTGATATTTTGCTTGTTCTGCATTAGATTATACAAGCCTTTCAAAATTTCTCTGATACTTTCCACTTTATTATTTCTTATAACAAAATAATATTTGATTACATTCTTGTGCCACTTTATTATGTAGTCGATGAACAAACTCTTGTTTTGTAATTCCTTGCTATTACAATAAAATAAAAATGAAAAATGAAGAAATGAAACTAATTGAAGAATGAACATCATTCAAAATGAGACAAAGTTTGGTTTACATAGAAATTATCTCAAGAACACTCATTACAAAATCATCTCACCCAAAGTAGAGCTTAAAAATTATTTGAACGATAACAACAATAAAAAAAAATGCTAGAATATAACAGTTCCAATCTAAAGTACAATGGCAGTGAAGCACATATGTCTTAAAACTTTAACTTGCAGTTGTTTTATTTTATTCAGTGACAGGAACTTTTTTATATATAAAATAAAAAAGGATAAGGAATGAATTGCTGGTTTTGTATGTACAGCCAATTCTGGACATAACTAACTTCATGATTCACCTGTCCTTTTGTTTTTTCAGTCAACTGAAAAGTACTTAATCACTCAGGGAAGGAAGTAAACATCTACATGTTGGATTGGAAAAAGAGAGTGAATTTCTGGGCACATTCTGTATAAAATAACAGAAAAGCTCGATTTAAGCATTCCTTAAGGATTGAGCTCTCCTTGGCCAGGCATCTTAATCTTAATATTTCAGTATGATCTATGATCTAAACCATAAAGGAAATATCTTCTAAAGTGTTGATTGTTGGAGTCCAGCTCCTGTCGTGAAATGAAGGGTATGACATACCAGGGCCAGGCAGAAAAGTCCTATTTATGGACTCTTTGAAGTTTATTGACCAGAGACACAAATTTATATACCTCAAATATTCATAGGTTTGATACAAGGTACAATCTTTTAATCTTCCTATAACCTAACAAAATCTACTATTATGCAAATGATTAAACCCCTTAAGTCCTGGATCTTGATTACTTAGACAGAGATGTAAATAGATGAGATACACATCAGAATAAAGTTTATTATGCCATTATCTCAGGTATCTTTCTCCCAAATACCTTTAGTCTGCTTGTGGATATTCTTTCCTGTCCTAAATTCAAAGGTTTAGCTTTTAATACAAAGAATGGTGTTTGTTTGCTTCAGTCACTAGATTATTAATTTATTGTATTGACAAGCAGTCTCTGCTATTTCAATAAGAGAGTTTTGATGAGCCAAGTTACTCTAAGTCTCAAAACCAGGAATGAAGTCTAACCTCCTGACCCTCTACAGTTGATTACAAACCCTTCATTCTGTGTAATATTCAGATCCTCACATAAATTCAAAACTAACAAAATGATGGTGGTTTTCCTTTAAATTTCATAAAATCGTATGCATGGCAATAAAAAAGGGGGTTTTACATAAATTTTTACTAAATTTCACCAAATACATGTCCATGTCATTACCTTCTAGACAAGTTACTATTTCCCATAAAAGACTTGTTATTTTTAGAAAGTAATTCACCTGATTTTGACCAATCATTCATCATCTTCATCAACTTTATGACAGGTAAGAGATTGATTTCACTCCCAGATCATTCTCTAGTCTGTTCTGCCTGAATACAAACTGCCTTGTCCACCTAGGGATGACTTCTCCTTGAAGTCTTGGTTAGTCTTGCCTTTGGCACAACTATCATGAGGAGTTGCAGCCACACTGCTCATTCACTCTTTAATGTGCTCCATCTCGATCTCCATACCAGCAGTCTTGACCACACATGTAACCATTTCCTCCCTTTTAGTTCCCTTTTATGTTCTGTCTCCTTTTGATAAAGTGAAAGCTCTTTTTAATACAGGGACTATGTATTCTCTTCTTCTTTTTGGTATTTCTGGTGCTTGATAAAATACATGGCAATAATAAGCATTCAAAACCAAATTCATTCTGTCTATGTAACTATATCATCTATCATCTATCTATACAGCTACATATATATATTTAAAAAATAAACACTGAAATCATTTATTTAAAAGATAAACACTGAAATTATAAAAACTCAATAATATTCATTAATTTTTAAAGTAAGATTAAAAAAAAACCCTGAATAAGTGATTCATTCTTTTAAAAAAACTTATATGAGTTCTTAGGTTCTATAACCTACACTTCCAGCCCCAATTTTAATTCAATCCCAGTCCAATCTTTTAGAACTAGGAATTAGTCTCTTATTTGGCTTTCTTAGGAATATTATCTTTTATTACAACTTAACACTATTAATAAAAACACAAAAGTGTCTTAATATTTCTCATTGTTATTTCCATTAGGAGAAAAACAAGAACAATTTGTTTGGAAACCTAATATATGAATAGGTAGAAAAGAAATGAGCAACAGTCATTCTTCCTACAGAGCTGCACTTTTCTTGTGCCTATTAGAACAAAACATCTTGTAGGACAAAGCTCATTTCCAATTCATTATTAACCCCTTAGGACTTAGCATGGTTCCTTGAACACAGTTACATTCCATAAATATCTGTTGAAAGAATGAATGTATAAGTGCAATCAATAAAAGTACTTAATCCCAGCTCCTATTAGAAATTGCAAGCCATTCTTCATTTCTTCTTGTTGAAAAATTTCAAAGAAGTGATGTTGTTTAAATTTATCACTTGTCAAGTCATCTATATTCCTTGTAGTTTATACAGTTTCTTATTGATGCCACTACATACTCTACTTCTGAAGAAATGTTGCTAGATTTGTTTTTAAACAAAGAATATAAATGTCTTGGGCCACAAATTTATTAATATATGCTGCATAAATCCACATTCATAAATATTTAAATCATGATTTGACTATATATATATATATGTACATATATATATACACACACACACAAAATTATAATCTATGTCATACTCAATTTAAGTATATAAGTATATTCCTAAATTATCAATTGGGCAGATGTGATGTCTCTAAAAGTATTTTATTATACTAAAGCATTTTTCTAAGGAAGACTATTAATACATATATAAATCAATGGGAAGCATCGAAGTTGGAATTTATTGGTTTTGCTTTCTTCTTGGATTTGCCTTCTTTGACTTTCAAAAAAATATTTAAGGGTTCAGTTATGGGTGCAACTTCTCTACAAAAGGTTTTGGTTTGGTACTAGGATAGGAAAGAGGCACATTTGCAAAAGAAATAAAAGTTACTTTAGAACTTCCTTCACCATGAGGTTGGACAAAATTTGGATGGGGAAAGTTAATAGTTCACAAGTACTTTTATATAATACTTTTTAATTTTTTTTTTTTTTTTTTTGATAGCTTTTTATTTACAAATTATATGCATGGGTAATTTTACAGCATTGACAATTGCCAAACCTTTTGTTCCAGTTTTTCCCCTCCTTCCCCCTTCCCCCTTCCTGCAGATGACAGGTTGACCATACATGTTAAATATGTTAAAGTATAAATTAAATACAAGTATACATGTCTAAACAGTTATTTTGCTGTACAAAGAAAATCGGACTTTGAAATAGTATACAATTAGCCTGTGAGGGAAATCAAAAATGTAGGTGGACAAAAATAGAGGGATTGGGAATTCTATGTTGTTGGAATCTTTACAAACTGCTAACTAATTAGAGTTGATCTAATCTTACAAGAAGATGTTTTGGGCAGAACCTGAAACAAGGTACTAAGTAGAACTAATTAGTACAATGCTTGTGTTTGCACCTTTACTCATTGGAGTTGACAAGTATGCCAGCTTCACAAAGTAAACTTTGTAACTTTGGGAATTCACACCTCCCTTAAAGCTCTTAGGGCCAGAGAGCACTATGGGAGAAAACCCATAATCCCTCTCTCTCGTATCCCACAATTCATCCCTCTTGTATAAAAGAAACAGACAGAGGCTCTCGGTCAGATTTCAGCAGAATTACGCCAGAAGCCCTCTCTCAGAGGCAAGGCAAGAGAGAATATATTTTCCACTTGGCTGGCTGGTCGCAGAAGAGAGTTCAGCTGGACTGGAGAGGAGCACTCTGGTGCAGACAGGGAGCACGTTGAGAGATTTCACTGGAATGACATGAAGAGTGGAGCTGGCTGGAGGCTGAAGAAAGCAGAGACAGAGGCTAAAGGACAGAACCTTAGGATTTGGAGATATTCGGAGAGCTCTAAGCTAAACCGGCTATGTTTTGAGAAGAACAAGAACTCCAACATTTGAATTCGCCACACTATGTAGTACTTCATAGTCATCTCTCAGAGTTCTTTCGCTGGGTGTAGCTGGTTCAATTCATTACTGTTCCATTGGAACTAATTTGGTTCCTCTCATTGCTGAAGATGGCCACATCCATCAGAATTGATCATCATATAGTATTGTTGTTGAAGGATATAATGATCTCCTGGTCCTGCTCATTTCACTCAGCATCAGTTCATGTAAGTCTCTCCAGCCCTTTCTGAAGTCATCCTGTTGGTAATTTCTTACAGAATAATACTATTCCTTAATATTCACATTCCACAATTTATTCAGCCATTCTCCAATTGATGGGCAACCATTCAGTTTCCAGTTTCTGACGACTACAAAGAGGACTGCCACAAACATTCTTGCACAAACAGAAGACTTTAATTTTCAGTTCTGCTTTATTTTATGTTTGTTACCATCTCCTCAAGATAGCAAGCAATCTAATATGTCATATATTTACAATACGTAAAACATATTTCCCTATTTGTCACATTATGAAAGAAGAGAAAGAAAAAAAGAAAGAAAGAAAAGAAACATAAAAAAATGAAAATAGCATGCTTTGATTTTTATTCAGATTCCATAGTTCTTTCTCTAGATATGGTCAGAATTTTTCTTTCTTTTTTTTCTTTTTTTTAAATTTAATTTAATTTTTTTTAATTTTTATTTAATAATTACTTTATATTGACACAATCCATGCCAGGGTAATTTTTTTACAACATTATCCCTTGCACTTGTTTCTGTTCCTATTTTTCCCCTCCCTCCCTCCATCCCCTCCCCTAGATGGCAAGCAGTCCTGTATATGTTGGATATGTTGCAGTATATCCTAGATACAATATATGTTTGCAGAACCAAACAGTTCTCTTGATGCACAGGGAGAATTGGATTCAGAAGGTATAAATAACCCGGGAAGAAAAACATAAATGCAGATAGTTCACATTCGTTTCCCAATGTTCTTTCTTTGGGTGTAGCTGCTTCTGTCCATCATTTATCAATTGAAACTCAGGTCTCTTTGTCAAATAAATCCACTTCCATCAAAATATGTCCTCATACAATATCGTTGTCGAAGTGTATAATGATCTCCTGGTTCCGCTCATTTCACTTAGCATCAGTTCATGTAAGTCTCGCCAGTCCTCTCTGTATTCATCCTGCTGGTCATTTCTTACAGAACAATAATATTCCATAACATTCATATACCACAATTTACCCAGCCATTCTCCAATTGATGGGCATCCATTCATTTTCCAGTTTCTAGCCACTACAAACAGGGCTGCCACAAACATTTTGGCACATACAGGTCCCTTTCCCTTCTTTAGTATTTCTTTGGGATATAAGCCCAGTAGAAACACTGCTGGATCAAAGGGTATGCACAATTTGATAATTTTTTGGGCATAATTCCAGATTGCTCTCCAGAATGGTTGGATTCGTTCACAACTCCACCAACAATGCATTAGTGTCCCAGTTTTCCCGTATCCCCTCCAACATTCATCATTATTTTTTCCTGTCATCTTAGCCAATCTGACAGGTGTGTAGTGGTATCTCAGAGATGTCTTAATTTGCATTTCTCTGATCAATAATGATTTGGAATACTCTTTCATATGAGTGGTAATAGTTTCAATTTCATCCTCTGAAAATTGTCTGTTCATATCCTTTGACCATTTATCAATTGGAGAATGGCTTGATTTCTTATAAATTTGAGTCAGTTCTCTACATATTTTGGAAATGAGGCTTTATCAGAACCTTTAACTGTGAAGATGTTTTCCCAGTTTGTTGCTTCCCTTCTAATCTTGTTTGCATTAGTTTTGTTTGTACAAAGGCTTTTTAATTTGATGTAATCAAAATTTTCTATTTTGTGATCAGTAATGGTCTCTAATTCATCTTTGGTCACAAATTTCTTTCTCCTCCACAAGTCTGAGAGATAAACTATCCTATGTTCCTCTAATTTATTTATAATCTAGTTCTTTATGCCTAGGTCATGGACCCATTTTGATCTAATCTTGGTATATGGTGTTAAGTGTGGGTCCATGCCTAATTTCTGCCATACTAATTTCCAGTTATCCCAGCAGTTTTTATCAAATAATGAAATCTTATCCCAAAAGTTAGAATCTTTGGGTTTGTCAAACACTAGATTGCTATAGTTGACTATTCTGTCTTGTGAACCTAACCTTTTCCACTGATCCACTAATCTATTTCTTTTTTTTTTTTTATTTAATGATTACTTTATAATGACAACATTATTCCTTGCACTCGTTTCTTTTCCGATTTTTTCCCCTCCCTCCCTCCACCCCCTCCCCTAGATGGCAAGCAGTCCTTTATATGTTGGATATGTTGCAGTATATCCTAGATACAATATATGTTTGCAGAACCGAACAGTTCTCTTGTTGCATAGGGAGAATTGGATTCAGAAGGTATAAATAACCTGGGAAGAAAAACTAAAATGCAGATAGTTCACATTTGTTTCCCAGTGTTCGTTCTTTGGGTGTAGCTGCTTATGTCCGTCATTTATCAATTGAAACTTAGTTAGGTCTCTTTGTCAAAGAAATCCACTTCCATCAAAATATGTCCTCATACAATATCGTTGTCGAAGTGTATAATGATCTCCTGGTTCTGCTCATTTCACTTAGCATCAGTTCATGTAAGTCTCGCCAGTCCTCTCTGTATTCATCCTGCTGGTCATTTCTTACAGAACAATAATATTCCATAACATTCATATACCATAATTTACCCAGCCATTCCCCAATTGATGGGCATCCATTCATTTTCCAGTTTCTAGCCACTACAAACAGGGCTGCTACAAACATTTTGGCACATACAGGTCCCTTTCCCTTCTTTAGTATTTCTTTGGGATATAAGCCCAATAGAAACACTGCTGGATCAAAGGGTATGCACAATTTGATAATTTTTTGGGCATAATTCCAGATTGCTCTCCAGAATGGTTGGATTCGTTCACAACTCCACCAACAATGCATTAGTGTCCCAGTTTTCCCGCATCCCCTCCAACATTCATCATTATTTTTTCCTGTCATCTTAGCCAATCTGACAGGTGTGTAGTGTATCTCAGAGTTGTCTTAATTTGCATTTCTCTAATCAATAATGATTTGGAACACTCTTTCATATGAGTGGTAATAGTTTCAATTTCATCTTCTGAAAATTATCTGTTCATATCCTTTGACCATTTATCAATTGGAGAATGGCTTGATTTCTTATAAATTTGAGTCAGTTCTCTATATATTTTAGAAATGAGGCCTTTATCAGAACCTTTAACTGTGAAGATGTTTTCCCAGTTTGTTGCTTCCCTTCTAATCTTGTTTGCATTAGTTTTGTTTGTACAAAGGCTTTTTAATTTGATGTAATCGAAATTTTCTATTTTGTGATCAGTAATGGTCTCTAGTTCATCTTTGGTCACAAATTTCTTTCTCCTCCACAAGTCTGAGAGATAAACTATTCTATGTTCCTCTAATTTATTTATAATCTCGTTCTTTATGCCTAGGTCATGGACCCATTTTGATCTTATCTTGGTATATGGTGTTAGGTGTGGGTCCATGCCTAATTTCTGCCATACTAATTTCCAATTATCCCAGCAGTTTTTATCAAATAATGAATTCTTTTCCCAGAAGTTAGGGGCTTTGGGTTTGTCAAACACTAGATTGCTATAGTTGACTATTCTGTCTTGTGAACCTAACCTTTTCCACTGATCCACTAATCTATTTCTTAGCCAATACCAAATGGTTTTGGTGACTGCTGCTTTATAATATAATTTTAGATCAGGTACAGCTAGGCCACCTTCATTTGATTTTTTTTTCATTAATTCCATTGAGATTCTCGACTTTTTATTGTTCCATATGAATTTTGTTGTTATTTTTTCTAGATCATTAAAATATTTTCTTGGAAGTCTGATTGGTATAGCACTAAATAAATAGATTAGTTTAGGGAGTATTGTCATCTTTATTATGTCCGCTCGGCCGATCCAAGAGCACTTAATATTTTTCCAATTATTTAAGTCTGACTTTATTTGTGTGGAGACTTTTTTATAATTTTGCTCATATAATTCCTGACTTTCCTTTGGTAGATAGATTCCCAAATATTTTATGGTATCAACAGTTATTCTGAATGAAATTTCTCTTTGTATCTCTTGCTGTTGGGTTTTGTTGGTGATGTATAAAAATGCTGAGGATTTATGGGGATTTATTTTGTAGTCAGCTACTTTGCTAAAATTATGAATTATTTCTAATAGCTTTTTAGTAGAATCTTTGGGGTTCTCTAGGTATACCATCATATCATCTGCAAAGAGTGATAGTTTGTTTTCCTCATTGCCTACTCTAATTCCTTTAATATCTTTCTTGACTCTTATTGCCGAGGCTAGTGTTTCTAATCCGATATTAAATAATAATGGTGATAGTGGGCAACCTTGCTTCACTCCAGATCTTACTGGGAAAGATTTCAGTTTTTCCCCATTACATATGATGCTTACTGATGGTTTTAAATATATGCTCCTGACTATTTTGAGGAAAAGTCCATTTATTCCTATGCTCTCAAGTGTTTTTATTAGGAATGGATGTTGGATTTTATCAAATGCTTTTTCTGCATCTATTGAGATGATCATATGGTTTTTGTTTATTTGGTTATTGATATAGTCAATTATGCTAATAATTTTCCTAATATTGAACCAGCCCTGCATTCCTGGTATAAATCCTACTTGGTCATAGTGTATTATCCTGGGGATGATTTTCTGTGATCTTTTTGCTAATATTTTATTTAAGATTTTAGCATCAATATTCATTAGGGAAATTGGTCTATAATTTTCTTTCTCTGTTTTCAGCCTACCTGGTTTAGGTATCAGTACCATGTCTGTGTCATAAAAGGAGTTTGGTAGGACTCCTTCAATCCCTATTTTTTCAAATAATTTATTTAGCATTGGAGTTAATTGTTCTTTAAATGTTTGGTAGAATTCACATGTAAATCCATCTGGTCCTGGGGATTTTTTCTTAGGGAGTTGATTGATAGTTTGTTCTATTTCTTTTTCTGAGATGGGACTGTTTAGGATATTTACTTCTTCCTCTGTTAGTTTGGGCAAGCTATATTTTTGGAGGTATTTTTCTATTTCATTTAAGTTGTCGAATTTATTGGCATAAAGTTGGGCAAAGTAACTCCTAATTATTGCTCTAATTTCCTCTTCGTTAGTGGCGAGTTCTCCCTTTTCATTTTTAAGACTAACAATTTGATTTTCCTCTTTCCTTTTTTTAATCAGATTTACTAAGGGTTTGTCTATTTTGTTGGTTTTTTCATAGAACCAACTCTTAGTTTTATTAATTAATTCAATAGTTTTTTTTACTTTCAATTTTATTGATCTCTCCTTTTATTTTTAGAATTTCAAGTTTAGTGTTTGACTGGGGGTTTTTAATTTGTTCCTTTTCTAGCATTTTTAGTTGCAAACGCAATTCATTGACCTTCTCTTTCTCTATTTTATACAAATAGGCCTCTAGAGATAAGAAATTTCTCCTTATTACCGCTTTGGCTGCACCCCATACATTTTGGTATGATGTCTCATTATTATCGTTTTCTTGGGTGAAGTTATTAATTATGTCTATGATTTGCTGTTTCACCCAATCATTCTTTAGTATGAGATTATTTAGTTTCCAATTATTTTTTGGTCTACTTCCTCCTGGCTTTTTGTTGAATGTAATTTTCATTGCATCGTGGTCTGAAAAGGATGCATTTACTATTTCTGTCTTACTGCATTTGAATTTGAGGTTTTTATGTCCTAATATATGGTCAATTTTTGTATAGGTTCCATGAACTGCTGAAAAGAAAGTGTACTCCTTTCTGTCTCCATTACATTTTCTCCAGAGATCTATCATATCTAACTTTTCTAGTATTCTATTTACCTCTTTGACTTCTTTCTTATTTATTTTGTGGTTTGATTTATCTAATTCTGAGAGTGCAAGGTTGAGATCTCCCACTATTATAGTTTTGTTGTCTATTTCTTCTTGCAGCTCTCTTACTTTCTCTTTTAAGAATTTAGATGCTACACCACTTGGTGCATATATGTTTAATATAGATAGTGCTTTATTATCCATGCTACCCTTTAGCAAGATATAGTCCCCTTCCTTATCTCTTTTAATTAGATCAATTTTTGCTTTAGCTTGATCTGAGATCAGGATGGCTACCCCTGCTTTTTTGACTTCACCTGAAGCATAGTAGATTTTGCTCCAACCTTTTACCTTTAACCTGCATGTATCTCCCCGCTTCAGGTGTGTTTCCTGTAAACAACATATTGTAGGATTCTGGCTTTTAATCCATTCTGCTAACTACTTCCTCTTTATGGGGGACTTTACCCCGTTCACATTTATGGTTAGAATGACCAATTCTGTATTACTTGCCATCTTGTTAACCCCGGTTTATGCTTTTCTCCCTTCTTTCCCCTTTGCCCCCCTTCCCAGTATTAAGCTTGTGAGCACCACTTGCTTCTCACAGCCCTTCCTTTTTAGTATCCCTCCCCCCGCCTTAGAGTTCCTCCCCCTATCTTACCCTTTTCCCTCCCAATTTCTGTATTCCCTTCCACTTAGCTTATTCCTTCCCTTTTCACTTTTCCCTTCTCACTTTTCAATGAGGTGGGAGAAGTTTTACCATAGATTGAATATGTGTTAAGATTTTTCACTTAAAGCCAATTCTGAAGGCAGTAAGATACCCACTATATTCATCCCCCTCCATTCTTTCTCTCAGATATAATAGGTTTCCTATGCCTCTTCATGAGATGTACTACCCCCACTTTACCCTTTTTCTGGTACAATGTCCTTTCCACATCAGTTTTTAGAACAAGGTATACATGTATTCTTTATACATCTTTATAGCCGAAATATAATTCCCAAGATTAATCTTTACCTTTTTAGATTTCTCTTGAGTTCTGTGCTTGTAGATCAAATTTTTTGTTAAGTTCTGGCTTTTTCATCAAAAATAGGTGAAATTTGCTTACTTCGTTGAATGTCCATCTTCTTCCCTGGAAAAAGATGCTCATTCTCACTGGGTAAGTTATTTTTGGTTGCATACCAAGTTCCTTAGCCTTTTGGAATATCATGTTCCAGGCCCTTCGATCCTTTAATGTGGATGCTGCCAGATCCTGGGTGATCCTTATTGTGGCTCCTTGATACTTGAATTGGGTTTTTCTAGCTGCTTGCAGTATTTTTTCCTTCGCCTGAGGGTTCTGGCATTTGGCCACTATATTCCTTGGTGTTTTGATTTTAGGATCCCTTTCAGTAGGGGATCGATGAATTCTTTCAATGTCTATTTTACCCTCTATTTCTATGACTTCTGGGCAGTTCTCTTTGATAATTTCCTGGAAACTAGTGTCCAGGCTCTTTTTTTCATCATACTTTTCTGGAAGTCCAATGATTCTCAGATTGTCTCTCCTGGATCTGTTTTCCAGGTCTGTTGTCTTCCCCAGAAGGTATTTCACATTCTTTTCCATTGTTTGATTTTTTTTGGATTTGCTTGACTGATTCTTCTTGTCTCCTCGAGTCATTCAATTCCAATTGTTCGATTCTGATTTTCAGTGAAGTATTTTCTTCACTCACTCTTTTAAAATCTTTTTCTAATTGTCCCATTGAGTTCTTTTGTTCTGTGGAATTTTTTTCCATTTCGCCAATTTTGTTTTTTAGAGAGCTATTTTCTGTTTCCAGTTCACCAATCCTATTTTTCAAGGATTTTATTTCTTTATCCACTCTCTCTTTAACTGACTTCTCCAGGCTCTTTTGCCAAGCCTCCCTCTCTTTTTCCCATTTTTCTTCTAGCTCCCTTATGAGAGCCTTTTTAATTTCCTCCATGAGATTCATCTGTGTTGAGGAACAGATGATCTCCTCTTTTGGGGATTTACCTGGAGACAGTCTGTTTTTAGTCTCCTCAGGATTTAGAGTCTGCTCTCTATCTGTATAGAAGCTGTCAAGGGTTAAAGTCCTCTTCAGTTTCTTGCTCATTCTGTCTAATAATCAAAGACAAACTAGCAAAGAAAAGAAGAAAAAACTGGAGTTTTTCTTTGGGGGAGGAGCTGGGTGGTATTACCGAGCTTCCTCTACAGACTGTGGGGGGCAGCAGTGAGGCACTAGCCTGACTGTATTGCGCCTGCGCTCTGAAATCCCAGAGTGTGCTGAGTCACTGTGGGGGGGAAGGGGAGGGCGGCCAGGTCCTGAGAGACTCCAGCTGTTTGGGGTTGTATTCTTCACCCCCGGTGTTTTTAGCTTCTCTGCTGGGCTGCTGACTTGCTGCCAGGGCAAAGTATCCAGTCCTGTAGCGAAGCTCTCCCCGCAGAGACGGCTGCGATCACTCCCCACCCCCTCTCCAGTTTGCTCCTGTGCTCTCGCTGCCCCTGCTGCCCGCCGCCTGCACCCGATCTAAAACTGTCCTGGCCCTCCAGTAAAAACAGACCTTTCTTGGCGAATCTCAAGGATGGCTTCTCTTGGTAACTATTTGTGTTTTTTTTTTTTTTCAGTCAAGCATTAATTCAGAGGCTTGTAATGAAATGGATAGTGAGAGAAAGCGTGGAGCTACACAGCTGTGTGCCTCCTCTCCGCCATCTTAACCGGAAGTCCGGTCAGAATTTTTCATCACCAATTCCTTGAAATTGTCTTGCACCATTGTTTTGTTTTATTTTGGTTTTGTTTTTGTTTTTGTTTTTTTGTTTGCTCTGAGAAGAGCTAATTCTATCACAGCTGATATTACTGGACAATGGTGCTATTTATTTACTGTATGTAATGTTCTCCTGGTTCTGCTCATTTAACTCAGCATTATTTCATATACATCTTTGTAAGTATTTCCACCTGCTTATGATTTCTTATTATATAGATAATAGTATTTCATTACATTGATATAGCACAACTTGTTCAGCTATTCTGCAATGGATGGGTATCCTCTCAATTACTAATTCTTTGCCACCACTAAAAGAACCACTATAATTATTTTTGTGCACATGGGTCCTTTTCATTTTTAATTATTGTTTTGCTATAAAGACTTAGTAAAAGCATTGTCAGATCAAAATGTAAACAAAGTTTTATAGCCCTTGGGTATAGTTTCAAATTACGCTCTAGAATGGTTGGATCAGTTCACCACTACCCCAACAATGTATTAATGTTCCAATTTTCACACATCGCCAACTTCTGTAATATTAGCCAATCTGATAGATGTGAGATGTTACCTCAAGAGTTGTTAAATTTGCATTTAGATAATTTTTCATATCATAAATAGCTTTAATTTGTTCATCTGAAAATTGCCTGTTCATATCCTCTGTTTTTATTCATTGGAAATGACTTGTATTCTTATTAATTTGATTAAATTCTTCATGTATTTTAGAAATTGAGTCTCTATCAGGAACACAGGTTGGATGTGAAATATCATTCCTATCCACAGAGAAAATAGAGCCTGAATATAAATAAACACATGTTTTGTTCATTTTTTTCTTTTTATTCTATTTTTTCTCATTTTCTCCTTTTGTTCTGATTTTTCTCTCCCAACATATTAAAAAAAAATAATAATAATAATGTACATGAATAGCCAAAAAAAATAATTTTTTTTACATGCAACTAGGGAAATAAAAATTGAAAAAAAGAAAAAAGAAAAAAAAATAATCCAACCAAAGCAAAAAATCGGTTGTAAAAATTGTTTTCCAACTTTTTGTGTGTCCTCTAATCATGATCATGTTCGTTTTGTGTAATGTCTGGGCTAGCTTTCTGGAGGATCTCAGGATCAGCCTTAGTCTTAGTGGAGGAGTGAAGTAGTCAGGAGAGCCACCAGAAGAATGGTCAAAGGTGTAATGTCTCTATTTCCAGTCCTCCCAGCCCTTAAATACATCAGTATGATTATACCATTACAGCATACTGAATATATGTGAACTAGAAAATTACATCACCATTCTAAAGACCAAGTGTATGTAAACTAGATAACCATCATCTCATCGATCACACTGAATTAACACCCTGCTGTAAATATCTTTGCTTCAAGTATACTTTTCTCAAAGTTCCTCTATATCTGAGGCCCTCTACAGTTTTGTTTGTGCAAAACCTTTTTAATTTAATCAGAATTAGAAAATTATATATTTTGCGTTTTATAATGTTCTCTATCTCTTGTTTGGTATATATATATATATATATGCATATTTTTTTTCTTCCTAGATCTAATAAATACATTTTCCTTGCTCCCCTAAATTATTTTTGGTATTATCCAGTATATGTAAATCATTTACCCATTTTAACCTTATCTTGGTATGCAGTGAAAGATACTATTATATGCCTAGTTCCAGACATATATTTTTCAGTTTAGGGAGTTTTTATCTCCAAAGCAATACCTTTGTCTTTATCAAACAGTAGTTTATTATGGTCATTTACTACTGCATATTGTATATATAAACTGTTTCATTGATCTACCACTTTATTGTTTTAGCCAGTACCAAAGAGTTTTGATGCTTGCTACTTTATTTTTCCTCCTGAGACAATTGGCATTAAGTGACTTGCCCAGAGTCACACAGCTAGGAAGTGTTTAGTGTCTGAGGCTAAATTTGAACTCAGGTCCTCCTGACTTCAGGGTTGATGCTCTATCCCCTATGCCACCTAGCTGTCCCTGCTTACTACTTTATAATATAGTTTACATCTGGAGCAGTTAGATCACTTTGCTTTGCATTATTTTTTTCCATTAATTCCCTTGATATTCTTGACATTTTGTTCTCCCAGATGAATTCTGTAATATTTTGTCTCACTCTATAAAATTATTTTTGGTAATTTGACTAGTATGGCACTAAACAAGTAATTTAATTTAGATAGAAATGTCATTTTTATTATATTAGCTCAGTCTACTCTTGAGTTATGAATATATTCTCAATGCTTAGAACTAACTATTTATGTGAAAAGTGTTTTTGTTTTTTTCTGTATACATATAGTTTCTAGGTTGTTTCTCTTGGATGGCTGAACTTCCAGATACTTTATACTATCTACAATTGTTTTGAATGGAATTTTTGTGCTTTATTGGAAATACACAGAAAGGCAGTTAATTTATGTCGATTTATTTTTTATCTAGCAACTTTCCTAAAGTTGTTCATCATTTCAACTAATTGTCCTTGATTCTCTAGGATTCTTTAAATATACTATCATATCACCTGCATTGAGTGATGGTTTTGTTTCCTCATTTTCTATTCTAATTTATTCATTTTTTTCTTATTGATAAAGCTAATATTTCTAGTACAATTCTGAATAATAGTGATGATAATGGATTTTTTTTTTTTACCTCTGATCTTAGGGAAGGCTTCTAACTTATTGCCATAATAGATAATGCTTGCTAATGGGCTTCTATGCATACTGAATGTCATTTTAAAGAAAGCTTCAATTATTATTTTGTACTTTGGTATTTTTAATAGGAATGGGTGCTGCATTTGTCAAAAGCTTTTTTCTATAGTTATTGAGATAATCATATGATTTCTGTTAGTTTTGTTATTGATATGGACAATTAGTTTATATTTTTTCCAAATACTGAACCAGTCCCACATTCTTGGTATAAATTCCACCTGGTAATTTTGTATTATCCTTGTGATAAATTCCTATGACCTCTTTTGGCAATATTTCATTTAAAATTATTGTAACAATATCCATGAAGGAACTTTATTGATAATTTTTTTCTTTGTTTTGGCTCTTCCTGGTTTAGGTACCAACACAGTATATGTGTCCTACAATGAATTTGGTAGAATTCCATCTTCACCTATTTTTTGAAAAAGTTTATACTGTATTGGAATTAATGACTTTTGAATGGTTTGGAAGAAATTCACTCATAAATTTATCTGACATTGGAGGTTCTTAATAGAATTTATTGATTTATTATTTAATTCATTTTTAAAAATGGGGTTATTTAAATATTTTATTTTCTCTACTATTGATCTGTACATTTTAAAAATATTTAGACATTTAACTTCAGTTGTTAGATTTGTTGGCATGCAATTAGACAAAATAGCTTCTAATTATTATATTAATTTCTCCTTTTTGTTGGAGGATTCATCTTTTCATTTTGATAATGGTAATTTGGTTTTCTTCTTTGTTTCTTCTAATCAAATTTCAAGAGCTTATTTATTTTATTGTTGTTTTTTTCTTCCATAAAACCAGCTCTTACTTTTATTTATGTTTTTTTTTTTTCATTATGAATTTCTACTTTGATGCTCAGTATTACTGATTTGGCATTAAATTGGGAATTTTTAATTTATTTATTTTCCTACTTTTTTAGTTCCATGTCCAATTCATTGATTTTGTTCTCTATTTTATTTATGTAAGATACAGAGAAATAAAATTTCCCCTAAAACTGGCTTTGACTGCATCCCATAATTTTTGATATGTTGTCTCAATAATGTCATTCTCTTTAATCATAGTATTGATTATTTCTATGATTTGTTTTTGAAATTTGTTTTTGTTATTCTTTGGAATAAGATTGTTTACTTTCTGATTAGTTTTTGGTCTACTTTTTCATGGCCCTTTGTTACATGTGATTTTTATTGCATCATAATCTGAAAAAAAAAAACATACATTTGACATTTTGGCATTTGTGATGTTTTTATGCCCTAACACATGATTAAATTTTTTGTAGGTGTCATGGATCACTGAAAAAAAAAAGTATATTCCTTTCTATCCCTATTCAAATTTCTTTATAAATCTATCATATTTTCATTTTAAATTTTTTTTTTTTACCGCATTAACTTCTTTCTTGTGTATTTTGTGTTTGGAAACATCTAGTTCTGAGAGGAGATTGAGCCCCCCAGTGTTGTTTTGGTGTCTCTTTCTGTAACTCAATTTCTCTAGAAACTTTTTGCATATGTGTTTAATATTATTTATGGTAGCTTTTAGCAAGATGTAGCTTCTTTATTTCTTCATTAGCTCTAATTTTGCTTTTGCTTTTTTTTTTTTTTTTGAAATCAGGATTGCTGCCCCTATTTTTCATTTATTTATTTTTACTTCAGTTGAAGCATTATATATTCCATTCCAGCCTTTTATCTTTAATTTTTGTATACCACTGCTTCAAATGTGTTTCTTGCAAACAATATATGGTAGGATTCTAATTTGTACTCCACTTTACTATTTACTTCCATTTTATTGGAGAGTTTATCCCATTCCTATTTACAGTTATATCTAAAAATTGTGTTTTCTCTTCATCTTATCTTCTCCCTGTTTATACTGTTCTCTCTTCTTTCATGTTGTTCCTCATCATCAGTATTTTACTTCCGACCACCTTCTTCAATGTGTCCTCCATTCTATCACACCCTCCTCTTTCTTTGTTTTTTCTCTTCACATTTCTCTGTAGGGTAAGATAAAATTTTAACTAAGTGTATATAGTATTACCTCTTTGATCCAAAGTCAAATAGAATAAAATTCAAACAATGTCCGTTCCTCCTTCTTTCCCTTTATTGTATAGATTTTTGCTGCTTTTTATATGATAGAATTTACCCTATTTTTGTCTCTCTGTTTTCTTTTCTCCCATTACAATCCCTTTTTCTCATCCCTAATTAAAAAAAAAATATATCATCACATCAAAGTCATATTATACTCACATCCTCTGTCTATGTGCACCCCTTTTAATTGCCATAACAAAGACACAGTTCTCAAGATTTGTCAAGTATCATCTTCCTGTATAAAGTTGTAAACAATTAAATCTTTAAATAGCATTTTTCTTTCTTTTTTTATTTTTTAATGCTTGTCTTGAGTCTTCTTGTATTTGAAGATTAAATTTTCTGTTCAGTTCTAGTATTTTCATCAAGAAAGTTTGAAAGTTACATATTTTATTTAATTTCTTTTTTGTCTATGAAAGATTATGTTAAATTTTGTGGGTAGTTGATTCTTGTTTGTAATATAAATTCTTTTGCCATCTTGAATATCATGTTCCAAACTCTCTGATTCTATAATGTAGAAACTATTAAGTCCTGTCTAATTCTGATGTTGGCTTCTTGATATCTGACCTCTTTCTTTCTGGTTGCTTAGAGAATTTTATTATTCTTGATCTGATAATTTTTAGAATTTGGCTATTGTATTCCTTAAGAGTTTTCATTTTGGGAGCTCTTTTCAAAAGGTGATCAGTGGATTCTTTCACGATTTTATTCTCTGATCCTAGATTATCTAAAGCAGTTGTCTTGATAATTTCTTAAAAGTTGCTATACAAGTACTTTATTTGATTACAACCTTCAAGTATTCCAGCAATTCTTAAATCATCTTTTCTA
Organism: Antechinus flavipes; assembly: GCF_016432865.1. NCBI lineage: Eukaryota > Metazoa > Chordata > Mammalia > Dasyuromorphia > Dasyuridae > Antechinus > Antechinus flavipes. The sequence goes on from NC_067400.1 coordinate 277,467,117, forward strand.
GATCTTTTTCTTTTCCTGGCCAGCTCTTTTCACAAAGAGGTATTTTATATTTTCTTTTATTTTGGGAAGGATTTTGTTTGACTGATTTTTGATGTCTCACAAAGCCATTAGCTTCCACTTGTTCAATTCTAATTTTTAAGGAATTTTTTTCCAGTAGATTGTTTTATTCAATGTTTGTGCTTCTTTTGTGAAATTATTCACTCTTTTTTTTTTTTCATAATTCTCCTGTATAACTTTTGTAATGTTCTTGTTGTGTTTTCTGGAGGTCTTTGGAGCAGCCTTCATTTCAGCTGAGTAATCATCACAAGAGTAGCCAAAGGTTAAAGTCCAAATCCTTTATTATCTCTTTCAAAGTCTTATCTCCTTTCCTGGGGCCCTGTTAGCTTTCTTAAAGGCTTTCCAGAGTCTTGATTTCAGTGGAGAAAATGCAGAACAGGCCTGCTACCACAGAGTGTGAGATGGGATGAATGAAGCTGAGTCCAATGGCTTGTTCTTCAGCCTCCAGTCCACTTGTCTTCCCTAGCTCTGAATGAATCCAGCTGAGGATCCCAGCTTATATGCTCTATATTAAGTATAAATCATTATATCATTATATCACTAGGAAACCATTATTTCTTGTGAAATTAAATCAATCATGCTGAACTTAGAAAACTATTAAGCACCATGCTAAACTAGATAACCATTGTATCATCAATTCCACTGACTTCCCATCTTGTAAGAATCCTTGTTTCAGAGTTCTGGCCCATAACAAATTTTCATTTTTCCCCAATTTTTCTTCTACTTCTCTTACTTAATCTTAAAAAATATTTTTGGAGATCTTCAAAAAGGACTTTTTGAGTTTCAGACACATTTCAAGCTGCCCTTTTGAATCATCACATGCAGGTGTGTTGTCAATGTTATTCTCTTCTGAGTTTGTGTTTTGATTTTTCTTTTAGCCATAATAACTTTTTATGGTCCCAAATCTTTCTTATTATCTAGCTTTTTAGCATATTTCATGACTTTTAAAGTTGATCTCTAATACTGGTGCACAGGGGGCACTGTCCTGAGCTTCTTCTATTGGGGGTCAGGGACCTGGTCATTGGCTTTTCAACCTGGACCCTCAGTTGCTTGTGGCTTATCCACTGAGTTGGAATGGCCCAACATAGTTCTCCCTATTGTGCTAAGACAACTTCTTGGCTTCTCGCAGCTATCTCAACTCTGCCAAATATCTTTAAATATTGGAAGTACATATCTAAAAATTATTAAAAGACTTAGATCAAAAAATGTCTCGATTCAGAGAAGAGAAAAATAATGATTTTGTTAGTGGATAGAGTATAGGACTTGGAGATGGGAAAACCTAGGTTTAATTCCAATATCCAATATTTATTTCTATGGCCACGGGCAGCTTGCAAAACTTTTTAAAGCTTTCGTACATATACACGTATGTGTATATGTGATGTGTGTATGTGTGTGTGTATATATATATATATATGGAGTCACTGAAAGCCTAAGTCTTATGTCATATGTGTAATAATGACAGGAATATGAGGTCAAGAGCCTTTTCTTAATTTTCACTTTTCTTACTCTGGGAGGCTTATTCATAAATGTTTGCATGACAAATCCAAGAATTCTTGAGTGATCCTAAAATAATAAAAAGGTTGAAACCTTCACAATTCTGGGGTATTTCTTTGACTAGGATTAGATTCCTCAAAAGAAAATTATATATAAGAGACAAGGAATTTGAAAAGAGAAAAAAATCTAGATAAGTATATTTTGAGAAAGAAGTCTAAAATGGCAAGAGTGGTGACAAAGAATAATGGAGGTCTGAACATGGTTGCCTTGGGGGACCTTCATTAAATGGAAGTTCTATTGAGGAAACAATCAGTCAGGTGGAGAGTCTCTAGATGTAGAGTAATCTTCCAGAATGATAAAGTTGCTGGAGTAGAGTGTATAAACAGAGCTTCCAGAAAAAAAAAAAAAAAAGGCTGTTGGAACATTTGATAAAGAAGTCCAGAGAGTCAGAATGGATCTCATGGAAAGATCAACATCAACTTAAAATATCAATAACTGCATTAGATTTCTCATAAATTTAATAAGAGACACATTTTAAATGGAAGGCTTACAGAGACAGAGGAATGATTTGTAATCAAGAAAATATGTATATAAAACTTGACTCTAATGTTTATTTATCTGAATGATTTTGGTCAAATTACTTTAAACCTAATTCATTACTGTCAATTTTTAGGGGGGAGGGTTACTCACACTATATATTTCATAGTAGAGTGATGATATCAAATGAGATGATATACGTAATGATGTAATATATAATGATAATATTGATATAATGTAATATATATAGTCAAATGTCATGATTATAATTGCATGTTATACATGAGTATGTGTATGTGTGTTTTACTTTATCTTAACTATGATCCATACCATCTCTTTCTAAAATACCTTCCTTCTTTCAAAAGCAAATAAACAAATAAGTCCCATTCACTCTTATATTCTTATTCACTATACATGTGAAGTGTTTTCTAGACTAGCTTCATCTGAGCTTCTAACATGAATAATGGGTGAGAATCCTAAAATTTATGTTGAGCTACATATAACGACTTCAGCATGTTCATGAAATAAGATTGTTCTAATTTTGTGATAGAAATCTTATAGTAGAAAATGAATTCAGAGCTTTATAATCACTGAACAGAATAAGAAAATAGTAAGCACTAAAGGATTTAGAATTTGAAAGTATATAAACACACATAATAATAGTATTGCATAAATTGGGGGAAGGGAAAATGGAGGGATACTTCAGGACTCTTAAAAATATAAAAATGGGCTGATAGTCCCAAAGAGACAATGTAAATATAGTAAACTATAGGTTAAAAACACCAATAAGAATTGGTATAAAAAATATTAACAAAACATTTGCAAAGAGAGCATTGCAACATGTTATAAAAGTTGAACACAATACCCGGATTAGATTTGTAGCAGGAATGTTTCATTATTAGGAAAACATAACACACTAAAGCAAATCTTTTTTTTTTTTTTTTGTGAGTCCATTGCAACATTTTTAACTGCTTTAGCATATAAAAGAAATACAAAGTCTTAACATTTCCATACATTAAAAACAAATCATAGAAGGGAGAGACAGAAAGAAAAATCAAATGAATGATTGCTAGAGATCAATCTAGTAAGACACATTCAGTAACTATTTTAATATAACAACACAAAACATATTTCACAAAAAATAATGGTGAAATATTTTTACTAATAGGTACAGTGCCAATAATAAAAAAAATAGTATTTTAATCATAATACTTCAAATCAATTGTAAAAAGAAAAAAATATAGTCAGAAAAATAATAAACTTTATGGATTTAACAAAAGGTCAAGAATATTAAGAGGAATAATGAAAACAAAATTAAATGAAGGAAATATGGTAGGTACAAGTTTTGAGTTGTATTACAAAACAGGAAGGTATAAGGAAGAAAAGATTGGAAAAAAAGAAGGAAGGAAGAGAAGGGAGGGGGAAAGGGAATAAGCATTTATATAGTGCTTACTACATGCCAAGGACCAAGTGAATTGATTTGCAAATATTATCTCATTTGATCCTCGCTACAACCTTTAAGATAAATGTTTTATCTCCATTTTGCCATTAAGGAAATTAAGGGAAAAAAAATTAAATGACTTGTCAGTGATCACAGAAGTAATAAGGGTCTAAGGTCACATGAACTCAGGCCTTCCTAACAACAGGCCCAATAATTTGTCCACTGTGACATCTATCTCACACAAATAAGAATATCAATAAGGCAATTCTGCCCCCCCCATCCCCACAAAAGAAAATAGAAGTATGAACAGAAATAATTTCAGGGAAATAGAACAGCTTCAGAAATTACATGTTGAATTTATATGCCTGCCACATAGTAAACACAATATAAATGTTAGCTATGATCATTATTATAGTTAGAAAAAAATAAATTATATTAATCAGAAATGAAAGAGGCATTTTCATATATTACTGTCATTTTAAATTCATAGTAATGAAATTTCATCTATTAATTCATTTAAAAAAATTTTTGTTTGTTTATTTTGTTCTATTATGGCAAAGAACTAGGGAACATTATGAAATTCAAACTGAATAACTTTTATTATATTAAATTAAAAGATTTGTACAAACAAATCAATGCAGACAACATTAGAAAGGAAGCAGAAAACTGGGGGAATGGGGTTGGGGGGAATTTACATCCAAGAGTTCTCATACAGACTTATTTTTAAAATATAAATAGAATTGATTCAAATTTAAGGAATACAAGCAGTTCTCTAATTGATAAATGGTCAAAGGATATGAACAATTTTCAGATTAAGAAAGTAAAACCATTTCTAGTCATATGACAAAATTCTCTAAATCACTATTAATCAGAGAAATGTAAATTAAGACAACTCCAAGGTACCATTATCCACCTCTCAGTTTGACTAAAATGACAGAAAAAGATAATGATAAATTTTGGAGGGAAAAATGGGACACTTCTATGTTGTTGGTGCAGTTGTGAACTGATCTAACACTACTAGCAAGCAATTTGGAACTATACCTACAAGGCTATCAATCTCTACTGGACCTGTATAACAAAGTGATAATAAAGGAGGAAATAGGACCCACATGTGCAAAACTGTGTAGCAGCTCTTTTTGTAGTAGTAAGGAACTGGAAACTGAATGAATACCTATTACATGTGGAATGGTTGAATAAGTTATAGTATACGAATGTTATGGAATATTATTGTTCTATAAGAAATGATTAGAAGGATGATTTCGGAAAGGCCTGGAGAGACTTACATAAACTGATACTAATTGCAGTGAGTAGAAGCAAGAGAACATCATACACAGCAAGAAGATTAAATTTTGATGAATTCTGATGCACATGACACTTTTCAACAAGGTGGTGATTCAGGCCAATTCCAATAGACTTGTGATGAAGAGAGCCATCTGCACCCAGAGGACTGTGGAAACCAAGTTTTTTTACATAGTATTGTAATTAATTGTTTCTTAGATTTTTGGTAAATTCATTTGTGAATGCATTTGACCTTGTAGATTTTTTTCCTTAGGGAGTTCATTAATGACTTGTTCAATTTTTTTTTTCCTAAATGGTTCCATTTAATAAATTTATTTCCTCTTCTGTTAACCTGAGTTATATACATATCTGTAAATATTCATCTTTTTTTGGTTAGAGTATCAGACTTACTGCCATACAGTTAGGCAAAATAAGTCCTAATTATTATTTTTTTGTTGGTGGTGGTGGGGGTAGTGGTAAGTTCATCTTTTTTTACTTTTGATTTTGGTGATTTTTTTTCTTTCCTCCTAATTAAATTAAACAAAGATGTGTTTATTTTGTTCTTTTTTTCATAAAAACCAGATTTTAGTTTTATTTATTAGTTCAATAGTTTTCTCCTTTGAGTTTCAGAATTTCTAATTTGGTATTTAATTGGGGATGTTTAATTTGTTCATTTTCTAGCATTTTTTTTTTGTTGTTGTTGCATGCCTAATTCATTGATTATCTCTTTCTCTATTTTATTCATGTATCTTCTTAGAGATACCAAATTTCCCCTGATAACTGCTTTGGTTGTATCCCATACGTTTTGGTATCTTGTCTCATTATTGTTATTCTCTTGTTTCATCCACTCATTTTTTAGAATTAGGTTATTTAATATTCAATTGGTATTTAGTCTCTCTTTCCTTGTCCCTTTATTGAATATAATTTTAATTCTATTGTGGTTTGAAAAGGAAGCATTTATTATTTCTATCATTTTGTATTTGATTGTGAGGTTTTTATGCCTTAATACAAGGTCAATTTTTATGAATGTGTCATGCACTACCTTGAAAAAAGGTGTATTGCTTATTGTCCCTATTCAATTTTTCTCCAGAAATCTACTACATGTAGGTTTTCTAGGATTTTATCATCCTCTCTAGTTTCTTTCTTGTTTACTTTGTGATTAGAATTATCTGTTTCTGAGAAGGGAAGTTTCAGGTCTCCCACTAATATAGTTTTGCTATCTATTTCTTCCTGTCACTGACTTAAAATCTTCTCTAGCAATTTGGCTGTTCTACCACTTGGTGAATACACAGTTAGTATCATAATTACTTCATTGTCTATGGTACCTTTATCAAGATGTATTTTCCTTCCTTATGTCTTTTAATACGATCTATTTTTACTTTTGCTTTATCTGAAATTAGCATATTATTGGGAATATGACCAGCTTCTCTCCATTACAAAAAATGCTTGTTCATGGTTTTAGATAGATACTGCTTATTGTTTCATAGATAACTCCCTTTATTCCTATGTCTTTTTCTTTCACATTTTCACATCGGAGTGCATTCTACATCTTCCATCCTTGGGATGCCCTCTTCTTCTTGCCTCAGGAACAAATATAGTTCTCAAGAGTTATATATATAATTTACCCATCTAGGGCTATAAACAGCTTAAACTTTAAATGATATATATATTTCTCCCCTTTTATTTTTTGCTGCTTCCCTTCAGTACTGTGTTCCTAGATTAATTTAGTTCTGGATTCTTCAATAATAATGATTGACAGTCTCTTACTTCATTGAAGCTCCATTGCCTCCCCAGAAAGATGATGCTGATTCTCATTAGGTAGTTAATTCTTGGTTTAACCCTCTGTCCTTTCCCTTCTGGAAGATGATATTTCCAGTCTTCCAATTCTTTATTTTAGATGCTGCCAAATCTTAGATAATTCTGATTTTTGCTACTTAATATTTGATTTTTTTTTTTTTTGGTCTGGAAACTTTTAGTATTTTTAACTTGTGATTATAGTTCTGAAGTTTCACAACGATGTTCCTTGGAGTTTTCTTTGTGGAATCTCTCTCCGAAGGTGATTGACACATTATTTCAATGAATATTTTTCCCTCTGTTTCTAGAATATTAGGACAGTTTTCCTTAATGATCTCTTGATGAATGCAATCCAGGTTCTTGTTTTGGTCATGGCCTTCAGGTAGGCCAATAATTTTAAAACTGTCTCTTCTGGTTCTATTTTCTAGGTATTCAATGAGATATTTCACAATTTCTTCAATTTTTTTTCATTCTTTTTTCATTTATTTGGCTGATTCTTGCTGCCTCACAGAGTCATTAGCTTCCATTTGCCCTATTCTCATTTTTAATGTGTGATTTTCTTCAGTTAACTTTTGTATCTGTTTTTAAATTTGATTAATTCTACTTTTTATAAAGTTGCTTTCCTCAGACAATTTTTTCCTTCCTTTTCCAAATTGTAGATTCTCTCATTCAGAGAGAGATTCTCTCATTTCCTTTCTCATTTTTTCTTTTACCTCTTTTATTTGCTTTTTAATATCTTTTATGAACACTTCTAAGATGCCTCTTTGAGCTTGAGCACAATTCATATCACTCCTTGAGATTTCTTCTGTGGACATTCTGTCCTCATCTGTGTTTGTGTTCTGGTCTGTACTGTCACCTTAGCAGCTTTCTATAATTAAGGTTCTTTTTTGTTTCTTACTCATTTTCTTTTCTTTTCTTTTGGTATTTCCTCATTTTTCACCTTTATTGTTAAACTCTGTACCTAAGGAAAGAGGGAAGCTATTCCAAGCTTCCTGTGCAGCTCTGAATCTTGGCTTTGAGCACAGGGATTCCCTTGTATTTCCAGGAGGTAGCTTTGCCTGCTCTTTACAAAAAAACAGTCTGGTTTTCCTGAGTTTGCCTTTGGAACTGAGAATGGAAGCTACTCCACTGATCTGGTCCTCTATTGAACCAGAACTGAAGTCTTAGTTATGTATAAGACCCTCTCATCACCTGTTTTCCCAACTCTATCTGAGTTGGACTGAACACCCATTTCAATCCAGTGAGACTGACCTTTCTTGAAAATTTTCCAGTGTATCTTGAGCTAGAGATTGGTTTCATTCCATCAGACTGTTCAGAGGCTTGGTTTCATGTGGTTTTTGAGGGAAACTGGAAGAGCTTGTGATGAGGGATAGATATAGGGTGCCTAAATGAAATTAAGGTTTAATTGAAGTCTAGTGGCAGGTTCAGGGTACAGGGGGTCAAATAGAGTTCCCCTGCAATCGCATTGGATTTGGTGCAAGGATACAGCAATAAATGAAATCTAGTGGTGGTGTGAGTCCCCAATAAAAGCATTTATTGGCCTGAAAATCTAGATTGATAAAAGAGGTTTATTATGGGGTTTGGGAAAGTATAGTCAAGGAAATAGATGAAGATTGAGATAAGAAGGGCACTGGACAGAGGGTCCAGTGGGCAGAAAGTCCTGACTTGCCAGGCGTAAGGCTGCCATGTTTGGGACTACGACAAAGGGGAGTCCCAGTGTTGCCTTTTATAATGGGAGATTTAGCCTAGAGGGGCCTGTGGGTATAATCCCAAAGTTGGCTCAGATCAGGGTGAGGGTGGGACAGGTCTGGATCTCCTATTGGAGTTCAAAGGGACCAGGATTTGTGAATCAAATGGTAATATATTAACTAGGAGGGGTTGGGAATCAGAAAGAAAGGACTCTTAAAGGGACCACACCCACATCAATCTCCTCTCAAGCAGTTGAAACTTAAATTCATTTAAGAAGAAGAAAAAAAAAAAGACATGGGGCAAAGTCTCTTATTGAGGCAGAATTGAAGATTTTCTCCTTCTAGGATTTTCCAAGTTCAGAGATCCCCTCTTCATCCCCCCCTCAAACAGGCACCTTCAAATACATGTGGGAAAAGGGGCACCAATCTCCTCTTAACTGCTTCAAGCTGGCAAGGGTCTTAGAGATTTGGGTTCATGCCAGGAAATGAGGCATGAGGTGTGGAGTGTGAGGATGGCAGCAGGGCATCTAAGAGGTGTTTGTCCCCAGTCAATCGTTCCCAGTTAATTGTCCCATGTTCTGTAGGATGAAGGGCAGTTGAGAATCCAAAGTTTGAAGCCCAAATCTCTGGAACAGGTTACAACTGGGGTGTCATCCAGGGTGGAGATAGTGACAGCAGGAAATGCATCAGGAGGGCTTAGGAATCAGAAAGAAGGGAATCTTAAAGGGACCACACCCGCATCACTTGAGTACCTTGTTGGCTTTATTCTGTCATCTTGGCTCAATTCCTGGAAGTCTTTAAGTCAATGACATTTTGTAAAAGCACTGATTTATGCAGAATCAAGGCAACTATAATAAGACAGAAAATTTAGCTGAATGCAGGCTGTCTCAGCTTTGTGTTTTATATCTATCTGAACCTTTCATTTAAAAAAAAATATGTTCTAAAACTTTTTCAGTCTTTCCATTGTTATTTTTTAATAAAACTATTTAACAAATTAAAAAAACACAATAGAATGTATTTGAAAATATCATCAGGATAACATATTATTAATAATGTGATTCTATATTCCAAAAAGTACCTGTGAAATTTAGACAAGTCATTACTTAGATATTCAATTTCCTCATTCAAAATCTGAGTGTTTTGCTTGATATTTAAAGATACAAACTTTAAGTCAATAATTTAACATGCAAAATATATTAAGATTCCTTATTAAACACAGACTTATATCAGTCAACAACTATAGTAGCAGGATATAAAACATCTTGAATATTGTTGACATATAATTGGTGTTTAAAAAATGTTTAGTTGAATTTAATCTATTAGGCATATCATGTGTAAAGGATGACAAAGAAAAGAGTGAGTACCATATGTTTAAATAGCTTTGGGGGCATGAAATAGCATTTCAGAGCTATTTTAAACATCCAAAAACTATTGTTTCCTAGGCAATTAAAAAATAGATATTGGACAATGAATTAATAGACAGCCCAGACAATAATAGAATCAATAATTATTGGATGCTTATTCTGTGAAAAACATAGTTCTGTCAAGGAAGAAATTTGTCAGGAGCTTATAGTATAATTAAATCAATCAATCAAAAAATCTGTTAAGATTTTCCTAAGCTCCTACTATCCCTCTGGAATTGTCCCAACTGGTAATAAAGAAACAAAAATTTAAGAGTCCCTGGTGTCAAGTAGTCTATATTATCTAGAAAAAAAAAACAATAGGTACTCATTGAAATGTATGCAAAATAAAAGGAAATCAGGGTGGGGAAAATACTAGCCTAAAGGGGAATCAGTAAAATGTTAATTTCCATTAACATGAACATTCCACTAATGATATGAAAGCAATATAAATGTACACACATACATTAGTATCTAATAATACCTTATGTTAAATGGATGAAACTACTAAAGTACCATGGAACAAAAAAGCATTTCAGAATTTGGTGATTAGATTATTTGACTCTTTTGCTATCAAGAAAATCTGATCTATGAAAAGTCCTATGAGTAGTGACATTCCTGAAGTCAGAAGGATCTGATTTCAAATCTGACCTTAGACAAGAAACACTTTCTAGTTGTGTGACCCTGGGCAAGTCACTTAACCCCAATTGCCTCAGCAAAAAGAAAGGAAGGAAGGAAGGAAAGAAAGAAAGAAAAGTCTTATGGGGAATTGTTCTAAGTTATAATACACTCACGTTCATTCTATCATCAATTTAAAATATACCTTGGTTTTTGAATAACTTTTTTTTTCCAAAGGAATTCAATGTTTTTTCCAATGCTAGTGCATCTGAAAAGCAATGTAAATTTCTACATAATCGCATTTATTAAACTGTATGTTGGGGTGTGTGTGTGTGTGTGTGTGTGTGCATGCACCCATGTGTGTGCATGTTAAAATAGAGGGATAAGAAGGATTATGAGCCCAGGTGTATTTTTATAATTTCAAATTTCAAAAAAGAGCAAGTCTGAAGACAAAAAAAGAAGGGGATAGCAGACGATAAATTGAATATATGGTATCATGAAAAACAATGGATATGAGGGTGGACCTGGGAGATAGTGGAAGAGAGAAAAGCTTAATGTAAGATGGTCTTTGGGGTCATAAAAAATAAAACACAACTGAATGACTGAAAAACAACAAACAACAAATTTCAAATCTTGTACTTGACCTCAATAAATTCTTGTCTTCAGAGACAAAATAAATGCTGACAGATCATAAAGTCCAGATAGACATTAATATAACAATAGATAGACACAAATTACTGCAAGTTCTTTTGAATTCTTAGACCGATGTATTTATCTTATTAGCCACTGTATGTTAGTGATGACCAGGTACTAATGACAGAGGAATAACTGGGGAAAATGAGGGAAGTTGTTAAACCAAATGCAAACTAAAATTTTAATGGCACTAAGAGAACTTGTGGTAACCAAAGATGAGAGATGATAAGAGAAAAAATTAATCTTATTTCAAACATATTAAAGTTCAAGACTGACACATTTTGCTTTGTCTCCTGGGGGGGGGAGGGATTTGGAGGGGGCTTTATTCATTAAATTAAAAGGTGCTGCTTTTAATCCACTACCAGTAGGCCTCAAATAATTTTAATTATACTATAAATATAATTGCAACATTAGTAATGCATTGGTGTTTTTCTCTCTGCCTTGCCTGATTCTTCATGTGGCTAGGCTAATAAAATATTCTGATGTTAAGTGATAACTAATCCAGTTATTATATCTTTTCCCTGCTAGTATTATGCCTTGACCAGCCAAACATCTATCTGTTTATCTATCAGATATAGCTACATACAGATATATGCATGTGTTGTTGTTGTTGTTGTTGTTGTTGTTTTCAGTTTTTCACTTGTGTCTGATTCCTTTTATGTTTTGTTTTTTGTTTTTTGTGTTTTTTTTTTTTTTTTTTTTTGCCAAGATACTAGAGTGATCCAGCATTTCTTTATCCATCTCATTTAACACATAAGGAAACTAAGGAAAAAAGGTTAAGTAATTTGCTCATGATCATAAAGTCTTAGACCATATTTAAACTCAGGAAAATAAATCTTCCAGACTTCAGGCTCAGCACTGTTATCTAGGTCTTAGTTTGATTTCTGATTATGTATATGACCTTGGGCAAGGCAATAACAACAACAAAAACAGCAATAAAAATGCTAATATCTGGCTTATTTATAAAGAGCTTTTAAGTTTATCTTCATTTTTGACTAAAGTTTAGTTTTAAATGCTATATGAGGTCACTGAGTCTAATACACAAGTTTGGTGATCTGATCAGGTATCCTAGGAAATAAATGTTTGAGGTAGGATTTTAACTCAATGATTCTTGATTCTCAAGTTCAGCACACTATCCATTTACTTCTAACTGACTCTTATTTCTCCTTACTCCCAGAATGGATAGGATTGTAAATCACTATGCCTAGAGAAACATTTTGTTTCTTAAGTAAACTATAGTCTGAGACATCTGTATTTCTTACCTTGGGGATATTTTGCTTTCTTTTTGGCAGCAGGTAGAATTGGCTGACCAAAGCAGTATTATTTTTTATGATCCCTATATCACACCATTGTCACTCTTTTTTTTTTCCCCTATATTCATTTGCTTTGAAGCACTATTTTTTTGTTTTTCAAAATAGTTTCATCAGAGCTGATCTTAGTTATCAGTTGTATATATCCTTCATTATTTTCTGATTTTGTATTCAGGGATGATAGTGATATTTCATCATTAACAGTTGCATATTTATACTGGTTGACTCCACTTTTAACCTAGGAGTAAGCCATGAGATTACTGGGGTATGTGTACTATAAATAGCACTGAATATAACAGCTTCAGAGTTTACTGTCCTTAATTCCAGACTATGTGATTCACTTAACCTTTGTTAAAATTTAAGTGCTTTCATTTTTCTTTAATATAATCACTGAATAGTGGCATCTATCTAGTTAGTTGCCATAGCAAAGGATGGAAGTAAAGAACAATTGGACTTAATTTCTTTCATTTCTGATTGGCTTTTTACTGCAGTTACTTTCACGACAATGTGCTCAGATCCTTTACTATTTCCTATGCATTCTAGCTTTAACAATTCTTGAGATTAAAAACAGAGAGACTAGTATACTTTGGGAATAGTGTTATTCCTGGCTCATCTGAGAGATTTCTACTTGAACGTCTCACAAGTTTGCATAATAATCTGGTGATGATGCTTGATATGATTGGTTGGTCTGGAAGGGTCATATTCAGATAAAAAAAGATAATCATCCACAGTAGAAAGTTCATCTAATTAACCTGAAAAGAGTAATAGCTTTGCTCAAATATATTTATAGTTTTTCACTATCAAAGAATCAAGGATCTTTGCAGCAAACTCAACTATGCATGATCTTTTTTACAGTCATCTCTTTCACTCCAGAAGTATAGGCTGATCCCAAATGCAAAAACCCAGCGTCTCTCAGTCTTGGCTGTGTTTTTTTTTTTTTTTTTTTTTTTTGGGGGGGGGTTCTTTCTGAGAATAAGATACTAAACCTGTCCATTTCATTGTATCTAAATATAGGTAAGAAAATGAACTGGTACATTTCCATTCCAGTCCATAGAAGAGGGTCATTCCGTGTTTGTGGAATTTACTCACCCCAAATGTGCCTTTTGTTTCCAATAATAATGACTATATGAAGACTTCATAGGAGTTGTTCATCCCTTTGGTTTCTGATTGTGACCATGATATGATTTCTACATCAAATTGCCCTAAATCACATTCCTTCCAAAATATGTATTTCTGAAATACACACACACACACACACACACACACACACACACACACACACTCACACATCTATCTATGTTATAGGAAAGGTTTCAGATATGTGTGGGTGTATATATATATATATATAATTTGATTTTTTTACAATTATTTTTTTATATAAATAAAGATAGTATGAAATTAGAGTTGGGTGAGGACATATCTCTTTTGGTTCTATGGTCCAACCATACACCAACCCATGAAACTTCAGGCCATAAAATTCATTTAAATAGTAGGAACATTTACCGTTGGAATCTTTACTCTCTTTGTCCAGGCCACCAAATAAATAATACTTATTACACTTATTAAAGAAAAACTATCTCCAAGTCGAATACATGGACAGCTACTTTGTGATTCATAGTATTCATTGTTGTATCTTCCATATTCCCCCATTCCTCAAACACCAGGATTCTGGGGCCACTACAGACAAATTCAGAGAAATATGGCCTCTAAGAGCAGGTAGGAACTACCCCTTGTACCCATGTTATAGATGTGCAGCTTGTCCATGATACTCTCATCATCTTTATCAAAGATGATTGTGTGTTCCCACATTGTCACAGCCTGGCACCCAGTCCAAGTGCAAGAGACTCACTTCCTTTTCAGAAAAGAGGGAGCCATCTGTCTTCTCACTCCCACCCTGACCCTGGACCAGGCTCCTTGGAATTATTACAATTCACCTGGCAGTTTCCTCCATCCAATCCTTCTATAGACAGAGTAACCTTAAAGCAAATATATACAAGACAAGCTATATACATAGGTAAGTAAGAAGTAATCAAGAGAGGGAGGACAGTAAAATAGTCAGAGATTTCCAGTAAAAGGTGTTATTTTCCTTGTGATTAATGGAAAAGGTAACTTAAAGCACAGGACAGCTTTCCAGGCAGGAGAGCAGCTTGAGGAAAAGCCCGAATTAGGCTGTATCTTGGGAAATCCCATGGGCAAATTGGAGGTAGTTTACAAAAAGTCTTTCCCTTACCCCTCCCCACAGCAGTACCTTTATAAGCTCTTCCATTTTTCTATTATGCACAGTTTCCCTGTAGCTCTAACTCTAATAAAAGTCTTTACTCGACTTGGAGACAGGTTTGTACTGTCTCCAAATTGAGTAAAGACTTTTATTAGAGTTAGAGCTAAAGGGAAGCTTTTAGTTCAGGTTTGTACAGGGCATTCTTTTAGATGACACTAGAACAAAGGATTGCCACCCAAATAAGTTGCAGAGACTGGAGGTATACAGATGTACTTAGTGGCCTGGGTTCCATCTCATCTCAGGAAGAGATGAAATATAACAGTGTGAGCTAGTGGGTATAACAGTGTGAGCTAGTGGGGAGACCTCTTCTTGTTCTAGGGAACTTGGAACCTGGGACTGAGGTTTTTTTGCCCTATACATGGGAGGCTTGCAAACCCACATTCTCAGGGGAATAATACAGGAGACACTTTCTGTCCCAGAGCAAGAGTTTTTCTTTTTTCTAAAAGTTTTGTCTAAAAGCATAGCAACGGCCTATGTTATGATATCTGATCAGCCTAAAGTTAACAAGAATCAAATTAGCCAGCAAACAATAAATTAATCAAGAGTTTTTATTAAAGCTTTTAATTTTTTGTAACTTATGCATAGATAATTTTCAACATTCACCCTTACAAAATGTTGTGTTACAATTTTTCCCTCCCTCCCCGCTTATGGCAAGTCAACTAATAAATGTTAAACATGTGCAATTCTTCTATATATATTTACACAATTACTTTGTTGTCAATTCACAAAAAGAAAAAAATGAGAAAAAACAAAATGCAAGCAAATGTTGTGATTCACACTCAGTTCTCAGAGACCTCTCTCTGGGTACAGATGACTCTCTTCATCCCAAAACCTTTGGAACTGACCTGAATCATCTCTTTGTTGAAAAGAGCCAAATCCATCACAGTTGATCATCACATAATCTCACTATTGCAAGATTGCAAATGTGTATAATGATTTCCTGGTTCTGCTCACTTCATTTACTATCAGTTCCTGTAAGTCTCTACAAGCCTCTCTGAAATCATCCTGCTAATCATTTCTTAAGGAACTATAATATTCCATAATTTAATCAAGATTTTTTTAAGCACCTAACATGTGCAAGCCATTTTTCTGAGGACACAAAAAGAGGCAAAAGATAGATCTTGCCTTCAAGTATCTTCCATTCTCAAAGCTTCCAATAAAGCATTATTTGACACAAATTAACAAAGCCATATTGGATAGAAACTACCTATCCAGCATAGCAATGTTTTGCAATGATCTAGCAGAAAAGCATACAGAGGGATAATATCTGATAGAGATCATGAGATTATCAGGGATCAGACCTATCCAGCAGATAGTACAAGACCATGATGGTGAAAACAACATCATCAACCTAATGGGAGATTTAAATACCTCTGAAGCATCAGTTTCTCTTCCAAACATGAAGTTTGGACATATATATTTTATGTATATATGGACCCCTTCATAAGTGTCTCTTAGCTATACCAGAGATGTCAACTGGTATCCTTGGGACATATATGGGCAGTCCAGGCATGAGGTGTCCAGGAACTCTACTAGAATAATGTCATTCTCAGAGTAGAGAAGAATATATGTTCAGAAGTTGTTTCAAAGGTAAAATTAATAGTTCTTGGTAATAGATTGGCTATGAAGAGAGATAGTAGTTAAAGATGACTTTTAGTTTGTGAGTCTGAGAACTGGGAAGATGATGTTATCTTCTATAATCATAAGGAAAGTAGGAAGGAGAATTAGGAATTGTAATAGGGAAATATTCAAAAAAATAAAAACACAACGGTTGTCCTGTGTTGAAAATAACATCACTATATTGGGGTCAAGGTAGAGTGTTTTTGATTTGTGTGTGATCAGATTAATATGAGCTTGAAAGGCTCTACCACAGGTCAGAGATGTCTAAATTTTCTCATCTTGCATTTCTTTTGAGCTACTTTAATACTATTTTATTCACAGAGAACAGCACCTTCTTTGATATGACAAATGTTTCCCATGTCCCACAATTGTTAACAAAGTTCTTCAGAGGGCCTTGAAAGGATCTATATATTTATATGTATCTATCTATATCTATCTATCTATCTATCTATCTATATATTATTTTTTCCTTCTGACTTCCCTGTGAATACTTGCCTTTTGTGGATTCTCCATAAAAAAGTATTTTAGGTTTATGTATGTTTAATATTCAAACTACATGGCAAGCCTATTGGAGTTGCCTTCTTTGTATTAGGCTTTGAATATGAAAAAACATGGCAGGTGATCTCTAGAATTTTCGTAATACAGTTCAAATGGAAACAATTCAGTTTTCTGGCATGAAACTGGTATAGTGTCCATGTTCCACAGGATACAACAATGAGGTCAGCACAACACCTTTGTAGACCTTTAATTTGGTAAATACCTCTTCTCTCTTATACTTTTCTTTCAAGCCTCCCACACACTGATCCAGTTCTGGCAATGCAGTTGTCAACCTCTTCATCTGTGTATACATTTCTGGAAAGTATTTATGCCTTATCCACAGTATAATACAACACAACAGAGATGATGTTAATCTGTGGGTAAATCATTATGTTTCCTGTAGGAATCCATTTCTATTTGAATTTGAAAATAT
The DNA here is from genome assembly GCF_016432865.1 of Antechinus flavipes. NCBI lineage: Eukaryota > Metazoa > Chordata > Mammalia > Dasyuromorphia > Dasyuridae > Antechinus > Antechinus flavipes. Next base: position 277,484,295 of record NC_067400.1, read on the forward strand.
TGAAATACACCCTTCATAGGTCTAAATGCATATACTCCAACCACATTTTTGGACATGTGTTCCCTATTGTATTTACATTGTATTGTGTTGTATTTATACTTTGCCCAAGGTTTTATTGTTATTTTTATTACTGTGCCATTATATGAATAGCTTTGTTTTGAACTAATAGTATTCTCTAGTTGACTACTAAATGTAATCACATTAGTAAGTTTTTGTGAGGTATAGCTTTAATTATAGATGTTCATATAACGACTTGAGCCAAGTGGAGGAATAGGAAATCCATTCTGAGAATACAGGAGTAGTCTCAGTCACAACTTGCATAAGAGCACTTGTTTAGTTGTTTTTCACTTGTGCTCTACTCTTCATGACACCTTTTGGGGTTTTCTTGGCAGATGTACTGGAGTGATTTGCCATTTCCTTTTCCAGCTCCTTTTACAGATAAGGAAACTAAGGCCAACAGGATTAATTGACTTGCCTAGGGTCACACAGTTGGGAGGTGTCTGGGATCAGATTTGAACTCAAGAAAAGAGCCTTCTTGACTTCAGGATCAGAACTCTATCCACTGTGTCACCTAGCTGTCTTATAAGTAAACTTAGAATTCCTTAAAATGTTGTAGCCTCTTCCTTACACATGAAGGTAAGCAGTGCAATCCTTAAAAAACTGCTCAGATATCCAGGGGGCTACTGCATCCGACTTCTGTTTTCAAAGAGAAGATGACCCTATGACCTGGACATAGGCAGTACAAGGTTGTGACTATAGATCCTGGTGTATCTGCTACTTCATCACTTACCAATTGCCACAGGACTTTGAGATAAGTAGAAACTGTAAATTGGCACAGTGATATCTTTCAATTCTTATGTAAACTGGATTTAAGTGAGGTAGAGTTACACAAAGTGATTAACTTTGCTCTCTCTTATAAAGCTACCACTGTCCAGTGGCAGAATAGAGTCAAGAGAATTGGTGATAACTCAAGATACAGGATACAGGATGTCTAAACTCTAAGTGCTCTACAACATTTGCTTCACCTGTCTTCAGGATTATTGGAACAGATTATTCTCAACCACTCATTCCACCAGAAGTCTTTACATGCTTAGAGTAGACCCCCCCACCCAACTCACTGGAGAGTTTAAGACTTTTTGGTTAGCCAAACTGGTTTAGCGCATTTGCCAAAATGGTTTTCCAGAGTGTGGCTATTATGCATGCTATAGCTTCTTGAAGCCATGGGTGAAAATTAGATAGATCAGGTGAACACCAAAGTGATGCTTTCCTTAAAGTATTATGTAAATATGATTGTTGTTATCATTATTTCCATTTATTTATAGATTTGGAAACAGAATCTGAGAATTTAAATGACCTGAGTAAGCTTTTTATACAGCTTGTGTTAGAGACAGACCTACAATCTGCATGTTCTAATGTCTATTAACCAAACCATGATGTTTTACACTACAGCACAGGGAAGTTAGAATCTTTAAATTTGATTTGTTCAAATCCACAGATGCCTATAATTTTACATCCTAGAATAATTAAGAAATGTGCTGAAGTAATTTGAGAACTATAGTTAATCATGAAGGACTGAGGAAATAACTAGGGGTTTAGAAAATTGAGGGAACCTATCTTGGGAAGGGGGCAGGGGACACTCACTGGTAAGCATGAAGATAGTAGGAAGAACAGTGATTTGAAAAACTATAAGATCATAATATATTAGAGTAGAAAAAGAAGTGGAATAGTTAGGTCTAGGAATATAACAGTTTTAGAGGGTTTTTTTTGTTTGTTTTGCTTTTTGTTTTTTGCTTTGTTTTTTTTTTTTTTTCTTTCATGAGCAGTGCAATCTTGATAAAGTAATTCTTTTTAACCTGTTTGTTAATCCATAAAATGAAGTTCTTGGCTTACATGATTTCCAAGGTGCCTTCTAGTTCTAAAATACTGTGATTTGATGATGTTCAAAAGAAATTCTTTCAGTCTAATTTAGTTTAGAGATGAACATAAAGGAAGTACAAGCAATAGATATGTTACATATCCTTGACCCCATGACATCCCTCTGTTATACTTATCCCTCTAAGTATAAAAGCAGAGAGAAACTCATGGAACAAGGAGGAAAGGAGGAAAAACATTCTTACTAAGCAGATCAACTGAATCAGTCCTGGAAATCAGGGATTGACAGGCATTCCAATCAAATGACTCTCACATCCCATTGAACGTGATATATCAGAGAGAGATGATAAGTATAATTTGTCCTCATTTAACTTAAAACAAATTTTTTGGCCTGGAAAATTCACAGGCTAGGAAAAAAAGAGTTTAAAACATAGTATTACTTTATTAAGATGACAAATACTACTAGATAAAGCAATATTTTGAATGTGGTTCCTCTAGGAACCCTTCACTCCATTCAAGTCTTTGTTCAATAATCCTTTCCTATGAGATACTTTTTGTGATTATTTATCATACATTTTATATTTACATGATATATTATCATCATACAGTAGCTAAGGTATAACATTTGGAGTCAGACATAGCCTCAAATCCTACCTCAGTCAAACCACCATTTTTTTCTGTGCCTCAGTTTCCTCATTTGTAAAATGAGATTAGATTTGATTACTTCCCAGGTTCTATGCTTCTCTCTGATCTGTGCATGTATTGTTTTCTCCCAGAAGAACAGTAGCTCATTAAAAGCAGGAATTGTTTCCATTTTTTATTCATATCCCTTCTGCCTAATATAAACTCAGACTTGAAATAGTTGTGTAATAAAAACTTGTTAATTTAATTGAATTCAATTCAATACAATCCTTAGCTATTACTATGGAAGTCCTTTTTAATCAGTGTCAGCATTGTAGCTAACAGAATGGTGGATTTTCAATACAAATATGAATAGAATTAGATTTTTCAGATTGTTATGACACTAGGTAGTATATACTTTTGTAGAACTTTTGTAAATACCAATAGAATACAGAGCTTAAAAGTGGGGAAAAAAAAGTTAAATGAGTCAGCAACATGATCAAAGAAAACAGCTCTTTAATAAGAATAATAATGGGGTGTGTGCATACATAAAATTATATGTTTACATATTTACATATGCATGGATATTTATGTATGCACAAATGGCTTTTTAAAGGCATTTTTTTTCTTTCAGTATATTCAACTGACATAATTGTCAGAAAATGTCTTGGACTTCTTTCTGACAATGCTGTTAACTTTGTCCATGCTTTACATTGGTGCATTTTCATTATTTATTTATCTTCTTTGCTCAAAGACTGGTGCTACCAAACATGAGTGAAAGAAATCACCTAATACTACTAATGTGGTCTTTTGCAAAAATATGTTGACTAAGCACCACCACACTTTCTTTGTTGGATGATAGTTTTTTGTATTCTCTGACTATATCCATATAACACTTCCTAAAGTTGTTATTCCATACCATTTTATCTGAATTGTAATGTCTCTCTTATCTTACTGAGAAAATTTTGGACATCAGTTGTAACTTCTCTCATCTCTTAGTTTTCTCAATCCTCATGTTCCTAAAATTACCTGCTATTTTTCAGGCACACATTTTCTTGCATACTCACTGTTTTGGAATCCATAGTATTGTTTCTTTTGATGACCCCCCCCTTTTTTTTGTGAAGATTCCTTCATACTTTCTTTTGTTGTGTAAGTATCATCTCCTACTTTCAACATGTAATTCTCTACTCAGTTGTTTTTTTCCTTTTTAAAATGATTTTTATTTTAATTAAAAAATATTTTGTATTTTCAGTTTTTAAATTTTTAATTGAAAAAGAGCTTTTCACCTTTTATATAATTTTAATTTTTAGTCATTATGTTGAGGTAAAATATTATGTCATAAATCATGACTAAAAAAACATATATATATATATGTATGTATGTATATATATTCATTTTAAGTTCATTACCTTTCAGGAGATAAAGAGCATGTTTGATCTTAATTCTTTTAGATTCATGGTTTATGCATTTATTAGAGTTCTAAAAGTATTAAATGTATTTTTCTTATTAAATCATTATGTAAATTCTTCTTTTAATTTGTTGCTTCTGTATATATCCCTCTGCTTTAAATGTGTTTTTTGTAAACAGCACTGTAAACAGTAGGATTCTGGCTTTTAATCCAGTCTGCCATCTGCTTCCATTTTATGGGAGAATTCATCCCATTCACATTCACAATTAAAGTTACTAACTCTGTATTTCCTGCCATCTTGTTTTCCCCAATTTATACTTTTCTCTTTCCTTTCCTCCTTCCCCTCCTCCCCAGGATTTTGCTTCTGACCATCCCATCTCTCAAACAGTCTTCCCCTTTTGCAATATCTTCCCCTTGCTCATCCTTTTCCCTTTCTATTTCTGTTCTCCCTTCTATTGACTTCTGTCTTTCCTTTCTCCTTTCCCTCCTACTTCTCTAAAAGGTGAAATAAGTGTTTCAATGAGCTAAACATACCTGATATTCTCTTTTTGAGCCAAATCATTTGAGAGTAAGGTTCACACAATGCTCATCTTCCTCCCTTCACACCCTCAATTGTAATAGGACTTTTTTTGCCTCATCATGAGATCTATATTTACTCCATTTTACCTTCATTTCCCTCTTCTTCTAGTACAATCCTCTTTCCACATCTAGTTTCTTTTTTATATCATCACAATAAAATCAAATTAGACCTACAACCTCTAAGTATATCCATAACAGAGATACAGTTCTCAAGAGTTAAACATATCACCTTTTCATATAGAGATGTAAGCTTTTTAACTTTTAAAAGAAACAGCTATTTTTTTCCCTTTTTACCTTTTTATGCTTCTTTTAAGCTCTGTATTTGAAGATTGAATTTTCTGTTCAATTTTGGTCTTTTGTATCAGAAATAAATGAAATTCACCTGTTTCATTGAATATCCATCTTCTTTCCTGAAAGATAATGCTTAATTTGACAGGATAGTTGATTCTTGGCTGCAGTCCAAGTTTCTTTGCCCTTTGATATAATATATCATAGGCCCTGTTAAGTCCTAGGCAAACCTGAGTGTGGCTCCTTGCTATTTGAATTGTTTCTTTCTAGCTTTTTACAATATTTTCTCTTTGATCTGACAATTCTAAATTTAGCTATGATATTCTTTGGATTTTCATTTTGGGGTCTTTTTCAGGAAGTGATTGGTAAATTCTTTCAATGGATATTTTACCCTCTGATTCTAGGAGGTCAGGTCAGTTTCCTTAATGATTTCCTGAAAGATGTTGTCTAAATTCTTTTTTTCATCATGGATTTCAAGAAGTCCAATAATTCTTAGATTGTCTCTCCTAGATCTATTTTCTAGGTCAGTTGTTTTTCTATTGAGGTATTTTACATTTTCTTTCTTTCTTTATTTTTATTATGTTTGACTGATTCTTGATGTCTCATTGAATCATTTACTCCATTTATCCAATTCTAGTTTTTGGTGAATTATTTTCTTTGATTAGCTTTTTTTTATCTCCTTTTACATTTGGCCAGTTGAAGTTTGAGTTGTTTGTTCATTAGTTTTTATTTTTCCATTTCACAAATTCTGCTTTTCAATGAGATGGTTTCTTTTTGCATTTTGTCAAATTTATTTTATAAGAAGTTATATGCTTTTTCCATTTCATGAAATCTATTTTGGAAGCAGTTATACACTTTTTCCTTTTCACTAAATTTATTTTTAAAGATTTTTCATCAGATAATTTTTTGTTTCCTTTTCCAAACTCTCCTGCAAAATTTTCATTTACTTTCCCTATTTTTTTCTAACTCTTCCTTTCCTTATTTTTCTTCTAACTCTCTTTTAAGATTTTTTTTTTGAATTTTCCAAGATAGCCATATAAGATGGAGACCAACTCACATCATCCTTTCTGGCTTCATCTGAAGAAAATTTGTCTTTAGTGTCCTCAGGATTTGAGATCTGTACTTCTCTGTCTCCAAAAAAAAGATGATTATGTTCACAGTTTTTGATTTTTGCTCATTTTTTGCTCATTTGCTTTCAACCTTTAAAGGTTGAAGTCTGCTCTTAGGGCAAAGGGAAGATTGCCCCCTGTTTCCTTACAGGTGACAGTAACTTCATATTATCCTGGGGCTAGTGCTACTGAATTTCTCCCTTTTTTGTTCCCCATTATTCTGGGGTTTGCACTTGATGTCTCACAGGTATTCTGCTAATCAATTGGCTTCTGAACCAGGGCAGAGTACCCAATGCTGCTATATTTTGGTTAAGAGTCTCCCAGTAGATTCCTCCAGTGCATGGACACCACACCACCCTGTTTCCTTGCACTGCACCTGTGCTCAGCCACTTCCTTTATGGATAATTTAAACAAACTTTTTCTAAAGTTCTTCCAAAACATTTGTTGCTGGAAATTAGTTACACTCCAAATATTTGCATATTCTTTCACTCCAAAACCAGTTCAGAGGCTTGATCTGATATTGATCTGAGGGAAGCCAGGAAGAGCTCAGATAAAGACCTACCTACTCTCTGAAATCTTGTCTCTTCTCCTGCTTCTGCTGCTTCATCATTATCATACTACTTTGCTCCAAAAATATCTGTTTCATCATTTCTTTTGGCAATAATATGTCATAATATTTGCTTTGTCATTTTCCAATATGATATCCTCCTATCCCCATTTCAATTTAAATTTTTGAATATAAGCAAAAGAATTATGAAAAATAGTTTGCAAATATGGATCCATTTACTTTTTTATTTCTTTCTAGTTTAACCATAGTGGTATAGTCATATAAAAGTATATGCACAGTTAGTTACCTTTTGAGTAATTGGATTCAAGATTAGATAGATTAATCCATAATTCCACCAATATAGCATATCTTTTTTTTCTGTCTCCCCCAATATTTATCATTTTTCATTTTTTCAGTCTGATAAATCAGAGACGGAATTATAAAGTTGCTTTAATTTGATTTTTTTCTAATTCTTAGAGCAGTTTTGTTTATAATATTATAGCTTAAATGCCTTTGAAAAATACCTTTCATTTACCTTTTATGTAATGGTTCTTAGTCTTATAAACTTGAATGTGCTCCTTGTTTAAATATGAAAGTAAGCTATTGCAAAGTTTTTCATCATTTTTGTTTTTCTCCCAGTTCCAATTTCCTTCTCCTTATCCTCATCCAAAATTCTCTTCTCTTCTCTTCTCTTCTCTTCTCTTCTCTTCTCTCTTCCCTTCTTCTTTCCCTTTCTATCTCTCTCTGTCTCTGTCTCTCTCTCTCTCTCTCTCTCTCTCTCTCTCTCTCTCTCTGTATCTCTGTCTCTCTCTCTCTCTCACTCTGTGTGTGTGTGTGTGTGTGTGTGTGTGTGTATGTGTGTGTGTGTGTGTATAATTTAGGGGTCAATTAGCATTCTCACATTCCATAAAATATTGAGAATTTACTTATCTGTGTGCACATATTATATTTTCCCAAGAGGATATGAACTCTTTGAGGGTAAATTTGATTTCATTTTTGTCCTTGTAATTCCCTCACTTAAAACAGCATCCTAGCTATAATAAACAGTTAGATTGAATTAACATTTCCTGTTCACTTTAGAGCTCTGAGATAAAATGATACATCAAAAAGGGGGTACTGAACAGAACCAGCAATACATTGTACACAATAGCAATAAGAATGTGTGCTGATCAACTATGAAAGACTTCATTCCTCTCAGTGGTTCAGTGATTCAAAGCAATCCAATAGACTTTGGATAGAAAGTGCCATCTGCATCCAGAAAAAGAACAAGGAGATTAAATATAAATCAACACATGCTATGTTCACTTCTTTTTTTGTTGTTAAATCTCTCTCGTGGATTTTCTCTTTTTTGCTCTGATTTTTCTCTCCAACATGATTCATTAAGCAATGTATGCCAATAAATAAATAATAATTATCTTTTAAAAAGAGAATACTGAAGATTATGATAAAGGATCAGGAGAGCAGATCCTCTCAGAAAAAAGGCAAGGTGATTTGTTCTATGCTATGGTGACCTGGTGATGATATGCCAGGAGGCACCAAGGATCTCTGAAAAAACAGTTGCTATAGCTTTAAATTAAAGACTCTTAACAAGTGAAAACATTTTAACCCCATTTAAAATTCACTCCCCTTTGGTCTGAAAAATTCTGTTAAATTAAATGCAAAATACATTTTAATGAAGTGTCATAAGTATTAAAATTGAAAATGAGAGGGCTCAAGAGCAAGGAAAATTAAAAATGCCTCTAATAACATTATCTCAGCCCAATTGAACACATATAGGATTTTATATTACACCACTTAAAAATATTCTCTGTAATGTATTAACATGTATTAAAGAAACTTTATTTGAAAAATTCTGACTTGGCAGTTTTAACTTTGCATTCATTTTATTGATGGATTTTTAAGTAATGAAGAGAATACACTGTCTATAACTTTAAAATAATGCCTAGTGTACTAACCCACATATTTCATCCCCTTTTACTACCCTGTTTCAATAATATATTTCAAATTTCTATAAATCTGATCCCATCAAAATTACATCCAAAAACGATAACTGCCATCCTACTGAATCCTGTGGATAATGGTGGTAGTCACAGTTACTATGGAAGATAAAACATCCACATACCCATAGCTCCAATCCCTAAAACACACATATACTTACATGCATAAACAGACACACATAACTTTTTCTGTCTCTTGAGATATTTTACAATTAACATATCAGGAAAGAATGGTATATGTTACTAGTGAGTAGGTTTCTAAGTTCCTCATTAGAAATTTTCAGACTTTCTAGATTCACAGGCTTAGATAAGTTTTCATTATTTAAATAATAATAATAATAAATCAACTGTGATGCAACCTTATGCTTTACCTAAGTTTTTTTTTTTTCCTGCATATGCCTTTCATAGTTCTCTTTTTTTTCTTTTTGAATTTCTTGTTGCTATCTTTTTTATTCTACTACCTAGAATTAGAAATCAATTCTTTTGTTTCTAATGTGAATTCAACCCCCTTCTAATTATAAGTTGCTATTTTATTTAACAAAAGAGTTGATTTCTGAAAGCTCTATTCAGACATTAGCAAAACCGACAATTAGAATTATCATTCAAATCAACATCCCTTATGATAGCATTAATGCACCACTCAGCCTTTCTTGGTCTTATTTTTAGCTTCCTTGCTCACACTTTTTTTTTCTTTTATTCATTTTAATCATTCTTTTACAATATCTCACATCTTTTTGTCTTTCAGTTTGCTATCTTTCCTTTTCAGAATAGTACTGCTTGTTGAGATGACTTCCTACCTGAGTTGACAGGTATAATTTATTGAACATTCCTATGATGGTTTTATTTTTCTTCCCTGGAAATCAGTCAATGTATTGTTTCTTAGCATATTTTTCTACTATAAGCATTGGTAGCCTTTACTAATTGCTATCTCTTACTTTGTAGGAGGAAGCATTTATTTTAGATAAGATAAGAAGGATTTCTTTATTTTCTCTTTAATTATCTAATGACTATGTCTTCTGCCATTACTTAATCAGAGGAAACAAAATCCTTGTTATTTGGGTCATGAAAGAAGTAATAAATCACAGACCATGGTTGATTGAAAGGTATACATGAGTCAGTCCTTACATATTGTCTTAATTTACTTAACATGATTTTTTTTCACTAATTGATCCACACATAGATTCCTATTATATTTCTGATAGCTTTTATATGAAAAAATATTAGCAATATATGTCCTTATTGTATTTTATTTTCATCAGCTTTCCCTTAATAAGTCCTGCTGCCCAAAGATAGCACTCCTTCATCAAAGATAGGTGTCTTAAAAAGTCTATGACCCAATATGGAATTAATATCTTTCATTATAACCAAATAATGTATTTATTCCACAGACATTTCTTAAAAAACTACAATGTGCAAATCACTTTGCTGGGTACTAGGGATATCAAAGAAAAAAGAAAAGAAAACAGTATTTATCCTAAAATAACTTACATTCTATAGGGGTGGCAAGTGGGATAAAATAAATGGATCTTGTATCAAAAGGATATTAAGTTTGTAGATAATTATAAAATCCCAATCTCTAAGTTGAATATGAAATATTCACACTGCATATTTTATTAAGTTTGTTCTAATATCTTCTGTTTTTAACACCTTTTTTAATTATCCTTAACTCATCAAGTAAAAGAAGAATGTGCCTGAATACCTTCTAAGAAGTTTTAAGATATGCAATATTGGATTGTAGAAAATGCCATTTATTTGAGCTATAGATCAATTAAGGAGAAAAATTCCAGTACTTTCCATGGAAAAAAAGGATAATGTTCTCTTCTGTGATATGGTTATATAGCCATAAGGAAATGAAAATAGATAACTGAAAAGAAAAAAAAAGTATTTCTGATAAAAAATATATATGCATGCATATATATATGTATATATATATATATATATATATAATACACAATGTTATATAAATATGTCTGTGTGCATGTGCATAGATCATGATGTCTCATTTTTTTCTACATGTAATATATGTAAAATTTGTCTGAAAAGTAAGTTTTGTCTTTCTGGTAGAAGACAAGCATTAGAGATAGTATCATTTAATGAATATAAAATCAGGAAGACATCAGTTTAAGGTCTCTGACAAACATTGGTTGAGTGATCTTGAATAAATCATTTAAACTTTTAGTGTGCCGGGAAATTCTTTATCTATCTGCATTGATGTTTCTAATATGAGTTTCCTATCCCAATGAAATCATCAGTGTCCTAGAACACTGAGAACAGAACCCAACACCAAATAATCAGTATTTCAGAAGTGTCATTTGAACCCAGTTTTTCCTAGCTATTAGGCCAGTTCTCTATCCAGTATGACATACTTGCTCTGCATTAATGTTATGTGTATTTATCGTTAAACACAATTTAGCAGGTTTTGATGTTTGATGAGGTATATTCTAGATGAGATTGATTTATGTTCAAAATTGTCTGTTAAGCAATTTTCAGATGAAGAAATTAAAACCATTTCTAGTCAAATGGAAAAACTGTCTTATCAGAGAAATGCAAATTAAGAGAACTTCTAGATACCATTACACATCTCTCAGATTGTCTAAGATGACAGGAAAAGACAATGATGAATGTTGGAGGGGATGTGTGAAAACTGGGACACTAACACATTATTGGTGGAGTTGTGAACTGATCCAACCATTCTGGAGAGCAATGTGGAGTTATGCCCAAAGGAGTATCAAACTGTGTATACCTTTTAATCCAGCAATATCTCTACTGAACCTGTATCCAAAAGAGATCATAAAAAGGGAAAATATGTGCAAAATTTGTGCAAAAATGTTTGTAGTAACCCTTTTTATGGTGGCGAGAAACTGGAAACTGAATGGACGCCCATCAGTTGGAAATGGTTGAGTAAGTTATGGCATATGGATGTTATGGAATGTTATTACTCTGTAAGAAATGATCAGCAGGATGATTTCAGAAAGGCCTGGAGATGGTAACCTGCTTAACTGATGCTAAGCAAAGTTAATATAACCAAGAGCACATTGTATACAGCAACAACAAAATTATATGATGATCAATTCTGATGGACAAAATTCTTTTCAAAAGTGAGGTTATTCAGGGTTTGTTCCAATGGTCTTATGATGGAGAGAGCCAACTGCACCCAGTGAGAGAATTGTGGAGAGTGAATGTGAGTTTCAACATAGTATTGTCACTTTTTTGTTGTTCTTTGCATACTTGATCTTATTTTTCTTGTTCAGAATGGTAAGTGGAAATATGTCTAGAAGAAATGCACATGCTTCATGTATATTGGATTACTTCCTATATAAAGAAAGGAATGAGAGGAAAGTAGGGAGAAAAATTTGGAACACAAGGTTTTGCGAGAATGAATGATGAAAATTATTTTTGCATATATCTTGAAAATAAAAAAGAAAAGATTTTTAAAAAGGAAAAAATAAAAAGAACTGTTACAAACAGTTCCAATACAGTGAAACCTACAGTATATTCCCTCCTTTTCCTTATCCACTTTGGACTCCTGTGTAAATGTCTTAAAGTGAGTTCTGTGATCTTTATCAACTTTTAGGATTTATTTATTTAACCTTTACCCCATTTGTAAATCCAGAGATAGAGATTATGCATTACATTTTATCTCAGATTTTTCACAATTGTAAATTGCCATCATCACCTAATAGAGATGAATTTGAATTTTTTTTTTTTTTAGTTACAGAGACCTGTTTGTATTCCTTTCCATCGCACAGCTCTTCCATGACTGATTGCTAAGATTATCCTCTTTCCTAAATCTCTTTTCCCTGATCTTGTTGCCCCATGCTTTTGCCCTGAATGTTTCCTTTTGGAACAATGACTTTTACATGAATAAAAATAATTCATAATGCATATTTTATGCATTATATAGTTCTTTATCAAATTATCCAAGTCCCTAAAGAAACAAAGGTAGCTGAAAATTATTTTAACTCAAATATATCTTCATCTTCTAAAGGTGGGAAAATAAAGTAATGAAGGTATCTCCTATATACAATTAATGCAGTGCAATTAATACAATAGATTTCAGTACTGATAACATCCAGCTTGCATCATCATATCTGATTATTTCTGTTGCTGATAAACAACAAAAGACACAATAATGATCATCATACACGTTCCAAATGAAAGAAAACTTTTAGCAGAAGCATTTATTGTATCCATAAGTCTTGAAGATCATAAAGTTGAAATGATATACTTTGATACCAAGGTTCTTAAAAAATTTCTAACTTTAAGAGAAGTATAATTTAATTTAATATTCTCCTTTTGATCTATGTGTCAGGGACTCTATTCAGACTTAATTAGAAAAAGCTTGGAGGGGGGAGCAAATGAACAAAGGCTCTTTATTAGAATTATGCTGAAGGGTTAGCAAATACCAAAAAGCCTTAAATTGCATGTCCTTGGTGAGCAGTAAATCTATTTCCTGTACACTTTTTTAAATTAAGGGTTTCATTAGGGACAACACTGATTAACTAGATAGTCACCTGCTACAAAGCATTTTATTTAAGACAATAATTCATTGCACTCATATTAATAATCAGAACTTCTCCATGCATTAGTATTTTTAAAACCATTAAAAACTGGAGAGATATTAAAGAAAAGTTCCTAGAGCTTTGTTCTAGTCTGTTATGAAATTGCTGGTTTTAAAAGGATCCTGTTCTTTTCTACTGGAAAAAATATGCATTTTAAAAAATTCAATGAAAAAATGCCTTTGGCAATGTATCAAATTTGTTTAGAAACAGTGATATCAGTAGCAAGTAGCAAATATAGAGTTGAAAATAACATTTTTTCCCTTACCCAACTAGAAGATTATTGATCAGAAAGGAGGGGACAAATCTAGAAGAGAGTAACATTATAGTACCTTTAATAAATCAAAATAAGGTGTTAGTCACTGTTTATATAGATAGATCAGAGAGAATGTGGAACTGCATACCTCTTCTTCATCTTCTCTGTTATACTTATGAAGGAATGATGAAGAGACTTTTGGAAGCCCACGTAAGAAGGAGACAGCTCTATATAGCTCACTAAATTTCCTAAATAGATAATTAAATCTAAGAGGCAACAGTGATATTTCCTTACCTATGACAAATAATTAGAAATGAGTGACCACAGGACATTTTTCTCCATGCTGAATCATAAAACTTTGAAGTAGCTCAAGTAGTTTAATTGGAAAGCAAGCTAAGGTTGCTAGCTTTTTATAGCATCACAGATTTAGAACTATAAGAAACACTAGGGCCTATCTACTCAAAGCCTTCTTTTTTACAGATGAAGAAATTAAAGCTTTGTTATCCAAAAGACCAGATCACCAAAAAAGAAAAGAAACCCTAAGAGATTTTTAACTCTAAGAAACAGTTCAGATTGCTTCTTAACCAAAATTTTCATAGTAGTAATTGACAGTAAATATGGGTGTTTTTAGCAAAGTCATTTCCAATGGTCCTTTGGGTGATTACTTACTTCTCTAATTTGTTGCCACTCACCAGAAGATCTAAGAAATGCAGTATTGGGGCAGTTAGTTTGTGCAATGGATAGAGAACCTGACCTGAAGTCAGGAGGACCTAAATTCAAACAAATCTGGCTTCAGACACTTAATACTTCCTAGCTGTGTGACCCTGGGGCAAGTCACTTAATCCCAATTGGCTCAGGGAAAAAAAAAAAAAAAGCATGCTCTCAGAGTCACAAACATTCCAGTAGGAACAGTTTTATTTTAAAGGAGAGCACATAATACTAATAACAAAGAATACCTATCAATGAGCAATATTCCTCCCAAACTTCTACTGTCTCTTGTTTACTTCATTTTCCTGAGTAAGATCTTAGAGGAGACACCTTGGATTTCCTTCTTAAAATCCTTAAAATTTACATCCCAAAATGTAGACTCCTATATTCTACAGGGAGATTCCTACGTTTATATTCATATTATTACTCTCAACATTAGCTCTAGCTCACAGTGACTTTTAGCCATTATTACTATCTTCTATCCTTTACATTTCTACTTCCTGCAGCACTCCTTAGTTGTTTTTTGTTTGTTTGTTTGTTTGTTTGTTTTATCAGCTATTGGTTTCGCTCTGTCTTACATTGCTCTTCATTTGATGCTTCTCCTCAGCAGCTGGTGATTAGCCTCCATTGTCTTTTACCAGGGAATCAATTCTCCAATGAGGCAAAAGAGTGCAAAAGGGTAAGCAACATAGAGTTTCTATATAAAGCTAAAAGTATTCACAGACCAGTTTTCTGAGTCATTTAATTGTTTATTGGTTCTACAATGCCAAACTTGTACACAAGAAGTCGCCTCAAAACCTAGAAGAATTATTACCTCTTCAGTTTGACTTGGATGGTGACTCATCATGGTTTATGATGGTAGCTTTAAGATCCTTTTTTTGTTTGTTTGTTTCTTTCCTTCGAAGCCACAAATTGGGTAAATGAAGATTTGTAATCTGCTGAGTAAAGTCAAAGTTAATAGGACTATGTAGATAAATAATGAGAGAGATATAGATAGATATTAATTCTCTTCAGCTCTTCCTCTTAGATTATATAAAATGAGCATAGCTCCTTTTAGCAACACCCCCTTCCTTTATCTCCTTACTTGGGCAGAACAATTAGGAAAAAAGTATTTTAGTTTCTCAGATGATTTCCTAGCCAGTTTAGTTAATACCAAACATCATCATATAGTACATCCCAGAATCATTGGGTCATAACTCTAAAATTAGAAGAAAATACAGAGGGAATCTAGCCCACCAACCTCATTTTGTGATGAAAAAAACTAAGACTCAGGACAAGAAATTTGAAAATGGTTATATAGATTTTATTGACAATCTTCAATAAAATGAAGGAATCAAATTCAAAGGCTCCAAGTTCATCCTTCTTTCCACTGTTTCATACCCACTACTTTTCCCTTTAAAAAACTGATACAAACAATTGAACAAATTAACCTCTGAGATTCCTTCCAGCGCAAAATACATGGCATAATGAAATACTGATATGTAGCTAGTTTCCTTTGCATCAAATAAAGCTGAACATAAATGATACCCCAAATATTATGACTTCTACCTCACTTTTCAATGATGAATGTTATTATATGCACAGATTGTACTAATAACATATAACATTCTGTAATACTTAAGGGTTTACTAGTCTCCCCATATTATAAATGAAAAAACTGAGATGAGAGGAAATTAATTTACTTACCTCGGATCTTATAGGTAATAATTGTATAATCTAAGATTTGAACTCATCACTGGACTTTA
Source organism: Antechinus flavipes (assembly GCF_016432865.1). Lineage (NCBI taxonomy): Eukaryota > Metazoa > Chordata > Mammalia > Dasyuromorphia > Dasyuridae > Antechinus > Antechinus flavipes. The sequence continues at coordinate 277,499,984 of NC_067400.1, forward strand.
TGCCATATTTCCATTCAACTATACCACCATGCCTCTAATATACGGAGTTATTTTCTTAGAGATATGAGAATAATTTTAAACTATCAACCTTTTTTCTTAAAAGTATTTTATCCTTGATAGAATGGACAATAATTTCTGATTTAATCATTTAAAAGCCTCTGGAATGACATTTTTGTACAGAGTAAGTCTGTACTAAATGTTTATATATGGATTCTGTGATATATCCTTTAGAAATTCTTAGTTTATTTCACTAACTCTGCAGTTGTTCTGGATCTTGATAAGGTCTCATTTCCTTTGAATGATTTATTGAGACAACACATGAATCCAGTTATTGAGTCTTTAAGGATAAATAACATATAGCATTAGTAATGCAGTACAATGAAGTATTATGATGATAGGCTATGAGTTGTAATGATGACAAAATGTAGCAATTCACTGTCAAATAATGGAATTAAAGTTTAACTGGAGCTTGAGGGGGTATGGGGCAAGGAGTGTCTGCAGCTTATTAATGTCATCTGGGTTTTTCAGTGGGTAAGCTTCAAATAATTACTCTCATTTTACCACCAATTAGCTGTGATTCCATTGTTTATTTACAAAACTCATGGCTGAATGAGTTCTGTTTTAATTATATTAGATATGTATTAAACAAAAACAATGAAATTAATACTCTTTGGCAGTGAGCCCAGTGTAAATAAAGAGTAGACATAAAGAATCAAAATCAGCATCTATAGTCATCTTAATCAATACAAACTATTCATCATAATGTTGGTGTTATTGCTATTGTTGTTGCTCCTGCTACTGCTGCTATTACTGCTGTTGTTTTTTGCCTGGGTGAATTTTTAAGAGTGTATAAGAAAGATAGTATATTTTTCGCAACTATTTCTGCAATTAAGGTATCAAGTTGACTGAAAGACATTTAAATGAATCTCTTTCCGTAGCCCAAATGCATAAACTCCCTTTCAGCTTACTAGAAGTCTTGCTATCTAGAAATTCTCCCTTCTCTAATGTTTCTATAAGGCTGAAACCACTCTTGGCAAGTTTGCAAGAAGTGCCTCATAATAAATACTGGTTTTGAAGCACTGGAAGGGACTCTGAGATGGCATTGATCATATAGCTTAAGTTTTCAGGAAGAAAATGTACCTAAACTTTTTTTTTTCCTGAAAGATCACAAAGAATTCTGAGAAAAAATTATAGCATTCCCTGTACTATGTAATTTCAGTACAATTCTCCCACTAGTAGGGGCTATCTTCTCATCCTTTATAAAATCCTTTTCAGTCCATGTCACCTAGATAGGTGGCTACAGAACTGTGGAATATAAGGCCAAGTTAGGAAAATCCCTTGGTTTTCTTAAAAAAAAAAAAAAAATCTATGGGTATCTAAGCCCATGAGAAAATTCAGAAAGAAGATTAACATAGATATCCCTTCTCTTTCTACTAATTTACTCAATATTGTCCTATTTTGTCATTTTTTACATTCCCAGGAAATCTTGGTCCTGGTTTACAGTTCAGTGACCCATTAATATGTGCACATATATTTATAATATAAGTGTGTGAGGGTGTATAATTTATATATACATATGTGTATAGTTATATACATATTTACATACATGGTGAATATAATCTGAATCTATATCTAATGAGACACATCTCAGATTCCAGGATCCAGCAAGTATTTATTAAGTTCTCTCTTTTTGCAAGGCACTTTACTGGGCACTGATGACAAAAATAAAATGAAAATTAAAAAATATATATTTCATTGAACAAATTATACTGCATACAGAGATAAACAAATATGAAGCAAATACAGAGTTTATATGATAATTTCAAGGAGGAAAACACATTGAAAACTAGAATGTAAGAGAGGAGAGACACAGTGGTTTTCTAGAGGGGGTAGTTACCTGAAGGAAATTAGGGGCTTTGCCAAACATTTCTAAGTCGAGAAAGTACTTTAGACACAGTAAAATTCATTCATTTTTCTCCATACTTATTTTGTGGTTTCACATTTTTCATAAATCTTTACTCTCTTAATGTGTTCTTTGATCATAGTTGTGCTTTATATGTCAGTCAGTTCATATGTATAGTCTAGCCACATGTATCCCTTATATTATTTATTCTTCCCATTGATTGTATATGCATTAGTGAGAGAGTATAACTCAATTTATAGGAGAGACATTTTATTGTTAAATGACTTCTTTGGACAAATTGTCTCTCATTTTTAGTAAAAACAATAAGAGAATAGGGGCTTACAGTTTATGAGTTGTAGATTGGAGTGCATTCATAACGTAAGAGCTTTTACAATTTCAGAAAGAGAAACTTCATCTGGATTAGATTAGCCATGTGCCAGTTAGTTGGTAATTCCAGATATTACAACTACATTTTTTTCTACTTGATTGTGAGAGTGTAACTCTTTTGTCTATCTCTCAAACTTCTGTGCATCTTTGAGATACTGATGAGCATGTAGTTGGAGTTAAATACTTGCCTATGTTCACAAAGCTAGGAAGTGTTAAGTGTCTAAGGTCAAATTTGAACTAAGATCCTCCTGATTTCAAGGCTGGTACTTTATTCACCGTGCCAGCTAGCTGCTGCATGATAAGCATATCTTTAGACAAGTGTAGAACATGGTATGCCAGCTGCATTCTATCTGGCTCCTTGATCCCTCCCTCTGAGTTCCTGTTTTTACTTTGCCAGTTTTCCTGAGAAACCCACAAGGGTATATTATTGTTCTAAACATGTAACTTCACTTCTCAATAAATTCTACTTGTTCAAGGTAGAGCCCAGATGATTGAGAAAAGGCAGGAACTTACCTGAGTCCTCCCCAGTTCCCCTACGCACAACTATATTCATACAACAAAACAAATTCTGGAGCAGCAGAATCTATAAAATTATGAGTTTAAACAATTTTCAAGCCTAAGATAACAGAGAAGGACTATATGAAAGGTCTGTCTCATTTCATGAGAAGGAGAGTGAACCCCAGAAAGGCAGTGTCTTGGAATGCCAGCAGGAGGCATTAAAATAATTTTAAATTAATTTAAAAGCTTTTGCACAAACAAAGCCAATAAAGTCAAAATTAGAAAGGAAGAAGAAGACTGGGGAAAAAAAATTGTGCAGCTAGTGTTTTTGATGAAGGCATCATTTCTGAAATATACAGAAAACTGAGTTAAATAAGAATACAAGCAATTCTCCAATTGATAAATGGTCAATGGTACTCACTTCTGTTCCAATTTTTCCCCTTCCTCCCTCCACCCCTTCCCTGAGATGGCAAGTAGTCCTATACATGTTGAATAGGTTACAGTATAACCTAGATACAATATATGTGTGCAGAACCAAACAGTTCTCTTATTGCACAGGGAGAATTGGATTCAGAAGATATAAATTACCCGGGAAGAAAAACAAAAATGCAAGCAGTTTATATTCATCTCCCAATGTTCTTTCTTTGGGTGTAGCTGCTTCTGCCCATCTTTGATCATTTGAAACTGAATTAGCTCTCTTTATCAAAGAGATCCACTTCCATCAGAATACATCCTCAAACAGTATCATTGTTGAGGTATATAATGATCTCCTGGTTCTGCTCATTTCACTTAGCATCAGTTCATGTAAGTCTCTCCAAGCCCCTCTGTATTCATCCTGCTGGTCATTTCTTACAGAATAATAATATTCCATAACATTTATATATCACAATTTACTCAATCATTCTCCAATTGATGGGCATCCATTCATTTTCCAGCTTCTAGCCACTACAAACAGGGCTGCCCCAAATATTTTGGCACATACAGGTCCCTTTTCCTTCTTTAGTATCTCTTGGGGGTATAAGCCCAGTAGAAACACTGCTGGATCAAAGGGTATGCACAAGCATAGTTCCAAATTGCTCTCCAGAATGGCTGGATGTGTTCACAATTCCATCAACAATGTATCAGTGTCCCTGTTTTCCCACATCCCCTCCAACATTCCGCATTATCTTTCCTTGTCATTCTAGCCAATCTGACAGGTATGTAGTGGTATCTCAGAGCTGTCTTAATTTGCATTTCTCTGATTAATAATGATTTGGAGCATATTTTCATATGTCTATAAATAGTTTTAATGTCTTCGTCTGAGAATTGTCTGTTCATATCCTTTGACCATTTATCAATTGGAGAATGGCTTGATTTCTTATAAATCAGAGTCAATTCTCTACATATTTTGGAAATGAGGCCTTTATCAGAACCTTTGACTGTAAAACTGTTTTCCCAGTTTATTGTTTCCCTTCTAATTTTGTCTGCATTAGTTTTGTTTGTACAAAAACTTTTCAATTTGATATAATCAAAAATTTCTATTTTGTAGTCCATATTGATCTCTAGTTCTTTTTTGGTCATAAATTCCTTCCTCTTCCACAGGTCTGAGAGGTAAACTATCCTATGCACTTCCAATCTATTTATAATCTCATTCTTTATGCCTAGGTCATGAATCCATCTTGGTGTATGGTGTTAAGTGTGGGTCAATGCCTAGTTTCTGCCATACTAATTTCCAATTTTCCCAGAAATTTTTGTCAAATAATGCATTCTTATCCCAAAAACTAGGGTCTTTGGGTTTGTCAAACACTAGATTATTAAAGTTATTGGCTGTTTTGTCCTTTGAACCTAACCTATTCCATTGATCAACTAGTCTATTTCTTAGCCAATACCAGATGGTTTTAGTAACTGCTACTTTATGATATACTTTTAGATCTGATACAGCTAGGCCACCTTCATCTGATTTTTTATTCTATTAATTCCCTTGAAATTCTTGACCTTGACACTTGGCTATTCTTGTAGTGATAATTCTACTAAAAGGAAGACTGCTCCAAAACCTTCAGCAAACTAACAAAGATCACTAAATTTGGGCCCCAAACAGGGACTAAGGATCTACATCTGTGACCCAGAAAATAGAGTGAGTACAAAAACAGACAAGAAGGAAACTTTGTTAAAGGCTAAAGTAGTGTTTCAGCTAAAATGGGACAAATGTTTAGAAAGGAGTCTTTTCCACCTCAAGGAAAATATGTCAAAAGCTTAGTTAAACTCATACAAAACCAAAGTTTGATTGCAACTTGAATGCATATCATTGAACTCTTCAAAATATTAAAATATAAAACTCCTTGGTTCTCTAAGGAAAAAGAATTAGATCCAGACGACTGGAAATTAGGAGGAGAGCAACTATGTAAATATTACAATGATAATGGTCCTGATTCAATTCCTAAAGAAACATTTATGCATATAACTTGATACAATTGACTTTAAGAAATTATATAAGTATTAGAATTTTTAAAAAGAATAAAGAACAGGAGGAGGAGGATACTGACAAACTAGGTGAAAAAGATGAAGAATTAGACAAGAAAGGAGTTAAGTACAATTCTGATGAAATTAAGGAGTGAGGTGCTTCACAGAAGGAATCATTAGGACATTCCCATCCCTTGACCTACCCCTCTCAATTAAACCTTCGTGAGATGAGGGAAAAGGAGGAGGGGAAGGGGCAGTGACACAGTCAGTACCACCTATGAAGCAGCCTCTGACAAGATTACAAAAGGCACTAGTTAAAGCTAAAAAACGACAGGATACATCTCATTTGATAAATGCATACCCTGTGATTGAAGAAGTTGATTCTTCAGGTCAAGGCAGGAGAAGATACATTCCTTTTGATCTGGAAATTATCAAAGATTTGAAAAAGGGTTGCACTCTTTATGGGCTACATCGTCTTATGTTCAAACGGTATTAGAGAATTTGGCTTATGAAATTTTAACCCCTAGTGATTGGAAATCTATAGCAAAGACATGTTTAGAACCTGGACAAAACTCATTGTGGCTTTCTGAGTATACAAGCCCAATGAAATAGACAAACTGGAATTAATATACAAATTACCTTTGACCAACTGGCAGGTAAAAGACAGTATGCAGACACTTTAGTGCAGATTAACTATTCTTTGATAGCATATGAGCAAATTGCTGCTGCTGTTATCAAAGCACAGAGCACCCTTCAGGAACAAAATAGAGGTGAAGCTTTCATGAAAGTAGAGCAAGGTCCAAATTTTGTGGGACGTCTGCAGACAGCTGTCACAAAAACTATTGGAGAAAATGCAGCTACAGCAATAATGATAAGACAACTTGTTAAAGAAAATGCTAATGAGGTTTATAGAAGAATTATTTGGAAACTATACAAAGATGCTCCTTTAGAGCAGATCATAAGATTCTGTGCAACAGTGGGGACAAATGCCTTTTATACCCAGTATATGATGCAGAACATGGGAAGACAGGGTCTTTCTTGGCAAGGGACTTCCAGAGAGATTTGCCGATGCTTTCAATGTGATAAAGTAGATCATCTGAAAGCTCAATGTAGGCATAGAGATAGAGTGAGAGGACAGGATAGGAGAACAAGACCCAAAACCTATACAACAAGGACTTCCATTGGACCTCAGACTGTAGATTGACCCAGGGAAATGAGAGGCAGAACTCAACTCCAAGACCTCAAACAGAAAGCAGTTGGGGCATGATGGGAGCTGAGGTTACACCCAGCGAGTCTTTAGAAGTTCAGGAATCTGTCATGATCAATCAGCAGAGAAGCAATCAGATGGGAGAAAGGGATTATAATTGGGAAGAATATAGGCTTTTTAACCCAACAGAAGAAGAGTGTCCAGTGTGACTAGCTCCAATGTAATTGTTAGCTGATGTGGAGAGATCCAGAAAGTGGTGACTAGAAGGGACCAGATAGGTTAACTGTTTCAGAGAAAGGGTTTGCTTGTCTCTCTACAGGTAGAAAAGGAATCACATGGGTGCCAATGAGCACCTTGAGCAAGAAAGAAAGAGAGAAACCTCAAAATAAAGGAGAAGACCTATAAAATTCTGACACTGAAAGAGCATGGCTGATAATAATACTGTTATAGAACATCAAATATTGCAGGAATCATTGGATTCTCTGAGATGAAAAAGTATTGATAAAAGTGATGCAGAACTTCAAAACTAGCAGGAATTGGTGGATTCCTTGAGACATTATAAGACTTATATAGGACTTCAAAATCTGCAGGAATTGTTGGATTTTCTGACACATGATGAGATTATTTTGGACTATTTCTAGAACTTAAGAACATGTATAATTCCTCATGTTGTATCATGTTATTTGTATGTAATCCCTCCCATGTTGATATTATATATACCTGTTTCAAATGAGACCCCTCAGAAACCCACTAATCTGGTTTGATTCTCCATTTCCCTTTGGTTTTCATGTCCCTTCCTGAGATGTTAGGGAGGGCATGATCATCTTCTTTTTTGGTATTTTCACCCCTTTTTTGAGGAATCAGGGAAGGCATTTTCATGTCCTTTTTGAGGTTCTCACCTCTTTCAGAAGTCAGGGAGGGTGTAACCAACTTATGTTCTAAAACAAAAGAAGCAGGAGAAGTTATGGGCCAGAACTCTGAACTTGAAACAAGGATTCTTACGATTCTTACAAGTGGAAGTGATAAAGATAATGGTTATCTAGTTTAGCGTGGTGCTTAATAGTTCTAGTAGTTCAGTACAAGTACTTAGTATTCAATATAGTTCTACAAGATTCACACCTATGATAATGTAATTATAAGAGCATATATAAGCTGGGACAAACTCAGCCAGAGTCAGAGCCAGAGAAGACAAAGGACTGGAGACTGCAGCTCAAGCTCTTGGAGACAAGGAGAGAGATTCATTCCATCTTCAGTCAGGCTCCTGGTGGCTCTCCTGGGGAACTGAGACAAATTCATTCATTCTGTCTTCATCAGCCTCATGGTGGCTGGCCTGTCCTCCTGCACTTTCTCCACTGAAACCAAGGTCAGCCTGAAAGGCTCTCCAGAAAGCTGCCCTGGGCCCTAGGCAAGGAAACTAGTTTGTGAAGGAGATAATAAAGGATTTGGACTTTAACACCTGGCTATTCTTGTAGTGATCCCTCTACTGAAAGGAAGGCTGCTCCAAGACCTCCAGAAAACTAACAAAGATCACTACACCTATCAAATAGGCTAAGATGACCGAAAAAGGTAATGATAAATGTTGGAGAGGATATGGGAAAATGGAAACTACTGCATTGTTGGTGGAGTTGGGAACTGACCCAGCCATTCTGGAGAGCAATTCAGAACTATGCCCAAAGAGCATACCCTTTGATTCACCAGTACCACTATTACCTCTGTATTCCAAAGAGATCATAAAAGAGGGAAAAGGACCCACGTGTTCAAAAATATTTGTAGCAGCTCTTTTTGTGATATCCAGGAACTGGAAATTAAGTAGATACTCAGCATTTGAAGAATGGCTGAATAAATGTGGAATTTGAATTTAGTGGAATGCTATAGTTCAATAAGAAATGATGAGTAGGCTGATTTCAGAAAAGCCTGGAAAGACTTACCTGAATTAATGCTGAGTGAAATGAATAGAACAAGAAGAACATTGAACCTAGTACCAGGAAGATTATGTGACAAACAATACAACAGACTCAGCTCTTCTCAGCAATACTGTAATCTAAAACAATTCCAATAGACTTGGGATGAAAGATGTCATCTGCATCCAGAGAAAGAACTATGGAGACTGTATGAAGATTGAAGCATGCTAATTCCACCTTTTTTTTTCCTTTTTCATGCTTGGCCCCTTTTGTTTTTATTTTTCTGTCATAACATGACAAATATGAAAATATGTTTAAAATTATTGTACACATCAAAGAAAAAGACATTTGAACTTCTCTCCCCGGGGGAGGGGGTGGGGTGGGGTGGGGGAAAGGGTTCCTTGAGGGCAGGATGTTTTTTCTTTTTTTTTTTTTGTACTTTTAATATAAGGTCTGGAGCATAAGTATTTAATAAATTCTTGTTAACTGACAAACAAGAAGAATGTAAACAATATTACAAATCAGATTTTGTGGGATATAGCCAAATCAATACTTAAGGGAATTCTGTGGCAAGGAAAGTTAACATAAATTAATCCTACAAAACATTTAAAGAACAATAATTTCTAATAATATTTAACCTACTTGCAAAACTAGGTAGAGGCCTACAAAATTTCTTTTACAACACAAATGTTGTAAAATGTTAATATCTAAATTATTAAGGTTCAAAACAGAAAGAAAAATAAAGTCTAATTTCTCTAACAAAAATTAATGCAAGCATTATAAATATTAGCAAGATTATAATAATATATTAACAGAATCCGACATTACAACCAAATGGGACTTATACCAGAAAATCAGGACTGGTTCAGTATTAGTAATATTATCAACATAAGTGGCTATATCTATAACAAAAACACCAACTCATATAATTACCTAAATACATGTTGGAAAGCTTTTGACAAAAATACAGCACTCTTTGCTATTAAAAATTCCATAAAGCATAGAAATCCTTAAAATGATAAGTAGTTTCTGTATAAAATCATCAGCAAGTCATCTGTAACTGATATAAGCTAAAAGCCTCCCCAAGAAGATCAGGGATGAAACAAGCATGCCCATTATCACCACTATTATTCAATATTGCATTAGATATGTTAGCTTTACCATAAAAGAAGAGACATCAAAGGAATGAGAAGAGGCAACAACAACAACAAAAAAAAAGCTATCATTTGAAGATGAAACACTTTTCAGACAAATAAAGTTATATCTAAATAAATGAAAAAAATATCAATTGCTCATGAGTAGGCTAAAGCAACATAATAAAAAGACAATTCTATCTAAATTAATCTCCTAGCTATTCTCAGCAATACAATGATCCAAAACAATTCCAAAGAATTCATTGCATTGAATGCAACTCATTCCTACAGAAAAAATAGATAGATCTAGATATAGCTTGAATTTTATTTTTCATTCTCTGCATTATTCATGTTTTTTTTTTCTCCTTTTTTAAAAAATGTGTGTTTGTGATGACTAGTGTTTTATAATATAGTTTGAAATCTGGCATGCCTAAGCCACCTTCCTTAACATTTGTATTCATTAAACTTATTCATGTTCTTTAGCTTTTGGTCTTCCACATGAAGTTTGTTATGATTTTTGGTAGTTTGAGTGTTATGGCATTAAAATAGTAAGATAGGGTTGTTTCAAAAAACAATATGTTTCTTAGGGAGATGCTTATGTCTAGAAAGAAATGAAAGTAGACTTAGAACAAGTTATTTATGGGGTTCTGACATTTTTATGGGTTTAAAGGTATACTGATTTTGCTTAATGCCAATATGATCTTAAATGTACCATTTTCTTTGTCTTTTCTCCAATTCCTCATCAGAATAATTAGGAGGTTGGATTACAGGATGTATAATGCAACTTTAGATTCAAGACTTTAGTTGCATAGGACTTTATCAGTTATCTGATTCAACGTATAAGCAAAAAAAAAAAAAAAAAAAAAAGAATCTCTGCTGCAATATTTGTTCCATTTAAAAAGATTTTATTGTTGCTAAAACCCCAGTTCATCAGCATCTTCAAGTGAGAAATCTTCTATACTGAAGGATGTGTATTATCATTAAATTTCCTGTAATGCAAGAGTCAATGGAAAATAGTAAAAGGTAATTCAGTGCATTTAGGACTATGTGGAATTTGGTGATTAATTGTGGCTTATTGTAATGGGCTGAGTCTCAAGTTGGTGCACTGAGGTCCCAAGCATGTGAGGCTAAATAGTAATTGGACCATACTCTATTAATGTGTGTATATATATATATATATATATATATATATATATATATATATACTTGGAGAAAGAATGGCCCCGGCCCACTCTTTGTGCAAGTCCTGATGTGTTGTATAGTAAATCACATTTTTGGTGGGTGGAGGCAGGGGAGTGGAAAGGGAAGCGGAAAGAGAGACTGTTGGCTGGTTTCTTGATACAGCTGCTCACATTGCTTTTGTGACCGCCCTTTACTTCCAATCCCCTTTTCACCTGCAATCCCCCTTCACTTCTGTTAGCTGGCCTCCTGTCGCAACTGCCATATTCCTATCGCAATCCCCCTTCACCTCAAAAAGAATAAAGATTGAAGATTTTCCCCTTAACCTGAATTCTTGTCTCCGGCTGATTTTAAATATGCAGTCATCACAGCTTATGTCATCATTTGAGAAAAATTGGAATTATGTCACTTCACATGGGCTGGAGGAAAATAAATAAATTTCAATTGTCACAAAATGTCTTTAAAAATAATATTGTTTATGAAGCTATTTGGACTTCTGAGACTTAAATTGATAATATTACATACATTCCAAGAAAAACAAAAATCTTTGCTTATGGTTATCAACATTATTCACTATTTTTTTAAAATAAGCAGAAATAGTTCTAGCCATATAGACTTTCTCCCCATATTAGGTCTTTGTTATCACTTCATGCTTTATTCATTCACCTCAAGCTCCATGAAAACTTTTTTGACTAAATCTGAATATTCAACCAACATTTGTCAATTGAGTTAATTAAACTTTTTTTTCCAGAAAAAAATATTTACATAACCTTGTTATTTTCTTTTTGTGATATTTTGAATACATGCATTGAAAAATTCATTTAGCTGAGTAAGAAATTTTTAGAAATAATATTGTGTTGAAGAGGAAAATGACTTGTAGGATGTGATTAGACTAAAAGAAATTACAAACTATCTCCCACTAAAACTCCAACAAAAAGCAAGAAATAATATGACTGAAAAATTATTGAAAAAGTCCAGATGTTACTGAAAAATGAAGTCCCATTGGAGGGAATAGCAAGTGACCACTTTGCAGTTTCTGAAGACTGGCTTTTCCCCCAAGTTACTGAGAAGTCAGCTTCTTTAAAAATCTTACAAACTTCCCTCCTTTCTGGAAGGAAATTACCTTTATTAAAAAGACGGTAATAATTTTTTTTTTATAAAAATTTATCCTGGATGAGAAGAAACAAGTCTTTCAGGAATTTCACATCTCTGACAATAATCTGGGGATAAAAAAGATAGAGTTAATGTTACTAAGTTTCTGTGACTGGCCTACACTGGGTTAATTCTTCTACAAATGGATCAAGGAGCATAAGAATTTCCAGGACAAATTATCAGAGAAGGAAAATTAAGCAATTAAATTGGGTCTGTTTTACTTCATCACCCTTCAGAAGGTACAACGCATGAAGTAGAGAGCAAGGGGTACTTTTTTCACCTCTATGTTTATAGACTATTTTATCAGACAAGTAGAAGTCACACCCATGAAGAACTACTTATCCAAAAAGACAAATCTTCCCATCTTGAAGTTGCCACATAGATTTTATTTCTCAGAAAGAATCATCATCACACAGTGTAAAGGATTTATCCAAAAGCTAACTCAAAATTGGAAATCAAAGGCTAAAATCACATGGCATGGTTGTTGCTTTCACTTCCCAAAACAAGCACTTCTAAAGAGGAGGGAAAAAAAACTCATTTGAATAAGCTTGTTCTCCTTCCTGGTGAATTTAAACCAGGTATATTTGAGTCAATGGTTGCAAAAGATTATCTTTCAGTAATGCAGAGACTCCTTTAATAATGATGAAGATGAAAGGTACTTGGTATATTGTGTGAAAGGACTGAAAAAAAATAAACCTTTAATCTTCCAAGCATATTAGTTTATTAAGTAATGCATACTAATTACACACCAAACCAGGACAAGGCTTTCTCAGTGTGGCACTGGACCATAAAACCCAGGGGGAAACAATATTTATGCTTTAAAAGATAACAACAGGATACATACCAAGATACAGGAAAAAATAATCTGCTTTTTGATTAGAGAAACAATTAGAAAATTTCCAAGTTTGAAGGGAGATAAGTGAATTTCAAGAGTTTAGATGTGGAGAGACAGCAGGTGAATGTGAAATAGGATGTCTCCTCATCCCCAGAGCTAGTAAACAAGAGGAATTTCCAAAAGAAAAAAAATGAAACTTAAGTCTTAAAAAAGAATCATTCTTACAGTAGAGATTCCATTTGGTTCACACAATTCCCACAATTTCTGAAATTTCCTCCCTTTAATTCATGGAAAACAACACCGCCCCCCTTTCCCTCTTAGATATCACTAATCTCTAAGCCACTTATATAATGTTTTTGATATGCTTCATGTTCATCATCAACATTACATATCAAGAAAAGATCACTGGGAAGTATTCTTTTGCATAATAGTACAGCAGCTAACATACAGTCTAATAATAATAATAATAATGATATGTATAAATCCTGTTAAATAAACTTTATAGGTAATCTAATGCAGTCTACAAATTAAACTATTTAGAGGGCTCAAATGGAAGTAATTTAGAGAGGGGAGATTTACATGTTGCTAAGGTAACCAAGAAAACTTAGCAACCATAAACATCATAAAACAGTATTCTAGTAATTACTCATTTAGCCCCCCACTAGAGAGAGAAAAAGGTTTTATGCATTAAAAGAAAACAATTTACAAGGTATAGGCCAAAATATAAAATTATGTAATCTTACTTTTAAGTGAAAGAAAGACTAGAGGATTTTTGAGTTGAGAGGGGGGAAAGGCTAGTAGGACTTGTCTAGGTACAATATTGTATGTCATTGAATTCCTACAATTAGGAAACAGGTGTAATTTATAGAAAAATGCAAAAAAGTACAAAAAAGCTAATTCTGAGAAGAATTTCTTTAAAAAGTAAAATTAGGTAATTGGGAAAGGTTGTACAAAAGCTCACTGAGGAAAATAATTTCTTAAAAACTAGAATTGAGTAAATGGAAATGACTGCGAAAGATGAGATAAAATAAAGCAACACCAAAAAAAAAAAAAAAGAAAGAAAAAAAAAAAATGTGAAATATCTCATCATAAAAACAACTGATGTAGAAAAGAAATGCAGGAGAGATAATTTGAAAAGTTTTGGTCTACCGAAAAGCCATGCTCAAAAAAGCTTAGACATCATTTTCCAAGAAATTGTCAAAAAACAAAACAAAACAAAACAAAACAACTGTCCTGATTTCCTAGAAGTAGAGGTAAAATAGAAATTGAAATAATTCAATGATCACCTCTTGAAAGAGATCCCAAGATGAAAACTCCCTAGAATATTATAACCATATTCCTGAACTCCTAGGTTAAGAAAAAAATATTGTAAGCATCCAGAAAGAAATAAGTAATGTATAGTGGAATCACAATCAGGATAATGTGGAATTTAGTAAGTTCTACAATAAAGAATCAGAGAGCTCAGTACATGGTATTTCAGATAGCAATGAAGTTAGAATTACAATTAAAAATCACCTACCCAGCAAAATTGATTATAATCCTTCAGTTAAAAAAAATATAGATATTCAATGAAATAGAGGATTTTCAAGCATTTGTGATGAAAAAGACCAAAGCTGAATAGAACATTTGATTTTCAAATACTGGACAAAGGAGAATCATAAGAAAGTAATAAGAAAAGGGAAATCATAAAGGATTTAATTTTATGTTTTTACATTCCAACATGGGAAGATATCCTAAAAAGCTTTCTCATTATTAGAAGTATATGTAGAAAGATAACACAGGCATGAGTAAAATATAAAGAGATAATATCTTTAAAAAAACAAAATATCCCTTTTAAGGAATGAGTGGGTCAAAGACTAAATCACAGAAACAATCCATAATTTCATCCAAGAAAATGATAATAATAAGATAATATACCAAAACATGTGGGATGCAGCCAAAGCAGTTCTTAGTGGAAATTTTATATTTCTAAATAACTACATGAATAAAATAAAGAAAGAAGGGATCAATGAATTGGACATATAACTAAAAAAGCTAGAAGATGAACAAACTAAAAAATCCCAATTGCATATCAAATTAGAAATCCTGAAATTCAAATGATTTTATGAAAAAAAAAACAATTAGATAAAACTTTAATTAATTTATTAAAAAAAAAAAGAAAAGAAAAACATTCCCAGCATCAAAAATGAAAAAGATGAACTTACTATCAATAACAAAAAAATTAAGGCAATAATGAGGAGTTATTTTACCCAACTTTATGACAGCAAGTATGATAATCAAGTCAAAATGAATGAATATTTACAAAAATATAAATTGCTCAGGTTTCTAGAAGAGGAAATAAATTGCGTAAATAGAGCCATTTCAGAGAAATAAGAAATTGAACAATCCATTAATGAATTCCCTAAGAAAAAATCTCCAGAGCCAGATGGATTCACAAGTTAATTCTATCAAATATTAATGAGCAATTAATTCCAATACTATGCAAACTATTTGAAAAAATAGGTAAAATTGCCAAATTCTTTCTATGATGCAAATATGGTATTATACTTAGACCGGGAAGAGCCAAAACAGAGAAAGAAAATTATAGACTAATTTCCTGAGTGAATATTGATGCAACAATTTTAAATAAATTATTAGCAAAGAAATTAAAGCAAGTTATCAGAAAGATAATATACTATGACCAACTGGGATTTATACCAAGAATGCAGAACTGGTTCAATATCAGGAGAACTGTTACCATAATGGACCATAAATTACAAAACCAACAGAAATCATGATAAATGCCAATAGATGCAGAAAAAGCTTTTTGACAAAATATAGTATTTATTCCCATTAAAAACACCACTGAATATAGGCATAAAACAAACAACAAGCATAATTTGTAATACAGAGAAGCTGGATACAATATTTAATA
This sequence comes from Antechinus flavipes, assembly GCF_016432865.1. Taxonomy (NCBI): domain Eukaryota; kingdom Metazoa; phylum Chordata; class Mammalia; order Dasyuromorphia; family Dasyuridae; genus Antechinus; species Antechinus flavipes. Next base: position 277,515,532 of record NC_067400.1, read on the forward strand.
AGATTAAATTGAAACAAGGATGCCCATTATCACCACTATTATTCAACACTGTATTAGAAATTTTGGCTTTAGCAATAAAAAAGAAAAAGAAATTAAAGGAATTAGAAAAGGCAATGAGGAAATAAAACTATGACTCTTTGCAGATGATAGCATGATATATTTAGAGAATTCTAGAAAATTATCCAAAAATCTGTTTGCAACAGTTAATAGCTTTAGCAAAGTTTCAGGATATTAAAACACACACACACACATACACACACACACAAATTATCAGCATATCTATATATTACAGGCAAAGCCCTTCAGCAAGAAATAGGGAAATTCCATTTAAAATAATTATAGAGAAAAAAAAAATTGGATGTCTACCTTCCAAGGCAAATCCAGGAATTATATGAACACAATTATAAAACCCTTTTCACATAAATAAAGTCAGATCTAAACAATTGGGGAAATAACAATTGCTCATGGGTAAGGCAAGCTACTTTAATGAGTAGACAAGTTTGTCTAAATTGGTCTACTTGTTCAGTGCCATACCAAACAAAGTGACAAAAAATATTTTATAGAATTAAGAAAAAATGATAAAATTCATCTGGAAGAATAAAAGGTCAAGAACATCAAAGGAATTAATGGATATAAAATTTCAAATAATGGTAGTTTAGCAGTACCAAACCTAAAACTACATTATAAAGCAGCACTCATTAAAACCATTTGGTACTGGCAAAGAAATAGAGTGCTGGATCAGTGGAATAGATTAAATATATACTATACAATAACCAATGTTTATAGTAATCTAGTATTTGATGAACCTCCAAACTCCAACTTCTGAGATAAGAACTCACTATTTAACCAAAATTTCTGAGAAAACTGGAAAACAATATGTCAAAAACCAGGCATAGATTTACATCTCACACCCTATACCAAAAGATGGTCTGCATGAGTACATGATTTGGGCATAAAGGGTGATACCATAAGCAAATTAAAAGAGCAAGAGATAATTTACTTATCAGATCTTTAGAGAAGAAAGGAATTTATGACCAAAGAATAACTAGAGAACATTATGAAAGTCAAAATGGACAATTTAGATTACATTAAATTAAAAAGGTTTTGTGCAAACCGGCACAAACAAGATTAAAAGGGACGTAAAAAGCTGGGGATAATTTACAGCCAGTATTTCTAATAAAGGTCTCATTTCTAAAATATATAAAGAACTGTGTCAAATTTATAAGAATACAAGTTATTCCCCAATTAATAAATGGTCAAATAATGTGAATAGACACTTTTCAGATAAATAAATTAAAGCCATCTATAATTATATGAAAAAAAATTGCTCTAAATCACTATTAATTAGAGAAATGCAAATTAAAACAACTCTAAAGTACTAATACATACTTCTTAGATTGGCTATGATGACAGGAAATGATAATGATAAATGTTGAAAGGGATGTGGGGAAACTGAGACACTAATGCATCATTGGTGGAGTTGTAAATTATCTAATCATTCTGGAGAACAATTTAAAACTATGCCCAAATGACTATATTACTGTGCACATTCTTTGATTCAACAGCTCCACTTATTAGGTCTGTATTTGAAGGAAATCATAAAGGAGAGAAAAGGATCACGTGTCAAAAAATGTTTGTAGCAGCTCTTTTTATGGTAGCAAAGATTTGGAAAATGAGTCAATGCCTTTTATTTGAGGGATGGCTGATTAAGTTGTGCTTCAAGTTGGTAATGGAATATTATTATTCCATAAAAATTAATTAACAAGCTGGCTTTAGAAAGATTTACATGAATTGATGCTGAGGAAAACAAGCAGAAGCAGAAATACATTGTACATAATAACAGCAAAAATGTGCAAAGATCAATCATGAAATACTTGGTTTTTCTCATTGGTTCAGTAATTCAAGGAAATCCTAAAACACTTTGGATAGAAAATGCCATCTTCATCAAGAAAAAAAAAAAAAAAAAAAAAAAAGCATGGAGATTGAATGTAAATTAGAACATGCTATGTTTAATTCTTTGCCTTTTTTTTCTCTTACATTTTTTTAACCTGTTAATTCTGATTTTTCTCTCCAGACATGATTCACAAAGCAATGTGTATTTAAAATAAATAAACAGATTTTTAAAAGAGATCTTAAAAATGGGTGAGAGGGGACTTCCGGTTAAGATGGCAGAGAGGAGGCACATAGATGTGTAGCTCCATGCTTTCTCTCACTATCCATTTCATTACAAGCCTCTGAATTAATGCTTGACTGAAAAAAAAAAAAAAAAAACCCACAAATAGTTACCAAGAGACGCCATTCTCGAGATTCGCCAAGAAAGGTCTGTCTTTACTGGAGGGCTGGGACGGTTTTAGATTGGGCGCAGGTGGCGGGCAGCGGCAGTGAGAGCACGGGAGCAGACTGGAGAGGGGGTGGGGAGTGATCACAGCCATCTCTGTGGGGAGAGCTTCGCTATAGGATTAGATACTTTGCTCCGGCAGCAAGTCAGCAGCCCAGCAGAGAAGCTAAAAACACCGGGGCTGAAGAACACAACCCCAAACAGCTGGAGTCTCTCGGGACCTGCCCGCCCCCACCTTCCCCCCCCCCCCGCCCCACAGTGACTCAGCATGCTCTGGGATCTCAGAGCGCAGGCGCAGCACAGTCCTGCTAGTGCCTCACTGCTGCTCCCCCCCTACCCCCCCGCAGTCTGGAGAGGAAGCTCGGTAACAGCACCCAGCCCCTCTACCAAAGAAAGACTCCAGTTTTTTCTGTTTTTCTTTGCTAGTTTGTCTTTGATTATTAGACAGAATGAGCAAGAAACTGAAGAGGACTTTAACCCTTGACAGCTTCTATACAGATAGAGAGCAGACTCTAAATCCTGAGGAGACTAAAAACAGACTGTCTCCAGGTGAATCCCCATAGGAGGAAATCATCTGTTCCTCAGCACAGATGAACCTCATAGAAGTAATTAAAAAGGCTCTCACAAGGGAGCTAGAAGAAAAATGGGAAAAGCAGAGTGAGGCTTGGCAAAAGGAGAGGGAAGCTTGGGGAAAAGGAGAGAGGGAGGCTTGGCAAAAGAGCCTGGAGAAGTCAGTTAAAGAGAGAGTGGATAAAGAAGTAAAATCCTTGAAAAATAAGATTGGTGAACTGGAAAACAAAATTGGTGAAATAGAAAAAAATTCCACAGAAAAAAAGAACTCAATGGGACGATTAGAAAAAGATTTTTAAAAAGTGAGTGAAGAAAATACTTCACTGAAAATCAGAATTGAACAATTGGAATTGAATGACTCGAGGAGACAAGAAGAATCAGTCAAGCAAATCCAAAAAAATCAAACAATGGAAAAGAATGTGAAATACCTTCTGGGGAAGACAACAGACCTGGAAAACAGATCCAGGAGAGACAATCTGAGAATCATCGGACTTCCAGAAAAGCATGATGAAAAAAAGAGCCTGGACACTATTTTCCAGGAAATTATCAAAGAAAACTGCCCAGAAGTCATAGGAACAGAGGAAAAAATAAACATTGAAAGGATTCATCGATCACCCACTGAAAGGGATCCTAAAATCAAAACACCAAGGAATATATTGGCCAAATGCAAGAACCCTCAGATGAAGGAAAAAATATTGCAAGTGGCTAGGAAAACCCAATTCAAATATCAAGGAGCCACAATAAGGATCACCCAGGATCTGGCAGCATCCACATTAAAAGAACGAAGGGCCTGGAATATGATATTCCGAAAGGCTAAGGAACTTGGTATGCAACCAAAAATAACTTACCCAGCGAGAATGAGCATCTTTTTTCCAGGGAAGAAGATGGCCATTCAACGAAGTAAGCGAATTTCATCTATTTCTGATGAAAAAGCCAGAACTTAACAAAAAGTTTGATCTACAAATATAGAACTCAAGAGAAATCTAAAAAGGTAAAGATTAATCTTGGGAACTATATTTCGACTATATAGATGTATAAAGAATATATGTATACTTTGTTCTAGAAATTGATGTGGAAAGGACATGGTACTAGAAAAAGGGTAAAGTGGGGGGTAGTACATCTCATGAAGAGGCATAGGAAACCTATTATATCTGAGAGAAAGAATGGAGGGGGAAGAATATAGTGGGTATCTTACTGCCTTCAGAATTGGCTTTAAGTGAAAAATCTAAAGACATATTCAATCTATGGTGAAACTTCTCCCACCTCATTGAAAAGTGAGAAGGGAAAAGTGAAAAGGGAAGGAATAAGCTAAGCAGAAGGGAATACAGAAACTGGGAGGGAAAGGGGAAAGAAGGGAGAAAAGCATAAACCGGGGTTAACAAGATGGCAAGTAATACAGAATTGGTCATTCTAACCATAAATGTGAACGGGGTAAACTCCCCCATAAAGAGGAAGCGGTTAGCAGAATGGATTAAAAGCCAGAATCCTACAATATGTTGTTTACAGGAAACACACCTGAAGCGGGGAGATACATGCAGTTTAAAGGTAAAAGGTTGGAGCAAAATCTACTATGCTTCAGGTGAAGTCAAAAAAGCAGGGGTAGCCATCCTGATCTCAGATCAAGCTAAAGCAAAAATTGATCTAATTAAAAGAGATAAGGAAGGGCACTATATCTTGCTAAAGGGTAGCATGGATAATGAAGCACTATCTATATTAACATATATGCACCAAGTGGTATAGCATCTAAATTCTTAAAAGAGAAATTAAGAGAGCTGCAAGAAGAAATAGACAGTAAAACTATAATAGTGGGAGATCTTAACCTTGCACTCTCAGAATTAGATAAATCAAACCACAAAATAAATAAGAAAGAAGTCAAAGAGGTAAATAGAATACTAGAAAAGTTAGATATGATAGATCTCTGGAGAAAATGTAATGGAGACAGAAAGGAATACACTTTCTTTTCAGCAGTTCATGGAACCTATACAAAAATTGACCATATATTAGGACATAAAAACCTCAAACTCAAATGCAGTAAGGCAGAAATAGTAAATGCATCCTTTTCAGACCACGATGCAATGAAAATTACATTCAATAAAAAGCCACAGGAAAGTAGACCAAAAAATAATTGGAAACTAAATAATCTCATACTAAAGAATGATTGGGTGAAACAGCAAATCATAGACATAATTAATAACTTCACCCAAGAAAACGATAATAATGAGACATCATACCAAAATGTATGGGATGCAGCCAAAGCGGTAATAAGGGGAAATGTCATATCTCTAGAGGCCTATTTGTATAAAATAGAGAAAGAGAAGGTCAATGAATTGGGCTTGCAACTAAAAATGCTAGAAAAGGAACAAATTAAAAACCCCCAGTCAAACACTAAACTTGAAATTCTAAAAATAAAAGGAGAGATCAATAAAATTGAAAGTAAAAAAAAAACTATTGAATTAATTAATAAAACTAAGAGTTGGTTCTATGAAAAAACCAACAAAATAGACAAACCCTTAGTAAATCTGATTAAAAAAAGGAAAGAGGAAAATCAAATTGTTAGTCTTAAAAATGAAAAGGGAGAACTCGCCACTAACGAAGAGGAAATTAGAGCAATAATTAGGAGTTACTTTGCCCAACTTTATGCCAATAAATTCGACAACTTAAATGAAATAGAAAAATACCTCCAAAAATATAGCTTGCCCAAACTAACAGAGGAAGAAGTAAATATCCTAAACAGTCCCATCTCAGAAAAAGAAATAGAACAAACTATCAATCAACTCCCTAAGAAAAAATCCCCAGGACCAGATGGATTTACACGTGAATTCTACCAAATATTTAAAGAACAATTAACTCCAATGCTAAATAAACTATTTGAAAAAATAGGGATTGAAGGAGTCCTACCAAACTCCTTTTACAACACAGACATGGTACTGATACCTAAACCAGGTAGGCTGAAAACAGAGAAAGAAAATTATAGACCAATCTCCCTAATGAATATTGATGCTAAAATCTTAAATAAAATATTAGCAAAAATATTACAGAAAATCGTCACCAGGATAATACACTATGACCAAGTAGGATTTATACCAGGAATGCAGGGCTGGTTCAATATTAGGAAAACTATTAGCATAATTGACTATATCAATAACTAAACAAACAAAAACCATATGATCATCTCAATAGATGCAGAAAAAGCATTTGATAAAATCCAACATCCATTCCTAATAAAAATACTTGAGAGCATAGGAATAAATGGACTTTTCCTCAAAATAGTCAGGAGCAAACATTTAAAACCATCAGTAAGCATCATATGCAATGGGGAAAAACTGGAACCTTTCCCAGTAAGATCTGGAGTGAACCAAGGTTGCCCACTATCACCATTATTATTTAATATCATATTAGAAACACTAGCCTCGGCAATAAGAGTGGAGAAAGATATTAAAGGAATTAGAGTAGACAATGAGGAAACCAAACTATCACTCTTTGCAGATGATATGATGGTATACCTAGAGAACCCCAGAGATTCTACTAAAAAGCTATTAGAAATAATTCATAATTTTAGCAAAGTAGCTGGCTACAAAATAAATCCCCATAAATCCTCAGCATTTTTATACATCACCAACAAAACCCAACAGCAAGAGATACAAAGAGAAATTCCATTCAGAATAACTGTTGATAGCATAAAATATTTGGGAATCTATCTACCAAAGGAAAGTCAGAAATTATATGAGCAAAATTATAAAAAAGTCTCCACACAAATAAAGTCAGACTTAAATAATTGGAAAAATATTAAGTGCTCTTGGATCGGCCGAGCGAACATAATAAAGATGACAATACTGCCTAAACTAATCTATTTATTTAGTGCTATACCAATCAGACTTCCAAGAAAATATTTTAATGATCTAGAAAAAATAACAACAAAATTCATATGGAACAATAAAAAGTCGAGAATCTCAAGGGAATTAATGAAAAAAAAATCAAATGAAGGTGGCCTAGCTGTACTTGATCTAAAATTATATTATAAAGCAGCAGTCACCAAAACCATTTGGTATTGGCTAAGAAATACATTAGTTGATCAGTGGAAAAGGTTAGGTTCACAAGACAGAATAGTCAACTATAGCAATCTAGTGTTTGACAAACCCAAAGCCCCAAACTTCTGGGAAAAGAATTCATTATTTGATAAAAACTGCTGGGATAATTGGAAATCAGTATGGCAGAAATTAGGCATGGACCCACACTTAACACCATATACCAAGATAAGATCAAAATGGGTCCATGACCTAGGCATAAAGAATGAGATTATAAATAAATCAGAGGAACATAGAATAGTTTATCTCTCAGACTTGTGGAGGAGAAAGAAATTTGTGACAAAAGATGAACTAGAGACCATTACTGATCACAAAATAGAAAATTTTGATTACATCAAATTAAAAAGCCTTTGTACAAACAAAACTAATGCAAACAAGATTAGAAGGGAAGCAACAAACTGGGAAAACATCTTCACAGTTAAAGGTTCTGATAAAGGCCTCATTTCCAAAATATATAGAGAACTGACTCAAATTTATAAGAAATCAAGCCATTCTCCAATTGATAAATGGTCAAAGGATATGAACAGACAATATTCAGAGGATGAAATTGAAACTATTACCACTCATATGAAAGAGTGTTCCAAATCTTTATTGATCAGAGAAATGCAAATTAAGACAACTCTGAGATACCACTACACACCTGTCAGATTGGCTAAGATGACAGGAAAAAATAATGATGAATGTTGGAGGGGATGCGGGAAAACTGGGACACTGATGCATTGTTGGTGGAGTTGTGAACGAATCCAACCATTCTGGAGAGCAATCTGGAATTATGCCCAAAAAATTATCAAATTGTGCATACCCTTTGATCCAGCAGTGTTTCTACTGGGCTTATATCCCAAAGAAATACTAAAGAAGGGAAAGGTACCTGCATGTGCCAAAATGTTTGTAGCAGCCCTTTTTGTAGTGGCTAGAAACTGGAAAATGAATGGATACCCATCAGTTGGAGATTGGCTGGGTAAATTGTGGTATATGAATGTTATGGAATATTATTATTCTGTAAGAAATGACTAGCAGGATGAATACAGAGAGGACTGGCGAGACTTACATGAACTGATGCTAAGTGAAATAAGCAGAACCAGGAGATCATTATACACTTCGACAACGATATTGTATGAGGACATATTTTGATGGAAGTGGATTTCCTTGACAAAGAGACCTAACTGAGTTTCAATTGATAAATGACGGACAAAAGCAGCTACACCCAAAGAAAGAACACTACGAAACGAATGTGAACTATCTGCGTTTTTGTTTTTCTTCCCTGGTTATTTATACCTTCTGAATCCAATTCTCCCTATGCAACAAGAGAACTCTTCGGTTCTGCAAACATATATTGAATCTAGGATATACTGCAACATATCCAACATATAAAGGACTGCTTGCCATCTAGGGAAGGGGGTGGAGGGAAGGAGGGGAAAAAAATCAGGACAGAAACGAGTGCAAGGGATAATGTTGTAAAAAAAAAAAAATTACCCTGGCATGGATTTTGTCAATATAAAGTAATTATTAAATAAAAATTTAAAAAAATGGATGAGAGGGGAATATACTGGGAGTAAAGGAAAGAGAGAGATAGAATTGAGGAAATTATCATGTATAAAAGAGATAAGAAACACTTCTTACAGAGTAGGGTAAGACAAGGGGAGGAAGAGTGAGTGAATTTTACTCTCATCAGAATTGGCTCATAGATGAAATAACATACCCACTCAATATAGGTATTGCAATCTATCTTACCCTGGAGGAATTAGGAGAGGAAAGGGATAGGAGAAGGGAGGAGGGTAATAGAAGAGAGGACATATTGGGAGAAGGAGTTGTTAGAAACAGAATACTTTTTGAGGAAGGACAGGTTGAAAAGAGAGAGAAAGCAGGAGAGAGAAAGAATGAAATACAGTTAACAGTGGTAAATGTGAAAAGAATTTTGAAGCAAGCTTCTCTGATGAAGAATTCATTTCTCTTTTTTTTTTAATTTTATTTTATTTAATAATAACTTTGTATTGACAGAATCCATGCCAGGATTCTGTCAATACAAAGTTATTATTAAATAAAATAAAATGCCATGCCAGGATAATTTTTATACAACATTATCCCTTGCAATCACTTATGTTTCGTTTTTTCCCCTCCCTCCCTCCACCCCCCCCAAGATGGCAAGCAGTCCTATATATATTAAATATGTTGCCGTATATCCTAGATACAATACATATTTGCAGAACCGAATAGTTTTCCCGCTGCACAGGGAGAATTGGATTCAGAAGGTAAAAATAACTCGGGAAGAAAATCAAAAATGCAAATAGTTCACATTCATTTCCCAGTATTCCTTCTTTGGGTGTAGCTGTTTCTGTCCATCATTTATCCATTGAAACTCAGTTAGGTCTCTTTGTCATAGAAATCAACTTCCATCAGAATACATCCTCATACAATATCGTTGTCGAAGTGTATAATGATCTCCTGGTTCTGCTCATCTCACTTAGCATCAGTCCATGTAAGTCTCTCCAAGCCTCTCTGTATTCATTCTGCTGGTCATTCCTTACAGAGCAATAATATTCCATAACATTCATATACCACAATTTGCCCAGCCATTCTCCAATTGATGGGCATCCATTCATTTTCCAGTTGCTAGCCACTACAAATAGGGCTGCTACAAACATTTTGGCACATACAGGTCCCTTTCCCTTCTTTAGTATCTCTTTGGGGTATAAGCCCAATAGAAACACTGCTGGATCAAAGGGTATGCACAGTTTGATAACTTTTTAGGCATAATTCCAGATTGCTCTCCAGAATGGCTGGATTCGTTCACAATTCCACCACAATGTATCAGTGTCCCCGTTTTCCCGCATCCCCTCCAACATTCATCATTATTTTCTCCTGTCATCTTAGCCAATCTGACAGGTGTGTAGTGATATCTCAGAGTTGTCTTAATTTGCATTTCTCTGATCAATAGTGATTTGGAACACTCTTTCATGTGAGTGGTAATAGTTTCAATTTCTTCATCTGAAAATTGTCTGTTCATATCCTTTGACCATTTATCAAATGGAGAATGGCTTGATTTTTTATAAATTTGAGTCAGTTCTCTATATATTTTGGAAATGAGGCCTTTATCAGAACCTTTAATTGTAAAGATGTTTTCCCAGTTTATTGCTTCCCTACTAATCTTGTTTGCATTCGTTCTGTTTGTACAAAGGGTTTTTAATTTGATATAATCAAAATTTTCTATTTTGTGATTGGTAATGGTCTCTAATTCATCTCTGGTCACAAATTTCTTTCTCCTCCACAAGTCTGAGAGATAAACTATCCTATGTTCCTCTAATTTATTTATAATCTCATTCTTTATGCCTAGGTCATGGACCCATTTTGATCTTATCTTGGTATGTGGTGTTAAGTGTGGGTCCTTGCCTAATTTCTGCCATAGTAATTTCCAGTTATCCCAGCAATTTTTATCAAATAATGAAATCTTATCCCAAAATTTAGAATCTTTGGATTTGTCAAACACTAGATTGCTATAGTTGACTATTCTGTCTTGTGAACCTAACCTTTTCCACTGATCAACTAATCTATTTCTTAGCCAATACCAAATGGTTTTGGTGACTGCTGCTTTATAATATAATTTTAGATCAGGTACAGCTAGACCACCTACATTTGTTTTTTTTTTTTTTTTCATTAATTCCCTTGAGATTCTCGACTTTTTATTGTTCCATATGAATTTTGTTGTTATTTTTTCTAAATCATTAAAATATTTTCTTGGAAGTCTGATTGGTATAGCACTAAATAAATAGATTAGTTTAGGGAGTATTGTCATCTTTATTATATTTGCTCGGCCTATCCAAGAGCACTTAATATTTTTCCAATTATTTAAGTCTGACTTTATTTGTGTGAAAACTTTTTTGTAATTTTGCTCAAATAATTCCTGATTTTCCTTTGGTAGGTAGATTCCCAAATATTTTATGCTATCAACAGTTATTTTGAATGGAATTTCTCTTTGTATCTCTTGCTCTTGGATTTTGTTGGTGGTGTATAAGAATGCTGAGGATTTATGGGGATTTATTTTGTATCCTGCTACTTTGCTAAAATTATGAATTATTTCTAATAGCTTTTTAGTAGAATCTCTGGGGTTCTCTAGGTATACCATCATATCATCTGCAAAGAGTGATAGTTTGGTTTCCTCATTGCCTACTCTAATTCCTTTAATCTCTTTCTCGACTCTTATTGCAGAGGCTAGTGTTTCTAATACAATATTGAATAATAATGGTGATAGTGGGCAACCTTGCTGTACTCCAGATCTTACTGGGAAAGGTTCCAATTTTTCCCCATTGCATATAATGCTTACTGAAGGTTTTAAATATATGCTCCTAACTATTTTAAGGAAAAGTCCTTTTATTCTTATGCTCTCATGTGTTTTTATTAGGAATGGCTGTTGGATTTTATCAAATGCTTTTTCTGCATCTATTGAGATGATCATATGGTTTTTGTTTGGTTGGTTGTTGATATAGTCAATTATGTTAATAGTTTTCCTAATATTGAACCAGCCCTGCATTCCTGGTATAAATCCTACTTGGTCATAGTGTATTATCCTGGGGATGATTTTCTGTAATCTTTTTGCTAATATTTTATTTAAGATTTTAGCATCAATATTCATTAGGGAGATTGGTCTATAATTTTCTTTCTCTGTTTTCAGCCTACCTGGTTTAGGTATCAGTACCATATCTGTGTCATAAAAGGAGTTTGGTAGGACTCCTTCAATCCCTACTTCTTCAAATAGTTTATTTAGCATTGGAGTTAATTGATCTTTAAATGTTTGATAGAATTCAGATGTAAATCCATCTGGTCCTGGGGATTTTTTCTTAGGGAGTTGATTAATAGTTTGTTCTATTCCTTTTTCTGAGATAGGAGTGTTTAGGATTTTTACTTCTTCCTCTGTTAGTTTAGGCAAGCTATATTTTTGGAGGTATTTTTCTATTTCATTTAAGTTGTCGAATTTATTGGCATAAAGTTGGGCAAAGTAACTCCTAATTATTGCTCTAATTTCCTCTTCGTTAGTGGTGAGTTCTCCCTTTTCATTTTTAAGACTAACAATTTGATTTTCCTCTTTCCTTTTTTTAATCAGATTTACTAAGGGTTTGTCTATTTTGTTGGTTTTTTCATAGAACCAACTCTTAGTTTTATTAATTAATTCAATAGTTTTTTTACTTTCAATTTTATTGATCTCTCCTTTTATTTTTAGAATTTCAAGTTTAGTGTTTGACTGGGGGTTTTTAATTTGTTCCTTTTCTAGCATTTTTAGTTGCAAGCCCAATTCATTGACCTTCTCTTTCTCTATTTTATACAAATAGGCCTCTAGAGATATGAGATTTCCCCTTATTACCGCTTTGGCTGCATCCCATACATTTTGGTATGATGTCTCATTATTATCGTTTTCTTGGATGAAGTTATTAATTATATCTATAATTTGCTGTTTCACCCAATCATTCTTTAGTATGAGATTATTTAGTTTCCAATTATTTTTTGGTCTACTTTCCTGTGGCTTTTTATTGAATGCATTTTTCATTGCATCGTGGTCTGAAAAGGATGCATTCACTATTTCTGCCTTACTGCATTTGAGTTTGAGGTTTTTATGTCCTAATATATGGTCAATTTTTGTATAAGTTCCATGAACTGCTGAAAAGAAGGTGTACTCCTTTCTGTCCCCATTACATTTTCTCCAGAGATCTATCATATCTAATTTTTCTAGTATTCTATTTATCTCTTTGACTTCTTTCTTATTTATTTTGTGGTTTGATTTATCTAATTCTGAGAGTGCAAGGTTGAGATCTCCCACTATTATAGTTTTACTGTCTATTTCTTCTTGCAGCTCTCTTAATTTCTCTTTTAAGAATTTAGATGCTACACTACTTGGTGCATATATGTTTAATATAGATACTGCTTCATTATTCATTCTACCCTTTAGCAAGATATAGTGCCCTTCCTTATCTCTTTTGATTAGATCAATTTTTGCTTTAGCTTGATCTGAGATCAGGATGGCTACCCCTGCTTTTTTGACTTCACCTGAAGCATAGTAGATTTTGCTCCAACCTTTTACCTTTAACCTGCAAGTATCACCCCGCTTCAGGTGTGTTTCCTGTAAACAACATATTGTAGGATTATGGCTTTTAATCCATTCTGCTAACCGCTTCCTCTTTATAGAGGAGTTTACCCCGTTTACATTTATGGTTAAAATGACCAATTCTGTATTACTTGCCATCTTGTTAACCCCGGTTTATGCTTTTCTCCCTTCTTACTCCCTTCCTCCCCCTTCCCAGTATTAAGCTTGTGAGCACCACTTGCTTCTCACAGCCCTCCCTTTTTTAGGATCCCTCCCCCCCTCTTAGGGTTCCTCCCCCTAACTTACCCCTTTCCCTCCCAGTTACCGTATTCCCTTCCACTTAGCTTATTCCTTCCCTTTTCACTTTTCCCTTCTCACTTTTCAATGAGGTGGGAGAAGTTTCACCATAGATTTAATATGTCTAAAATTTTTCTCTTAATGCCAATTCTGAAAGCAGTAAAATACTATATTCATCCCTCTCCATTCTTTCTCTCAGATATAATAGGTTTTCTTTGCCTCTTCATGAAATGTGGTACCCCCACTTTACCCTTTTTCTGGTACAATGTCCTTTCCACATCAGTTTCTAGAACAAGGTATACATGTATTCTTTATACATCTTTACAGCCGAAATATAGTTCCCAAGATTAATCTTTACCTTTTTAGATTTCTCTTGAGTTCTGTGCTTGTAGATCAAATTTTTTGTTAAGTTCTGGCTTTTTCATCAAAAATAGGTGAAATTCACTTACTTTGTTGAATGTCCATCTTCTTCCCTGGAAAAAGATGCTCATTCTCGCTGGGTAAATTATTTTTGGTTGTATACCATGTTCCTTAGCCTTTCGGAATATCATGTTCCAGGCCCTTCGATCCTTTAATGTGGATGCTGCCAGATCCTGGGTGATCCTTATTGTGGCTCCTTGATACTTGAATTGGGTTTTTCTAGCTGCTTGCAGTATTTTTTCCTTCGCCTGAGGGTTCTGGCATTTGGCCACTATATTCCTTGGTGTTTTGATTTTAGGATCCCTTTCAGTAGGGGATCGTTGAATTCTTTCAATGTCTATTTTACCCTCTGTTTCTATGACTTCTGGGCAGTTCTCTTTGATAATTTCCTGGAAAATAGTGTCCAGGCTCTTTTTTTCATCATACTTTTCTGGGAGTCCGATGATTCTCAGATTGTCTCTCCTGGATCTGTTTTCCAGGCCTGTTGTCTTCCCCAGAAGGTATTTCACATTCTTTTCCATTGTTTGATTTTTTTGGATTTGCTTGACTGATTCTTCTTGTCTCCTCGAGTCATTCAATTCCATTTGTTCGACCCTGATTTTCAGTGAAGTATTTTTTTCACTCACTTTTTTAAGATCTTTTTCTAATTGTCCAATTGAGTTCTTTTGTTATGTGGAATTTTTTTCCATTTCGCCAATTTTGTTTTCCAGTTCACCAATCCTATTTTTCAAGGATTTGGTTTCTTTATCCACTCTCTCTTTAACTGACTTCTCCAGGCTCTTTTGCCAAGCCTCTCTCTCCTTTTGCCAAGTCTCCCTCTCCTTTTGCAAAGCCTCACTCTGCTTTTGCCAAGTCTCCCTCTCCTTTTGCAAAGCCTCCCTCTCCTTTTCCCATTTTTCTTCTAGCTCCCTTGTGAGAGCCTTTTTAATTTCCTCCATGAGATTCATCTGTGCTGAGGAACAGATGATCTCCTCCTTTGGGGATTCACCTGGGGACTGTTTGTTTTTAGTCTCCTCAGGATTTAGAGTCTGCTCTTTATCTGTATAGAATCTGTCAAGGGTTAAAGTCTTTTTCAGTTTCTTGCTCATTTTGTCTAATAATCAAAGACAAACTATCAAAGAAACAGAAGAAAAAACCCTTGAATGGAGGCTGCTTTCTTTGAGGGAGGGGCAGGGTAGCTGTGAGGCACGGGTCCTACTGTGCTGCGGCGCCTGCTCTCTGAGATCCGAGAGCGTGCTCAGACACTGTGGGGGAGGGGTGGCCAGGACCCGAGAGACTCCAGCTGTTTGGGGTTGTATTCTTAACCCACGGTGTTTTTAGCTTCTCTGCTGGGCTGCTGACTTGATGCCGGAGCAAAGTATCTAATCCTGTAGCAAAGCTCTCCCCTCAGAGACAGCTGCAATCACGCCCCACCCCCTCTCCGCTCTGCTCGGCTCTGAGCTGCTTTCTGTGCTCTCCCTGCAACTGCTGCCCGCAGTCTGCTTCCGATCTAATAACCATCCCCGCCCTCGCAAAAAACAGACCTTTCTTGATGAGTCTCAAGGATGGTTTCTCTTGGTAAGTAATTGTATGTTTTTTTTTCAGTCGAGCATTAATTCAGAGGCATGAAATGAAATGGATAGTGAGAGAAAAACACGGAAGTTACACAGCAGTGTGCTTCCTCTCCGCCATCTTGGCCGGAAGTCCGAAGACTTCATTTCTCAAACATATTGGGAGCTGAGTCAGATTTATAAAAAGTAAAAGCTATTCCCCAATTGATAAATGATTAAAAGATATGAACTATGAAAAAGATCAAAAAAATCATGCATTGCTTTTTATCTAATAATAATATTATAAGGAATGAATCCCAAGATGTTTTTAAAAGAAAAAGGACCTATATGTACAAAAATTTAAAGCAACTTTTTTCTCAGGGTAAAAATTTTGAAATTGAGGGGATATCTATCAATTGGGGAATGGCTAAATAAATTATAATATATGATTATGATGGAATATTATTGTTCCATAAAAAATAATGGACTATTGGATACTTCTAGAAAAACCTTGAACATTCTCTATGAATTCAAGCAAAGTGAAATGTACTGTGTACAAAGTAATAGCAATATTGTGGGATGATCGGCATGAATGACTTTCTTATTATCAGCAATACAATGATCCAAAACTCCTGTGAAGGACTCATGATGAAAAATACCCAGAGAAAGAACTGATTGTTTCTGAATACAATTTGAAACATAATTTTTAAACTTTATTTTTCTTGAGGGGTTTTCTCTTGGGGGGAGAGGGGTAAGGAGATATCTATGTTTTCTTTTGCAGCATTACTTTTATAAAAATGTTTTGCATAACTTCACATGTACTTTCTTAATGGAAGATGTGGTGAGGAATGGATAAAATCTGGAAGTCAAAGTTTTTAATGTAAAACATTGTTTATTTGTAGCTTGAAAAATGAAAATATTTTTAAAAAAATTACACAATTTCCCAAATACCATAGGCAGTGCTTACAAAGGGAACAAAGTTCTAGCAGTAACAGTTAGCATGAATTACACATGTCTGTATTGTACCAGCTTCACTGATCATGTTAATAACTATTTATCATTCTGCAGTGAAATATGCCCCAGCCTGCAGGACAGAGAGTGTGCGGGCCCTGAAAGAGAAGAGAAGGGGCAAAAGACAGGAGACATATAGAACGGAGACAAGACAGGCTTTCTGATCAAGTCTCGTTTATTGTGGGCAAAAGTACAAGTATTTATGGTAGGTTGTAAGGGAATGGGGGTCGTGCAAACTCAGTACAGAGGGAGCCCTAGACAAAGGATTTGTTTCCTGCCAAAAGACAAATTGATCAGAGGCCTTTGATGATGTAGAAAGCTCCAGGAGGTATTTAGATGTCTGTTTATTCAAGATTAGAATAGTCTTAGGAATGTGGCTTTATCACCTGTAGATTAGTGCCAGCTCCCCACAGAAACATACTAGCACTTTACTTATCACATGTGTATAAGGAGAGAGAATGGAGACGAAGGTTCAAAAAACTTGATTCCAATAGCAACTCTCCTTATCAAGGATATCAGCATTTTCAGGTAGAGTCATGGAAATACAATAAATGGTGGGGAAAAATCTGGCTGCCTTAAAAGCCCACAAAGGGTGAGGAAAGTGGACCCCATTCATTCACAATTGATTATTTTCCCATCTTAAGTCACCTTAGGAAGTTGGAAGCATATAATTATTATGAAGGTACTGAGGCAAAAAGTCCTACATGATCTTTCTACCACAAGGACATAGAGACATGTGACCATGTATCATGGCGAAAAAAGTCACAGGTTCATCAGCGATGGAATTTCATGCTAAAGACTTGACAAGAAAGAGATGTCAGTGCTCACTTGTGTGATTCTGTTTTGGGAGCTGTAAAATATTACTAATCTGAAGATAGTATATTTTGTGGTATGTACCAAGTAAGAAACAATCAGATCCATTGTGGAAATAAAGTAATAAGCACAGGAAGCTTAGACCAATAAGGAATCAGTGAGTCAGTCACGTTGGACCTAGATGCTAGCTGATAGAAGTTAGGAAATGGTTCTGCCTAGAACCAAATTGCTAGCAAGATCTCACAGATCTCAGACAAGGAGTGAAACAATGAGATATTCCCCCAAATTGGTGTTCTAAAAGTTTTAAGATGCTGGTTTGTCAAGACTTTAAGGGGCCTTGAAGAAGATAATTTCAAAAGTCAGAGAAAATATCTGGATTGTTGAAAATAGAGATCAGAAAAAGACAAATCCTTAATATTTCCACCAGAAGTTTATATAATCTAACATTAACATTACTTCTCAAATCATTTTGTAAGTAAAGGATAATTAAATAAATAAAAAATAAGATCTAAAAAGAACTATTTTAGAGATAGGACCATCCAAGAAACAAATCCAAAAGGAAAGGATAACTCCACAACATGTAAAAGCAATGACTGAAATGGAAATATATCATGAATATAAAGTCAATTCGGCAATGAAACAACAACAACAACAACAAAAAAAAACTTTAATTTTTAAGTTATCATATATGAAATGAGATCTCCATGAAATAATTGGGGGGAAATGAGAACATAAGAACTTGAAAGAAGAATTAAGAACTTTGTACAAGAGATATGAAATTTTATCCAAACAGTAAGATTACTGAAAATTAGAAATTAATAAACAGAAGTTAATGATTACAAGAGACAATAAGATATAAGAAAAAAGCCTGAAAAATAAAGGCATCACTCATCTATTAAAAAAACAACAACAAAACTTACCTGAGAAACAGAACAAAGAGACATAATACATTTTTTTTTTAATGAAAGTACTCAAAAAGTATTTAGTAAGTAATTCCTTTATTCAAGAAGACACGTGAGGCTTTAAAGACAAAAGTAAGACAATACCTTTCTTCAAGAAGTAAAAGTTAGGATAAAAGGAGTAAAGGTTATAGGGAATATGATGAATAAGTTTAGAAGTGAGACAAAACAGACTAAAGTACAATAGTCAGACAGAAGAATTTGAATTCAAGTGTTGTCAGTGGAACAAATACAAGTAAGACTGGGTTAGAGATATAATAATTTCAATGTGTGGGTGATATGGAATAAGATAAATGTGACTTTAAAAGATTTATGAACTGGGTGGTGAAAGTAGGGAAGAGATATCAAAATGTTATCTGAAGTTCCAGATCTGAGCATTTAGATGGAAGAATTAAGGGGATGGGGAAAAGGATTCTAACTTTGTTTTGAAAATTTTGAATTTGTTTTATGTAGGCATTTTTTCCCAAAATAAAGTAATTATACAAATCAGATTATTATTATATTAAATTTTATTTTATCTACAATAAATTGAAATTTTACTGTATTTCAAGTAAAATATGCCAATTACATTATGATTGTCAAGTTAATCTAACTTTAAAGTACATTAAAAAATCATGTTTACTATTACTATGGTAGTGGTAATAATAGCGCCTATGCTGTTTCTGTATCAGAAGTAGACCATTTTGTTCAATTCTGTCTTCAATTTTAGGGAAAACAATGATAAACCTCAAGGTACATAATAGAAAGCATGTAGGATAATGAGGGCTTTCAAGTTTATAACGTATGCAAATTGTTTGGAAGAAACAGAAACATTTAATTTGTGGAAGAGAAGACTTACGGTAGATAGTATAGTTATTACCAAGTATAGTACATTATAGGGAAAAAAATAAATTTCTTCTTATACCTAGAAGAAAATGATTAAAATTATATAAATGAAAAAAGAAACATGGGTTGACTTGAACTTTGACTTGAAACTTTGTAGAATTAGAATTTAAAAAAAGAGAAATAGCCTGCTGCAGTAGAAAATGGATGTCCCCTTCTAAAGAAATATTAAACAAAAAGTAGATAACCATTTACAGGGTAAGTTTTAAAAGGAATTCTCCCTTAGACATAGGTTGGAAAAGAATATTTCTAAACTACAGAAATAAAACTAAATACTTTTAAAAGTCAGATAAAATAATATTTATTTGAAGAAACATTTATATATTTCAAGGGCAATAAGAGGAAAATTAGAAGGGGTTTTATCCCAGTACAATTGTATCTTATGAAGCAGTGATTCTTAAAACTATTCTGATAGGTATTTAAGCTTGGAAATAGTGGAATAGACTAGATAAGAAAACCCTAGAGGCAAGCCAGATAATAGTCTAATGTTTTACAAACACACAAATGCAAACATATAGTGGGACAGGCAGGAATTTTTTGTCAGTACCAGTTTCCATGGATAAATTAAACATATTAAAGTGGATGGGGATGAAGGGTAGTAAATAATTGTCTATTTTTTAAAAAAGCCAAATTTTGCCCTTGGTTTCAGGCTGAGACGAAAGTTCAAGTGTTTAAACTAATTACTTTTGCAAATTTTATATCCAAATTACTGGAATAAAGTGATTGTCTATCTGTCAGTTTTCTGAAAGAATTTAAAATGCAATGCATTTGGAAAAAAAATATTAGTGGACCTGGTACAACTAGATTTATTCTTATTAGTGACTAAGAACAGCTATCCAAGAGGTGAACCATCTTGTAAAGTTAATCAAAAAGAAAACAGGATATTCTCCCCTCCTTCTCCAGCTCTTGTCTCATTCTTCCTGACAGCAACCTAATTAATTTTCTTTTCACCTTCTCAACTAGACTTCTTACAAATAGAAGTTTCAGTTGTACAGGGTGTTCTTAAATTATTCCAGCAGTTTTAAGCTTAAAACTGTTCTATGGCTTGTCAAACACTCTGCATGAATTAACCAACATGATTTCAAATGTATAAAATATTATATTATAATGAAAATTGAGAACAGAAGACATATTTTGATTAGCTCTTATTTTAGTCCGTCTCCATCTTTGGTTCATTTGTAGTTCTCAAGAGACTCTTCTCAGGAGCTCAGGTTATGCTGTGTCTGAAAGCCTAGCAACAAAAATGTCAAAAAGGCCCTGAGGAGAAAAGGGTATGTGGGTGGGGCTGGGATGGTGACAGGAAAATCATCTTTTTTAAATTATCATTTGCTTCTATTAAGCAATAGAAGAAATTAAATAATAAGTAAAAGTTTCCTAACAGCCTATACAAAACCAATATAAACAGGTTGTATCATAGTGTAATGGAAAGAGAATGTCAGGTTATGATTATTAATCATTATGTGAGGTTAGCAAGCTTAATCGCAACTTTGCACTTATTTTCTTATCTTCAAAATAAACATTCAAAATATTTGCAAAATGCCTAATTCATGTGAAAAATCTCATGAATAATAAAATGTAAGCTATATATTATATGTAGAATATATTATTAAGAATTTTTTGTCAACAACTACTAAGAATCAGTTATTATGTTCTTTTCAAATACCCCTAGAAATTTGAATGTCTATTTTTAAAGTCATCTAACAGTACAATGAGTATCTATCTCTATATAAAATATATACCTATGTCTATATAGATGTCAGATAAATAGGTGATAGATGGGTAAATAAACAGAAAGAAAGCTCTATATGGAGTGGATCTGTGATTTTTCACAAAATCCCTCCATCAATCTAAATAAAATCTATTCTCCAATTTAAAACCTAGATATGTTTAAGGAGAAATACAATTTTAAGTGATTTGCTAGTGTCACATAGTCTGCAGATGTTAGAGACAAATAGAAGGATCAAAGGGGAAAGGCTCTGAATTTTGCAACAGAAGACCTATATTTAAATTCCAGCACTACTATTAACTCTAAAGAGGTAAACTACATGACCTCTGGGTATCTTATTTTCCTCAAAATCATGGGATTAGACCTGGTAAAGTTCTCTATTTGTTTCTTCTTACTTCTTTTACCCAGGTTACTAAGAACCTATCATGAGGTATCTATAATAAATAAATAGTAAAAATATGTGAATAAGGCAGCTTCTGAAGTAAGAAATCCAGCCAACACTATGGAAAAAATGTCCCAATGCACTAAAAATTACCCCAAATTAAAGCAATTATAAAGTTTCTACTTCACATATGTCTGGCTGACATCAAGTATAAAAGAGTAAAATTTTAAATTTTGGAGATATGAGGGAGTAAAAAGTTTACTAGTTCACTGTTGCTAATTATACAAAATGGGTCAGGCATTCTGGAAATCAATTTTGTTGACCTGGTTCCTCATCTGTGTATGAGGAATTTCTGTTTGGCAACAGTGTAAAGGATAATTAGTGAACGATAAGATTGGATGCGAGGAAACCCATTAAGAGTTCTATGACAATAATCTAGATGAGAGATGATAATTAATTAAATTATTTTGGTGGCTAAGGAAGTGGGAAAGGGTTTAAGAAATATTAAGGGGAGATGACAAGGTTTTGGAGTAAAGGCTCAACCTCTCCCCCAAACCACTCCAAATTCCTTTGAATAACAACTCAAACACATTTTAGAGCATCAGAACAATGTAGAGTTTTACTTTATGTAGTAGAACATTTTACAAATGAAGGCAATTTAGAAACTCACCAAAAAAGATCTGTGACTCTGGGTAGAGAGAGGGGAGGGAGTCTAACACACAGCCCTGGTCCCAGCTTTAGTCCCGGATCCCGATCCAGCCTCAGCCAGATCTCTGAATTATCAGCAGTGCCTGAGGCTTCCGGACCTCTTGGGCTGGAAACACCAGGGAGGACTCGGAAGATCAATGAAAAGGTTATGTGGCAATAGGATGGGAATCCAATGTGTAGCCCCAGTGAAGCTTGTGCCAGTTCAGTCCTGATAGCCCAAGTGCCAGAAAAGCAGAGAACTCTGTTTATCACACTAGATCTTACAGCTACAGTGGAGTGGGGCACTCCCAACAGTTCCAGGCCAGAAAAGAATGCTTGTTGTCAGATTCCTAGAAGGATCTCTGAAAACAGCTGCATCAAATTCTGAATCTTGGAAACAGAACCCTACTCTAACATAGTTAAAATGCTAGTAATAGCCTAGGGAAATGTGCAGACAACAACAACAACAAAACAAAACAAAACAAAACAAAACAAAACAAAACAAAACAAAACAAAGCAAAGCAAAACAAAAAAACCCTAAATTTTCTGATGATTGGAAAATATTATGGTTTCAAGGCAATCCCAATAAACTTTAGTTAGAAAATATCATCTACATCCAGAAAAAGAACTGAAGAAATTGAATCTAAATCAACACATACGATGTTCACTTCTTTTTCTTTTCTTTTTTCCTCTCCCATGAGTCCTTCACTTTTCTTCTGATTTTCTCTACTAACATGATTCATTATCACAATGTGTATTAACTAAATAAGAAATTTGTTATGGCAACAAGAAAGATCAAAACACACACTCAGAGGATGATAAAATTAATACTCTTATATCCAAAGCCTCCAAGAAAGTTAAGTTTGTGCTTAAGCCATGGAAAAGCTCAAAAGAGAATTTGAAAATCAAGTAAGAGAGACAGAGGAAAAATTAGGGAAAGAATTGAGAGTGGTGCAAAAGGAAATGCAAAAACCTAATGAGAAAAAGAATGCCTTATGAAGCAAAATTGCCAATTGTAAAAGATGGTACAAAAGCTCACTGAGGAAAATAATTCCTTAAAAGATAGAATTGAGTAAATGGAAGCTAATGAGAAATCAAGGTACAATAAATCAAAACCAAAAAATGAAAAAAAAATAAACATGTGAAATATAAAATTGGAAAAACAACTGACTTGGGAAATAGATCCAGGAGAGATAATTAAAAAAAAAAATTATTGGCCTACCTGAAAGTTGTGATAAAAGAAAAAAAAAGGCATCTGGACACCATCTTTCAAAAAATCATCAAGTAATAATGTCCTAATATTCTAGAACCACAGGGTAAAATAGAAATTGAAAGAATCCACCAATTACCTCCTGAAATAGATCTCAAAATGAAAACTTCCAGAAATTTTATAGTCAAATTTCAAAACTCCCAGGTCAAGGAGAAAATATTGTAAGCATCTGGAAAGAAACAATTCAGGTATAGTGGAACCACAGTCAGGATAATAGATTTAGCATCTTTTATATTAAAGGATCAGAAGGCTTGTAATATGATATTCCAGAGAGCAATGAGGTTAGGATTACAATCAAGAATCATCTATCCAGCAAAACTGAGCATAATCTTCAGAGGAAAAGATGGTCATTCAACAAAATAGAGGATTTTCAAACATTTTTGACGAGACATCAGGGCTGAATGGAAAGTTTGATTTTTAACTATAGGACTCTGGAGAAGTATAAGGAGGTAATCAGGAAAATGATATGATACGAGACTTAATAAGGATTATTTGTTTAAATTCCTACTTGGGAGGAAAATTATACCTCATTAGAATTTTCTCATTACTATGGGAATTAGAAGGAATTTATATAGACAGACGACACAGGTATGAGTTGAATATGAAGGGATAATATCTTTTTTTAAAGAAATGTTGAAATTAAGAGATGAGAGGAATAATTACTGAAGAAAGAAAAAGGGAGAAGTGGAATGGTGTAAATTATCTGGCATTAAAAAGAGGCAAGAAAAAGCTTTTGCAATGGAGGAGGAAAAAGAAGAGAAGAGGGGAGAGAGTGAATTTTACACTCATCAGAATTGGCTCAAAGAGGAAATAAAATATTCAATAGGGTATAGAAAATTATTTTACTTTGCAGGAAAATAGAAGGGGAATGGGATTTAGGAAGAGGGGGAGGGTGGTAAAAGAGAAGGCATGGTCAGTACCAAAACACTTTTGAGGAAGACAGGGTGAAAGGAGAGAGAGAACAAATGGGGGGAAATTCAGTTACCAATAGTAATAGTAAAAAAAAGAAGTTTAAAACAACTTTCTCTAATAAGGTTTAATTTCTTAAACACGAGGCAACTGAGTTGAAGTTATATAAAAATTAAAAAATAAAAATAAAAATAAATGTTCTAATGTTCAAAAAAAGAAAAATGTTCAAAAGATGTGATCTGTGCCTAAAGGGCTATAAATCCATACATACTCTTTGGCTTAACAATACTACTACTTGACATGAAAACTAAAAGCAATTAAAACAAAAAAGGGAAATGACTCATGTGTATAAAAATATTGGTAGCAACTCTCTTCTCAGAGCAAAAAAAATGTAAATTGAGGGGATGACCATCAATTGGGGCTCAATAAATTGTGGTGTGTTTAAGATGGAATATTATTGTTCTATGGGAAATGATAAGCAGAATGCTCTCAGGAAAAAAAAAAAAAACTAGAATGTCCGCCATGAATTCAATCAAAATGAAATTTAACAATGTTCTGGCATGACCAATTGTGAATGACTTTGCTATTCTAAGTATTGCAATCATCCAGGACTACTCTGAAGGACTTATGATGAAAACTCCTATTCCTCAGAGAAAGAATCTGAGTACAGATTGAAGCATTCTCTTCTCTTTCTTTTTAAACTTTATTTTTCTTGAGGGTTTTATTTTCATTAGAGTGGAAAATGTATGTCATTGTTTTCACAACTTGATTTCTATGGAAATGTTTTGTATCAATTTATAAATAGTTTCTTAATTGTGGGTGAATAAAAGAGAGAATTCAAAAAATTTTAAAAAGAATAAACAAAGCTTTTCTTCAAATGATAAATAGTATCTATCTAAAAGAAATTGAAGGAATAAAGTTAAGCAACTAGGAAACAAAAAAGAGAATTATTAAAGAGACATCATCAATAAGATATGACAATTGATAGAATTTGTAGGTTGAGGGATAGAGAAGTGATAAACCCAAATGTCTCAGGGGAACTGCCCTTGTTAAACAGGCCTTTCCTTCTCAGGAGAAGCAAGTGTTTTATTTTATTCATTTATCC
The DNA here is from genome assembly GCF_016432865.1 of Antechinus flavipes. NCBI lineage: Eukaryota > Metazoa > Chordata > Mammalia > Dasyuromorphia > Dasyuridae > Antechinus > Antechinus flavipes. The sequence goes on from NC_067400.1 coordinate 277,540,585, forward strand.
ATTTGCTTATTTATTTGGTTGTTTTAATGAAAGAAGCTTTATATGATAATTCTATTTAAAACTTAGGGATGCAATGTATATAAGAAATCATTTAGTCTGAATGCCTGCGTTTTACTGATAACAACATTATAGGTTTGAGAGGCTAAATAATGTGCCCAAGTTCTCATAATTTTTCCCTTTTATAAGGCTATTCCCTTTGAGATTTGATGCAAATAATACCAACTTCACTCAAATAAGAAACCAGATTATATATCTTGGGATCTTTATTTTGATAATCAAAATATATTGCTTCAAACTGAAGAAGTGATACTGTTGAGTTGGTCTGTCACAAGTAACCTATACTAGGAACAGTGTTTTTGGTTTTGGATTTCGTTGTGTGGGGAAACATATTGGTATTTTTACCCTTATCCAAAGAAGTATGAACCCTTAAAGTATAAGAATCATTTGGAAAAGAGAAAAAATTGGGGTCAGGTTGGCTTGAGAAGGCTAATAAATAAGTGAAATTATTGTCCTAAAAGTTGTTTTTGAAGAAAGAGAGTGAAAATATTCATCATAGAGTACAGAATCAGGTCAGATGAATTCAAGTTTGGAGATAGGAGGACTTAAATTTGGATCCAAAAAAATAAAAATATAAATTAAAAAGATTTACTTTCTAATAATACTTCTATAGAATGCAATAGCATTAGATTGTGATCTTCTTAAAGATAGGGAATATAGTTTTCTTTTTGTATCCTCTGTGTTAAGCATAGTACCTGGCATGCAGTATGTGCTTAAAAAATTCCTAGTGACCAACTTATAGGAATGTTCTATCTTCTAATGGAGAGAGGTTCTCATCACTGAAAATTTTTAGTAGACAATTTGATATACTTAGTAAGGATTTTGAAGACTCAATTTGAGTCTCAATTTGTGGTTGAACTATTCTACTACAATTTTCCTTTCCCACTCCAAGGAAAAGCTAAATTTTGCTTTCAATGAAAAGTAAGGAGAAAGTTTATTTTCATATTAAATTCTACTACAACTAATAATTAAAAATTCATTTTAAATTAGTTTTATATTCCTAAAAAATACAACAGTATAATCATAATTCCCTTTGAAGCAGCTTGTGAAATAGTGGATAAAGCACTGGGCCTAAAGTCAGAAGATTCAAGTTCAAATCAGCCTCAGACATTTATAATTTTATGACTTGGGCAAGCTATTCAATCTCTTTTAACATATATTTTTCTAATTTATAAAATTAATATAATAATAACCCCTACTTCATAGGATTTGAAAATAAAATGAGCTAATATTTGTAAAAGTGTTTATCACAGTAAGTGGCACATGGTGGATATTATTTAATTCTTATCCACTCCTCCCTTTTTGTCCCCAAGGAAGAATCTGAATTCATTAATACAGCAACCTATGAAAGTGAAGATGAAATATTACCTATTACATGAATGATGCAATACCATATCATAGGAGGGAAAATTCTTTCCTTTCTGACCTTTGTGAAAATTCCTTTTACGCCCTTAAGCTTGAGAAGTGAGATCCTTTTAAACTTTGTTTCCTACTTAGCATGACTGCAAATGTCATTCTTATTCATAGCAACATTTAATGCTTTCCTGGATTTTGCTAAACTATTTACCACGATGATAAATAAGAGAATTGAATTCCCCAGTTTGACTATATGCTGTGTAAAGATTCATATATTCTTTCAGTCATTTTAAGGGAGGTAGTACGCATTTTCATTGAGCCTATTTCCTAACCTGAATATTAAAAAAGGTTTAACCCTGTGTTTTTCAGTAAACAATGTATTACTTTTGTATCTTGATTTATCTTTCATGTTTTAGTATTCTCTATTAACAGCTATTAAAGCATAATCTGTTTATGCTTTTTAGATATCAATAATTCTCTTGTTTTTCCCTTGATAATACTTTTTTTTTAACATTTGTTTTGATTTTTTTTAATATTACTCCTTTCTAAAGGGCCTCTATTAACTTGAAAGTTAGCTCCTAATTCAGAAAAGACATATAGGTGGACAGAAAGGAGAAAATCTGTTTTTTTTTTTTTTTGAAAGATTTTAGTTGAATCAACCTTTCTTCATTGAATATATTAACTTTAGTCTTTGGTCAATAAACTTTAACTGAGTAATTAATTTGGCTTGGACATATACAAGTAAAGAAATTGTTAATTTGAATTTAATTATTAACTTGAAATTAACATCAACACTATATATTAAGCTGTGGTAGGTAGGTGTTCTTAAAGAAAGAAAGGAATGTGAATTGAAAACTATTTATTCTGATGATATTCAAAGAAAACTAAAACAGTTTGTTTAAAATTTTAAAACCACTGAAGTTACCATATCTGAGAGCTCTTGAAACTGCACATTATATCCTTTTTTATTACAAAGGGGTCTTTTGAGTTTAGGATATAATTCTATCCTAATCTATAATATTTTACATGCCAATATAAAATGACTTCCTATTTGTGAGAATTTAAAAATCTACCATATCTTTTTTTTTGTAACTAAGACTTTTCTTTTACTTTATTAAATTATTGCGATAATCTAGGAAATTGCTCTTCCTGTAACCATACACACATACACACACACACACACACACAAAAAAAAAATCATAATAAATGTTTGACAAATCCTTAACCAAAGAATACTTTTTTTTGAATGGAGAAGAATTATAATCTATGCAAACACACAAATAAAGCAGAGTGGACAATAAGAATTTCCTGTTAACATGTATGAGAAGACTAGGATTTTAATTAGATTTTTCTTTGATATCCTTTTGTGACATTGAGCAGATCCCTAAATACCTTTTAGCCTTTGTTACTTTGTCTTCAAAATGAGAAGGTTGGATTATACTATCTCTAAAGTATCTCCCAATTCAAACAATATAACATAAATTATGCTTTTAGAGTAGAGTTGTGAGGAATCTTAGAAATCATTTACTTGAGGTAATTGATGCCCAGAGAGATGAAATTTCTTGCCCAAGGAAATGTAGATTAAAAATGATTGAATAAGTATTTAAACACAGGACTTCTGAGTTTAAAGGCAATGTAACAGAAGTGATAAGGCTTTTATACTACAACAAAAACCAATAGCTTGAGTCCCCAGAAATGAAAGGCCACCAGAGTGTCTAAAGGGTGGTGAACTGGTCCAAGGTCAAATAGACCAGCTCCAACTTATTTCCTGATTGCCTCTGAATTCTGGCTATTAGTGGCCAGTGAATTTCTGGCTTGGGAAACTAAGTAGGTCCAGTCTAAAATAACTACATAAATAATGACAAATGATTTCATGAATTCATTTTTCTTATTTTAGAATACTTTAATGATAGGAAAGAGATTATAAATGATAATTTAACTGTTTTGTTATAAATTCCAAATAATAATCCCATTTCCAGCACAGGTAAAATAAAATATAAATTGCTAAAAATAAGGAAAACTACAATAACATTAATATTTTATGGAATCTGCTCTTCAAAAGAGATTAATACTTACTGTAATTTCTCAGATTTAAGTTATTTGCCTAAAGAACAAACTTAATGAAACTCAACTGTTATTGGTAAATACATAAATACATAAATGCTATCTTGGGTATAAGAGTCAAGAATACTATATATAAAATTATCTCAACTTTTTTTCCCATTCAAATCCTTCTAACTGGACTATCATCATGTCAGTTTTTACATATGAATTGTATAGGTTTAGGAGGGAATAAAATGAAATCAAATTAATAACCAGATTATATTAAGTTCCCTTAATCTCCACATTTCAATAATCTAGTAATTTAAGAAACACCAATCAATGTTGAAATTGCCTTGGCATACTTACTTATTTTTCATGGTTTTCTTGTAACCTCTGGACTTTAAAAAATTTAATAGGTAATATCAACTTTTTTAATTTTAAAAGAAGGAAATATGAATGTAATATTTTCTCTATATATTTCTCTATTGCAGGAATTAATCACTCATAGGGAATTTTATTTTTTATTGAAGCTTTTTTTATTTTTTAAACATATGCAAGGATCATTTTTCAACACTGACCCTTGAAAAGATGTATGTTTCACTTTTCCCCTTAAGTCCATCCCCCAAGAAGGCAAGTAATCCAATATATTAAACGTGGTAAAATATATGTAAATCAAATAGAGGCATATATATTTATACAATTTTCTTGCTGTACAAGAAAAATCTGATCAAAAAGGAAGAAAAATAAGAAAGAAAATAAAATTCAAGCAAACAACAAAAAAGCAAAAATGCTATGTTGTGATCCACACTCAGTTCCCACAATCTTCTGTCTGGGTGTAGTTAGTCTTATTATCACAAGATCACTGGAACTAACCTGAATCATCTCATTGTTGAGAAGAGGCACATCCATAAGAACTGATCATATTATCTTGCCATTGCCATGTACCATGATGTCATGATTCTGCTCATATCACTTAACATCTGTTGCCTGAAGTCTCTCTGGGCCTCTCTGAAATTATCTGCTGGTTGTTTCTTATAGCACAATATTATTCCATAACATTCAAATACCATAATTTAGTTAGCCATTCTCCAACTGATGGACATCCACTCAGTTTCCAGTTTCTTGCCACTTCAAAAAGGGCTGTGACAAATATTTTTGCACGTGTGGGTCCCTTTCCCTCCTTTAAATAAGATCCCTTTGGGATATAAGCCCAGTAGAAACACTTCTGATTCAAAAAGTATCTACATTTTGATAGCTTTTTGAGCATAGTTCCAAATTGCTCTGCAGAATGATTAGATCAATTCACAATTCCACCAACAATGCAGTAGTGTCCCAATTTCCCCACATTACCACCAATATTAATTATTATATTTTCCTGTCATCTTAGATAATCTGAGAGATGTGTACTGGTATCTAAGTGCTGTCTTAATTGCATTTTTCTGATCAGTGATGATTTGGAATACCTTTTCATATGACTAGAGACAGCTTCAATTTCATCATCTTACAACTGTTCATATCCTTTGACCATTTATCATTTGGAGAATGCCTTGAATTCATAGAAATTTGAGTCAATTCTCTATATATTTTAGAAATAAGAAGTTTTAATGCCCTAATATACATTCAATTTTTGTATAGGTTCCCATGAGCCACCAAGAAAAAAAGTGCATTCCTTTCTATCTCCATTCAGTTTTCTCCAAAGATTTATCATACTTAAGTTTTCTAAAATTCTATTTATCTCCTCAACTTCTTCTCATTTATTTTGTGGTTTTATTTATCTAGTTCTGAGAGAGCAAAATTAATATGCCCTACTATTATAGTTTTGCAGTCTTTTTCTTGCAGCTCTCTTCACTTCTCTAGGAATTTGGATGCTATATCACTTGGTGCATATATGTTTAGTACTGATATTACTTCATTATCTATGGTACCCTTTAGCAAGATATAGTTTCCTTCCTTATCTCTTTTAATTAAATTTATTTTTGCTTTTGCTTGATCTGAGATCAGGGTTGCTTCCCCTACTTTTTTTACTTCACCTGAAGCATAATAGATTCTGCTCCAACCTTTTACCTTTACTCTAAATGTATCACTCTGCTTTAAATGTGTTTCTTGTAAACAACATATTGTAAGATTCCAGCTTTTAATACAGTCTGCCATCCACTTCTGGTTTATCCCATTCCCATTCACAATTAAAATGACTAATTTTGTATTTTCTGTCATCTTATTTTCCTCAAGTTATGGCTTTCTTTTTCTTTCCCCCCTTTTCCTCTTCCCCAATATTTTCCTTCTGATCATCACTTCCCCTAACTAGCTCTCCACCTTTGCAGCCTATACCCTGTTCTCTTATCTTTTCCCTACTACTTCTGTTTTCCCTTCTCTTAGCCTCCCCTTTTCCTTTTTTCTTTCCTTTCCCACTTCCCTAAAAGATGTGACAAGTTTCTCTGTGAAACCAAATATGTCTAATATTCTCTCTTTGAGCAACATCTGATTAGAGTAAGATTTATAGTGTTCATCTCCCTCCTTTCTTTCCTTCAAATATAATAGGTCTTTGCCTCTTCATGAGACATAATTTTCCTCAATTTACCTCCATTTTCCTCTTTTTCCAATACAACCTCCTTTCTAAGTCTTGTTTTTTTTTAATATTATCAAAGTAAAATCAGATTATATCTGCACTCTCTAAGTATATTCATAACAGAGATATAGTTCTCAAGACCATTTTATATTTCCCTTGAGTTCTGTATTTGAAGATTTTTTTTGTTCAGCTCTGATCTTTTCATCAGAAATAAAGGAAATTTACCTGTATCATTGAATGTCCAGCTTCTTCTCTGAAAGATAACACTCAATTTAGCTGGATAGTTAATTCTTGGCTGCAATCAATGTTCCTTTGTTTTTCAGGATATCATATTCCAGGTTTTTCACTGTTTTCTTTTTTCATTTTGTCAAATCCATTTTGTAAGGAGTTATATGCTTTTTCCATTTTGTAAATCTAATTTATAAGGAAGTTTTTTCAGATAATTTCTGTGTTTTCTTTTCCAAACCCTCTTGCCAAGTGCTCATTTCCTTTCTCCACTTTTCTTCTATTTCTTAAGGTCTTTTTTGAATTTTTCCAAGAAAGCCTTGTTAGATGGGGACCTTTTTATGTCAACCTCCTTTGGGTCTTCATCTGGAGATGATCTGGTTTTAGTGTCCTCAGGGTTTGAAATCTGTTTTTCTCTTTCTCCATTAAACAAACAAACAAAAAAACTATGGTCAGATTTTGTTTGTTTTTTGTTTTTTGCTTTTTTGCTTTTTTGCCTTTTTTTTTAAAGTTATGGTCTGCTTTTACAGCAAAGAAGAGATTGTGCAAGCTTCCTCTATAGGTGACAGTGGCTGGGCTGGTTCAGTGCTGACTAATTTTCAGTGCTGGGTGAGCATGACCAGATCCTGATATTCTGGGGTCTAGTAGCTACTATTTGTCTTTTATATTTGGGTTGGATATCTTACAGCTAATCTGCTGATCTACTGGTTTGAAATCAGGACAGAGTAGACAACATTGCTGTAGATTCTTCTCAGTAGATTCCCCAGTATGAAGCCCAAACTGCCTGGGTCTCTGCACTGGCTGCCTGTGCTTGGCCTCCCTCCCTCCATTCCCAATTGAAACAGACCTATTCTGAAAATCTTTCAAATTATATTTTGCTGGAAATTTGTTATCTTGCTAATATTTGTGGGTTTTGTCACTCCAAAACCAGTGCAGAGGCTTAATTTGCTGTTGTTTTGAGGGATATGGGGAGAGTTCAGAAAAAAAGTATGTCTCCTCTCCATCATCTTGGCTTCACCCCACTCCTTCCTCCAGTGATAAAGAGACACAGATTGTAGAAGTTTCCTCAGGCTGCAGTGGCAACACATAGTTTTTCAAGTCCATGTGACAAGAGAACTTAATCAGAGAATGAGGAACAGAGGAAACTCAGGCAAAATGCTTTTGTGTCTATGTAGCATTCCACTAAATCCAAGCCTCACCCAGAATTTTAGAATTCGATAAGATTTTATAACACACTAAATTTCCTTCTATATATACAAAAATCCATTCTGAATCATATTTGACAAGAGGTTATTCAGATTTTGCCTAGCCAGATTGAAGACCACAGCAGAAGTGGAATCCATTATTTTTTTGTGTTCCTATTCTACTTACATCCAAAAAGGAGATTGCATGGCAGATAGTAAATAAAATAAGTTGTGGAAGGGGAGATGAGGAAAGAGATTTGGATCCAAAGGTTTATGACTTATCAAGTTCTCTACCTTAAAATAATTGGCCAATTGAATTGTTTTATTCATTGCATTCTTTTTTCCATTTCACAAATTTTGTTTTTCAATGAATTAGTATCTTTTTCATATATCTTTTGTAGACTATTATATACTTTTTTCTATTCCTTCTTGCAATGATCTCATTTTCTTCTAACTCTCTTTTAAGAATCTTTAACTTCCAAGAAAGCCTTGTGAAATGGGGACCAGTTTATGTCTCCCTTTGGAGCTTCATCTGTAGTTGCTTTGCCTTTTATGAAACTCAGGGTTGTGTTTCATGTCTGTTCTTCTCTCTCTCCATAAAAGTTGTGTATAGAAAGAGTTCTTTTTTTGTTTTTTGTTTTTTATTCATTTTTTAAGGCTTAAGGTCTGTTCAATGCAAAGGAGAGACCTCTGCTTTTATTTGCCCTGGGGCAGTTCTGCTGATTGATTTCTAGTGCTGTTCAAAGGTAGCTAGGTGCCATGTTCTTCCAGGGCTCAGTGGTTTACAATTTGTCTTTTATAGAAGGCTACATCACCCACTTGCAACCAGAATAGAGTGGCCTAAGAGACTTATAGAAGGTTCCTAGCTCAACACTCTGACTGCTGCCTCAGCTCCTTGCCTGGACTCCCTCTGCTGCGGTCTGGGCTCAACAGATTGTCCCCCTGCCCATTTGAAACATACCTGTACTGAAGTTCGACAAATTTGACAATGTAGCAAAAACATAAAAAGCAAAAATATAGAACTGAAAAATGTCCTAGAAAAAGAGACAAAATGATCCATGACATATTCTGAAAGGGGATATATGGAGATTAGTATAATATATAATATGGAGATTATTCAATATTACATAGGACTATTACCAAAAAAAGAGGATTTATTAAGGTAGATATTTTACAAATAAATATAAATGAAGCCAAAATTAAAAAGTCAAATGAATTGCACATATATTTTGTGTAGATTGTGCATAATTTGGCATTCTTTTAATGTTGAATAGCATGAGATATCTCTTTCAGATAAATGAGGAAACAGGATGTAGAAAGGGAAATATTTGAAATATATCTGATTTTAGGCTTTCTGCTGAATGTAAGGCTGGTACAATATCTATTTTTAATCATGTGTATCAAATTTCAATTCATGATCTCTTTACTGGATCTTCTTCTGGCTTAAGGATCACAGAAGGCAAAAATGGACTTTAAGTTGGTTTGTCACTTAGTCCACATTACCTAATATTAAATCTATTCCATTCCCCCCATTTACTAACTAAGGTGCATTATTCTCACATATTCAATATATGTGCACATGTATATATACAAATATACACAGTTTGCTTATACCCAGTATATTTCAAAAGGGAGATTTGAACTCAAATACTTTTGATTCCAAATCCAGTATTCTATTCATTATTGTGTGAGTATAGATAAACATCTATAGTTATATTTATATAGAGATATGTATGTATATATAAATATAAATATGTGCATAAGCATGTTGACAAATATATATTTTTCTGTAACTATATCTGTAACTTTCTGTGTAGTTGTAGGAATAGATATCTAGGTAGATATAATTATCTATACCAATATATCAGTCTGCATTTAAATGAATACAGATAGAAATATAAATGTTGTCAGTATAAATATAGAATACACTAAGATAACACAGTGCTATTTGACAAAATACAACTTAGACAAAATTGTGAACTCAATGTAGTTTATCTTAAGCATTATTTTCTTTCTTTTCCTATCCTATTTTCTACATATATCATCAGTCCTGTTATTTATTATTTCTGTCTTTATTTTTACTATCAAATTCAAATTGGAAAAGTCATTAGATGTCTTCAGCATCTCCAACCTCCACATTCTTTAATTTTACTTCACTTTTCTTCTCTATTAATGATTCTTTCCTGCCCCTTTAAATGACATATCATTGTATGTTATATTAATGTTCCTTTAAATGCTTTATCATGACCAGATTTTTCATTCCATTCATTTTAAACATATAATATATAATTATGTAATAACTTTTTTCCCTCTAATATCCGAGAAGAATAACAAAGATCATGAAAAAATGGGGGGAAAAGCTGTTAGGATTCAGGGTCACTGAAATTATTCTGTCTTATTATAGTTCTTTAGTAGAAATGGATCTTGGACTCTGATCTTTTTAAGTTTTAATCAGTAAGTTAGACAGACAGAAGACATATTGGTCCTCTTTGCAATATGTATACAAATTTGCAAATGATACAACTAGAGGGCTTAGAAAATATGATGTATGATAGGATATAAATACTTCTGAGATAAGAAATCACTATTTGGCAAAAACTGCTGCAAAAATTGGGAAAATGGCAGAAACTAGACTTAACACCCTATACCATCTAACACACTATACAAGATAAGGTCAAAATGGATCCAGGATTTAGATATAAAGGGTGATAATGTAAGCCTTTTAGGAGAACAAGGGACAGTCTACCTTTCAGATCTCTGGTGAAGAAAGAAATTTATGGCCAAAGAAGAACTGGGGCATAAAATAGAATTCAAAATAAATAAGTCTGATATATTAAATTAAGTAGTTTTTGTACACACAAAACCAGTGCAGACAAGATTAAAATGGAAGCAGAAAACTTGGGGAGGGGGGTGTTTACATCCAATTTACATCTAATACTTTCTGAGAAAGTCTCATTTCTAAAATATATAGAGAACTGAATTAAATTCATAAGAATACAAGCCATTCTCCAATTGATAAATGGTCAAGGGATATGAACAGATAATTTTCAAATGATGAAATTAAAGCCATTTCCAGTCAAAGGAAAAAAAAAAAAAACATGCTCTAAATTACTATTGATTAGAGAAATACAAATTAAGATAACTCTGAAGTACCACTTCACACTTTTCAGATTGGCTAAGATGACAGGAAAAAAAATTGTTGGAGACTAAGTGGGAAAATTGGACACTAATAAACTGTTGGTGTAGTTCTCCAACCATTCTGGAGAGCAACATGGAATTATATCCAAAAGGCTATCAAACTGCATATCCTTTGATCCAGCAATGTTTTTACTGAGTCTGTTTTCCAAAGAGATGATAAAAGAGGATAAAGGACTCACATGTGCAAAAAATGTTTGTAGCAGCCCTTTTTTTTAAGTCAAGAAACTGGAATTTGAATGCATGCTCCTTAGCTGGGGAATGGCTGAGTAAATTAAGATTATCAACTGTTTAGGAGAGGAAGGGAGGAACAAGGAAAGAAAAAGAAAAAAAAAAAACTTAGGACACAAGGTTTTGCAAGGGTGAATGTTGAAAACCATCTTTCTATGTATTTTGAAAAACAAGCAAAAAGAACTATTGCTATTTTTTAAATGAGGAATAAATACTAGATTTATTTATAGTGATTGCATGGACCAGATGGATATACAGATACATATGATTATATTTATCAGCAAACATCTAAAGAATAACTGACTTAGATACAGTATTAACTATACAACAAAATTGGCAAAGACTTCTATTAAATCCCATGGTATATTTTGACTATTATATATCTGGAAGCTTTCATTTTGGTATTTCTTTTGGAAAGTGATGGCATATTATTGCAATTTCTATTTTATCCTTTGGTTCTAAGATATTTGGGCAGTTGTTCTTTGTAATTTCTTTTTAAAATAATATTTTATTTCCACCAATTACATATTTAAATGATTTGAAATATTTATTTTAAGTTGAGATTTCTAAATTCTATTTCACTTTCCCTCCTTGCCATCTCAACTGCTACCTATCCCTCCAGACAGTAAGCAATCTGATAGAGGTTATCAAAATGCAATCATGTAAAAACATTTCTATATTTGTCATTTTGTATAAGAAGACTCAAGGAAAAATATGGAGAAAGAAAGGAAGGGAAAAAAAGGAAGGAGGAAGGAAGGCAGGATAAAGGAAGCAAGGAAGGAAGGGAGGGAAGAAAGAAAGAAGGAGCAAGAAGACAAGGGAAAAGGAAAGAAAAAAAGAAAGAAGGAGAGAGAAAGAAGGGGAGAGAGAGGAGAGAAAAGAAAAGAAAGGAAAAGAAAAAAGAAGTAAAATAGTATCTCTCAGTCTGTTTTCAGACAATATCAGTTTCTTCTCTGGAAACAGATTGCATGTTTCATTCTGAGTCTTTTGTATGTGTCTTGGGTCATTCTATTACTCAGAATAACTAAATAATTTACAAGTCTTTGCTGTACAACATTGTTGTTATTGTATATGGTATTCACCTGGTTCTCTTTAATTTGCATCAATTCTTTCCAGGTTTTTGTCAAATCATCCTGCTTCTTATTTCTGATAGCTTGATAGAATTCTACCACAATTATATACTACAATTTGTTTAGCTATTCCCCAATTAAAAGGCATCTCCTCATTTTCCAATTCTTTCCATCACAAAACAGCTCTCTATTTACTTTTGTACAAGTACATCCTCTCCCTACTTCCCACTAATTTGGTTAGTTTCAAATTTCTCTCCAGAATGCAAGTTAGTTTACAATTTCACCAACAATGTCTTAGTGTTCCAATTCTTCCCACATTCCTGCCAAGTTTTATTATTTTTTTTTGGCCCTATTAGCCAATCTGATGGTGTGAGGTAATGCCTTAATATTTTACTTGTATTTCTCTAATCAGTAGTGATTTAGAGCATTTCTAACATGACTATAAATAACTTTGATTTCTTGTATGGAAACTATCCCCATTTGATCATTTATCAAGGGAGAATGGCTTGTTTTCTAATAAATTTGGTTTTGTATATGGTTGAAAAAGGAGGCCTTTATCAAAGATACTTGTTCTAAAATTTTTTCCCAGTTTTCTGCTTTCCTTCTAATTTTGATTACATTAGTTTTGTTTGTGTAAACCTTTTTTAATTTTATATAATCACAATTGTCAATTTTATATCTTTTAATTATCTTTATCTCTTATTTGGTCACAAATTCTTCCTTAATCAATAGGTGTAACAGGTAAACTACTCTTTGCTTCCCTAATCTGTTCATGGTATCACTCTTTATGTGTAAATCATGTATCCATTTTAACTTTATCTTGGTATAGGGAGTGAGATTTTGCTCTATATCTAGTTTCTGTCACAGTGTTTTTCAGTTTCCCCAGCAGTTTTTTTTTTAATAATTTCTTGAAATATGATGCTTATGCTCTTTTTCTATCATGTCATTCAGGAAGTCATAATTTTTAAAATTATCTCTTCTAGATCTCTTTTCTAGTTCAATTTGTTTCTGACATAATATTTCACATTATCTACTTTCCTCCTCAGGCTTTTGACTTTTGATTTATTGTTTCTTATTCTCTCATGGAATCATTAACTTCCACCTAACCTATTCTAAATTTAGGAAGTTATTTTCTTCATTAAAATTGTACTTCTTGTACTACAGGGCTGATTTTATTTTGCAAAGTATTATTTTTCAGAGTTTTTGTGGCTCCCAAACTCTTAATTTTCTTTTCATAAATTTCTTGCATTATAATTATTTTTTTCAAATTATTTTTGTTCTGCAACTTATTTGATTTTTAAATTACTTTTTTAAGAAATATTTTTATCACTTCTAGGAATTATTGTTGAACATGCTTTTTTGTTTGTTTTGTTTTTTAATTTTAGTCTTTACCTAAAGATATTTTCAAACAATTACCTTCTTTTGAATTTGTGTCTTAAGGTTCTCTGTCTCCATAGTTAATTTTATTAGTCAGATTCATTTTTCTTACTTTTTCCTTCAATTTGAACTTTATGTTGGAGTCAGGCTCTCCTCACCTGGAGGAAGGGTGATCACTATCTGATGCTTCAAGTTTCTTTAATTTGGTATTTCATAGATAGCTCTGGGGGTCTCTAAGTTTTCAGTGTTTCCAAGGTGCTGTAATGCGGGGAAAAGGTAAGATTACTGTTCTTCTTTTCCAACTTTTTCTAAACTCTGATACCTATCAAGAAAGAACCTTATCTCTTGCCACTACTGTTCCTCCACTGATTGGAACTCTAACTTGGAACACGTGTGTCTGTTCTCAATCAACCCTGGAACTACAACTAGAGCTCTTTTTTTTTTTTTTCAACCTCAGAACTGGGAGCTAGAGCTGTGTAACAGGCAATGGAATTGCCAAACAGCATCTAATCTTGATCAAAGTTCCAACACATGGGTTGCCATAAGCACATTCTGAGCAGTTTTCCATTATCTTTATCATTTCAGGGAAGTGAGAGCTCTGAAAAGTGCTGTTGCTGTTGTCACTGTTACTGTTGCCATTGCCTCTAAGATCCACTGCTAGTGTTGCTGCTATGCTGACCTCCCAGCCATCTCCAGCCCAGAGACCTTTTCTTCCAAATTCCTGGTTTTCTTGGGTTGGAAAATGTCTCCTGATCTTTTGTCCAGCATACTATTTCAGAATTCAGTTTGAGAAATTATTTCAAAGATGTTTGGTAATAATATCAGGCCAACTTGGCTGGAATGCTGCCGCTAATCTGTCATCCATATAAAAGTTTATATATGTATAGTTGAATACTCCAAAACATCCTTTCATACAAAATGGCAAGGTATCTTTTCATAAAATCTGTTTCTAGTGGAAAATTCCATTCATATTGTAATCTTTTTTTATTATTGATAAATCTAATAAATTTCGGTATTAAATCATATTTTATTTCACATTTTATCCTTCTATCTTGATGATGTGTGTAAATACACATATATTTTTGCATGTATTTATTTGCACACAAGAATACATGTGTATTTATAGATAGATATCAGTATATGGGTGTTTATATAAAATACACATTTAGATATATACATATATGCAGAAAATAGAGGTATGTATGTGTTTCCACACATATATGTCTGCCCTTGTATTTATGTTTTACAGATATATGTGGGTTCATTCATACTTTTAATCTCTTTCAACTAAGTCAAAAGAACCTATGATAAGATAAAGCACTGGGATTAGTTTTCATGAGTTATAAATGAGCCTCATATAGGGATAACAGAAAAGCCTCCTTTTTAAAACATCATTTATTTTCTTTCTCTGGAATGCCCAAAGAACAGGAAGTCTCCTAAGGAGAATAAATTGTTTTGCTAGTTCCATTTGAAATCTCTCTATTTTAGTTGTAGCCAATCAAAGATGGTCCAATTCAACATATGGTTATTACAGTACAATTAGTTATAGAATATCTGTTTATGCTTCAAGTCTTTCCAAGATGCTTCTATTGCATCCAAATCGATAATTGCAATAGAAACGCACACACTGTGTGTGTGTGCGTGCGCGTGTGTGCATGTGTGTGTGTGTGTGTGTGTGTGATCTTAGCTTAGTAGCCAATCCTCTCTATTTCCTAAATACAACTATAAACTATTTTTACAACAATAATGAAAGATCTAAAAAACCTTCAAGAAATGATAAAAATTCACAAAGGTGCTATATCAATACAATAAATTGTGAGGGGTCTTTTTATTGAAAATCATTTCATTACTGATAAATATCTTCTTAAATTTCATTTCAAAGGATTGGGAACATTTAAAGTGAAAGTGTTGGAGGGAGAGAAGATAGAAAAAGCAAAAGAGAAAGATGAGGAGGAGAAAGAAAAGGTGAAAGAGGAGGAAGAGGAAGCAGAGGCAGAAATTAAGTTTATTATCAAACAGCTTTATAGGAGGTAAGTGAAGATTTACTATTGGGATTAGGGATAATGTTTGAGTTGGAATGTTAATGAAATTTTAGAGTTGTTTTTTAAGATTAATCAAGGAATCAAGATTAGTTTAGGAAGGCTAGTGTATTATTCAGAGGCAAAGGTAGAATAAGAGGAGTAGCCAAGGGTTAAGCTGGGAGTCTGATTAGAATTTGCAGATACCCATAGCACCTGAGTCAGAACCAATTAAGGCCAAGTTCAGGCTTACAGTGACAGTTAGAATGGATTGCTTGGGGTACTTTTAAAATTAGAGTTTTAGATTAATATTAGGGTAAAAGTACATATAGAAGGAAGAGAAGGAGAAGAGGAAGAAGCAGAAGCAGCAGAAGAAGAAGAAAAGGAAGAGGGGAAAGAGGAGGAAGAAAAAAAGGAAAAAAAAAGTAGAAGGAGAGGAGGAGGAGGAGAAGAATAATTGGATCTAAGAATAATCCCAATGTTTCATACTCCCTTAACTGGAATTTTGAATTATGTTTCCTGTGGGTAAAGGAAGAGAGGACTAACAGTCTAAAAATGACACCTTTACATGAAGGGATGGAAGAGTTTTCATCACTGTCTAAGAACCAATGTGCAAATATTTCGAGTAGTAAAGTTGTTTTTTAATAGATAAAACTTAAGACATGTGGATGTTTTAGGGGACTGCAAAAAAAGCAAGTAAAGTAATTCCTAGAGTTTTCCTGGAATGGGACATGAGCCAGAGAAAATTGCTATTTGACTCCTCACAATGGTTCCTAACTTCACCATATGTTCATTAGCTCATGAGCTGATCTTTAGTTATTCCTGTATCTTGTCACATCTAAGCAAATTTATTATTTTTTCAGATAATTTCCATATAGAAATGAATGAATTGGCAGATACGAATAGCACATTTGAACAATACATCCATACCCTTCCTATATATTTATAATTGATTTTGTTTTTTTAACTCATATTTATTTGTCTTTTTTCAGTTATGTGACAGTTTTTATAAAATTAATTATCATTTCATTAGTGTAGCATTGATTAATGTTCACTATTTTTATGATTATTATGCTTTTTTATTAATCCATGACCTGTTATATTAGAGTACTTATGAAAACTCTCTTATGTTTTAATTTAAAATTATTATTCATATAAGACCAATCTTATCAATGAATCACCGCATTCAAAGCTTGGAGGAAATCAAATTTTGACGTTTCATCAAATTAGTATTAAACTATAACCAAAACCAATAATATAATATCTGTAATTAGAAAATAATTTTCATATATACTAGGATACATCTAATGTTCAACATAGTCCAAAAGACTAGAAAGATATCAAATTGGGAAGATTTAAATTTTCAAAGTCAATGTGAGGAAAGACGCAGTTGAAAGCATAATAAAACTCTTAAAAGTTTGTTTTTCCCTTGCTGTTTAAATGGAATATGGGACAGATGTTCCCCACATCAACATAAAAGCTACAGTTGTCTAACACTGAACATTAGTCATAAAGCATATGAAACATATTCTCACCCTGTAATCATTTTAGTACAGAATCAGAGAGTAGAATGCAAAATTATACTTCTTCATGATGTCAGAATAGTTTGCAAGTTTAGAAAATAGGAAGAGTTTGAGCCTGTGTCTTTTTGGAGCCAAAGTTTGTAATGATTATATACAAACCTTTCATGCTTCCAAAAACTAACAATGAAATCCTGCCTCAAGTATGTACCATGAGTACATACCAATACAAATTCCTTAATCTTTCTCAGTCTCACATTCCTTATCTGAAAATGAGGAAAATGACAGTATATTTTTATATAAATAAACAGCATTATATACCTTCCCATGGGTATTGGGAGCATAAATTAAGATAATATTTGCAAAGGTCTTTGGAATCTTAAAGTTCTATATAAATAAGCATAATCTTTTGCTTTTCTGTTTTATTTCTTCTTTTTATTTTCCTTCTCCTCTTAGTTCTCCACTTTCTTCTCCCTCTTCTTAATATGTTGGCATTGTTAAAATCCTTCTCTAATAATCCAATATTTTTTCATCACTTTGGTCATACTCTCCAATTCCTCTGACAATCTAATTTAAGTTTAAAACAAGAAATTGTCTAGATATACTGAGGATCATCTGCAATAACTTCAATATTTTCTAAACAAGAGTATCTTCAATTAATTGTTTTTCATTCTCACGTGGGTTTGGTTCATCTTTTACTCATCTTTTACCTTTTATTTATTTATCGTGACATATATATCATGATACACATATGTGTAAATTTTGTTAGTAATGGATTGTATCCTAAACATTATTATCCTGCTTCTATTCATGGAAATCTAGATAATTCTTAGCTTCAGTTTTTCAAAGCCACTCTGTTCCATGATTTAAAACCATAACATTGAAAACCAAACAAAACAAAATATTAATTTTAACAATATGGATCTTGTTTCAGGAAGATGGTTAAGGTGATGGTGATGATGGACTTTCATAGATATATTCATTTTTTATTTCCCCCCATTTGCTCATTTAGATTGTCTATACATGATCTAACTACTAAAAGAAAATAATCCTAGGTTGTCCATGTAGCTTTATAACATGGATGGACAGACACAGTTTATCAATGTGTTGTTCACATGTAGATAGTAAGGTAAATTCTGAAGTCAATGCAGTTTCTGTGATTAAAAAAAAAAAAAAAAACAAAGTCTGATCTTACTAAGCCTTAGTATCTCCCTGCCATGTCTGATAACTACTATAGGATCTATTTTATCTTTGTATAGGTACATTGAAAATTAGTACTTGATTCGATCATTTGTCTAATTAAATTTTCATTCCACTATAAAGTCTGGAGTAGCTCTCTGGAGGACCTCTGGATTAGCCTGAGTCCTTGGTCTCAGTGAAGGAGTGAAGGAGGCAGGAGAACCACATGGCTGGTCAAAGTCAAAGTCTGGAATCTGGTGTCTTCTCTTGTATCTGTGGCTAAGAGCTGTGGCTGAGAGAGAGCATTCTATGTCTGAGGCAATTACATCATTACAACACACTGAGCTAAGGCAACCATTACATCACTATATTAAGTACTAAGTATACACTTAACTATAAGCATTCTGCTGTCCTTGATTCAAGTATAGCTTTTCAGAGTTACAAGCCTCTACATCTTCCTCTTTCTTTTGTTTTAGAACACAAGTGGTCACACCCTCCCTGACTTCTCAGGAAGGGAGATGAAAACACCAAAGGGAAAAAGGGAATCAAACTAGATATTAACTGAATTCCTCTGGGCAGAAATTGAAACAGCTATACATAAATCCATCAGCATGGAGGGTATTGCACAAGCACATAGTAATATAACTCAGGCTAGTAGCAGTATAACAACATGAATTAAAATAGTGATATAACAAACAATATGAATATACATGTTCATAAGTCCTAGAAGGAGGGTATATAAATAATAATCACACATATACCTCCTTCAGCAGTCAAGAGATAGTCCAAAACCAATCCATTGTCCATTACTTCATGTGTCAGTTTCCTGCAAGTTTTGAAGTTTGTAATAGTCTCATCATGTGTCAGGGAATCCAAAGATTCCTGCAGATTTTGAAGTCCTGCAACAGTCATATCAACAATTTTTTGATGTTCATGAGTCAATTGCCATAACTGCCATGCTCTTTTAGTGGTGGGCACAGTCAGGAATGGAACCACCTGATGTTTCTTGGGTCTTCTTCATTTCAAGGGTCTGCTCTGTCTCAATCCGATGGACAAGGCAAATACTACTCATTGGTACCCATCTGATTCTTTCCTCATATGTAGAGATACAAGCAAATTAAGCAAGCAGTTAACCTATCTAGTCCCTTCAATTCATCACTTTCTGGATCTCTCCATATCACCTGGCGATTATCTAAAGATAGTGGAGCTGCTCGAAGGACACTGTCCTTCCAGTGGGTTATAAAGCCTATCTGCCAGAGCCAGTGCATCTTTATCAAAAATCAAAAAAAAAAAATTTAATAGCATAAAGGCCTAAGTTTAAAAGTTCCCTAGGGTTACCTGTGGCTTCCCTGTTCTTTTGTTTTTGGAGGAGCTTCTTGATGTGTCTGTTTCTCCTCTCCACTATTGCCTGCCCTTGAGGATTAAAAGGTATGCCGGTGGTGTGTAAAATCTGATACTGTGCACAAAAGTGTGCAAAATAATTAGAAATATATGCAAGTCCATTATCTGTTTTTATTGGTTATGGCATACCTATGATTCAAAAACCTGTATAAGGAAATCAGTGGCTACTTAAGCAGTCTCTTTTGCCACTACTATTGCAAAAGTAAATCCTGAAAAGGTGTCTACTACAACATGGATAAAAGACAGATAACCTAAAGATTTATAATGGGTCACATCCATTTGTGAGATTTCACTGGGTCTGAAACCATGAGGGTTCTTCCCTAGAGGGAGGATAGGAGTGTGGAAAGGAAGGCAAGCTGTAAAGGCTTTTACTATACTCTTAGCTTCCTCTTTTGTTATCCCTAATTGCAAATGTAAAGCTTGAGCAGTGTGTTGTTATTTAAAATGAGATTCTTGGTTGCCTGAAATGAAGGAATATTGGCTAACATGGTTAGAAGGCTATCTGTCTTTGGATTTCCATAAAAAAATAGGACCTGGAAATCCATTATGAGAGTGGACATGCAAGTTATAAATCTTACATAGATGCTTTTTCACTTGCTTTTGAAGTTCCTTAAAGAGCTGATATATATTAGAAGCTACAAATATTATTTGGGCTGTGGCAATTCTTTTTACCACACTTACTGAAAAAGGTGAATCAGATATTAAATTTACATCTCCTAGATAATAAGAGCTAGCATGATTGCATAAATTTGTTCTGCTGAATCGACTGAAAAGGAATTCTGACAATTCTCTTTATAGTTAAGTCATGAGAGTATGTAGCACAAATGTTATTTTTGGATGCATCTGTAAAGATGAAATAAAGATTCTTATTTTACAGGTAAAGAAGTTGAGATTAAGATAAGTGAAATGTAAAACTAAGTTTTGAAACTCTTTTCTGACTCCAACACCAGAACTATTATTATCTCCCTGGGATTCCTAACTTGTTCTAGGATCAATTCTCATCAACTATGTCTAATTAATATAACCCATTAAAATATATTCTAGGTCCTTCCAAGTAGCCATAGAAAACATGCAGACAGATATGTTTTTTGCTCAAAATTTCTGCTAACTTAGGAAACAATAAATCATTATGTTCTCTGGCTCCAGCATGTAATAGGAAATCTACAGAAACAAAAATAATGAGGGTTAGGAAAAAAAAAAAAGGATTCTCAACACTTAAGGACAGAAATTTCTCATCCATCTGATCTCATATTTTGATGAACCTACTATTTCTTTGAAAGTGATTAATGAAAATAAAACTGTTAACTAAATCATCTCATTTGTCCAAACTTCAGGTACTTTCTGCCCTTTTGTAACATTTCAAGGTTATATAATCTATCTATTTGCATTTCCCCAGTTATTCAGAATATAACAGCTAGTTTCATTCTAGCTCACATTTATATAAGCCCTAAAAATTTGCAAAGAGTATTTTTTGTATAACTCCATGAAATAGAGCCATTTTTGTCCTCATTTTATAAGGCTCAGAAACTGAGCCTTAAAGGTGCCTGGTGAATTGTCCAACATTACAGGCTTATAAATATCTGAGCTGAGGTTCAAAATCATCTCTTCCTGAATTTCCATCCCCAAATTACTTATTCTAAAATACTCACTCTACACATCACATCAGAAATAATATTTTCACTGTACACATAGTCCTTTTTTTTTTTTTACCAGATTTTTAAAAAGTCTACATCACTACATAATGAGTGGGATCTTTATAAATAGTTATGGTCCAAGGGTCACTTAATAAATGACTTGCTACTGAAGGGGACAGAATTTTTATATCACTAAAATTATTTTAAATACATTGTTTTGGGTAGGAAGTTCCAAAACTTTTTTTTTAAATTTAATCTGTTTTTTTTTTCCCCAAAATAGATGCAAGAAGCATCCTGTAAGAAATTTATTAAGTCAATGAACTAACTAGTTTTCCCTTGGCTCACATCTCTTAACAATTTAATTTTGTAATCCATTTTAGACTCAAGGATTATTTTTCCAACTATGTGACAATCTTATTCTTGGAGAGGGAGAACTCTCCTTCCACAGCATAGGAGAACATAAAATCAAAAATTTATGTTGCAATTTTTTTTAAATTTTAAATTGATGTGTACTTATTAATATTGGAAACATTTAATATCTTTTAAGAACAGTTCTTTTATAATTGGATGAGAAAAAATAAAGATAAAAAAATTTCTGTCACAAATGTGATACAAAATTCAATAGGAAAAAGCAACAAAGATTATGAAGCATCCACTGTGCACTTAGTACTGTAATAAGTATGAATAGGCATAAAGAAAAATAGTACATTTGTTCTCATCCTCCAGGAGCTTACATTTCATCAATTTCAAAGGAAACTAGAGCATTATAAATCTATTTTTTCTCTTATATTTAACTATATACTTCAAAATTATTTTATCTCTATTGCTGTCATATTAAAACTATAGCACTTTACACTTTCTTATATTTTTAACAAAAAAAAATGCACCAATGCTAATAAGCTGTAATTATTCTCGCCATATAGACAATTAAAAATAATTCTTACAAGCATTTGCTACCAATTTCTTAAAACAGAACTGTATTTCTTAAGTAAAGGAAGACATATGTAGAGACATTTATTGCTAAAAATGCTTGCATAAATATTTTAGTAGCATAGCAGATTGCAGAAAGATATTTTATGGTGGAAAGTAACATTCAAAAGACACATTTAATGTAGCCATTTTAGATGTGGTGATATTAAAATAGCATGATTGTTTTAATATAATAAAAATTACATCTTTGCAAAAAGTTATTTTTTTCTAAACATCTTGAGATACATTACATTAAGAACATGAAGATTAACATACAAATAGTAAGGAACAGAGCATATAGTGATAGGTAGCAAGTATTCAGAACAGGGAAAAGCAGTGAAAACTTCATGCATCACCATTTATAGCAAATTTATTAAGTTAAGTGACTTCTCCCAAAATAGCTCTTTTCACCTTACCATTTTTTTTAAATTGGTACTACCATATCCTAAGAAAGTCATGATTCCCTCTTTCCTTTATTTCATATTATCAAACATTAGAAATTTTTTCAGCTCTTCCTTTCAACTACAACTTGTCAAGAAAGAAAGGAAAAAAAAACTAAGAATGAAAGAAAATTAAAATAAAAGAATTTTAAAATACTTAAACCTCAGTTTTCTTCATGGCAATATAAGAGCATTGGGGTCAATTTATTCAAAGATGTCTTTCAATCATAAATTTTTAATCCTCTAATTCTTTCAATTTCCATAAATTTTCATCACCCCATACCTGAGGTATTGCAATTATCATCTCCTTACTAACCACTCTTCTTTCAACTTTTTTCTTACTTTGATCAAAACTACATATAACCACTAAATCTTAAAAACAGATTTTTCATTATTACTTCTCTATTCATGAACACCATACTACAGAATACCAGTACTCACAGAATAAAACTAAAATACCTCAATCTTATATTCATAAAGTTCCTCAAACTACTTAGAATGACATTTTTTGTGTGTTGTCTCATTAAATTCCAATAAGAATTCTTTTTTTTTATTAGCTTGTTCCTTCATTATTCCCCAACTAATCAAGAATTTCAAATTCATTATTATTTTTACACATAGTGTGATTTTACTTACGAGTATCTTTCTCATGCCTTTCTACCTATTCAAACTAAAATCATTTGAAAAGATTTCTTTTAGATCCCAACTGTCCCAGAATAATAGCAAGAACACTAACAGTTGTTATTTAGATTTATCTTTATATTTGTTTATATATTTATCTTTAAAGTTAGCAAAATATTTCCCACACATTATATCATTTGATCTTTAAAACAATGCTATATAAAAAGGAATCCAGTTATTATTAACTTCACTGAAATGAAAATAATTTCTCTTTGGTCATTTGACAAGATCCTAAGTGTCAAAGATATAATTTGAACCCAAGTCTTCAAAATTCCAAAATGATTTCCTTATTGTCTAACACATTGCACAACACAATACATTCTCAAAGTTGTTTTATTACATGAATATAATTGCTGTATATATATTCATATATGAGGAGCAATAGGAGATGTGAAGAAAGGAAGAGAAAAATACATGCAAACTTCTTTAAAACAATACACTATGAAGACTTCAGTCAACATACCAATACATGCAACTTTTGTTCTCTAAAAGTGTTGTCAAATTCAAATAGAAACAAAGCCACTGAAGCATACATAATAATCCTTGCAATCTTATATTGGCTTAGAATCTAGATACTGTCATTATTTATGTTCTCTTCTATTTTTTTTATTAAATGATTCTCAATTATATGTTAATCTGTTTCCTAAGCATGGTAAGGACCAGTGTTCATGTATGTCATCCCCCTTCTCTAAAAATAGTTATTGACAATAGTTACTCAAATTTATTGTAATATACTTTTAAATTGCTTTGTAAATCTGTCATATATCTTTTGTCTTCTGTTAGGGCAGAAATTATATTGTTTTGTTTTTAAATATTTGCATCTTCCACAGCAATCATGTGCTATGCAAATAGTAGATGTTCAATTATGTTGAATGAAAAAAATAGTAAATTCTTAAGTGTCTATTTTAGGAAAAAAAATTATTTGAATTCAAATTGATCCTTATCATTTATGATTGTTGGCTTGTGCAAATATTGATGGAGCTAGAGCCATTGTAGTAAAATGAACATTTTATGAAATTCAAAAAGTCCTACAGCAGTCCTAAAGCAACTATATAAATTATTAATGCATGTATATGTATATATGTATATGAGTATATATATGTGTGTGTGTGTGTGTGTGTGTGTGTGTGTGTGTGTATGTATGTATGTATTTGCTAATGATCTTTGTTAATCATCCATCTATTAGTAGTTATAAAGACTGCATTCTTTTGGGAAAATCCAAAATCCAAATTAAAGGAAAATGATCTCATTCTTCTGAAGGAAAAAAAAATGACATTTGCTTATAATACACTTATTGGTTTCAATTGTACCTTAAAATCACTTCCTCAATATGAGGGATAGTTCTGTATTTGAAGCAAAGCTATTTTGAGGTCACTAAATACCTTCTCAGGATAACCAAGAGACAGACCTAAATGTTGGGTCTTTTCTAGCAATAATTGTGAATAAATTCATAGTTAATGCATCACTACTCTTTATTACTTTACTGAGAACTTCTACTACTTGACATGAAGGGTGTTTTTTGTTTTTATTATGAGAAATAATGATTCCAGGACTATTGGTACTGAGCCACAAAGAAATCTTAAATGCTTCAAAGGAAAAAAAATGTAATAGCTGCATAAAAAGAAATGCAGTTCAACCTCCAAAATATTATCATAACTCAAAATATCTCTTTGTATTTGTTATTGTTGGATGCAGTTTACAAAGTTAAATCAGTTTTAAGCTCCTAGAGGGTATAAGAAATATTTAAGATAGCTGATATACAGAAAAACAGTATGACAATAATTATGTTAATATTTAAGTTAATCCCATACTATGGGCAAACGTTGAACTAAATATTTTAATGTGCTATAAATAATTAGGATGGTTGCTAAAAAATAGAATGTTCTTTGAAAGAGGTTCAAAACTCTTAATTAAATATAATGAATTTATGCTAGTGTATCTCACATGGGTCTTCCAGGTTTCTTAAGTTTTTTTTTGTTTGTTTGTTTGTTTGTTTGTTTTGATTTGTTCATTTTTTTGGGAGAGGGGACATTTTGTAGCATTTTTAATGATACCCTACAAAATGCTTTCCCAGCATATTATAACTGTCCAAAACCTTTCTTTTTATTCTTAGGACTAAAGTTGTATTTTTCTGAACTCTTCTCACTCAGAACAGACTGCCTCAACTATTTTACCAAGAACCCTGAGATCATTCAAAAGCACTCTCATCTTCCTTCTCCCACTCTTCAAATTCTATTAATTCTCCTTATCTTTCTTCCTTCTATCCTCAGATGGAATATAAACCTTTTACCTCTGCCTTTAATATTAATTTTCTTCAGTCTTCTCTAAGACCTCTGCTCCATTTCCTCTCCCTTTCATCTATAATGTTTCCTCCATTCTTAGTTTCTTTGTGGAACATGTCCAATTCTTCATACTCTTTAAAAACATCATTACAACCAGTAGAAACAACATTTTCCTCAATCTGGAATATCTTCAAATTATTATTCTCAGTGTATCTTTCCCTTCACTGTCAAACTTTTAGGAATACTAGTCTACTCTTTGCTTCCTCACCTATCTGTCATCTAGTTTTTTTTTTCCTGCAACATTCTGTAAAGACTTCGCTCTACATCATCAAAGACTATCTAGGAATATTTTCTGCTAGTCTTTTATTCTTCTTTATCCAATACTCAATCATGCAATACATTAAATCACTATCTCTTCTGCCTCTCTTGAGCACTGTTCCTTTTCTTGACTTCACTGAAATAGCTATTTCCAAGTTCTTTTTCTTTTCTGTTTTGCTGGTCAAAAACCTTGTTTTTCCCCTGACTCCCATTCTCTCTTTGACCTTCTTTTCTTCTGTCTCTCTCTCTCCCTGTCTCTACTCTTGTGTCTTCAACTATCACTTTTATTATTTTCAAACTTAAATATTCTTCTCCAAAGTCATTTCTTATCTATTGTCCCATATCTGCTTCCTCTTCATTATCTGTAAGTAATTGTTCTATTAAAACTCAAATTGAACAAGTCTAAACCTAAGCTCAATATTTTTCATTGAAATTCTTTTCCTCCCAAAATGCAATTCATTTTGGGTGATGGAAACACAATTCTCTCAATCAACCTTTTTTTTTTTTTTTTTCTTCCTTTAGCCTTCTCTTTCTATACATTATCAAATCTTTTTGAATATATAATTTTATTATGTCACTCTTTATCTTCTTTTTTCACATGAGCTCTCAGGCTCTCATGTTATTCTCCTCACATTTTTAACATGATGTTATTATATTTTTCTAATTAATTGTTGGATCTAATTGTTTTCCTATTGAATTTTGTATTATTATTCTTTAGTTTTCTTTCTTTCTTTTTTTTTTTTTTTTTTTTGTAAATCTTTATATGGTCATGACCACTAACTATACATATCTCTAAACTTTTATTCTGGACTTTAATCGCTTAACCCCAATTGTTTCACCTCCCACAAAAAAATATATCTTCCCCTAAGTTATGGAAATATCCTTCCAGGATGTCTCCCTGACTCAAATCTCTCCCCATTCAACTCCATCATCTACTTCACTGGCAAAATGATTTTCGTAAAGCACAGTTTTAACCATATCATCATTTTATTCAGTACACTTCAGTGGTACTCTATCACTTCTAAGATCAAATGTAAAATAATCAGTTTTACACTTTAAAAAAATTTTTGAATATAGCCCTTTCAGGCTCAGCTAATGGCTGCATTATAGAGCAGTAATTATCTTTTTTTAATTCATTCATTTATTCATTTTATTCATTCATTCACTCATTTATTTTCAGTTTTTTTTTAATTTTTTAATAATTTTTTATTGATAGAACGCATGCCAGGGTAATTTTTTACAGCATTATCCCTTGCATTCACTTCTGTTCTGATTTTTCCCCTCCCTCCCTCCACCCCTTCCCCCAGATGGCAAGAGTCCTTTACATGTTGAATGGGTTGCAGTATATCCTAAATACAATATATGTGTGCAGAACCAAACAGTTTTCTTGTTGCACAGGGAGAATTGAATTCAGAAAGTATAAATAACCCAGGAAGAAAAACATAAATGCAAGCAGTTTATATTCATTTCCAGTGTTCTTTCTCTGGGTGTAGCTGCTTCTGTCCATCTTTGATCAATTAAGGCTCTCTTTATCAAAGAGGTCCACTTCCATCAGTATACATCCTCAAACAGTATCGTTGTTGAGGTATATAATGATCTCCTGGTTCTGCTCATTTCACTCAGCATCAGTTCATGTAAGTCTCGCCAGTCCTCTCTGTATTCATCCTGCTGGTCGTTCCTTACAGAACAATAATATTCCATAATGTTCATATACCACAATTTACTCAACCATTCTCCAATTGATGGACATCCTTTCATTTTCCAGCTTCTAGCCACTACAAACAGGGCTGCCACAAACATTTTGGCACATACAGGTCCCTTTCCTTTCTTTAGTATCTCTTTGGGGTATAAGCCCAGTAGAAACACTGCTGAATCAAAGGGTATGCACAGCTTGATAACTTTTTGAGCATAATTCCAAATTGCTCTCCAGAATGGCTGGATGTGTTCACAATTCCACCAACAATGTATCAGTGTCCCTGTTTTCCCACATCCCCTCCAACATTCCCCATTATCTTTCCCTGTCATTCTACCCAATCTGACAGGTGTGTAGTGGTATCTCAGAGTGGTCTTAATTTGCATTTCTCTGATTAATAATGATTTGGAGCATATTTTCATATGTCTATAAATAGTTTCAATTTCTTCATCCGAGAATAGTCTATTCATATCCTTTGACCATTTATCAATTGGAGAGTGGTTTGATTTCTTATAGATTAGGGTCAATTCTCTATATATTTTGGAAATGAGGCCTTTATCAGAACCTTTGATTGTAAAAATGTTTTCCCAGTTTATTGTTTCCCTTCTAATCTTGTTTGCATTTGTTTTGTTTGTACAAAAACTTTTCAATTTGATATAATCAAAATTTTCTATGTTGTGGTCAATAGTGATCTCTAGTTCTTCTTTGGTCATAAATTCCTCCCTCTTCCACAGGTCTGAGAGGTAAACTATCCTATGCTCTTCCAATTTATTTATCATCTCATTCTTTATGCCTAGATCATGAACCCATTTTGACCTTATCTTGGTGTACGGTGTTAAGTGTGGGTCAATGCCTAGTTTCTGCCATACTGATTTCCAATTTTCCCAGCAATTTTTGTCAAATAATGCATTCTTATCCCAGAAACTGGTGTCTTTGGGTTTGTCAAACACTATATTATTAACGTTATTGGCTGTTTTGTCCTTTGAACCTAACCTATTCCATTGATCAACTACTCTATTTCTTAGCCAATACCAGATGGTTTTAGTAACTGCTGCTTTATAATATAATTTTAGATCTGGTACAGCTAGGCCACCTTCATTTGATTTTTTTTTTTTCATTAATTCCCTTGAAATTCTTGACCTTTTGTTTTTCCATATCAACTTTGTTGTTATTTTTTCTAATTCATCAAAGTAGTTTTTTGGGAGTCTGATTGGTATAGCACTAAATAAGTAGATTAATTTAGGTAGTATTGTCATCTTTATTATATTTGCTCGCCCTATCCAAGAGCATTTAATATTTTTCCAATTGGTTAGATCAGACTTAATTTGTATAGAAAGTGTTTTGTAGTTTTGCTCATAAAGTTTCTGATTTTCCCTTGGCAGATAGATTCCTAAATATTTTATACAATCAGTAGTTACTTTAAATGGAATTTCTTTTTGTATCTCTAACTGTTGGGTTTTCTTGTGATATATAAGAATGCTGATGACTTATGTGGGTTTATTTTATATCCTGCAACTTTGCTGAAGGTGTAGATTGTTTCTAATAACTTTTTGTTAGAATCTCTGGGGTTTTCTAGGTATACCATCATATCATCAGCAAAGAGTGATAATTTGGTTTCCTCATTGCCTATTCTTATTCCTTTAATCTCTTTCTCAACTCTTATTGCCAAAGCTAGCATTTCTAATACAATATTAAATAGTAACGGTGATAGTGGACAACCTTGTTTTACTCCTGATCTTATTGGGAATGGTTGCAGTTTGTCCCCATTACATATGAAGCTTACTGCTGGTTTTAAATAGATGCTACTGATTATTTTAAGGAAAAGTCCATTTATTCCTATACTCTCAAGAGTTTTTAATAGGAATGGATGTTGGATTTTATCAAATGCTTTTTCTGCATCTATTGAGATGATCATATGGTTTTTGTTAATTTGTTTATTAATATGACCAATTATATTGATAGTTTTCCTAATATTGAACCACCCTGCATTCCTGGTATAAATCCTACTTGATCATGATGTATTATCCTGGGGATGATTTTCTGTAGTCTTTTTGCTAATATCTTATTTAAGATTTTAGCATCAATATTCATTAGGGAGATTGGTCTATAATTTTCTTTCTCTGTTTTCAACCTACCTGGTTTAGGTATCAGTACCATGTCTGTGTCATAAAAGGAGTTTGGTAGGACTCCTTCATTCCCTATTTTTTCAAATAGTTTATAAAGCATTGGGGCTAATTGATCTTTGAATGTTTGGTAGAATTCACATGTAAATCCATCTGGTCCCGGGGATTTTTTTTTAGGGAGTTGATTAATAGCTTGTTCTATTTCTTTTTCTGAAATGGGACTATTTAAGCAATTTACTTCCTCCTCTGATAATCTGGGAAGCCTATATTTTTGGAGGTAGTCATCCATTTCACTTAGGTTATTAAATTTATTGGCATAAAGTTGGGCAAAGTAACCCCTTATTATTTCTTTAATTTCCTCTTCATCAGTGGTAAGTTCTCCTTTTTCATTTTTAAGACTGCCAATTTGATTTCCCTCTCTCCTTTTTCTAATCAGATTTACCAAAGGTTTATCAATTTTATTGGTTTTTTCATAAAACCAACTCTTAGTTTTATTTATTAGTTCAATAGTTTTTTTTTTTTTACTTTCTATATTATTAATTTCTCCTTTTAATTTTAGAATTTCAAGTTTAGTAATTGATTGGGGGTTTTTAATTTGGTCTTTTTCTAACTTTTTAAGTTCCAGGTCCAATTCATTGATCTTCTCTTTTTCTATTTTATTCAAGTAAGCCTCTAAGGATATAAAATTTCCCCTTATTACTGCTTTGGCTGCATCCCATAAATTTTGATATGATGTCTCACCATTGTCATTATCTTTAGTGAAATTATTAATTGTGTCTATAATTTACTGTTTCACCCAATCATTCTTTAAGATGAGATTATTTAGTTTCCAATTACTTTTTGGTCTATTTACACCTAACTTTTTGTTGAATGTAGTTCTTATTGCATTGTGATCTGAAAAGAAAGCATTTACTATTTCTGCCTCCCTGCATTTAATTTTGAGTTCTTTATGTCCTAATATATGGTCAATTTTTGTGTAGGTTCCATGAACTGCTGAGAAGAAAGTATACTCCTTTCTCTCACCATTCAGTTTTCTCCAGAGATCTATCATACCTAATTTTTCTAATATTCTATTTACCTCTTTAATTTCTTTCTTATTTGTTTTGTGATTTGATTTATCTAACTCTGAGAGTGCAAGATTGAGATCTCCCACTATTATAGTTTTGCTGTCTATTTCTTCTCACAACTCTCTTAGCTTCTCTTTAAGGAAGTTAGATGCAATACCACTTGGTGCATATATGTTTAATACTGATATTGCTTCATTCTCTATAATACCCTTAAGCAAGATATAGTTTCCTTCCTTATATCTTTTAATTAGATCAATCTTTGCTTTTGCTTGATCTGAGATAAGGATGGCTACCCCTGCTTTTTTGACTTCACCTGAAGCATAATAGATTCTGCTCCAGCCTTTTACCTTTAGTCTGTATGTATCTTCCTGTTTTAAATGTGTTTCCTGTAAACAACAGATTGTAGGATTCTGACTTTTGATCCAGTCTGCTATCTGCCTCCTCTTTATGGGAGAGTTCATCCCATTCACATTTGTGGTTAAAATAACCAATTCTGCATTTCCTGCCATCCTAATATCCCCAGATTATACTTTTCTTTTTCTTGCCCTCCTTCCCTTCTTCCCTATTGGTCCTACTAACGTCGCACTGCTCTCCCTCTTTAGTATCCCTCCCTCCTCCCTTGGAATCCCTTCCCCTTTCTTGTCCCCTTCCCTTATTACTCCTTTTCCTTCTCCCTTTTCCTCTCCCACTTTTTAATGAAGTGAGAGAAGAATCTGTGTAAAACAAATATGTCAATTGTTTCCTCTTTGAGCCAACTCTGATGAGAGTAGGATTCACACAATGTTCCTCCCCCTCTCTAAGTTCCCTCATATATGATAGGTTTCCTCTGCCTCATTGTCGCATGTAGTTTCCCTCTTTTTATTTCCCTTCTTCCCTTTTTCTGGCACTATCCCCTTTCCATTTCTACTTCCCTTTTTTATGTTATATCGGTAAAATCAAATTATACATATGATTTTTATGTATATTCACAACAGAAATACAGTTCTCAAGAGTTCCTTTTACCTTTTTCTACTTCTCTTGATTCCTGTTGTTGAAGATCAAATTTTTTGTTTAAGTCTGTTTTTTTTCCTTAGAAACAGATGGAATTCCTCTATTTCATGAAATATCTATCTTCTTCCGTGGAAAAAAATACTCAGTTTAGCTGGATAGTTTATTCTTGGCTGCATTCCAAGTTCTTTTGCCTTTTGGAATATCTGATTCCAGGCCCTTCGTTCCTTTAATGTTGATGCAGCCAGATCTTGCGTGACCCTTATTGTGGCATCTCGGTATTTGAACTGTTTTTCCCTGGCTGCTTGTAAAATTTTTTCTTTAGAAATTCTGAAGTTTGGCCACAATATTCCTCGGAGTCTTTATTTTAGGGTCTTTTTCAGAAGGTGTTCGATGAATTCTTTCAACGCCTATTTTCCCTTCCGGTTCTATTACTTCTGGGCAGTTCTCTTTGATGATTTCCTGTAAAATAGTATCTAGGCTCTTTTTTTCATCATAATTTTCGGGTAGTCCAATGATCCTCAGGTTATCTCTCCTAGATCTATTTTCCAGATCTGTTGTTTTTCCCAGTAAATACTTGACATTTTTTTCCAATCTTTCATTTTTTTGGTTTTGCTTGACTGATTCTTGATGTCTCAATGAATCAGTCATTTCTATTTGTTCAGTTCTAATTTTTAGTGAGTTATTTTCTTCATTAGCTTTTTTAACTTCTTTTTGTATATGTCCAATTGAGTTGTTTTGCTCTATGGAATTGTTTTCCATTTCACTATTTTTTTTTTTTTTTTAGTGAGTCATTTTCTTTTTCCAATTCGCAAACTCTGTTTTTTACTTTTTCCAATTCACATTTCAGGAAGTTGTTTTCTTTTTCCACTTTATCAAATTTTTCTTTTAATGAGTTATGTGCCTTTTCTGTACTCTTTTGCATAGTTTCTCTTTCCTTTCCCCATTTCTCTTCTAGCTCTCTTTTAAGGTTATGAATAGTCTCTTCTAGGAGAGCCTTTTGTATTGGAGACCAACAATCGTCTGGAGACTGTCTGCTATTAGTCTCTTCAGGGTTGAAAAGCTGTTCTCTTTCTGTGTAGAATCGTTCTTTTGATTTTTTTTCTCATTTTGTTAAAGCCTGTAAGGTCTGCCTTCAGAGCCAGGAGGTTACCAGCTTCCTCTGCAGAGCAGTGAAAGGTATAAGGATGGGTAGCTGTCCTGTTGACCGGCTACAAAAAGCAGCGAGGTACTGGAATGCTCTGGGAAAGAGTTCCCCACCCGAAAGTAACTCAGGCCTGCAGGGCTGGGCTGGGAAAGTGCCTTTCAAAGAACCTCAGCTGTTTGAGATAATGACTGCCCTGGGGCTAGACACTTAGCAGTGAGAGTTTCACTGCCCCAAGCCAAACCCTGCCCTGGGGCTGTGGGTATTAGCAGTTGAGCAGTGAATGGATTTGCAGGGACCGGAAGTGTCTGCCCCGGAAGGGCAGTCAGCTGGGGAGGTTCTATTGCCCCAGGCGGAGCCCCCCACACTGCAGATTAGAGGCTGCCCAGGCTGTGCCCCCCTGCCGTGCAGATTAGTAACTGCCCCCGCAAAAGCCCCGAACTACCAGATGTGGCCACAGGCCTGGGGTAAAGTCTGCCTGAGTCACTTCCGGGTTTGAGGGGTTACAGCCAGATCTCGTTAGGTTCTGGTGTTTTTTAGAGGACCCTCTGTTTTAGGCTTTAACTTCTCTGCCAGTTTACTGCTTTGTAACCAAGGCAGAGCAGTTAGCCTATAGCAGAGTCGTCTCTATAACTTCTCTAACCACAGAGATCACCCCCGCCCCAGGTCTGCTCAGGATGCTGGTCTCTCCCTGCCTGTGCTAGTCTGTTCCTGGCCCCTCAGGACAAACCTTTCCTGGCGAGCTTCCGGATCGGCTGGTAAATTGTAGTGCTTCTTATCTTCATGAATTTAAGCTGTGAAGAGTTATTTTTGAGGCTGGATTAAACATTTGGTTATGAGGGTAATGAGAGGAGTTTAGAAAGTCCTGTGTGCCTGCTCCGCCATCTTGGCTCCGCCTAGAGCAGTAATTATCAAGACTATCTGTTACTGTCTGAGAAATGGAGATGGAGATCAGTGGAACACAACAGACATACAATCTCTATCAGCAAATGACTTTGGCAATATTTTGTTTGGTTGGTATAAAAACCTATATTTTGGTATAAAATTCATTTTTTTTGTTGAAAAAAATGTTGAAAAAACTGTAAAGTAGTGTGGCAGAGATGGTATGTAGACCAATATCTTATACCACTTACCAAGAACTAAATACAAAGAGAATTATATTGCAAGGAAATCTGGGGAACATCTAACATATTACTTAGATTTGTAGGTAAGTGAATAGTTTATAAATGAATGAAATAGAAAGCAATGCGAAGCGTAAAATGCATGATTTGGATTATATTTTTAAAATCTATATAAATGAAACAGTAGCCAAGAGCAGATGGAACACTGAAAATTTGGGGTAGAAGACTAATAGTTTCTTAGATAAAGATATCAAAACTCAAATATATAAATTATTTTATTAAATCTATAAAAATATGATTCATGTCCCAACTAAAAAATGGTCAAAGCATATGAACAGGCACTTGTCCAATAAAAAATCCAAATAATTTAGACTATATCAAAAAATATCCTAAATAATTATTGATTAGAGAAATTCAAATTAAAACAATCTTAATATATTTTTCATCTATCAGATTGGCTAAAATGATTGAAGGAAAAAGGAAAAAATAATGGATGGTATTTGGAAAAATTGGAACACTGATTTACTAGAGGGAAAACTGAATTGATCTAATCATTTTGAACAGCAATCCTGAAGTATGCCTAATGAGTTATTAAAATGCTTGTAACTATTAGGTCTCTTTCACAAAATAATTAAGGAAAAAGAAAAAGAACTTATTTCCTAAAATATTATTAGTATCCCTCTTTTGGGGGTAGCAAAGGACTGGAAAGTGCAGGAATGCACATTAATGGATAATGCTAAAATGTTATAATATATGATAATGATGGAATACTACTGGTTATAAAAAATAATGAGATCAATGAATTTAGAAAAAAAGCATGTATGGACAACTTGCATGAAATAATGAGCAAAATGAGCAGAAAGAGAAAATTGTATACAGTAACAGCATTATTGTTTTAAGAATAACTTTCAGTGACCAAATCAATTTTAACTATTATAAATGCCCAAATTAACTACAAAAGATCCAAGAAAGAAGATATTATCTGCATCTAGAGAAAAAAAAACTGATAAATATATATATATATATATATATATATATGTACATATATATATATTTTCACATCCTTAGTACTTAGCATGGTGATGTAATAGTTCTATAATTGATGTAATTGTAATAGGATATTTAAACTGAAAACAAAGTCAGCCACAGACATTTCATCTCCTGGTGGCTCTCCTGCCTCCTGCATTACTCCCCTAAGAAAACCAAGGCCCATCTGAAGGTCCCCCAGAAAGCTAGTTTTTTTCACATATATATATATATATATATATATATATATATATATATATATTATATATATATATATATATATATATAATATATATATATATATATATATATATATATAGTATAGATTTATGAGGAAATGGATATTTGCATCTAATGATATTAACATTTCTAGGATGAAGGGGAAATTACCTAAATTTATTATATATTTAACAGGAAAAGCAAGTTCAAAATGGGTTTGCAGTTTCATGTGCAATCTTTTTTCCCATCTTTGTTATGTGTCTGTTTTATTTCTTAAATTTGAAAAAGAAATTTTATTTTTAGAACAATTTATTTATATATTATTATTAAGGGTTTTTATTTTCAAAACGTATGCATAGAGAATTTTCAACATTTACTCTTGCAAAACCTGGTGTTCCAATTTTTTTTCTACCTCTATTCCCCTTCACACCCTCCCTAGAGGGCAAGTAATCCACTCTATGTTAAACATATGCAATTCTTCTATACATATTTCTATAATTATGTTGCAGAAGAAAAATTATATCAAAAAGGATAAAAAATAAGAACAAAAGCAAAATGCAAGCAAACTACAGGAAAAAAGTAAAAAATACTATATTGTGATCCACACTCAGTCCACACAGTCTTCTCTCTGAGTGCAAATAGCTCTTTTAATCTCAAGAGTATAGGAACTGGCTTAAAACACCTCACTATTGAAAAGAGACAAAATTGTCAGAATTGATTATGGTATAAATTTGCTATTCCTGTGTACAATGTCCTCCTGATTTTACTCACTTCACTCAGCATCAGTCATATAAGTCTACCCGGGCTTTTCTAAAATCATCCTGATATTCATTTATTATAGAACATTACTATTCCATAACATTTATATACAATAACTTATTCAGCCACTCTCCAACTGATAGCCATCCACTCATTTTCCAGTTCCTTGACACTATAAAAAATATTGTTACGTGTGTAATGTTCTGGCTAGCTTTCTGGATGTCCTCCAAATGGGCATTGGTTTCAGCAGAATAATCACCATAAGAATAGTCAGAAATAAAGTCTAAAGTCTTTATTATCTCCTTCAAAGTCTGTTTCCTTCACCTGCGGCTAAGCTAGCTTTCTGGGGGACCTTCCGATGGGCCTTGGTCTTCTTAGTGGAGGAATGCAGGAGGCAGAAGAGCCACCAGGAGATGAAATGTTTGTGGCTGACTTTGTTCTCAGTTTAAATATCCTACGTATTACAATTACATCAATTGCAGAACTATTACATAACCATGCTAAGTACTAAGAATATGTAAACTAGATAACCATTTGTCTCATCAATTTCACTGAATTAACACCTTGTTGTAGGATCCATTCAATCATACTGAACTTTAAGTATATCTTTTCAGTATTCCTGCCCTTTACACATGTGGGGCCTTTCCCCCATTTTTATTATGTCTTCGGGATATAGACCCAGTAAATGCACTGCTGGACTAAGAGGAATACACAGTTTGATAGCCTTTTGGGCATAGTTTCATATTGCTTTCCAGAATGGTTGGATCAGTTCACAACTCCAGCAATAATATTTCAGTGTCCCAGTTTTCCCACATTGGCTCCAAAATTCATCATTATCTTTTCATGTCATTTTATCTAATCTGGGAGGTGTGTAGTGATACATCAGAGTTTTTAATTTGCATTTTTTTTATTAATAGTGATATAGAATATTTTTATATGTCTAGAAATGGCTTTGATTTTTTTTTCTCTTTGAGATTATCTGTTCAAATCCTTTGATTATTTATCAGTTGGACAATGGCTTGTATTCTTATAAATTTAAATCAATCCTTTATATATTTTAGAAATGAGACTTTTATCAGAACTCTTGGATGTAAAAAAAAATCCTGCTTACTTCTTCAATTCTAATCTTATCTGCCTTAGTTTTGTTTGTCCAGAAATTTTACTTCAGCTCATGCATAAGCAATTCTGTTCCAGCCTTTTACCTTTACTCTGTATATATTGCTCTGCTTTAAATATGTTTCTTTTAAACAACATATTGTAGGATTCTTGCTTTTAATTCAGTCTGATGTCTAGTTCTATATTGTAGGAGAGTTCATCCCATTCACCTTTACAGGTAAAATTATTAACTCTATTTCCCATCATCATATTTTCCCCAAATTATATTTCTCTCTTTCCTCCTTTCCCCTTTCACCAATGTTTTGCTTCTGACCACCATCTCCCTTAATCAGCCCTCCCTTTTTACATCCCCCCTCACCTTTCTTATTCCTTTCCCCTTCTACTTCTGATGTCCTGTCCCTTCCCCCTTTCTCTTCCTATTTCCTTATAGAAGGACAAATTTTTATGTCAAAATAAATATATCTAATATTCTGTCTTTGAGCCAAATCCAATGAGATTAATGTTCTCACAATGCTCAGCCCACTCCTTTCTTCTTCCCAATCATTATAGGTCCTTTTAGCCTATTCATGTGATGTAATTTATCCCATTTTACCTCCCCTTCCCCTTTCTAATACAATCTCTTTCCTATCCATAGTGTATTTTATCTTTTTTTTTATATCATCACTATAAAATCAAATTATATCTATACCCTCTAAGTATACCCGTAACAAATATACAATTCTCAAGAGTTAAATATCTTCCCATATAGGCATATATACATTTTAATCTTTAAAAAAAAAGTAATTTTATTTTTCTTTCTTTTTCCCCTTTTTTAGGTTTCTCTTGAGTTCTGTATTTGAAGATCAAATTTTCTCTTCAGTTCTGGTCTTTTCATCAAAATAAGTGAAAATCCCCTATTTCATTGAATATCCATCATTTCCTCTGAAAGATAATGCTTAACTTTGCTGGATAGTTGACTCTTGGCAGTAATCCAAGTTCCTTTGCCTTTTTGAATATCAGATTCCAAGCCCTTCAATCCTTTCAAGTGGAAGCTGCTAGATACTGGGTAATCCTGATTGGGTTTCCTCTATATTTGACTTGTTTCTTTCTGGATGCTTGCAATATTTTCTCTTTGATCTTATAACTCTGGAATTTAGATATCATATTCCTTGGAGTTTTCAGTTTGGGATGTCTTTCAGGAGGTGATTGGTGAATTCTTTCAATGTTTATTTTACTTTCTGGTTATAGGATTTCAGGGCAATTTTCCTTGTTGATTTACTGAAAAATAATATCTAGACTCTTTTTTTCATTATGGTTTTCAGGAAGTCCAATAATTCTTAGATTTTCATTATTGCATTTTTCTAGGTCAGTTATTTTTGCAATGAGGTATTTCACACTTTCTTCTATTTTTTCATTTTTTTTTTTGGTTTTGTTTGAATGATTATTGAATTCTCATTGAGTCATTCACTTCCACTTGTTTAATTATAATTTTCAGTGAATTATTTTCTTCAGTTAGTTTTTTTTTAATCTCCTTTTGCATTTGGGCAATTGAACTTTTAAGAAGTGTTTTGTTCATTGGATTTTTTTTTTCCACTTCACCAAGTCTATTTTTCAATGAGTTGGTTTCTTTTCCAATTCTATTTTGTGAGGAGTTGTATCCTTTTTCCATTTCACTAAATCAATTTTAAGGAGTTTTATTCAGATAATTCTTGTGTTTTTTCCCCAAAGTCTCCTGCAAAGTTCTCATTTTATTTTCCGATTTTTCTTTTAACCCTCTTTTAACATTTTTTCTAACTTCTTCCAAGAGAACCTTGTGAGATGAAGATTAATTTATATCACTCTGTGAGGCCTTATCTGAAGATGATTTGCCTTTAGTATCCTCAGTATTTGAGTCTGTTCTTCTCTGTCTCCATAAAAACTATCTATGATCAGAGCTCTTTTTGTGTTTTTGCTTAATTTTAAAGGTTGAAGTCTGTTGGTAGGGGAAAGGGGAGATTGTCCCAAGCTTCTCTACATGCAACATTAACTTTACACTGCTTTTGCTGGCTTCCTTCTTGGGCTGGAATGGTGTGGCCAAATCTTATATTATGCTGGGGTTCAGGACTCACTATTTGCCTTTTATAGTTGTGGGCATCTCACATCTAATATGCTGATCCATTGGTTTCTGAATTAGAACAGAATGGCCAGTGCTGTTGTATTTTAAATAAGAGCCTCCCTGTAGATTTCCTAGTGAGTGGATGCCCCTTTGTCCTGGATCCCTGTGCTGTACATGGCATGGATGAATCCCTATCCCTCCCCCCACCATTGAAATAGTCCTTTTCTGAAGTTCTTCTGAAATATTTTCTACTGGAAATTGGTTACATTCCAAATATTTGGGAGTTCTTTCAATCCAAAACCCATTCAGAGGCTTGATCTGGTGTTGTTCTGAGGGAAGCCAGGAAAAGTTAAGATAAATATCTACTTATTCTCTGTCATTTTTGTTCTACCATCCCAAAATCAAAATTAAAAAAAAAATCACATTATAATCCCTTACTTCTTTTTTAGTTTTTTTATATGTTATTCCCCTTCACAGAGTATCTTGTTATGCTTTCCTGTTAACTGATTCTTACATAGGATATGTATCTTGATGTTCTTCATTTTCATTGGCTGTTCCTATTTCTTTTATCTCCTCTGAGCTGACATGGGGGCTGCTCCAGTAGTCTGCTCTGTTACTGATCTGGGATGGAGGGTCTTAATTGCTGATCTGCTGTGATTAAGACTCACTTATTGGCTTTCCCAGACTCCCCGTTCATCCCAGAGGAACTGACATTTCTTGAAGTTCTTTCAATCTATCTTGAGCTGGAGAGAGGTTTCACCCTGCCAGACTGTGTTCAGAGGCTTGGTTTCATATGAATTTCAAAGAAAACTAGGAGAACTTGAGTCTATCTTTTATCTTCTCATTTCTGGCCACTGGTTTCTCATATTTATTTCAAGACTCAGCTCTAATCCTATCTATGCAAGAGGCCTTCCTCTTCTCTTCCCCCCCTCCTCTCCTGCATATATTTATGTGTGTGTATATATATGTGTGAATATATGTGTGTGTATATATATAGAGATAGATAGATATAGATATATGTATATATGTATTGTATATATACATATGCATATATGTGTGTGTGCTTGTTATGTTTAAGATGTGCAATCCCAATTAAGATATTATATGTCTGCATGAATTTAATGAACTATAGATATGTCTTAAAGAAAGCATAAATAAACAGCACTGGAATCTCGCTCATATTTGCATAGAGTTGGAAAGCCTGCACCTTTAGTTATATCAGCATTGAATTTAGCACTTGGTACTTTGTAGGTGTTTAAAATGATAAGCAAAAAGTCCAGAGAGGAGACAAGATGGCAGAATAAGAAAAACATTCAGCAGAGTTCCCTCAACATTTCCCTCCAGAAAAATTAAGACAGTGCCTCAAATAGAATTCAGTAGTAACAAAGCCAGCAAAATGTCAAAGTGAAATATTCTTCCAAACCCAAGACAGTTTAAAAAATAAAAAGAGAGATCTGTGACATGAAGAAGTAAGGTAGCCTAGAGCGCACATTAATGAAACACCAGTGATGGGACTAGGTTGTAGTGAAAGAAGTAGCAGCAGCTTTGGGAGTTATCAAGCCAGAAATGCTGAGGACCTGGCATCTGGTCAGAGAGAAATTACAATGTTTAGAACAAGACATTTTTTGGCAACTTCATTTCCTATGCCCAATTATGGGTTTTAGTTCAAGGGCAAAGTAGAGCATTTTCAGTCAAGAGCAAGTTGAAGTACTGAGTTGCTATATTGCTTGTGATTTCAAGGAATTAAGGATCCAGAGGAACAATATTTTTTCTAGTCACCTGTGAATAAGGGCTCTGGGGAAGAGTATTAATTTGAATCCCAAGAGGTCAGTGATCATTCCTTGATAGGGAAGAAAATTGAGACTAGAAGGACAAATACCACAACTCTCCAATGATTTCTCTATCTTAAAGCATCAAAAATCATCCAACCCACACACCCCCTCCCCACCCTAGCTCTGAAAACATTAGCCTGTAGCTTGAGACAATGTTCCTCCTCCAAGCCCCAATGCAGTTAAAGCAGTACATAGGAAAAAATGTTATATCAATGAACATGTATACCAACAAGAAAGAAACAGCAGATCAATGAATTGTGTATTCAACTGAAAAAATAGAAATTATTAAATTAAAATTTTCCAATTAAACATCAAAATGGAAATCCTGAAAATCAGAGGAGAGATTAACAAAATTATAAGTTAAAAAATAAATTAATAAAACTAGATGCCAGTTTTATGGAGAAAAATACAATATAATAGATAAAGCAATGGTTAATTTGATTTTAAAAAGAAGAAGAAAATACTAATATTAAAAGAATGAATGTACCACCAATGAAAATGAATTAAATAAATTGATAGGTGTTAATTTTCCCAGTTATATCAAAGTAAAACTGATCATCTGAATAAAATGGATGGATATTTACAAATATAATCTCTATTAATGGAGGAGTAAATAGAATGCTTAAATAATTCAATTATAGAGAACAATGAACAAATCTCAGTGTACATCCAGAAAAAAAAAGTTAACTTATGGATGAATTAATTTCAAAACATACAAATATTTGGAAAAAATAAAGTTCTATAAAATTATTTTAATGAAAATATCTTTTTGATACCTAAATCAAGGAGAATAAAAACAGACAATGAAAAATATGGGCCAATTGCCTTAAGATGCAAAATACTTACAAAAATATTATAACATGACACTGCACAAAAAATGCACAAGGATTAAGTGGAATTTAAATCAGCCATGCAGCATAACTAACCACATCAATCAATAAATAAATAAATCTAGAAAAATTATTTTATTATATCAATAAGTGCAGAAAAAAATCTGATGACAAAATAGTAAACTCATTCCTACTAAGACATTAGAAAACAGAGGAATAAGTGGAACTTTTCTTAGATAAGTAAGAATTATCAAAAATAGTGATATCCTTTATGCCATTTTAATAAGATCAGGGGTGAGTCAAGGATATTCATTACCTCCAGTTATTATTCAATTTTGTAAAAGAAATGCTAAGTAGAGAGGCAAGAAATTGAAGGAATAAAAATAGACAATGAAAAAAAACAAAATTATGAGCTTCTACAGATGATGTGATAATAAACTTAGCAAACATCAGAGAATCAACTAAAAACCTATTTGAAACAATTTACAATTTTAGTAAAGTTTCAAGATTTAAAATGAATGCACACAAAGTGTTACCATTTCTATATATTACCAGCAAAAATTAGCAGGAAAAGATAGAGAAATTTCATATAAAACAACTAAAAATAAAATAAAATACCTGAAAATATTTCTGTTAAGACAAACCCAGGACTTATACAGATATTCATTGCTCAAATAAAAACAAATCCAAACGATTAAAGAAATATTACTTGTTCATGGATAATCTGAGCCAATATAATAAAAATGACAATTCTACATCAGTTTATTTGTTTATTCAGTGTCATAACAAACTACCAAAGAATTATTTTCTATAACTAAAAAAATAATAGCAAATTTCATCTGGAAGAAAAGAAGTTCAAAAATAGCAAAAGAATTAATGAAAAATATTTGAAGGAAGGGACCCCCTAATAGTATCAGATGTTAAACTATATTACAA
Source organism: Antechinus flavipes (assembly GCF_016432865.1). Taxonomy (NCBI): domain Eukaryota; kingdom Metazoa; phylum Chordata; class Mammalia; order Dasyuromorphia; family Dasyuridae; genus Antechinus; species Antechinus flavipes. Next base: position 277,583,258 of record NC_067400.1, read on the forward strand.
AGTTGTAATAAAACAATCTGGTATTGGCTAAGAAATAGAGTAGGGGATCAATGGCATAGATTAGGTATAAAATAAAAATAGAAAAGGATCATAATAATTTAGTGTTTGAAAAACCCAAAGATCCAAGCTATAAGCAGAACCAGGAGAATATTATATTTGGAAAGAGCAGTATTGTAAGAATGATCAACTATTAAAGACAGACAATTATCCAAGACAATTCCAAAGGACTTAATATGAAAGATGCTATGCATTTCCAGAGAGAGAGGTCTTATGAACTTTAATGCAGACTGACACATATTCATTTCCTCTCTCTTTGTTGTTTGCTTTTCATTTATTTATTTATTTATGCAACATGACTAATATGAAAATGTTTTTTCATGAATTCACATATATAATTGAATATCATTACTTGCCTTTTCAGTGGCTGAGGGAAGCTTTAGAAGAATGGAGATAATTTGCTACTCAAAAAAATTTTAATGAATGTTAACATTTGAGATTTATTTTTACTATCAAAATCAATAATTAAAATAAAAAATAAAACTATATTATTTTTCTATGCATTATAAAATAACTTTTACTTTTTTTCTCTATTTGAACATAGCAGCACTGCATTTTGAAAGTTTCTAAAAGTTTGTGCTAATCATTGTTATCATACTCAAAGCAAGGTACATTCAAATTATTTAGACTTAGATTTCTACTTTGCCTTCTACAAAAAAAAAAAAGAAAGAAAACACATATATAATTATTGTAAACCATAAAATATTTAAGAAAATCAATCAAATGTTCAGTTGTTTAAGAATGAAGTTAAATACATTTTAGATGGAAAATATCCTTCCTTTATATGTAGTCCATATGTAGTGTAAACAATATTATTCATATGATTAACTTCATCATGTGTGTAATTAATCAATTATTTATATGAAGCACAAATTAAATAGTTTAAATATCCTATTTATATGATCTACAAGATTAGATTTTCAACAAGACCTGCACTTTAGAAATAAAGCACCTTTCTCTAACAAATGCATGATAAACATCTCAATTCTTTAGATTTTTTGAAGCTTATGCTATATTTAGTTCCATCTTCCTTTTATGTCTTTGCATAATTTCCCTTCTCCTCTATCTAAAATGCATTGCATCTTTGCCTCTCTATAACAGATACATGTTTGCTGTAAACTATTATATGTATACACCCCCCCAAAAGCTTAAGAACTACCTTTCTAAAATAACCCTTAGCTTTTGTCAAAGTATCACTGAGGGGTGCTAATTCCTATATCAAGCCTTCCCTAATGCTATATTATTAGTTACTACAGGTTTATTCAATTATTCAGTTAAAATTCTCAATTTCTTGTAATTGCTTTCTATTGACTTTAGCTTACTGATTTACTTATTAAATAACATGTATACTTCTGGAAGGCAGGGGCTGTTTCATTTTTATCTTCTTTTCCAAAGGCCTATTTTCATGTTTTACATGAAATATTTGTAAAAATTAAACTGAATTCTATTACAGATAATTCAGCATCAATGGATAATTGTCCAAGTAGTAATGGGACAATGCATTTACAAGATAAGAAAGGGCATTTTCAGACTGATGTCCTAATAATTAAATATCAGATGGTGGGAAAAATATAGAAGAATGGATTTTTGTCTCCACTACATAAAGGAATTCAGGCCATATTTCCTTTTCTTGACTATAGGAGTAAATTCTGCCTTCCTATATATTAATAGTTGTCAATAAGTCATAGAAAAATCACATTGTATAAAAACATACAAGAATCGATGAATCTACAGTGATAAAGTTTTAGAAACTTACAGTTGGCAGGAGTCTTAGAAGTCATTTGGTCCTTCCCATATCTGAATGAGAATCACTGTTTTATAGTCATTGTGGATTTTTTTTCCCTTTCCTTACAATAACAAAACTGCAATACCTCCCATTAGAAGTCATGGCGAATATCTTGCAATGTGTACACTTTTATATATTTCATGAATTGAGTACTCATACAGTAGTTCATGCATTTATTTGCACAGGTATGTAAAGAACATAATAAATATAAGTAAATGACCAATAAATAATGCCACCTAGACAACAGACACCCAGACTCATCAGGAAGACTTGAATTAAAGAATTTCTGTTGACATAATATGTATGATTATGTACAAGATATTTAATGTTTCAGTTCTTCAGACACTACTTTATTATTGTAAGTTTTATACAAATCAAACATCTGATTTTCTATACCTTTGCTTACACTGATAAAATTTCAGGTTCAAACCCAAGCTAAATAAATAAACAAATAAAAGTAATGAATATCTACCCACCAATCATTCATAATCATCCCCTACTCATTCTATGCTTATAACATATTCAGTATCATCAAAAGTTGTTAATGAAAAAGTATGTAATATTTAAATATATCCTGTAATTCAGAAATTTATTGTAGTATGAAAAACATACTAAATGAAATATATTTCATGTAACTACTTTTTCAGAAGAATTAATAATTGAAGTTTACTTTATCAATAATAACTATTTACATTTCATTTGAAGAGATCCCTATGTGTATTATGAAAAATTCCTCAATACTCTGTCTTCAAAATCATTGAACAATTAATAAGGGTTGCTTATGTCAACAACTTTAGTTTTTACCATTTTTGATTTAAACAGATCATAGAAAGCATTGAATTTTAAATGGATAAACCATCTATAGAAAACTAGGTAAGTCAACAGAAAACATAGAAAGTTTCAATTTGAAAAAATATTTTTGTTAAAATATTTTAATATCACTAACATTCAACAAGTGTCATGAATAAAGCTTTTCCCATGACCAATATAATGACTCACATGATGCTTTACACTCCCTCAAAAGATGACATGAAATAATTTTTATGTCTTCATTTTGTTGACAAGATGATTCTCTTGCTAAATTGGTAAGATATTCTAAAATCTTTCTAAAGTGATTTTATATGAAATACTCAAAATTTTTATATTTAAAAATGTCATATAGAGTACAGATGTTTTATTTTCCAGATGAATAAGTAGACTGGAAACAACAAAGAGTGGATGGAATGACTTCATGCCAATCACAAAGTCAGGAAGTAAAAAGATTGAAATAAGTACCTGAATTACTTGAATCCAAGTTCAATACCCTCACTATTATAAAATTCTATCATTTAAAATCTGAATTAAGTCCTGATATGTTAATCCCCAAAAGTAAATCCAATTTAAAAACAATGGCTGGTATATTATATAAAACACATATTAGCACACAACACTTCCCCCACACACTTACCATCTCCCATACCACATTGTTGAGAAATTTTAGGAAATGAATGCTGCTGACATAGATATATGGTTTGACACATTGAACAGAAAAATTGTATTGAAAAAAACACACATATATTTCAATACCCCAAACAGTAAAAATGCTGTTTAACATGAGGTATATAAAACATCTGCAAAATTGAACTTTTCACATTTTAGCATTTGCACAATCTAAATAGATGGTAAAATTTATATCTAGTGTTATTGACAATATATATAAGACAGTTAAATATTTTTTTCCAGACAATTTAGACCATTACGATTTTCTTTATTCATCTGCTCTTATGGAGTGTATCATTTTGGAGCCCATATTAAAAGAAATGCATATGACTTCTATGTCTGTCTGAGAATAAAGTTTGAACAAAGGATAGCTTGGCAGTATTTCTGTGCTTTATGATACACATTCCACCAGCAATCAACATGAACATATTTTAGGAACTCTGTTTGGCAGGTGTGAAACCAAGATGACCTTTCCCTAGATACTGTCCCAACAGCTGCATATAGATAGAGTATATTAGTTTCCTGGCTGGCTTCACATTCAGCTGTGTGGTAGATGTAAACTGACTAGGATTCTAGACGTTTTATAAACTGGTTAATTGTATTTAATTTTTGTGGATTCTTACTTTTTATCATGCTTTTATGCTGTTTCAGGAAAAATTCTGATTCTATGTAGTTTTATGACAGAATGGGGATGTTTCCCTATCATATCTGGTAAGTTCTGCTTTTTTAGCAAGAGTATAAATGATAATTTGGAAATCATCAGCTACCAACTAGAACACTTTTTTTTCTGAATTATGAAGGTCTGCTGCATAATCACATGCTTTTATCAATATGCAGATCAATCTTTCTTTTTCAAAGCAGAGGAAGTAAAATTACATTTATAATTTTGAAATAAGACCTACTCTTAGTGAATGTCAGAAACATCCATCTTTTTTTCTGAAAATACCTTATGATAAAATAACATTATAATTATCAAATTATCTTATTAGTCAAGGTATTAATAACAAATATGGCTTCATCCAACATATGACACTAATCTTGTATTTCTCAAAGTCATGAATCTTTATTTTTTTCCCAATGGTAACCTAAGGGTTAAAAAAAAAAGGGAACACTTATTCCTGATAAAGCTATGTAAATGCCTGGTTCTGGAAAGTGACACCTACCAAATTACTTTATAGGAAACAAATACGTGTGTGTGTACTTCAAATTTACATATACATAGACCAATTGGAAATGTCAGCTATTATCCACGTATTCCAAAAAGGTTCCACAATGTTTCAGTTTAGCAAGGTATTTTGCCATGGGTTCTCAAAAACTATATATATCAAAGAGTAAAATCTAGCAGATTCCACCAGTCAATCAATAAGCTTTGATTAAGCACTAAATATAGGATTGACACTGCATTAGATGATGGAGATACAAAGACAATGGTCTTTGACCTCAAAAAATTTACAGCAATGAAACACATACACACATATTTACATATGAGATTTGACATATTTCACATGACCCTAGGAGTCATGTCATGGGACATAGCCTCTGGAGTGATCAGGAAAGATTTCATGAAGAAGGTAATATTTGATCCCAAGTTAGGGATTCCAAGAAGTGGAGGTAAAAAAAGAGTTCAGGTATATATCCTTAACATGTTTTCTGTACTTTCCAAGGACTAGCCTAGTTCAGTAGAAGTGATTCACTCAGAAGTAGACTGCTAAATGGTGACAGATTTTTTATTCATGGAAATTTGTGAAACAAAGAAAAATACATCTGGCCCTATGTTCTGTTCCATTCACTTCTAGAAGATGGAGGAAGAATGAAGCAAAAGAGAAGAGAGAGAATGTGAAAGATCATTATTTTTAGGTTTTTGATAAACATTAAAATTGTTTTTATTATCATGAATGTGAGATCTTTATCCAAAAAAGCAATGAACACATTTACTACCAGGAGAATCTAATCAAAACAATCTTAATATTCTTGTTATAATCAAAGTCAGAAGTAATAGGAATCTGCAACCTAATAGAAGGCTGCCTTGTATTCACATACTTCTATTTGTTGTTTTTGTAGATGCTGATTAAACAGTTGAAGGAGATAACTTAAATCTTGAACACTGAATTTCAGTGTTCATTTGGAGCATTTCAAAAAAGGTCACAATTAAAATAATTGAAGCTCATTGATCAACACCTGTTGGAGAAGATGGAAATACACAGAAATCTTCAAAGAACTCAATACTAAATTAAGTCAATATACTTTGATAATGAATGAATTAATGTCAATGTGAGAATAGATAAGGATTATATAAAATATATTGGCAAATTGGCTTTAAAAGTGAAAAATAAAAGAGACCAAAGACTTGTAGACTACATTGAATTCTAATGGCTATGTAACCCAAACGTTTTCTTTGAGTAAAAATAGGAACGCTAAGAGTAGTGACCCCAAGTAATATCACTAAGTTGAACATATGTAAATAGACAGGAAATGAGTCTTTAGTAATGTTTATCATACCTGAATGAGCTCTCTGCGTATAGACAAAACACTGAATTTTTAAATAAATATCAAATTTTAACATAGATATAGAAGAAATGATGAAAAGAGAAAAAAAAAAAAGTTTGGCCTCCAATGAAAATATTGAAGATGTAAAGAAAATATTGATGTCCAAATAGAGACATGAAGGAAGAACAAAACCATGATTTTTATTTAACAGTTTATTATAGGTTTAAGTAAATCAGTTATTCTAAAGAGAAAGTTAGGGCAACTAGGTGGTGCAGTGGATAGAGCACTAGCCCTGAAATCAGGAGGAGCTGAATTCAAATCTGACCTCAGACACATCCTAGCTGTGTGACATTGGGCAAGTCACTTAACCCCAATTGCCTCAGGAAAAAAAAAAAGAAAAAGTCAAAAGAGCCCCTCAACCACTTTAATCAAGTGACATTTGACTTACCAAGCTGTGAGATATAGTTACCCATAGCAATAAAGATTTAGAATATTTTTTAAATATTAAATATTTTAAAATATTACATAGAATGTAATCTTTAAAGATTATGACTATATCATTGCAAAAAAGCAGAAACAATGGAAATATTTTAAAAAACAATTTAGTGAAATCTTTGTAGTAAACCTTAACTGAGCATCATTAAGGATAAAAAGGAAAGGAAGAGGATAAATAAAGAAAAGAAAAGGGGGCAGCTAGATGGCACAGTGCATAGAGTATCTACCCCAGAGGCAAGAGGACCTCAGTTCAAATTTGATCTCAGATATTTAACACTTACTAGCTGTGTAACCTTGGGCAAGTCTCTTGATCCCAATTATCTTGCAAATCTCCCCACAACAAAGAAAAGACCTATACATTTTGACAAGCTTTTTTTGCAAACTTTTTTACTATAGAAAATATTGTATTGTAAAATTACAGATCCAGATGTTCTTTAGGAAAAGAAGATGGCACTGCAGAAAGCAACCATGAGAAAAGAAGCTGTAATATCTGAACTCATTATTCAATAATTACTGTACTTCCACCTTAGCATAGCCATACCCCAACTTCAGATAGTTTTACTTGCCATCTCTCATGCATGGAATATTGCCTCCCCTTTCTCTGAGTCCTACCTGTGATGGCTTCTTTCAAATGTAAACTAAAGTTCCATCTCATGGGCACCTAGGTGTATAGTACATATAGAGCCAGGCTTGAAGTCAGGAACACTCATCTTTGTGAGTTCAATTCTGTCTCCAGAAAAATCACTTAATCTAGTTTGCTTCAGTTTCTCACCTATAAATGAACTGGAGAAGGACATAAAAAATTTATTCCAGTACCTTTGCCAAGAAAATGCCAAATGGGACCATGAAGAGGAAGACACAATAGAATAATAAACTTCTACCCTCTGCAAAATTAAAGACCTTCCCCAGTCCTCTATAATCTCTTCTCCATTCCTTTGAAACTATACACAATTTACATTATAAAATCCTGGTTTATATACTTTTAAAAATATATTTCCCCCTCATTAGATTGTGAGCTCCGTGACAGTAGGGGAATATTTTTTGCCTTTAAAAAAAAATCTCCATTATTTAGCATAGTATCTGACATATGTTAATTGTTTTAGAAATATTAGTTGACTTCCAGATGTTTCTATTCACTTTAATCATATCACCATAAATAAAGGAGTCAGGTTTTTTGAATAATCCTTGTAGAATAGTGCACTAGAGAACATATTGAATTCATAGTTAGGGAACATAAATTAAATAATAGCTCTACCATTAACAAATAATATGTTAAACAAATCAGTTAACCTCTCTAGTCTTCAATTTCCTCTTTTGTAAAATGAGCTAGTTAGATTAGAAATGTTTGCAATGCATTCTAGCTGTAAAAGTATGAACCTATTTCATTAATCTGTGATGTTATTTGTGGTTCTCAGAACTTTTAATCATCTACTAGTTCTAGTTCTAACCTTAATTAGTTCTATGTCTTTGATAAGTCATATGATCTTTCTTGGCTTCAGCACATCTCAAAAATGAATTGATGGTAAGCAGTGAAATGAATTATATTTAATGTCACTTTCAAATCTTATGTTTCTTAGGAATTATTCTCTTGCTAAACATACCTAGAATTTGTATAATGTAATTTCTGACTAAATTTGTATTAATAAAAATGTTCAAAAGAAACCCAGTCTTTGCATAACTGAGAAAAAATTCTAAAATATACTTGTCTTGGAAATTAGCTGTTTTTTTTTTCATGTAGCTTAAATCATTTTTTAAAAGTCACACACTGTCCCTTCTGACTCTTCTTGCATACCTTTTCCTTCCCTGTACTCAAGGGGAAATAAGTTGTTCAAGGGATTTAAGAGAAATATCTGTATAATAAACCATTATTTGGCCTATGTTTATTTTAAAAAGAAAGAATAATTAACCATCTATTATATTATCCCCTTTGCCTTTGTATTCCCAGTGTTGAACATAAGCATATGGCATTTTGAATTATTTAATAGAACTGATCCGTGATTTCACAGACATAAATCTTACTATATTGTCCTTTTCAGATGATCTGTCTCACCCTCTCTAGATAATTATCCATAAAACAAAACAAATTAAATAATTACTTGGAAAACTTCTGTTGATTATTTTTAAGACTAATCTTTAAATATAAACTTAGATTCTATCACCTGGTTCATGGTTGAATTTTGCCTGAGTTGATGGAAATGACAGAAACATGTGCTTTGCTGCCTTGACCTTGGAAAATCATGTACTTCTCAATATCATGATAAAATACAGAAATAAGACATTGTTTAAGGAAGTCTTCAGAATTGTAAATAATTTGAGTTTTCTATATATGAAAATATTATCTTCTCCATTTCCAAAACTATATTTTGAATTTATTATAGATTAAACTTTAATAATACAATTTTCAAAAGAGATGTCTATTTTTACTATCTTTTTTGTCACTATTTGTACCTTGAAAATATCTTTTATAAAACGTTTTGTTGATGCAGTGGATAGAGTACCAGCCCTGAAGTCAGGAAGACCTGAGTTTAAATGTGGCTTCAAACACTATCACTTTCTAGCTATCTAACCCTGGACAAGTCTCTTAACTCCAATTGCTTCACAAAAATATTAATAAAACAGAAGTTTTGGGGGGAATCTAAACACCTATATTCAGACTATTTTTTCTACCTTTAAAAAATGTTTGGTCTTTGATATTAGCATTGAAAGTTTAATTTTTCTCCTCCTTTTTACATCTTATTTTGCATTGCAATGTGTTAGAAATTTACTTCAAGTGTAATTTTGGACTCTAAAACCCCAATCACAATAATATTATGGAGACTATCTTATAAGGCTTATGGAAAAGAACTGGGTCCATTGTGACAACTAGGCTGAAACTGAAGTGCAAGACTATCTTCTTCTTTTTTTTTTTAATTTAATTTTATTTAATAATAACTTTGTATTGACAGAATCCATGCCAGGATAATTTTTATACAACATTATCCCTTGCAATCGCTTATGTTTCGTTTTTTTCCCCTCCCTCCCTCTCCCCGCCCTCCCCCAAGATGGCAAGCCAAGACTATCTTCTTCATACTTTTAATACTATAAATTAACAATTTGACTGTCACCATTTTAAAACTATATAAATACTTAAGCATATTACAAAATGTTACAAATGTTACAAAATGACAAAACATTTAGCTAATCCAATTTGGCTGCCTTAGGTTTAATCTAATCTACTAACAAAAATTTCAGTGTTGCTATTTGCATCACAGACCATCCTTTCCATTTAGCTATAAAAGTAAATGCAATTTAAGTGATATAGTTCAGCAATTTTTGAGGTTGAATAGTTTTTAGTCATTTTCTATAGTTAAGCCATAATTATGAAAAAAACCAGGGAAGGGGAGTGACCTGGAATAATATATATGAAATCTCTTTTCATCAGAAATTCATGGATATTCCCAAGGCTTACCTAGCAACAGACAAAGCTCCAACAACCCAATATTACTGCCTGTTGTGAATTTCATAAGCTATTGCTAGTACTGCAATTTTTTTCTCTTTGTACATTCTGCAAAAACATATTTGGTTTTCAGAGAACAGTGGCTTAAAAAGTCACATTGAATTCTATTTACAGACACTCTGAACCAGGGTATGAAACACTGAAATTTTGCAAGTCACAAGATTTTCAAAAGGAATATTTTTTTAATGAACATTATAAATTATAGCCATTTGAAGTAGCAATCATCAGTTGAGAAAGGACAAAAGACAGAGTATTTTTGATTCCTGGGTGTCTTAATGGAGGGGATATGTGTGTAGAAAAAAAACAAAACAAAAACTGACCAGTTTATATTTTCATTTTAAGATGCAAAAAAGAACAAATAATGTTATCATGTTCTATGCTACTTGATAAATATACTTCTCTTTAGGAGCTCAGACCTTTGACTGTCAGCAACTCTGATATCATTCTAATTTTATATGAAATGAATCATGACATATTATGAAGTCAAATATGAACCCGTGATATCAAACAACAAATAACTTAAAGGGAGTGTTAGGAGTTGCTAGTAAAGGAGAAAGCAGAACAGAAGGGTAGAAATAAACAGAAGAAAAGAAAAAGAAAGGAGAAAAAGTCCTGTATTCATGAGAATGGACCCCAAAGGTCTGTACTAAGGTCTACATAAGCTAGCTTAAAGTTATATAATAAATAAAACTGAATTGGTTGCTGAATATTCTGATATTTATTTAGTTCTCTGGTCTGAAGCCCTGGTAGACTAGATGTTGAATGTCGGATCAGAAAGGATTCAAAATCTGGTGTGAATTGAGTGGTGTCAATGATCAACTAGTTCTGGCAGTACTGATTTCAGCAATTTATTATGACATGTTCATAGGACAAATGTGTGCTGCAGTGTTCATAGAATGTCTAGTTCAATGCAGATCACACAGGATCTTAAATTGTGATCAATGATATAGGCATATTTACTTGGTGAAGAGCACTGAAAAAGATATATATTGCATAATATTTTTTTAAAAACACACAACCATTATAGCCACAATCAACTTAGACATGATTTTAGAAATACAAAATATAATTTTTGTGATCTTTCATATCTACATAAGCAATTTGTGGAACTTTAGATTATTTTATGAGAAAATGTATATAAGTATAAGAGCACACTACAATCAGCTCTTTGTATCAAAAAGAATTTGGAAATTTTCTAATGCAAACCTGTCTAGAACTATTAATGTAACTCTTTCTCCCTCAAGTTAGGTCAGTTTGTTTTGTTTTGTTTTGTTTTTCTCTTAAAAGATATTGAAATGATCTTCATGACTTGGTTAGTTCGAGGAACTAAAGACTTAATCTTGATATCACTTTCTGAACTAGAACAAATAGCCATGAGAAACTCCAGCCTCCCACAGATATTTGATTAGTAAATCATGAAAGGCAATTAATGCAAAGGAGCCTAAGATTTGCAAAATACTTTACAAAAACTATGTTTTGATCTTCACATCAATCCAGAAATATAGGTGCTATTATTATCCTTAGTTTACAGATGAAGAAATTGACATAAAAATGTTTATTTCCTAACATTGAAGAGCTAGCAGAGCTGAGACCAGATTTGTAATAAAGCTTTCCTGACTCAAGATTCAGTCTTCTGTCCATTGTGTATTTCATAATTCACTTTTAAATTAATTATTTTTAATATAACTTTCCCTTAATGCTTCTAATTCTTATGTGTTATATCACATCACTTGCAGCACAATTTAGCAAAAAACAAAGTATATGTACTTTTTCTAATTGTACTTGAGATATTTCACACTTGTAGTTGCTTCCTTTTATGAAGGGAGCAAAGAGACATTAATAGGAGAGAGAGAGAAAGAGAGAGAGAGACAGACAGACAGACAGACAGACAGAGACAGAGAGAGATGAGAGATAGATAGATTTGACAATATTTTCCTGCTAATTGGCTAACACCAATCCCATACATTCAGAAGCCCCTGTTAATTAGGATCTCTTCCTTTTTGAAAAGAATAAGTGTGGGCAGAACTTACTTCACACAACTCAACTTAATAGTACACAAGTATGTTCAGCTTCTTGAGAGTGATGGATTGTGCAAAATATTTGACTGAACTAAGATCTCATCTCCTTATAGTACAAGGTATTCAGTTATTACTGATTCCATTTAAAGCCTTAACTTCACACTTCTTTTTGTTTTTGATGCTGAAACTTTCATGAACCATGTATTTATTCACATAATAATGGATCCCTTTGATTTTGATCTATTGGTACTTCAGACTTTGCTTCCATGGAACTACCTGGAACAAATCCTCTATAGCTCAAAAATTCACATATGACTTCATTATGACCTTCCTCATAATACTTGCTATCCTCAAAAGTGAAGTTAGAGAAATCAGAAGACATAACACGGAAAGTTAAGAATTAAACGCTAACCATCAAAATAGAAATTTCTACCTAAAGCTGATATATGTTGGCATTTAGGGATTAGAGATTTCAGGATCAAGGAATAAGTAGAAATACAGAAAGAAATAGGTAAAATAAGGTGAGATTTTCGGTAAAGAGATTAATCATACAGGAGATAAATAGGAAAAGAAACATAAAATTAGCAAGTTTAAAAAAATGTGCTTATTTCACTAATAGCTATGACCATGATCATGATGGAAAAAAAATTGTTTCATCCTGAGTACCACTTTTTGATAGCATGGTTAAGTATAGGTTACATCTTTTCACTGATCTTATAGGAGAGACTATGTTTGAAATTTGAAACTGATATATTAACAGAAATACATCAAAAACAGTAGGTAAAAATTTTCATCTTTAGATACTCATGTATTGTGTCACCCTTGCTTTTGGAATCTGGAAACAGCACAGTGATAAAATGTGGAAGAATGTAGAAATAATATACCTTAAATGAGTGAACAATTCAAGGGTCATATTTATAATGCTTTTCTGAGTTTTTTCTGTTTTTTTCTTTTTTGCCCTTATCACTAACTGATATTTAGCATGTAAAGTTCTCTTTCCACTCCTGATGTCTCATTGTCATTTCTTGCATCTTTTGAATTTTTCAACTAGCTGTTAGTTAGACACATGGAACAACTAGTGATATCTATTAATTGAATGTACCAGCAATATAATAGTGTGTGTGTTATTGGCATAAATCTTAATGAACTCTTTTTGAGAGAAATTCCATGTGTTTTAAAATGAGTAGAATATTAAAATATGTTATTAGAGAAATCTGGTTCTAGTGCATGTATCATATGTGATAGTATGTGTAATACAGCCTGTTTATAACAGGGATTTAAAAATAGACATGGAATTTCCCACTGCACATCTCAAGGGTATATTGAACATTGACCTTTGTGGGGTTTAGAGTCAAGGCTGGGCAATCACTCCTCATCATCCAGTGTTGGAGAGGGTACAAGATTTGAGATTATATTTATCAGATATTAGATGTTTGTAATCTATGGATATGATTCTCTTTGGGGGGAATTTCAGGTGGCATTTTAGGATAAAAACTCCTTTTCTTAGTCACCCCAGGGAGAAATAAAGTAGTTCCAATCTAGATCTAGAGGCTAATAGTAAGCTTGGACAGTTTTATTTTCCTTTTCCCTACAAAATGCTTAACATACACACACACACACACACACACACATAATAACACACAATGTCATAGAGTTGTCCTTGAGGATGTCAGTATACTCAACTATGGCAACATCACACCATCCAACTTGAAGGCATTGATGTATTCTTCCATGAAAGTGCTACCTTCCTACCAATGTGAAAATTTTAAAAAGAAAAATATATACAAAAGTAAGGATGAACAGGATAACAGTAAATACACACATAAACACATATCATTTAAAATTAATCTTTTTAAAAAATATTATGTTGTTATTTGATATCATAACTCCAAGAAGTAAGTTATACAAGTATATTATCCCATTTTAAAAATAAGAAAACTGAGGCTGAGATTAAGTATCTTTCTCAGAGTTACAGAATCAGAAAATTTCTAAAGCAAAATTTGAACACAGGTGCCCTGATTCTGGTTCCTAGAATCTGTAATCTATACTACTGACTGTAACTATCCCCATTTTTTCTAAAAAAAAAAAAAAAAAAAAAAAAAAAAAAAAAAAAAAAAAAAAAAAAAAAAAAAAAAAAAAATTTAAAATCTCTGGTTAATTGGGTATTTGCTTCTTACCTTATCTAGACCAAATCATACTCATCAAAATGTTTTATAGTTAGCTAGTTGCAAAGATTTCCAGCTGAAAAAAATTATAGTACAAAAAAAAAGAACAAATAAAAACAAATAAACTCAATAGCTTAATCCACATATGGCCCATTGCTGCTTTTGGTGCTTATCCTCAGTGACAAAACTGGCATATTCAATTTGCCTGCATGCCATATGACAATTATAAATAGTATCTTGACTTAAATAGGAAAGAAAATGTTGGGGGGAGAGTAAGATTATAGTTTGTTTAGAGGTAAATCCCTTACCAGAAAAATTTCATTATCAGTAATCAACTTCTCTTGAATTCTGGAAGGAATACATACATAAAATTACACACATCCACACATATACAGGAGAAAGGTCACAAACATACTAAAAGTCTTTTTTGGTTAAATTTTGAGGTCGTACATTTGTATGCAATGTGGACTTTTCTAGCCCAGATCTTTAAAAAGCTTATATGCCATAGATAGATCTTGGGATTTGATGAGTTTTCTATGACTAGAAGTTATCAATATTAGATGACTGTTGTTGCAGTAGTGTAGAAAACATTTATACTTTGGGTTAAAGTTCAGGCAAATGATACATGAAGATTCTTTAGTTGTAAGTAAGATTATATGCATATCCTACTCAGTTCCACAATTATCAAATACATTACACAAACTGACATCAGGAAGCTAAGAATGGAACCCAGATGTTTGGTTATGTACTAGACAGTTCAATCATTTACTTCATTCCAACAAATAAGAGTAAGATATAATAAGAAGAATAGTATCTCCAGAATCAGAGGACTTTGTTCTAAAGCCTACTTCATTTTTTTACTACCCCCATGTGTTGGAATCCTTACTAACTGCTAACTAATTAGAGTTGATCTAATCTTACAAGAAGATGTTTTGGGCAGAACCTGAAACAAGGTACTAAGTAGAACTAATTAATACAAGGCTTGTGTTCACACCTTTACTCATCGGAGTTCACAAGTATGCCAGCTTCACAAAATAAACTTTGTACCTTTATGAGTTCACACCTCCCTTGAAGCTCTTTGGGCCAGAGAGCACTATGGGAGAAAACCCATAATCCCTCTCTCTCGTATCCCACAATTCCTCCCTCTTGGATAAAAGAAACAGACAGAGGCTCTTGGTCAGATTTCACTGGAATGACATGAAGAGTGGAGCTGGCTGGAGGCTGAAGAAAGCAGAGGCAGAGGCTGAAGGACCAGACCTTTGGATTTGGCGACATTCGGAGGGAGCTCTTGGAACCAAGCAGAGAGATAGGCCTCTAAGCTAACCGGGCTATATTGCAGATAATAAAAGATCTGAACTTTTATCACCTGGCTGCGTTTTGAGAAGAAAAAGCTCACCACACTTTGATTCTCACTGGTTTTTCAAGAACTAAAACAGTTTCATCTTGTGTTAGGAAATCCATTTTGTAAATTATGTATAATGCCTCCCATATTGATGGATTTATGTATACCATGTATATCTGTTACAAAGTTCTGGCCCATATTGATGGATTTATTTGTACCCCTTCAGAAACCCACTAATCTGATTAGATTTCCTATTTCTTTTGGTGTTTTCATCTAACAAAAGAAAGGGGGAGATGTTGGAATCCTTACTAACTGCTAACTAATTAGAGTTGATCTAATCTTACAAGAAGATTTTGGCCAGAACCTGAAACAAGGTACTAAGTAGAACTAATTAATACAAGGCTTGTGTTCACATACAAGGCGAGACAGCCATTCCAGAATACATTTTTTCCTCTTGGCTGGCTGGTGGCAGACGAAGAGTTTTCAGAGGATAAAGCTACGAGTGGAGAGTTCAGTGGACAACCAGATTCATCTTCATCTCACACCACTGTAGTTGGTGCCTGGGCTCCCCAGAAGGATACAAGAGAGACATTCCATCTCTGTGTTGGTTGGAGGCTGAAGAAAGCAGAGGCAGAGGCTGAAGGACAGAACTTTTGGATTTGGAGATATTCGGAGGGCTCTAAGCTAAACCGGCTGTGTTTTGAGAAGAACAAGAACTCCAACATTGGAACTCATAACACCCATGAGGTAATAAAATCTTAGGCATATCATTTTATCTCCCTTAACATCAGTTTCCTTGTAAAATATTCGAGTTCAGGATTTTCCTAATGAGCTTAGAATTTCATCTATCAGATTTCCCCCACCTTAGTTGCCTGCAGATACATAAACCATGTAGAGTTCTAGTCCAATTTTATCAAACCAGAGAAAGATTTTTTTTGATAATAAATCTCTTTGAATTTCATTTTTCTCCTCTGTTAAATGAGAAGGATGAAATAGATGCCTTTTAAGATTCCTTCAGTTCTAAATCTATAATATTTAATTACATTGGTATGTGCAACCTATTTAATAACACATAGATGATGGAATCTGCATTTTTCTTATTCATATTTTCCTATAAATCCATGTGAAGGGATCTACTCTTTGTACAAGACTCTTTTTTGTTTGTTTTTATTTTCTCTCAAAGATGAATATTCTAAATGAGGTGGCCATCTGTTTTTTTTTTTTTTTAAATCATTGCTGCTACATATGCTCAATACTATCTTTCCGAAAAATTCTCACATGCAAATTATCATTGGTAACATACCAATTTGTCTTTCTATTATGTTAAACTATTTTTGTGATTTTAATTATTGTGAGATCTTGTTGTTCTGTGTTGTATAGCTATGTTATCCACACAACACATTACTGATAATAAAACAATGTACATCTGAAGCACTGAATGATTTGATAGTATAATGACAAACCCAATTTCACCCAGAGTAGTCCAACCTATATTTTTTCTCCCACTCCTTTTCTTGATCCATTTCACTTTCGACCTATAATATACCAGCTACACATTTGTGAAGAACTTTTTAAGACTTAAAACACCATATAATATGAACTGTCATTACGAGCTAATTGTCATTGTGAGCTAATTTGATGCACTGCCTATCTATTCCTTATTTTTTTGTTTCTTCTTTTTTCCTTCTCCTCCCCCTGTTCTTGTTAATATGCAAATAAATATTTGAACTATAAAGCACTATCCTAAAACAAGAAAGCATTATTTTCTCTAAGAAAACTATTTTTTTTTGCACCTTGAGCAGAGAAAGAAAGCTGTACAATATGAGTTAAATTTAGTCACATATGTTCTCTTCCTGCCAACATGTTCATAAAGTTCTAAAGAAGGGATTGTGTGAATTTTCTTTTGATGTTTGCACTTACTTACATTGTATGATATACTCTATTTTATCTTAGATTTATTCAACTTAGGAATTCTCAATAAGAAAGTACTTTTTTTTGTTTATTTTGATAGAAGCCAAAGACTATGTTCTCCTAAAATTTTAATTTTAAAGGTGTCAGGATAAATTTAAAATTATGAGGATCAATTCAGTTCTAAAATTAGTAGGTTTCTTTCACTTATGAAAGTTGATATTTTTAGGAAGAGACAATTTAAAATGTGGAGAAAAGAAAAAATGGACACATTTGTATGAACACATGCCAGTTGTCAAATTGATTGCCTTCCCATGTCTAAAATAGTTGCTGAAAGAGAACTACAATAAAAGAAAACCTAAAATTTAATTTCCTGTATATTTTTGAAATCATACAGGAATATCCAAACTCAATCCAGTTATATTTCACAAAGTATTTAGATCTATTTCCAAGACACAAAATGCATTTGGCAAATTTTCATAGCCTTATCTCCCAAAGAGACAGGTAGCCTTTTTGAGTAAATCAATGTCCCAAATTCTGCGTTATTTTAACTCAATTATACATGTATATTACTAGTAACACATGATGGAATTTCAACTGAGAAGACTATAAATATGGCATCTAATAATTCCTGGGCTTCATTCCATGACTATAAATACAAGAGCAATTTCTCTTTTCTTTAAAGTTTTAATAATTACCTTGATAAAGATATATCTAATATCAGCTACACTATATTGTATTGCTGTTGCTGTTGCTTTCCTGTTATTAAATTGAAGGAATAATAATTTTTAATGAATCTCCTCATTAGAGAAAATTTAGAAAAATCTTGGTTAGTGTGCAGATTTATATATTATATTGCACAATAGTGACTATATTATAACACTTAATATTCTCCATATTTTACTCAATAACTCTGTGAGAGTCATTCTCTACTGCTGAAGTTTTTTTTTTGTTTGTTTGTTTTTTGTTTTTTAATAAACATTAAAGCTTAACTATAGTATTAAAGAATAAGCAGTAAAGGAAGAAATAGGATGGAAGTGGTAAAGTGAGCAGTAGTCTAAGCTGTTTCAATATGAACATGGCAAAGCAGGAGAGTAAGGAAAAATGAAAATAAATGGGCTTTTACTTAGTAGTTTGAGTGGAGTGTTGCTACAATGCTCCTCCCCCCAAACCCCTCCACCAACCCCCATTCCCCACCAAGTTACCTATCTCCTCCCAAAACATTCCTCCTTTAATTAATTCAATAAGACATGATATTTGCATTTCCCCACATGGAAAAATCATTATACTTTATTATTATTTAGTTGCTGGTAGGTTTTGCAGTAATTAGAGCACTAGGCCTTCAATCAGGAAGATTTAAGTTCAAAGTTGACTTCAGACACTGACTATTTTTGTGACTCTGGACAAGTCACTTCCCTTCTGTATACATCTATAAAATGGGGATAATAATTGGCTATCCAAGGGCTGTTGTAAGGATCAAATGAGATAATAATTGTAAAGCATTTAGTACAGTATCTGGAACATTGTAAATGCTATATAAATGTTGCTATTGTTATTTAAAGAGAAAATTTATTTCTAAGGATGAAATAGGTATATAGAAATGGTATATAAAAATGAGTATTCATTCCCATAAATAGAGACATGGATTAAGCCTGGAGCTGTGATTTCAATAATAGAAATATTTCTTGGGTGAGAAAATTCTTACTACAGATATAGGTCAGCACCTTATATGGAATTTAGAGCACTATAGAGTCTTAGAAAATTATCTAGAGCACTTATAAGTGACTTGTCCAGATTCATAGGTCAATATGCCTCAGTTGTTAGACTTGAAATAAACTTTTTTGGTTCATAGACTTTTTGAGAACTTATAGGGAGAGATTCAGGCAAAGATCTATATAGGCTAATCTGTAGTTTGGTCTGTCAATGTCCAATACCACTTGGTAATCTAACCATTTCAAAGTTATCTTCTAACTCCCCCTGACAACCAGAAACATAGACCAGTGAAGCTGTTTCCAAAGATGCAGGCTTTTGCTATTACCCTGCTCAAGAGAAATAGAATTTACTTTCAAATAATTTAATATAATAGTATGATTTTAATAAATTTAATATAATAATAAATACTAATTGAGAAGGAAGCATATGCTCATACAATTATATAATAATTGAAATATGTTTAGTGCTTTATGTAGTTGGTTTTCACATTTGTTTTCACAATAACCCTTTGAAGTAATAAATAATTTGTTATTATCCTCATTTTACAGATGACAAAACCAAATTTCTAAGATTTGAATTGACTGTCTAAGGTGCCTCTGCTAATTCAACTCTAAGCCCAAATTTAGACTTCTTTCCACTATATCATGATGCTTTTAAAACATTCAACAACAAAACTGGTAGATCAATGGTTATCTAAGCCTTCCTTAGCGTTTGAAGTTTTTAGTTCAGAATTCTTCTATATATTAGACTCTACATCTCTATTTTACTTTACCTGCCTACCCCCCCCCAAAAAAAAAAGCACTCAGTTAAAATTCTCCATCAAAGCTGTGAAAATATTGTAACTCTTAGTACCAGGAAATAGCTACATGTAGCTTAGGATAGCATAGGGTAATGACCGATGGGTGGTATGATAATAGATATGAGATTATTTACAATCCTAATTTTCTAATTCTTTGACAATCATAACTCTGGAAAAGCAAATTGTTTTTATATTTTTGTTTTGAGACAACAATAATTATATGAATGCTTCTGCTGGCATTTGGCTACTTTTAGGTGTCTCCATCAGTTGAATGCTAGATTTACTAGAATAAACACATTTTTTGTTGCTTTGTGTGTGTGTGTGTGTGTGTGTGTGTGTGTGTGTGTGTGTGTATGGGTGTATGTGTGTGTGTTATTTTCTGTATTTAAGAATGGATATTACTCCAAGAAAATGTCATTATACTTCTTAATCAGCGTATTTCAATAACTGATAGAGATGTTGTAACATAAGAAATCATGTGTTAAGAGAACTGTTCGGTTCTGCTCACATATATTGTATCTAGGATATACTGTGACATATTTAACATGTATAGGAATGCTTGCCATCTAGGGGAAGAAGTGGAGGGAAGGAGGGAGGAGAAATGTTGGAATCCTTACTAACTGCTAACTAATTAGAGTTGATCTAATCTTATAAGAAGATTTTGGCCAGAACCTGAAACAAGGTACTAAGTAGAACTAATTAATACAAGGCTTGTGTTCACACCTTTACTCATTGGAGTTCACAAGTATGCCAGCTTCACAAAGTAAACTTTCTAACTTCAAGGTAGTTCACACCTCCCTTAAAGCTCTTTGGGCCAGAGAGCACTATGGAGAAAACCCATAATCCCATTCTCTCAGAAGATTCACATATAAGGAGAGAGAGCTATTGGAGAATACATTTTTCCTTTTGGCTGGCTGGTCGCAGAAGAGAGTTCAGCTGGACTCGAGAGGAGCGACTCTGGTGCAGAGAGCACTCTGATGGATTTCAGCGGAATTACGCCAGAAGCCCTCTTTCCGAGGCAAGGCAGAATATATTCCACTTGGATGGCTGGTGGCAGACGAAGAGTTTTCAGAGGATAAAGCTACGAGTGGAGAGTTCAGTGGACAACCAGATTCATCTTCATCTCACACTACTGTAGTTGGTGGCTGGGCTCCCCAGAAGGAGACAAGAGAGACATTTCATCTCTGTGTTGGTTGGAGGCTGAAGAAAGCAGAGGCAGAGGCTGAAGGACAGAACCTTTGGATTTGGAGATACTCGGAGGGCACTAAGCTAAACCGGCTGTGTTTTGAGAAGAACAAGAACTCCAACATTTGAACTCATAACAGGGAAAAATAGGAACAGAAGTGAGTGCAAGGGATAATGTTGTAAAAAATTACCCAGACATAGGTTCTGTCAATAAAAAGTTATAATTATGAAAAAAAAGAAATCTTGTGTTTCAAGGATCATTCAGAATCCCTCAATGAGATAGGTTCACTGACTCTGAAGCATATAAAAACAAAATCAAAAATGTCAAAGAAAAATTCCAATAATGGAAAAAAATATATAAAATTGCTATATGATTATTACCCTGATTAGTATTCAGAAAACAATAACTTTTAAAGAGAGATAGATTCTTATAAAAGATATTACAATGCAGTGTGATCTTCTTGAAATTGGGAAAATGATGAGATGAGTTTTTTCCTTTGTTTTGTTTAGCTTTTAAAGCTATAACTGTGAAGGTGAAAAAAAAAAAAAACACTTGTCATTATCAAGACAATACAAAAACTGGAGAATTATTGGAAAAAGGAAATATTCACTTGTCAAATTCACATTTTCTTCACTGTATCAATGATTTGTTAGAAGAAAGTGAACCTATAAGATTTATTGTATTGGACTGAAAAACATTATCCCCAAACAAGTTCATGGAGGGTTTTTTTTTTTTAAAACTTATTTTTAAGGATCCTGGTTGCCTAGTCCCTAAATGGGAGCACAATAAAATCTGATAAATAAAATGATAAATAAAAATAATAAGCACAACAGTTCCAGAATTAAAGAAATTCTCAAATGGATATAGAATACTGAAAAATAACCTTGCACCAAGTAACAAGTTACACAATGTTAATTTATATAATAGATAGAGAAAAATATCTGTTGGCTGACTGAAATTCTATTGAATATCTACAGTTATATAAATGTTTATGAAAAATATACTTAATATGACAAAAATGTGGCTTTGTGATTTGGAATTAAAGAATGTATCAAACACTTATGAATTCAATGACAAATTTGATAAAGCAAATTATTACCACAAATTTGTGTATTGTCAATTAATTTTAATATATAAAATTTTAAGATTTGTGATATCTTAATAAATTTTCTCAGTTAATTCACAAATCATTACATAAATGATATGTGATTTTTTTTTCCATTAAGGTTCTCTACCACGTTAAGATTCTTGATAAAAATACACACCAAATGAGGTAAGAGAATATCTTATTTCTGCTCTTCCATCCATATGACATATGTGCTGGTGGGCTAGAATAACTTTTTCCTGTTTTTAAATAAAATGGCTTATTTCCTTGCTAATGGAGTGAAAAAGAATCCCAATGCCTAAGTCTATAAAATGTTGGCCTTTCATGATTCTGCTTTACTTCCCATCTTACTTCCATTAAAAACCACTTACATTTTTCTTTTATATGAGAATTGTACTTTTATAAATTCATTTTGCATTCCCTTCCTTTCTCCATTTCTTCTTCCCTCTCTTCCTCCTTTTCCCCTCCTTCTTCCTTTTTCCTTTTCTTAGTCCCTCCCTCACTTTCTTGCTTCTCCCTTATCATTTCCTCTGTCTGATACTCCTTGCTTCTACAAAAATTTTACAAAAACTGAATACATTATGTTATTCAAGATCTGCTTAAAATATTACTCCAAAGTTTCATTATCTCTTATAGGTTTCCCTAGATTCTTATACATTAGATTTATTCTAGAAAGTGTTATCAAATTTGAAAATCTTTGAACAAAAGCCTTTCTATGGACTATCCTAACCAAGTGTGAAGAATCCTATTGCCAGATGATAAGATACTATGCATATATGCATGTATAACAAACACACACACACACATACATATATATCAAAATCAAGATGACTGTTGATGGTACAAAATGTAAAGAATGACCTTGGTATCTTTAATATATGACCAAGCTCTAAGTATTCCACTCTAAGTACTTCCAACTTCATCCACCTTCAGACCCATTGATGGGAATGAATTGTTCTCAAAACATCCATTCTGCTGAAGAAGATTTTCACATGCTTGGAGTGGTCATCACTTTAACTCACTGATGGGTTTGAAGTCTGCTGGTTACCTTCAATCTGGTTTAACCCATCTGTCAAGACAGTTTTCCTAGGGTGTGATCACTGTGCTTGCTGCAGCTTCTTGAAGCCACAGATGAGAATTGGGGACACCAAAGATAGATGAACATCCCTGAAAATGACTCAGCAAACCCTCAACCAGAGGTACTAGTCCTTTTTCAATCCTATATACCTTCCATATATTAAGACATGTATATAGGACAGTAGGGTACAATTCTAATACATGTGTATTAGTTACACATATTCATAATTACACTTATATTCATATGAGTAAAATGAAATATCCTTGACATATTGAAGTAAACATACAAGGTAGGACAATGAGGAAGAAGCAATAAAAGTAAAAAGAAAAACAGGTTTGTACATATGCATTCTCAACATTAATCTATGTTGTTCACAGGTCTTTTGCAGTTCTATCTTGTGTTACATGACTTTGAAATTATTGAACATGTTCAATTTGCCATTCCTAACAATCAATCATGACATATTTGATCAAGATGATAATGTAATATTTTGAATTAGTTAGGCCCAGATAACTTGAATATGTATACAAAGATTCAATTATTTCTTTTAAATTGAATAGTGTTTTTAAAAATAAGTTCTTAATGCCTAAGAATTTAGTCTTTTTTTTGTTGAAACTATTGGGGTTAAGTGACTTGCCTATGGTCACACACTTTGGAAGTATTAAGTGTCTGAGACCATATTTGAACTCAGGCCCTCCTGACTTCAGGGCAGGTGCTCTATCCACTGCACCACCTAGCTGCCTCCAGAATTTAGTCTTGATCTCATATATAATGTTAGAATTTAGGTAATGACTTTGCTAGAGCAATTATTAAAAGTCAAATATAGTGGATTTTTTTTTCTTTTTCTTATATCTCTGCAACTATAGAAACACCTTAGGAATAACAAACTGTCCACATGAATAAGTATATTGGTGAATGACTTGATCAACCTTGGTAACCCAAAATATGTTCTACTATGTGCCTATTTCTTTATTCCTATAATGACATATTTTTTCTAGTTAATCTCTAATGCATACACCAATTCAAATTTCACCTCTTCCATGAAGCCTTTCTCAATCATCCAATTTGGTAGCATCTTTTCCTTTGTACAGCACATAGAATTTCATTATATAATTTGATGTGTTATGGTCATACCTTATCCATCTCTTATATTGGAGGTGTTGCAAAGGAATAGTAATAGATTGAATTTAAATAGTTCTTTAAAATTTTCAAAGCATTTGAAATATCTCATTCAATGCTCATAGTAAAGTTTTGAGGATAAGGTAAGTGCTATTTATAACTTCTAGAGACTAAAAAATTGAGATTGAGAGATGTTGGTGACTTGTCCAGGATCATATAATTAATAAGTTTCTGAAACAGGATTTGAATTTCTTTTTCCTGATTAATACTCCAACCTTAGTGTCATCCAGTTAAGTATGTGTGCCTGGGCCAAATTGGAATCCCATTGAAACATTCTGAGTTCTCTAGATAAATGTTCTACAAAGACTAGACTTCTTTTTTAATTTAATTTATTTTTTTTTAATAATTATAACTTTTTATTGACAGAACCCATGCTTGGGTAATTTTTTACAACATTATCCCTTGCACTCTCTTCTGTTCCAATTTTCCCCTCCCTTCCTCCAACTCCTCCTCCAGATGGCAAGCAGTCCTATACATGTTAAATATGTCACAGTATTTCCTAGATACAATATATGTCTGCAGAACTGAACAGTTCTCTTGTTGCAAAAGAAGAATTGGATTCAGAATGTAAAAATAACCCAGGAAGAAAAACAAAAATGCAAACAATTTATATTCATTTCCTAGTGTTCTTTGGGTATAGCTGCTTCTATCCATCATTGATCATCTAGAACTGAGTTAGATCTTCTCTTTGTCGAAGAAATCCACTTCCATCAAAATATCCTCAAACAGTATCGTTGTTGAAGTATATAATGATCTCCTGGTTCTGCTCATTTCACTTAGCATCAGTTCATGTAAGTCTCTCCAAACCTTTCTGTGTTCATCCTGCTGGTCATTTCTTACAGAACAATAATATTCCATAACAGTCATATACCACAATTTATTCAGCCATTCTCCAGTTGATGGGCATCCATTCAATTTCCAGTTTCTAGCCAACAAACAGATCTGCCACAAACATTTTGGCACATACAGGTCCCTTTCCCTTCTTTAGTATCTCTCTGGGGTATAAGCCCAGTAGTAGCACTGCTGAATCAAAGGGTATGCACAGTTGGTTAACTTTTGAGGCATAATTCCAGACTGCTCTCCAGAATGGCTGGATTCGTTCACAACTGCACCAACAATGCATTAGTGTCTCAGTTTTTCTGCTTCTCCTCCAACATTCATCATTATTTTTCCTGTCATCTTAACCAATTTGACAGGTGTGTAGTAATATTTCAGAGTTGTCTTAATTTGCATTTCTCTAATCAATAGTGATTTGAAACACTCTTTCATATGAGTTGAAATAGTTTCAATTTCATCATCTGAAAATTGTCTGTTCATATCCTTTGACCATTTATCAATTGGAGAATGGCTTGATTTCTTATAAATTAGAGTTAATTATCTATATATTTTGGAAAGGAGTAGACATTTTAAAAATATTCCAAAAATAAGTGAATGAGTGGGCATTGCAGGGCATTTCCTCCCCCAAAAAAGATGTGACCTTTCATTAATCTGACAGTACATTCTATAAGCAATAAAAAACTGGCTTCTAACTACTGGTAATGTTTGTGTTCAAGTTAGCAGTCACCTCAGGTTATTGAGATCATCCTTTTTCATTTAGACTGCACTTCCTCAGTGATTATCTGATAGCACTATAGGACCTCTTTAGTTACAGATTTAAATTATTTTCTTTGGAAGTTTACAGGGACCATAGCAACATAGGCTATAATAGGCAGATGGAACCTTAGATGACATCTAATCCAATTATTTCATTTTAACAGAAGAAAAATGAGGTGCAGAGAAGTAAAATGATTTGCAGCTAATTAGTGAACTTGAATCTCTGGATTCACAGACCCATTTCTTTCTGTGTATCTCTGTCTATATATCTGTCTGTCTGTCTCTTTCTGTCTCTCTGTCTCTCTGTATCTGTATCTGTCTGTTTCAGTCTCTGTTTCTGTTTCTGTCTCTGTTTCTGACTCTATTTCTGTCTCTTTCAAACAACTATTGCCACTTTTTATAACCCTTCCTTTATCATATTACTTTCATATGCATATGAATGGTACTATGTAAAGTCCTGTTTGTCATGGCCAGCCACTTCCTTTATTCCATTCTCACAATGTATTTCGAAATAAAATATTCTTTGCATTACATAGCATCAGACTAGAAACACATTCTGACTCATTCAGCCGTTAGTCCTCTACCACCCGCTGCCCAAAAAGCACGCTCTATTTTTAAAAACATATTTAGATTGCACTTATTTCTGACTTTGTAGGCTGATGTCTAGCACAAATACGTATTTTATAAATATTTGTTTATTTGAATAGTCAGCCAAGTTATTAGGCCAGTAAATTTGGGGAGAAAGGGGGAAGGGAAGGAAGGAAAGAGGGAGAGGAAGCGGGGAAAGAAAGGGGAGGGAGGGAAAGAGAGGGAAGGGAGAGAGAGAGAGAGAGAGAGAGAGAGAGAGAGAGAGAGAGAGAGAGAGAGAGAGAGAGAGAGAGAGAGAGAGAGAGAGAAGGAGAGAGGGAACGAGGGAGATGGAGAGACAGAGAGATGAAGATATAGAGACAGATAGAGAGAATGAAAAAATGAAAGGTGGACTAAAGGTGGAATGTCAGTTTTCATCAGAGCTGCCTTCAAAATTATTTTGCAGGATATGAGTAGGGGGATAAACTGGCTATAACACAGAGGTAACCATTACATGTAGGGAATAAGCACTATTTCCAGGGATCCCAATGAAATGGATGGCAGCTGCAGGAAGAAAATAAGACATTTAATATTTGAGGTTAGAAAAAATTAGCATTTGGATGTAAAATATAATTTGTAATAGCAATCAGATCTTCTGTATCTTTTCATTTTAAAATTTTTCAAGTTATTCTTTGCTCTCTATAATATCTCATCTTGCTGGCATCTCTTTTACTTAATCTTCCTGATATTCTTACTTAAATATTTAAATAATCTAGAATCTCATCAGTATAGGGACCTGTCTTTTAGCTTCACTTTCCAAAATCTTCACATCTATATTTTGTTTTCAAATGTTCCATAAAAGATCTCTCAATGCCCCAAATACCTTTCTCCTGACTTTTAAAATAGCATAGTGATACCAATATACCATCTAGTGTCTTTCATTTTCATTACAGAACTAGTCCCTTCCATTTTTCCCATCAAAAATGTTGTTACTTACAGAAATAAATCAAGAATTGTATTTCTAGTTAAGTCCTCCATTGATTTTTGTTTAGCTCTGTGTTTCTTTGTGTTTGCTTTTTTGCTTATTTGTTTTGTTCAGTGACTTAAATAAAAGCTTGTATTATATACTTATTTAATTCTAGAATGATGCAAATTGAGAGGAATAACTTGGATCTGTGGCAACAACTATCATACTATTTGGAAAATCTGAGTATTTATTATACCTCCTTTTGCAGCAAGATTTTATCTAATCTAAAGTTTAGATACAGTTTGTGTTTTGGTTTTACCCAGATTTTATTGAATGTTTAAATTTGCCTGCTAAAGTACACTTTAAACAAACCAGGTGCTTTATTTGGAAACTACAAATATGGAATTTGTGTGTACTATTTTTAGAAATTATGCATGTATTTAGAAACTGTCCATGTGCAGGTTCCTCAGGTAATTGTGTTCTTATACTCTTGTTGAATTCTATGAAATTTAAAAATTACTGTGGTTTGAAGGAATTAGCCACACATTTTTCTAGTTTTCTTCCTTCTGCCAAATATGTAATAAAATTCTTGCTATAAACCTTGTTAAATTTGGGTTTTGTCTTTACCAACATATGACACTTAAGGCTAAAAAAGATCTAGTCTTTCAGACAAATGTAATAAGATATAAAACATATCTTCTGATGTTTGGGTTTTTTTATTATTTCTTTTAAAAATCTTAAATCATAATGGTAGAAACAGCTACTCAGTAGCTCATCTGTAAAGCAACCTTCCAGTTCAATAACAGTCAACAATGTAATGTATTACATACACTCTGTCCACCTTCAAGCAACAAAAAAGAAAAAAAAAAAAAAAAACAAGTAATGGAGTATAAAAGTTAAAGCAATATTCAACACACAAAAGGTGACAGTATCACCATACTTTAGTCTTGTCTGACCATGCCTGAAATATTGGATTCAGTTTGGGCTAGTATCCAGAGAAAAATGAAATGGTAATGGGTCTAAACATTAAGCCACATGAAAATTTATTTGTCAAGTTTTGTGAGATTTATCTTCAAGGATCTGAAGTATGGCCAGTTGGAAGAGGAATTCTATTTGTCCCGACTGTCTCAGAGGATGTTTCTAGGAATAATGGGTTTGGAAAGCCCTTTTCATACTTCTTGATCCCACATAGCTTTTGGCACTGTGGACTACTTTCTTTCCTTGGCTAACTATTCTCCTTGGATTTTTGTAACATAGCTTCTCCTAGTTGTCCTCTAACCTGTCTAATTAGTTCTTCTCAGTGTCCTTAGCTGGTTCATCATTCATGACTCACATGCTCTGATGATGTTCCTCAGTGCTGTTTTTAGCTTTCTACTCTTCTGTCTCTATAATTTCTATTTGGGATCTCATCAACTAATCTGGAATCAATGATCACATCTATGGTGCTAGTGTCAAAATCTGCATATTCAGTACTAATTTGTTTTCTGAGCTCCAATGTTGCATCTCCAACATGCCCAAAATTGAAATCTTTAGCCCAAATTCACCCATCTTCCCAATTTTCCTTTTTCTATTAAATGAAAGACCACTCCTCTGTTTGTTTAATATCAATCTCCCTCACATCATACACCTAAACAAGTCTCATCAACTAAGCTTCCACAATATGTTTTTTTTTTTTATCTGTTCCCTTTCTTTCATTTACACGATCACACATCTTGTTTATTCTCTTAGTATTTCTAGTCAGATATGTCTATGGATAGAATGATGGACCTGGAATACAGAAGACCTGAATTCAAAGCTTAAACATAATTTCTGTGATCCTGGCAAGTCACTTAGCTGCTCTTTGCTTTAGTTTTCTCAATTGTAAAATCAAAATAATGATAACACTTACTTCACAATATTGTTGTGAGAATCAAACAAGTTAATGAGAATACTGAAATATCCTAATTATTTTCCTGCATATTTTGTTCTCTTTTCTTTGTCTTCCACACAAGTACCATAGGATATTTTCTTTTTAAATTTACATTTAGTTTTTCATTTATATGCAAAGATAGCTTTCAACATTCATTTTCTCTCCAAACATACATTTTTATTTTTTCCATTTTCATATTTTTTTTATTTTATCAAATGCATGCAAAGAGAGTTTTCAGCATTCATCCTTGCAAAACCTTGTTTTCCAAATGTTTTTCTTCTTCTCCCCCACCTCCTCCCATGGACAGCAAGCAATACAATATAGATTAAATGTTCAATTCTTCTAAATATATTTCCATATTTGTCATTCTACCCAAGAAAAGTCATATCAAAAGATGAAAGAAAAATATGTGAGAAAAAAAAGCAAACAACAACTACAAAAAAAGATGAAAATAGTATACTTGGATCCATATGCAGTCTCCAAGCTTCTCTCTCTGGATGTGGTTGGCTCTTTTCATCACAAGTCTCTTGGTACTGTCTTAGATCACTTCATGAATATTCATTTTTGTAGGATTTTGAGTCTCATTTTTTTTTCTATTTCCCTCCCTTAACAGCCCACTTTCAAAGATGGCAAGCAATCTGATATAGATTATGTAAGTACTTCATTTTAAATATATTTCCGTATTAGTCATTTTGTGAAAGAAAATCACAACAAAATGGAAAAACATGAGAAGGAAAAGGAAACAAACAAAAAAGTGAAAATAGTTCACTTTGATCAGCATTTTATTCTCCACAATTCTCTCTCTGGTTGCAGATGACATTTTTCATTACAAATCTATTAAAATTGTCTTGGATCAATGGCTTGCTGAGAGGAGCCAAGTCTATCGAATTAGATCACCACAGAATCTTGCTGTATATATGATGTTCTCCTGATCCTATTCATTTCACTCAGTATTAGTTCAGGTAAGTCATTTCAGGCTTTTTTGAAATCACTTTGCTCATTATTTCTTATAGAACAATAATATTCCCTTACATTCATATAGCACAATTTATTCAGTTATCTTCCAATTGATGGGAATCAGCAAAAAGAACAGCTACAAACAATTTTTGCACATGTGGGTTCTTTTTCCTCTTTTATGACCTCTTTGAGATACAGACCCAGTAATGACACTGCTGAATCATAAGATATGCACAGTTTTTTAATCATTTGGGCATAGTTCCACTTTTTTCTTCAGAATAATTTGATCAGTTCACAACTTTACCAAAATCATTCATTAGTATCCCAGTTTTCCCACATTTGTCATTATCTATTCCTGCCAAGTTAGCCAATTTGGTAGCTATGAAATGATACCACAGAGGTATTTTAATTTGCGTTTTTCTGATCAATAGTGATTTAGAGCATTTTCATGTAATTATAGCCAGCTTTAATTTCTTCATCTGAATATCATCTTTTCATATCCTTTGACCATTTACCATTTGAGAATGACTTGTATTATAAATTTGACTCAGTTCTCTATCCATTTCAGAAATGAGACCTTTATCAAAAACACTAACTATAAAAATTCCTTCCCAGATTTTTGCTTCCCTTCTAATCTTGGCTACCTTGGCTTTATTTGCACAAAAACTTTTTAATTGAATGTAATCAAAAGTATCCATTTGCATTTCATAATGATCTCTAGTACTAATTTGTCCATAAATTCCTCCCTCCTCCAAAAATCTAATAGATAAACTATACCTTGCAGTACTAATTGGCATATAGTATCACCCTTTATATCTAATTCATGAACTCATTTCAATGTTATCTTGAAATAAGATTTTAGATCTTGGTCTCTATTTCTGTTATAGTATTTTCCAGCTTTCCCAACAATTTTTGTCAAATAGTGAGTTCTTATTCCAAAAGCTGGAGTCTTTGGATTCATCAAACACTAGATTACTATAATCATTGACTATTATGTCTTGTGAGCTATTCCACTGATCCATCATTCTTTTTCTTAGTCAGTACCAAATGGTTTTGATGACTGCTGCTTTATAATATAGTTTTAAAACTGGAATAGATAGGCCACCTTCCTTTGGAATTTTTTCATTAATTCCCTTAATGTTCTTGGCCTTTTGTTCTTCCAGATTTTTGTTATTACTTTTTCCAGCTCTATAAAATATCTTTTGACAGTTTGATTGGAATAACACTAAATACTTAGATCAATTCAGGTAGAATTTTCATTTTTATTACATTAGCTTGGCCTACTCATGAACAATTGGTAATTTCCCCATTATTTAGTTCTAACTTTATTTGTGTGAAAAAGTGTTTTATAATTATATCCATAATGTTCCTAGGTTTGTCTTGGCAGGTGTATTTGAAAATATGTTACCTTATCTACAGTTATTTTAAATGAGATTTAAATGAGATAGTACAACATTTGAATAATAATGGTGATAATGGGCATCTTTGCTTTACTCCTCATATATGTTTCCTTTAGGACAATCTTTGACTTGTACCTTTGTCATTTGGGAATGCTTCTAACTTATCTCCATTACATAGACTGTTTCATGATGGTTTTAGATAGATTCTACTTATTATTTTAAAGAAAACTCTATTCATTTCTATGCTCTCTAATGTTTTATTAAGAATGGATTTCATATTTTATCAACTGCTTTTTTGTGCATCTATTAAGATTATCATATGATTTACATTGGTTTTGTTATTTTTTCTTCCACATTTATTAATTTTTAACACACATTGCTTTGATGAATCATGTTGATAGAGAAAAATCAGCAAAAGAGAAAAAAAATTTGGGAGAGTAAAAAAAAAAGCAGAAAACAAAGAAGTGAACATAGCATGTGTTGTTTTACATTGAATCTTCATAGTTCTTTTTCTGGATAGAGATGACATTTTCTATTCAAAGTCATTTGGGATTGCTTTGGATCACTGAACCATTGGATCTTAAGGATTTTTCTTAGGAAGTTCACTTGTTCAATTATTTTTTTCTAAAATGAGGTTATTTAAACAATTTATTTCCTCTTCTGTTAATCTGGATATCTTATATTTTGTAAATATTCATCACCATAAGATATTTCTAAATAACCAGTGTCATCATGCCACTTTCTTATTAAAGGAACTTAGTGATTTCTCATTTCCTCTAGAATAATATAAAAAAAAAAACTTTTCTATGGTATTTATATTTTTTCTTCACATGACTTGACCTATCTTTCTACAATTTCTCTTTTATGTATTGTTCCTTTCAGATGAACTGGTATGCTTGCTGGCTTTTGGGAACAATATTTCATCTACTTCCATGTCAAGGAATTATCAAAGATTCTCTCTAAATCTCCTCTAATGTTCCATTTTAACACAGGGTTGATTGTATACTTAAACTTTTTTTAGTGGGAATATAAGTTCCAGAAGATCTTACTTTTTGTAGGAAGACTTTAGACTAAATGACAATTGGGAAAAAATTCTTTGTTTTTCATCATCCTAAGCTGCTATTTGTAAAATTCCATCCATTTGACACCAATATTTCCCCTAATCTGCAAGTTAATTATTAATTATAAGATATTTTTAAAATTAAAATTTATAAGAATCTGTTGGAATCCTTACTAACTGTTAACGAATTAGAGTTGATCTAATCTTACAAGAAGATGTTTTGGGCAGAACCTGAAACAAGGTACTAAGTAGAACTAATTAATACAAGGCTTGTGTCCACACCTTTACTCATTGGAGTTCAATGAGTTCACACCTCCCTTGAAGTTCTTTGGGCCAGAGAGCACTATGGGAGAAAACCCATAATCCCTCTCTCTCGTATCCCACAATTCCTCCCTCTTGTATAAAAGAAACAGACACAGAGCACTTTGGGGGATTTTCACCGGAATGGCATGAAGACTGGAGCTGGCTGGAGGCTGAAGAAAGTAGAGACAGAGGCCCGAACAGGGACCGATTCAAATCCATCGGAACTAGATCACAACATTTTGGCGCCCTGAACGTGGATCAAACAGACCCCTCAGTGGATTTCAGTGGAAAAGCTCCGATCCTGATTCAAGTGGAAAAGCCTCTGATCGTGATCCAGTGGAAAAGACTTCAACCCAGAAATTAGGGTGAGTGCAACAAAGAAATTTTGTTAGAAGAGTTAAAGTATAATTTCAGCTAAGATGGGACAGATATTTAGAAAACAGCCTGTTTCTGTTCAAGGAAAATGTTTAGAGAGCATTGTCAAAGTTATGGAAAGCCAAGGTTTAATTATAAGTTTACAGCAAATCACTGAACTTTTACAAACTGTAAAGGATATATGTCCTTGTTTCTCTCTTGATAAGGAATTAGATCTAAATGAATGGAAATTGGTTGGAGAGGATCTTTGTCAATTCTATGATAAAAATGGGCCTAACTCAATAATTTATACATATAATGTAATACAATTGGCTATAAGAAGTTATTTAAGTGATAGAATGATGAAAAGGAAAGTACAGGAGGAAAAATTACCAACTTTACTAGGTGAAAAGGAGGACGAATCAGATGAGAATGGAGTTAATTACAATTCTGAGTATGATACTTCACAGCAGGAGGAATTAGGTGATTCCACATCTCATGACCCTCCCCCCGCAATTAACCCTTCATGGGTGGAACAAGGGAGAGGGAGAGAGACAGAAACACAGTCAGCTTCTCCTGTAAAGCAGAATTTAACAAGATTAGAAAAAACATTAATTAAGGCAAAAAATGAAGGAGAAGATATATCTGATTTTATAAAGGCATATCCTGTGATTGAAGAGCTCAACTCCTCAGGTCAAAAAGAGAGAAAATACACTCCTTTTAATTTGGAAAAAATTAAAGATTTGAAAAAGAGTTGCACTCTTTATGGGGCTACATCATCTTATGTGAAGATGTTACTGGATAATTTGTCTAATGAAATCCTAACCCCGAATGACTGGAAATCCATAACGAAAACTTGTCTAGAACCGGGACAAAATTTATTGTGGCTTTCGGAGTTTCATGAATTATGTAGGATTCAAGCCCAACGCAATAGGCAAAAAGGAGCTGTTGTACAAATCACTTTTGACCAACTAGCTGGTGAAGGTCAGTATGCAGAGAGTTCAGAACAGATTTATTATCCCATAACAGTCTATGAGCAAATTTCTAAGGCTGCAATAAAAGCTTGGAATTCTCTCCCTGGACAGAAAGATGGAAATAATGCTTTCACAAAAATAGAGCAAGGTCCCAACGAACCTTTTGCAGATTTTGTGGGACGTTTACAAACAGCTGTAATAAGAACCATTGGAGACAATGCAGCAACAGAAATAATGACTAGACATTTGGCTAAGGAAAATGCCAATGAGATTTGCAAGAGAATTATATGGGGGCTAGACAAAAATGCTCCTTTAGAAGAAATCATTAGACGCTGTGCCACAGTGGGCACAAATGCTTATTATGCCCAGACTATGGTGAACATGGAAAGACAAGGTCCTTCTTGGCAGAGGAATTCTAGAGAAACTCGTCGATGTTTTCATTGTGGAAAAATTGGACATCTAAGAGCCCAATGTAGATACAGAGATACAATGAGAAGACAGGGTGAGAGAAAACCCAAAACCCCATGTCCAAAATGTAACGGAGGCTTTCACTGGGTCTCTAAATGTATATTGACCCAGAGGAATGAGAGGCAGGGCCCAGCTCTAAAGTATCAATCAAAGGACAGGTGGGGCATGATAGCAGCTGAGGTTACACCCAGAGAGACTTTAGAAATTCAGTACTCTGATGTCATCAACCAACAGAAAAGCAATCAGGATTACAGTTGGGGAGAATACAGGCCTTTTAAGACAACAAGACAATAGCCAATGCAAACAACTCCAATGTAATTACCAGATGATGAGAAGAAATCCCAAATTTGGTAAATAGAAGGGAATTAGGTTAATTGCTTGGGGAAGAGGATCTGCTTATATTTCCACAGGTGGAAAAGGCTAACAATGAGACTGTCAAAAGAACTTTAAAATCCTCAGCTTTCAGTTCCTGAAAAACCAGCAAGAATCACTGGATTCCCTGAGATGAAAAATTGTTGATGAGACCTTTTGCAGTACTTCAGAGCTTACAGGAATTATTAGATTCCTGGCACATGAACTAATGGACAATGGAATCCTATTGGACTGTTTCTAGGATTTATGGACATGTGTAAATTTTCAGGATGATTCATGTTATTTGTTACATTACTACTAGCCTGTGTTATATTGCTATGTGCTTATGTAAATTATGTATAATGCCTCCCATATTGATGGATTTATGTATACCATATATATCTGTTACAAAGTTCTGGCCCATATTGATGGCTTTATGTGTACCCCCTCAGAAACCCCCTATGTTTTAAAACAAAAGAAAGGGGGAGATGTTGGAATCCTTACTAACTGTTAACGAATTAGAGTTGATCTAATCTTACAAGAAGGTGTTTTGGGCAGAACCTGAAACAAGGTACTAAGTAGAACTAATTAATACAAGGCTTGTGTCCACACCTTTACTCATTGGAGTTCAATGAGTTCACACCTCCCTTGAAGTTCTTTGGGCCAGAGAGCACTATGGGAGAAAACCCATAATCCCTCTCTCTCGTATCCCACAATTCCTCCCTCTTGTATAAAAGAAACAGACACAGAGCACTTTGGGGGATTTTCACCGGAATGGCATGAAGACTGGAGCTGGCTGGAGGCTGAAGAAAGTAGAGACAGAGGCTGAAGGACCAGACCTTTGGATTTAAAGACATTTGGAGAGAGCTCTTGGAACCAAGCAGAGAGATAGGCCTCTAAGCTAACCGGGCTATATTGGAATAATAAAAGATCTGAACTTTTATCACCTGGCTGCTTTTTGAGAAGACAAAGATCACCACAAGAATCAAAGGACTATGATATAGAAAACTAATTGGCTAACAGAGTGGAAGCAATATTTAGCACAAAAAGCTAACAATGTCATCACACTTTAGACTGGTTTGACCAAACCAACATTCATTTGGATTCAAACTGGATTCAGTTTGGGCTATTACTTTTTGGAAAGATGTTGGAAAGACTATACAGGGCAAAATGAGTCTAAAGATTAAATCATGTGAACATATAAACTTTGTTCAGATTTACTAAAAGAAATAGAAGAATTATATTTATCTCCATATATTTGAGGTATGGCCATTTGACAGAGAACCATCTTTCCTGATTAGCAAAAGGTAGTTGGATGAAATCCATGCTGCAAGTATGGAGTCAGCAGTTTAAGAGGTCATCTAGATCCTAAACCACAAAGTTTTCAGAAATTATAGATTCTCATTTCAGTAAAAAGGATAGAGTGAAAAAGACAATTTCACCCTTCAAGGTCAGATCAATTGTAACAATTTGCTAGTTGTTTGTTTAAGGAAATCATTAAGAAGTTATAATTTTAGGTAAAGGATAAGAAAGCACTTTCAAGATCCAGAACCACTGAAATCTCTTGTTGAATAGAAGAGAAAATGTCCATGAAAGGACAAGTGTCCTGAAATCCAAGGAAAACATCCCCAAGGATCGAATGAGGAAGTCTTCCAAATCAAGGATAAGAATAAGTTTTTAATACTACTATTCCTATGAAGAATGAATGACAGAGCTACAAATCTAAGATTGTCCTGAAGGAAGCCATGAAGTCTATCACCCCTTCACATGAGGGTATGAGAAAAATGAACAAGAGTTTGCAGATTAACTCTGTTTTAAAAGCCACTCAAAAAGATAATTTCTAAGTCCTCTAGATAAGTTTATTTCTCAAAGGGCACGATTGTTCAAAATAAAAGATTATTAGTCAAAAAACATAGTAAATAAAGTAATAAAGGTTTCCTAACCCTGCTTCCCATATACACTTGAGGTACACTCTTCTTCTGGAAACCTATAAATCCAATTTTTTTTTCTTTTCCAACACTCTTTTGAAATGCTTGTCATCACAGAAACAGAATGTAAAGAATGCACAACATGTTGAAAAAAAACAGGTTCTCCAGAAACCAGTGTTACCTGCTTCAATAAAAGGCGCCAATCACTTTGGTAATACATTTTATGTACTTTTACTAATATCATTGTACAGAAAATAATAGGTCTGATATGTCTTCCCAGGATCACTATTGTATTTTAAACTATGCTCTGAAAAAATGCACCAAATATTAAAATTAATTAAGCTAAATTGGCATAATTTCTTTACTCTATCACTTAGAAAATTACTAAACTCCATGATTTAAGAAGAGTCTTATAATTACAGTGAAAAAAAAAAATCCTGGAAGACTTTGTCTAAAACTAGAAATAAGTCTTTCCAATATTGTTGTTATAGAATACTTGCAAATTGAATATCTTCTTATCCTTAATCCATTTTTTGCACCCTTGAGTACTGTGTATTTTAGTGGTCAGTGCCATCTTCACTTAAATATTTACAGAAGAGGCTATTGGTATTTGTTTTTGTGTGTGTTGTTTATCCCCTTTATTTATATTGTCTTCTTGTAGTACCAGAACATGAAAAGCACCATTTATTCCACTATTTCCCATCTCAAACTGATCATCAGAATATTTCAAATGGAATTAGACTGCAGATTCCTGATGTTTTTTTTTTCCATTTCTTTGACACATATGTCACTGTCCTTGGTATAAACTCTGACACATACAAACCACAATTTGGCAGAGTTTCCAAGTTCCTATTCAAAGACTTTCAAAGTTAATATAATGGTTTCAGAATCTAAAGAGTCATTGCTGAACATGGTTCTGTTTGGCATTCCCCAACTTTGCCTTTGCTTTCCCTAATCTCTTTCTTCCTTTCCCTCAGCATTAACAATTGATGGGACTTGGAGAAGGTTCATATTATTATTTCTAATTATCATTATCTAATCATCATTTTACTACTTCTCAGATATCATGCCTGGTTGAAAGGGAGACTAATATTCTCTTCAGGAGAAGCTTATTGGGGGAGGGGGAGTGAAGGAGGGAGGGAAAGAGAGAAACAGGCACAGAGAGACAGAGAGAGAGAGAGAGACAGAGAAAGACGGAGACAGAGAGACAGAGAAAAAAAAGAAAGAAACTGTTAGAAATAACACTTTTGACACTGAAAATCAAATATCAAGAAAAATTTATTAAAGAAGAATCTTAAGGAATTTTTTTAACGTTTCTGGCCAGAAACAGGCCCCCACTCCTCTTGCAGAAGAAGGAGCACTGGGTACAGAAGTGGGGGAACCTTTATACTTTCTCATGTGATACAGCTTCTCCTTTCAGAGAACAGAATGGTAAGTTTTATCCAGATTATAGTCTTTCTGACATTCCAACTACATGTTTCCCTTTAATATGTATGAAACATGCCCCCCATGATCACCAATCATACCTCCCATGTTAAAAAATGGCAGAAAACTCCTCCTCTGGGGTAGTTAATATTCAATTAGCCTGTTAAGCAGGCACAGTAGAGATTTGGTCAAGTCAGGTCAGGTCAGGTCATTGCCCCAGCTAGCTTGGGATGGGCTATTATCTTAAGTTTGTGGTTTTCTCAAAGCCACAAGAGTCATTCTGATTGGCTGAATCCACATGCTCTTTAGTAGTCCTCCAGTTTCTTATTTGCTTAAGGCTTCTATTGATCACTTAATTGTTCTGTGAATTCTAACCTTCCTTAATTTCTCATATTCTGAAAACTTCTTTCTTGGTCAGTGGTACCCACTATCCCAATCCCACACTACCTCAAAGCTTGCAACACTATGGAAACCTAACTTTTAGCATTTCTCACACAAAAAGAAAGGAAGGAAGGAAGGAAGGAAGAAAAGGAAAGAAAAGGAAAGAACTATATGATAATGTGTTTTTCATCTGAAATGCTAAAGAGTTATTTGGGCTAAATGACTAGTAATATAAATAAATAACTAAAATAACTAGTAATCAGGGATGTGAATAAGGAGTTGATGAAAAAAATAGAATTAGAGACAAAGAAAAGAAAAAAAATCACATTGGAAATAGGGAAAAAGACAAATAGTTGGGAGGAAAAAATGCATATAAGATGGCACAAAGTAAAAGATAAGATAAAAGAATATGGGAGAAAATTTGAAGCACAAAATTGTGCTACAGCAGGTACTAAGTGAATTCCATTCACCTGGATTTTCTGAAGTAAAATCCATTCAGGAAGATTAAGATATTCATGGAATTAAGATAGAATTAATGGAATAAAATTCTTGGATTAGAAAATAGCTACTGGTATAGGGATATACTGTAAAATAATAATGAAAGTGAAAAGGAAAGGCACTACACTTTGCCTCTCTCAAGTCCAAAGAAGTCATTAATAATGCATTTGTATCTCCTCCTAAATTAGATTTTGCAGGAAAAAGGCTGGGCTGGGGGGGGGGAGGGGGGACAGAGGAAGGAAGGGAAGGGGAGAGCAATAGTTATGCTAATGCTGAATAATTCTCAATTCTATTTAAAATACAGAAAATATATGTTTGACTGAGGAAAAATTATAGGCATAGATGACTTGGTTTTTCTACATACTTACATTAAAATTTTTATTAAGTAGGTAGGAGGCATATATATATTTTTCTACCCTGGAAACAAATAGTTTTCTGTATTGAGAATTAGATTGCCTGAAATGGCCATTAGATACTTGATGGCGATTTTCTCTGGATCGTTCAGTATATTCTTCACTTTAGGATTTGACCTTTCAAAAATTTGAGATTGTTTGACTAGTTTCTTTAAATTGTCATGTACAAATAGATTAATTTTGCATTTCTTTCTTGGCAGGTTATTTATTTCTTCAGCTTATGTCTAGCAGAGATATATTTGTCAGTTTTTACATTACTGGTTCTATGGTATGTTTGGTCTTATTGATATTTGAATATGGAACACATAATTTTAAAACTATTTTGTAATTTCATGTTCAGTGGCTTACCTCATGAGGCTATTCATTTAAGACATAATGCATGGAAAGTTGCAAATCAGATCCAACTTTTAAAGAAATACTTCTTATAAAAGCTTCAAAAAAAAATACCCCTCCCTAATATTATCTATTATCATTGTTAGTGAAATGATGCTAAGTCAATGAAATTATAGGTATAAAGCCAGAGAATTATGTTTTAGAGAAAGCAGAATAGTACAGTGTTTTTATTTAAACCTTTCTTAAAATCTTAAAAAAGAATGTAGAATTCAGACAGATTTAAAAACTAAGCAATATGGCTGAATTTGGTATAGAGCAAAAAGGGGGAGAGGAGATTTGAATGCAAATAAACTTTTTTTTTTTTTTTTTTTTTTTTTTTTTTTTTAGGGGCTGCTGTAGACCTTGGATTCTTAGTTGAAACTCAATTTGGCACAAAATGAGACACTTTTGAGTTTCTGAACTTTTAGCAAAGTAGGTTTTCTTTGCCTAAAAACAGCGAGGATATAATGGCACTTACTCGCTCTGATCTAAGAAGCAGAACATTTCCATCTGATTTATACTTGAAATTGCCAATACATGTTGCCTCTTCATTAGTCTTAACTTTCATTTGTATCCTGTGTGCTTCCTACAGAGAAACACTTAATAAATGCTTTTTCATTCATTTATTTATTCATTCAATGATTCAAAAGCAGTACCTAGCATATCCACTGAGCATATTCAGCTTTATCCTCTTTAGGAAAGCATACTGCTAGATTTCCGAGTCTCAGCCCTGAGGGCCAAAGCTTTTACGGAACATTGTCAAGTCAGATTACTAATGAAAACCTACAGGTGTTTAGTCTGTGATTTGAAATAACTTCTTCCAGTTAGCAACACTGAAGTTCTTGTCTCAAGCCTAAATCTGACAGCCTTACAAAGCCCCCTTAACAATCATCATTTCCAGACTGTCAATCCACAATCCCTGTCTCACCAGTTTGGGTGGAGATGGGGCTGCATTCCAATAAACTTGCAAAAGCTCAGCACAGCCTCCAATATTATTCTGATAGGCAGGAACAGGAAGAAGGCCAAAAGAACCAAAATACAATTTAGAACCATTGTCTTTCACTTTCAATAATTTATCTTAAGATCTTTTCACATCAAAAAGTGGCCAGCCACAAAACTCCCAGACTTTTAACAGATTTTCACGAACAATACCATAACTCCTAATTCTTGTAGCATTTTTTCTGGTCTCACTCTTTTGATCTATTTTAATATTATTTATACCAATTGCTTAATACATGCAATGGAGGAGATGGCTGAAACCTGTGTTACTATAAGGTTAGGAGAATCATCTTTTCTTTCAAAATCTTCCTAGAAGCCAAAGTAATAGAGTCTGCAGAAGTTGTGTTGCTTCAATTCCAAGCCCTCCACCCCTGCTTGTCTGACCTTAGATATTCTGGTGTTATTAACTTAAGACTTTTTACCCCAACAAAGAAGGTTTAATGGACTTAAAGGTATGGCCCTCTCTCTGTTCTTTGGAGTTGCAAATGACCTTGTAAGAGCCCATCAACCTATGCTAAGTAAACCTTTTAAAAACACATTTTATTACCTCTAAATTAACCTGGTAAATCTAGGTGGGAGAAAGTATTCTCCTAAAGAATCTTAGAATCTGTGGGTTGAGAAACACCCCATAGATATTCTATCCTAGCTTAATTTCAATAAAGCTGTTTTGCATGTATTATTTTCTTACCTGCATTCTGACCATTACTATAAAATTTTTTTTTGCTGTTTGTCTATGTTTCCTTAGTCAATATCACACACTCTTCTGTCTTGTACCATATATATATAAATATATGTATATATACATATACACACAGTCTATACATATCTAGCTATATTTCTCTGTTATTTATGTGATTGATAAAATAAGATTGACTTTCTAGAATAATTTGTATCTGAATAGTCTCCTAATATTTGCATCACTAACAGTTTTAATATACACAGAAATTGCTTACATAAAGATTTTGAAGAAATAAGACAATAGTCATATGGTTGAATGCTGACTACTGATACTTGCTCAGTTGTTTTGCTTTGCCTAGTCTTTGTTTATCTGATGACAACATTGCATTCTTTAACATTCTATTGATTGCTTCTTTTTTCAGAGACATCTTAAAAATCAGATTTTGAATGCTTTTAACCTGTGTCATTCAAGCCTAAGTTTTCATTGAATTTGTTTATTTCTGTCCAGATTTTTACTTTAACTATATTTTCTTGTCTGTTATTATATTTTCTCACATCATATAATAAGGTGTTAGTAATGAAGTATCCTTTTAACTCTAACACTAGATCACTACAAAAATTCTAGTAAACATGTTCCATTTTAGATTTATTTAATTTCCTTCCTGGAGTTTTATCAGTAAATGATTTTGGCATAATTTCCTTTGTTGTATCACAATATTTTTGCAGGTTTATTTTCCTCCTCAATTATTTTTGGCTTTTTTAAAGCTAATATTGCTCCACTATGTTTTGTGAAGATAGTCAGGTCATATAGTCAATAGAGTGCTAGGCATAAGAGTCAGGAGAAGCTGAGTTCAAATCCAGTTTCATGCACTAACAAGCTATGTGACCCTGGGCAAGTCACTTGATCCTGTTTGCTTTAATTCACTGAAGAAGAAAAAGGCAAATCACTTTGATTTGGCCAAGAACACCTCAGACCAAAGAATCAGACTCAACAGAACAACAACAGCAACATGCTTTGCAAATTAACTTTTATTCTAAGCTGATTTTTTTCTCTTGGCAGTCATTACTTTCTGCTTAATAAAGAGAATAATGAACATTTTGTGACCAAGATTATTTCTGACCTCTTTTTGCTTTTCTGATAAGATAAATGTTTTCTACTGGTACAATTTAAACAACAAGAATAATCAAGCAATACCTTTAATTTTTTAAGTGGTAATTTAAAAGTGCATCTTTTTAAAAATCATCTTCATCTT
Organism: Antechinus flavipes; assembly: GCF_016432865.1. Taxonomy (NCBI): domain Eukaryota; kingdom Metazoa; phylum Chordata; class Mammalia; order Dasyuromorphia; family Dasyuridae; genus Antechinus; species Antechinus flavipes. Next base: position 277,626,401 of record NC_067400.1, read on the forward strand.
TATTGAAATGTAGTATGAATTTTTGCTTTTGTTTAAAACAGTAGGTGATTATACTCTCTTCAGAAAGCTCATTCTTAAATAGTGCCAATATTGGTAATGAATAATTTCTTTCTGAGTAAAATCCAGTAAATTGATTTTTGTCATGTTTCTTGGTGATTGCCAGGTCTTATAATATCTTCTTGAAGAGATTATTCATGATACTCAGGTGTAAGTTTTGTGAGTAATTTGTACACTAATGTGCTCTTTCATTTCTAACTCCTTTCTATATTTTCCAGTTCATTTTTGTTATTATTATTCACATTCCTTGGTTTCAGCAAGCCTTTGTGGATAGGGTGCTGAATATGGGCTCATGAAAACTCTATGTTCAGATGGCATGCCTGACATATCCTACCTGTGTGATTGATTGCAAGAAAGTTACATAATATATTGGAGCTCCCCGTGGTTTTCTAAGATTATAAACTATCATACTGCATCATTTTTTAAAAATTGCTTAAAACTTTTTTAAAACTTGCCTTGATTCATTGTCTCTACTTTTTCTTCTTTTATTTAATTTTTCAGTAGTTTATAATCTGCTTTTGTTTTCATCACTCAACTAATGATACTCTTTCCAAAATTATCAATGTTCTTTTAATTGAGAAACCTAGTATTTTTTTTTATTTCAATCCTCATCCTTCTTGACTTCTCTGCAGCATTTGACACTGTTGGCTACTCTCTCTTCCTGTATTTTAATGGCTTTCTCTTCTCTGGGTTTTTAATGACACTGTTCTCTGTACTTCTCTGGCTGTCCCATCTTCTTTGTTCCTTCAAATGTTTCAAATTAGATGTGACTTTAATGCTTATTTAGTTAATACCTTTCATTTACCAGATGAAGAAACTGAAGGTAACCCAAAGTGATAGGTCACACAGGTAGTCAAGTTTATAGATGAGAATCTTATTTAGGTCCTGGAAGTCCTATTCAGTGTCCCAAGAATGATAGTCTTTACACAGTTGCAAGATGTTTTAACATCCTTGCCCTACCTCCCTTTAATTCATTCCCCCTAAGCCTTTCATAGTTGATTATCTCAGATTCTTGCTGTTATTACATACAATGTATTCCTGGTTATGCTTGCTTCCCTCAGCATCAGTTCATGTAAAGTCTTTGCAGACTTTTCTAAAATCAGCTTGTTCATTCTTCTTTATAGAATAATAATATTCCATTATCTTCATATATCACGACTTGTTCAGCCATCCCCCAATTGATGGGCATCTACTCATTTTTTAATTCTTTGCTATCACAAACAGAGCTGCTACAAACATTTTTGCACATGTGGGTCCTTTTCCCTCCTTTATGATTTCCTTGGGATGCAGACACAGTAGTGTTACTTCTAGATCAAAGGGTATGTACAATTTTATAGCCATTTGGGCATAATTCCAAATTGATTTCCAGAATGGTTGGATCATTTTACAATTCCACCAACAATACATTGGTGTCCCAATTTTCCCACATCATCTTCAACATTTATCACTATATTTTTCTGTCACTTTAGTACATCTGAGAGAGTGGTCAGAAACACTTGTATATAAAGATTTTTCCCAGTTTTGTACTTTCCTTTTAATCTAGTTTCTATTGGTTTTATTTGTGCAAAATCTTTTTAATTTAATTTAATCAAAGTTCTCCATTTTGTCATTCATAATGCTCTCTATTTTTTTTTCTTTGTTCATAGATACCTCCTTTCTCCAAAGATCTGACAGATAAATTATCTGTTGCTCTTCTATCCTTTATGCCAAAATCATGTACTCATTTTGGCCTTATTTTGGTATGCAGTGTGACATGTAGGTCTATGCTGAGATTAAGACATATTATTTTCTAGTTTTCCCAATGATTTTTTTCAAATAGTGAGTTTTTATTGCAGAAACTGGAGTTTGGGGGTTTACCAAATACTAGATTAATACAAGTCTTGATTATTATATTCTCTGTTGTTAATCTATTCCACTGATATACCACTTTATTTCTTAGCCAATAACAAATGCTTTTGATGACTGCCACCTTATAATATAATTTTAGGTTTGGTATTGCTATGCCATCATTTTTTGTATTTTATTTTTCATTAATTACCTTGATATTCTTGACCTTTTGTTCTTCCAGATTAATTTTTTAATTATATTTTTTACTTCTTATAAAAATATTTTTTAGAAGTTTGATTGGTTGTGGGATTGAAAAAGTAGATCAATTTAGGCAGAATTGTCCTTTTTATTATATAAATTCAGCCTGCCCATGAACAATTTATATTTTTACAGTTGTTTAGATCTGTGTAAGAACTGTTTTGTAATTGTATTTATATTGTTCTTGGGTTTGTCTTGGCAGTATTTTATTTTGTCTACAATTACTTTAAATGGGATTTCTCTTTCTATTCTCTTACTGATGGGCTTTATTAGTAACGTATAGTTATGATGATGATGATGTGTGTGATTTTATCTTAGATCCTGCAACTTTGCAAACGCTATGAATTGTTTCGAGTAAGTTTGGATGATTTTCTGGGATATATAAATATATCATCATATCATCTACAGAGTGATAGTTTTATTTTGTAATTATCTATTCTAATTGATTGAATTTCTTTTTCTTTTCTTATTGATAAAGTCAACATTTCTAGTATAATAATAGTAATGGGCATGCTTATTTTATACTTGTTCTTATTGAGAATGCATCCAGCTTGTCGCCATTACAAATAATGCTTGCTGTTGGTTTGAGATAGATATTGTTTATTATTTTAAGGAAGATTCCCTTTATCTCTATGCTCTCTAGTATTTTTAATAGAAATGAGTGCTAAAGTTTGTCAAAAAGCTTTTTCTGCATATATTGATATTTATCAAAATTTCTGCTGCTTTTCTTATTGATATGGTGGATTATGGTAATATTTTTCCTGATATTGAACTAGCCCTGTATTCCTTGGGTATATACCATTTGGTCATATTGCATTATCCTGCTCTTAAATTGCTGTAATCTCTTTGCAAATATTTTAGCTGAAATTATTTCATTTAAATTCATTAGGGAGATTAGTCTGTAATTTTCTTTCTCTGTTTTGGCTCTTCCTGATTTAGATATAAGTACGATGTTTCTGTCACAGAAGGAATTTGGCAGTATTTCTTCTTTACCTTTTTTTCCAAATAGTTTACACAGAATTGGAATTAATTATTCATAAATGTTTGGTAGAATCCCCTTGTGAATCCATTTGGCTCTGGAGATTTTTTCTTAGGGAGTCCATTAATGGCTTGTTCAATTTCTTTTTTCTAAAATAGGACTATTTAAGTAATTTATTTTCTCTTCTTATAATCTGGGTTATTTAAGTTTTTGTAAATATGCATCCATTTCAGTTAGATTGTCATATTGGTTGCTATAAACTTGGGCAAAATAGCTCCTAATTATTGCTTTAATATCTTTGTTGCAGGTGATAACTTCACCATTTTCATTTTTGATGCTGGTAACTTTTTTTCTTCTTTATTTCTAATCAAATTAACCAAAGGAGTATCTATTTTGTTGGCTTTATCATAAAACCAAATCTTAGTTTTATGTATTAATTAAAAAGTTTTCTTAGTTTCAATTTTCTTAATCTTGCCTTTGAATTTCAGAATTTCTAATTTGGTATTTAATTGGGGTTTTTTAATTTGTTATTGTTTTTGCCTTTTTTAGTAGCATGTCCAATTCATTGACCTCTGCTTTCTCAATTTTATTTATGTAGCTATATAAAGATATAAAAATTTCCATAAAAACTGTTTTGCCTGCTACACATCACTCTGACTGTGTTTTCTCATTATTGTCATTCTCTTGGATGAAATTATGGGTTGTTTCTGTGATATGTTATTTGACTTAGATTTTTTAGACTTAGATTATTTAATTTGAAATAGGCTTTTAGTTTATCTTTCCCTGCCTCATTATTGAATATAATTTTTATTGCATTGTGTCTTGAAAAAGAAGAATTCACTATTTCTGCTTTTCTGCATTTGACTGTGAGGTTTTTATCTCCTAATACTAGGTCAATTTTTGTGAAAGTGCCATGTACTGCTAGAAAAAGGTATATTACTTTCTGTCCCTATTCAGTATTCTCTAGAGATCTATCATGTCTAGGTTTTCTAGAATTCTATTACCCTCCTTAGTTTCTTTCTTCTTTATTTTGTGATTAGATTTCTCTGATTCTGAAAGAGGAAAGTTGAGGTCCCCCACTAGTCTTGCTGTCTATTTCTTCCTATAACTAGATTAAAATCTTCTCTAAAAATTTGACTTTTCTACCACTTGGAACATACACATTTAGTACTATTACTATTTTAGTGTTTATGGTACTCTTTATCAAGATGTACTTTGCTTCCTTATCTCTTTTTATAAAATCTATTTTTATTTTTGCTTTATGATATAATGGGCTGAAGCTCGAGTTGATGCACTGAGGTCCCAAGCACGTGAGGCTAAATAGTAATTGGACCATACTCTATTAATATATATGCTTGGAGAAAGAATGGTCCCCGCCCACTCTTTGTGCAAGTCCTGATGTGTTGTATAGGAAATAAAGATTTTGGTGAGTGGAGGCAGAGGGGTGGAGGGAGAAGTGGAAAGAGAGACTGCTGGCTGGTTCCTGTTGCAGCTGCTCACATTACTAATCTCCCTTCACCTCCAAAAAGAATAAAGATTGAAGATTTTCCCCTAACCTGAATTCCTGACTCCCGCTGATTTTAAATACGCAGTCATCACATTATCTGAGATCAGAATTGCTACCCTTGATTTTTTTTTTCTTCAGCTAAAGCATAATAAATTCTGTTCCAGCCTTTTGCCTTTACTCTGTATGTGTCTCTCTGTGTCAGATGTGTTTCTTATAAGCAATATAATGTAGAATTCTGTTTTTAACCCACTCTGCTATTTGCTTCCATGTTATGAGAAAGTCCATCCTACTTACATTCATAGTTATGATTATAAGCTCTGTATTTCCCTCCATCTTATTTTCTCCTTTGTGTATTTTTATGTTCTCTCTTTCCACCCTGTCCTTAGTTATTTTTTTTACCCACTCTACCTACTACCTTTTGTTCTACCATCCCTCTCTCTTTCTCTCACCTTTTCCTCTAGTGTTTCTGCCCTCCCTTCTATCCTGCCCCTCCCTTTTCTTTCTTCTTTCTCCTCCTACTTCTTTTTAGGGTTAGATAAATTTCTATATTGTCCCATTATCCCTCTCCTTTCCTCTTTTTCTAGTACAGATTTTTCTCACCCCTTTATGTCTTTTTGTTTGATGCCCTCACATCAGGAACTATTCACAACCACAATCCCCATTCATGTGATGCTCCCCTCTGTTTATCCCAGTGATAGATACAATTCTCAAGAGTTACAAGTATTATTTTTCCATCTAGATATGTAAACAGTATAACCTTTAAATAATACATATTTTTTCTTCTGTTTAACTTTCTATGCTTCTCTTGAGTCTTGTATTATAGAATAAAGTTTCTGTTTCTGTTTTTTTTTTAATAGATATGATTGAAAATCACTTTATTGAAGCTCTAATGCCTCCCCTTAGAAATGATGTTGAGTGTCTCTTGATAGTTAATTTTTCATTATAACACTAAATCCTTTGCCTTCTGAAATATGGCATTCCAGACTCTCTAATCCTTTATTGTAGATGACAGACCCTGGATTATCCTGACTCTTGGTCTTTGATATTTGAATTTTTTTTTCTGGCAGCTTGTAGCATATTTTTCCTTGAGATTGTAATTTTGAAATTTTGAAACAATGTTCTCTGGGGTTTTCTTTGTGGGATCTCTTTCCAAAGATGATCAATGGATTCTTTCAATGAATTTTTCCCCTTCTGTTTCTAGAATATTGGAACAGCTTTCCTTAATAATCCCTTGAAGAATGCTATCCAGGCTCTTGTTTTGATCATGGTTTTAACGTAGGCCAATAATTTTTAAATTGTCTCTTCTGGGTCTATTTTCCAGGTTGGCTGGTTTTTAAATTAGATATTTCACATTTTCTTCCATTTTTTCATTCTTTTTAGTTTGACTGATTCCTCCTGTCTTACAAAATCATTACCTTCCATTTGTCCTGTTCTAGCTTTTAATGTGTAATTTTCTTCAGTTAACTTTTGTATCTCTTTTTCCATTTGGTTATTTATACTTTTTAAGGAATTGCTTTCTTCAAACAATTTTATTTTTCCCTTCCTTTTCCAAGCTGTTGAATCTCTTATGCATACCTCTCATTTCTTTTCTCATTTTTTTCTTCTACCTCTCTTATTTGTCAATTAAAGTCTTTTATGAGCACTTCTAAGAAGGCTCTTTGGGCTTGAGACCAATTTATATCACTTTTTGAGATTTCTTCTGTGCACATTCTGTCCTTGTCTGTGTTTGTATTTTGATCTGCCCTGTCACTATAGTAGGTTTCTATTGTCAAGGTTGTTTTCCATTTCTTGTTCATGTTCTTTCCTTTTCTTTTTGTATTTCCTCTTTTTTCTTACTTTCAGGTCGAGCTTTGCTCCTGAGGTAAAGATGATGCCGTCCCAAGCTCCTTGTGCAGCTCTGATCCTTGTTTTTATAGGAGGTAGCTTTGCCTGTTCTTTTTAGGAAACACCCTGGATTCCCACAGTTTGCCTTCTGAGCGGGGATTGAAAACTATCCCCCTGATTTGCTCTTCTACTGAACCAGGACTGAGGGTCTTAGATGATGATTTGCTGTGTTAAGAGCCTCTCACTCACTTTTTTCACAATCTATATGAGCTGGCCTGAATCCCCTTTTCACTCCACTAAGATTGACCTTTCTTTAAGTTTTTTTTTTTCAGTTTGTCTTGAACTGGATAGTGATTTCATTCCATCAGATTTTGTTCAGAGACTTGTTTTTATGTGATTTTCATGGAAAACTCAGAGACCTTGAGCAGCTTCCCGGCTTTACCCTACCATCTTGACTCCACCCCTGAAAATCAATGTAGTAATATTTGTAAAGTGCTTTGCAAATCTTATAACATTATTTTATAATGATATGGGCTAATTTAGGATTTAGAGATTATACTGAATAGTGCTTTATACTTTTATGAAATACATTAATATTCATTCATTCAATAAACATTTATAAAGTGCTAACTGTGATCAAAATATTATGCTGTGAAAGAATCAGTCCTCTCTTGAATTACACAAAGACTATATCTCTCTATTCTATCCTATTTTAGTAGAAATATTTTCTGTATTGAGATAATTAAGATTTTCAACCAAATCAAACTTCCTTGGCTATTGATTCTTCTAAATAAGAGCAGCTGTTGGAATGAATGCAAAATAAACTTTAATATTCATGTGCAGAAGATTTTTGAGTATTTTGAAGTATGAAATTTAAAAAAAAATGGAATCCATTTATTTTCAAAAGGGAAAACTACTCTGAGAATTATTTAAGGTAGCTGAAATCATAGTGTTTCCTGCAGCTATACACAAAAAGGGCATAAAGGCTTCATTTTCAGACTTTAATTCTAATGTAAAAAGGCAGTCATTGACATTTCAGGAGTGTCAGAGACAAGGATTTCTATGACAAAGGCAGAGGTACCCAAAGACTTCATGACCAACTTATACAGATGTTTACTCAGGCTGTCTAAGATTGAGCCTCAGGTTTTACTTAATGATCAAGCTACACTTTTACCATCTAGATCAGAGAGAGGAATATAAGATTGACTATCACAGGCAAAACTTGTTCTCTAGGCAAGAATTCCTGCTGCTTTATTCTTGAAGTTCTTCTTTAAAGTTCAGACACCTACCATTGAGCTATTACCTTCATTTCCATAATTTCCCTTTGCAAAACATCAAGTCCTGACCTCTTTTGATTCCAAAGTAAATTGCCATTAAGATTCCAAAGGGATTTTTAGCACTGGATGCCATTTTCTCCCTAAATTGCATACTGCCTGGAAGAAATACTTGATTAGTATTATTTTTGTTCATAGTAATGGTAGTAGTATTTAATGTTTTATTAGTATAGTGCCTACAACTCACTTCATCTTTTTTGGATGCCAAAATGGTCATGAGAATTCCTAAGTGGAAAAGAATCAATGAATTATTTGAAGTGAAATTGCTGTGAATATGCACTTTCAACAGCAATGAACTCTTGATCAGAGGACAGGTAACAGGGTGCGATTTTGTGTCCAGGCATTTAAATATCCCTTTTTTCTTTGCTTTTCATGTCTTTGCCCTTGAGACACAGAATAGCTCCTGTCAGCTATTCCATATGGCAAAGGGAGAGGAGCTGGTGCTTTTGCTATTTTGCCCTTGAGATTGAGAACTTCTAGGGCATCACCCAGGTGGCAGTGGCAGCTGTTTTGGTTGCCATAGTAGTCTGTCCCTGAAGCACCAAAGAAAGAGCTGAGGCTAGTCTAGAACCAGAACTTGGAACTTCCTGTTAAGTATTCCAGCCTCAGAAATCAGGCAATTGAAGAAAGAAAAGCAGATCTAAGCAAAGTAATATAGCTTCCAAAAGAACATCATGGAAGTTGAGAAGACTAAGAAATAGAACCATATTTTCTCATTTATGGTTTCTTATCTTTTAGTTTTTAGTCTTATAGTCCATTACTCAGAGCCTGACAACCAGCAAGAATTTCTTCTTGACTTTTTAAGTATGATTAGCACATGTGGTTCTGGGCTATGTCTGTAAATATGCCTGAGTAAGGAAAACTAACATTTTTGTTTTCACACCTTAACTACAGTAAATAAATTAGACAGAGGGTCAAGAAAGAAGTAGGAAATTTCTCAGATTTCAGGAACTACTCTTAATGGAGCTCTGTAAAGAAATTGATACTATATTAGACTTGGTGTAAAAAAAAAAAAAAAAAAAACCTGAATTCAAATACAGTCTTAGTCATTTAGTTTGCTTGTATAAAATCAAAAGAATTGATTGAATATCTGCTAAGTCTCCATCTAGCTCAAAATCTGTTATTATAAATAAGATTATTGAGAGGCTCAAATGAAATAAATGGATTAAAGCACTTTGAAATTTTAAAGTTCTAAATAAATGCTGGTTTATTTTCATTATTATTGCTGATGTTATAGTTATTATTAATAGTAGTAATCTACAGTCACTAAGGCTTCCAAGTCAGATGATTCTGTTATTTGAAATAATTAATTCATTATTTCATGCTGTGCTTTCTACTGAATTGCTTAGCCCAAGAAATGTTTATAGAGAAATACAGGGGTGTACTGATAAATGTTTAATAATGGTCTTTCCTTAAAATAAATAAATATATTCATAGTTCTAAGTTTAATATGTATTATTAAGGTCAGAGAATTAACAAAACAATAAATCAAAGTCTGATATTTGGTCAGTTTATTACATATAAATGTTTGCACTGAAAATTTTGTAACTAGACTTGCAAAATTAGTACTGGTCCAGCACACACCTGATCTTAGACCTGCAAAAGCTTCTGTGATCAGGAAAGGCATCATATAATTTTAATGATGAATATCAATATAAATTTTCTTTCTTTGGAACTATTTACATTTAAATGTTTTAATCTTAATACATATAGTACTATTGCATCCTTTAAAGGTCTTTCTTCTAAATTTCTGTTATACATGTATATTTATATTGTATTTAATTTATACTTTAACATATTTAACATATATTGGTCAACCTGCTATCTGGGGGAGGGAAGGGGGGAAGGAGGGAAAAATTGGAACAAAAGGTTTGGCAATTGTCGATGCTGTAAAATTACCCATGCATATAACTTGTAAATAAAAAGCTATAATAAAAAAAATAATATAGAGAAGCCAATATCAAACATATCCACAAGGGAAAATGTGCCAAAATGCATGTCAATAAATAAATAAATAAATAAATTGCTGTCATAATACTATGTAAATTTATTCTCATTGATTTTTTATATGATCATAACATGTACTCCATTCTTCCTAGTTTGTTTTTTTTAAATTTCCTATTGTTTCAGTGGTCTTTCTAGATTACCTTTTTTTCTCATATTTGCTTTTCTTAATTGCATTATAGAGCCCAAAACTTTCTGTCTGTCATTGCAATGAAGCATAAATTACATGAAGAGAAAAAAGAACTTTTTTATCTTTTTAGTAGATAGGAAGTAGATCACATTAGATCTGAATAAAAAAAATGAGTTTAAATCCTGTTGTGGACACATACTAGCAATATAATCTTGGATAAGTCTTAAAAACTCTTCTAGTCTCAGTTTTACTCATCTCTAACATGGGAATAATATCACCAAACTTCAGGATATTTTGAGACCCAAATAAAATAAAATATACAAAACACTTTGCCAACTTTAAACTTATATATAAATACTTATTATTATTATTATTATTACTTTGCTTTTCTATCTGTGACCCCAATAAAGAGCCTTGCACATAGTAAGTATTGAATGAGTACTTGTTTCTAAGTAAATGAACAAGTGGATGAATCACATAAGAAATAAGAGCCACAAATAAACCAAAAAGAATTAATAATGATAATGATGACAAGAAGTTGTTTTCTTACACAAATATGCCCATAGCTTTATAGGGAAAGAATGAATTGTTTAACACAATGTGTACTAAATTTCTAATAATAACAATATGAAAGAGTAAAATATTAAAATATTTGTCAGTTTTCCAGAGGTCTGGGAAGATAATCTCCATTGCCCATGCTTACTCTTAGTTTTTATCTTCTTAAATAAGGTTCAAGAGATGCAGCTTGTTATAGTGGAGAGAAAATTGTATTCAAAACCATGGAGATTTAGCTTTAGAATCCCACATTTAATAAATATTGTTTGCAAGACTCTAAGCAAGTCATTTAATATATTAAAGCTCTAGAATGTTTTTTTTTTTAAACTAGAGAGAAAATGCCAACCTTCCTTGATAAAGGTTGTTTGCTGTATTAATGAAATCATTGGTTGAGCCCTTGTCACTAAATAAGACTGTACAATTTTTAAAAATCTATGCATATTTAAAATGCCACAGCATAGTATAGTCACATTTTCTTGAGAAGAACATTGTACTTTGAATTAATGTCCCATAAAAATTTGAAGTTTACATCTTACATACCAGTATAGTTACAAAATAATTAATTGGATTCAGATGTTTAATTAAGCATGGCAAGGAGATTTTAGTTTTAAATTAAGAAGGAAAAAAGACTACCCTTAGAAAGCCTGAGGCATATTTTGCAGTGTGTCTTGGAACAAACAGCTTGAACTAAAGAGTTAGTTAGCCTATTCCTTTGAAGGCTACATTACCAAGTCAAAATCTCCAGGCCCTCATGAGGCCTATGACAGAGAATACTCTAGTAGCTAGATGTAGGACACATAGAATTTAGACTTTTTGATCAAGTTGTAATAAACAGTTTTAATTAATCAGACTTCTCAGGGGGATGAGAAGAAAAAAGAGCTTCTCTTTTATTATTTAAGATTTGAACCAATGCCTCTATTACTCCAAGTTCAGTGAGAGAATCCTTTGTTGGTACATATCATTATGACTTCCACAAATATCTTAAGCAAAATATATAAATATATATTTATTTATAAATAATATATAAGCATATTTCCTCCAAGAACTCATGTGAAAAAAAGATCAAAAGCTTCTTATTTGCATCTAGAAATATTAATTTATGTGTAATCTCTTTTTCCTTTCAAACATGCAGATAAGTTGTATTATGGTCAAATTGGAGGAGGAAGACAGGAAACTTTTATAATATTCCTTGAATTCTTATCTCATTCTAGGTAGAAACTTCAATCTTCATTCATTTGTGTTTTTATTTATTTATCTGAGAATGTTTTTGTTACATTCAGTTAACAGAAATGATAGGCATATTTTATCCCATTATTATTTGAGATAAAGTTCTTAAAGTATATTGGTTTAGTAATACTAAAGCATTGCAGAGTTTCTTTATAGTGATAATTGTGATTTTTGAAATATATTGTATTATAAGTGATGTTTGAAAGATTGAGTCACTTAGACTACATGGTCTTCATGACATATAAGCAATGACAGACAAGCTATATTTTCCCACTGTCCTTACTCATTCAGACTCTGTTCAGATATGTAAATGACCATTGTTCTTTATCAAACAAAGTAACTGGCCAAGTACAATTAAGATCATCACCTAATTTCTGGTACTTATTAAGAAATTCCTCAACTCAAGTCAGATATCAATAAGGGACGAGGGGAATTCTGATTTGAAATCTGATTAAGAATGTCTCCTCCTACATTTAGCATCAATTATCATTCTCAACCATTTCTGTCTTTATGATAAAACCTTCATTTTGGGCATATGTTCCTATCAAAATTTTGCTCCTGTACATATCTCCCCTCACATAAGGGAACCTGACCTTGTGTAGCTGAATTTCTTTCTATATTGCAATAATGTGTGTGTGTGTGTGTGTGTGTGTGTGTGTGTGTGTGTGTATGTGTGAATGCTTTTGCTTTTGCCTACTTGCTTCACCAAAAGTTGTAGAATTCATTCTTGCACTAGTGTGCAAAGAACCAATTTTCTGCAGATCCTTAAATGGAGGTTTAGATTCTAATCTCAGCTGCAAGGAGAAAGTGAGGATTGATGTGAAAAAGCTTCACAGATTCCTGATTCTCAAATTTCTAAATTTCCTGAAGTTTCCAAAGATTCCTGAAAAAAAGGGAAAACAAATCAGTAAAATCACCTAAAATCAGCACTAAAGTCACAGCAGCACTTAGTACTTTAAAGTAAATTGACAATTTTAAAATTAGATTTTTTTAAAAAATTGGATAATTTGTGAAATATTTCATTCCTGAAAAATTACCATTTTCTGGTCAAAGGATATGAACAGACAATTTTCAGATGATGAAATTGAAACTATTACCACTCATATGAAAGAGTGTTCCAAATCAATATTGATCAAAGAATGCAAATTAAGACAACTCTGAGATACCACTACACACCTGTCAGATTGGGTAAGATGACAGGAAAAAATAATGATGAATGTTGGAGGGGATGCTGGAAAACTGGGACACTGATGCATTGTTGGTGGAGTTGTGAACGAATCCAACCATTCTGGAGAGCAATCTAGAATTATGCCCAAAAAGTTATCAAATTGTGCATACCCTTTGATCCAGCAGTGTTACTTCTGGGCTTCTACCCCAAAGAGATACTAAAGAAGGGAAAGGGACCTGTATGTGCCAAAATGTTTGTGGCAGCCCTGTTTGTAGTGGGTAGAAACTGGAAATTGAATGGATGCCCATCAAATGGAGAATGGTTGGGTAAATTGTGGTGTATGAATGTTATTGTTCTGTAAGAAATGACCAGCAGGATGAATACAGAAAGGTTTGGAGAGACTTACATGAACTGATGCTAAGTGAAATGAGCAGAACCAGGAGATCATTATATACTTCAACAATGATACTGTATGAGGATGTATTCTGATGGAAGTGGATTTCTTTGATGAAGAGACCTAACTCAGTTTCAACTGATCAAAGATGGACAGAAGCGGCTACACCCAAAGAAAGAACACTGGGAAATGAATGTGAACTATTTGCATTTTTGTTTTTCTTCCCAGGTTATTTTTACCTTCTAAATCCAATTCTCCCTGTGCAACAAGAGAACTGTTCAGTTCTGCAAACATATATTGTATCTAGGATATACTGTAACATATTTAACATATATAGGACTGCTTGCCATCTAGGGGAGAGCATGGAGGGAGGGGAAAAATCGGAACAGAAGTGAATGCAAAGGATAATGTTGTAAAAAATTACCCTGGCATTGGTTCTGTCAATAAAAAGTTATCATGAAAGAAAGAAAGAAAGAAAGAAAATTATCATTTTCAAAGATAGTACAATTGTATGAAACATCTTCCCCATGACTCTAATGAAGACTTGGAAGGAAGTTATAGTCATATCAGAGAATTCAAGATAAAAATTGCAGGGACTCATTTTCTCTTCAAGTAATGATCACCTAAGAAATGCACATAATCATCTGCAGGTACAACAGAGCGGATCTAGACAGGAAAAGTGCCCTCTAGGCTCTTTCAACTATGGTACTGAATTGGTCATATATTTCTGTAATACAATTGTATGAATATGTTTTAGATCCAGCAGGGATAAGCCTTGTTACAGGGATCAAAAATAGGGATCAACTGACAATTCCAGTTTTCTGATCTCAGAACTGGTTCCTAGATTCAGTGGAGACTGAAAACTGGACCTGGGACTTATGATAGCTCACCTTCAGCAGCATACCATGATAAATCAATACAAAAAATAAACATTATCACCATTGACATTACATGTACTGAGAAAGGAACAAGAGCAAAAGTAAAAAATAAATTTTGTGTCTCTGACCCTGAAGCAGGGTCTCAGGTTAAGCCCTAAAAACCCTGTCAGAGGTTAGAAGTTGAATAATCAGACCAGAAAGCTCAGACCATTCAGGAAGCTGAAGTTCAGCCTGAATCTGTTGAATATTCCAAATAGTTAATATTGGAGGGAGACCAGCAACTAGGGATCAGAGTTTAAACCTGAGGCAATTTACATATTTTTTTGTTCAGATTAAAAGCATAAAGAGAAGTTTGCAGAGCTCACACCAGAAAGGCGCTGCTCAAATTTTGCTCAATCAAACCACTTGGGTTACATGGAAAGTGCATGTCTCTAACTTTAACTACCATTAAGATTCTATAGTCAATTTCCAGAGAAACCAGCATCAAAATGCCAGAGAATACCTATAATGATCAAACAAGGACTCTAGGTCCTTTGAAAGCACTTACAGCTAACTACAACACAAATTCACAAAGTAAGTAAGACTGGAAAAATGACTTAAAAATAAAAGATTCCTGTAATAAAGAGCTTTTACTGAGACAGGAAAATCTCAAGACACAAATTCAGAAGAATAACCCCAAAATATCTAAAAGTAAATTCTCAAACAAAAGGACAGTTTGGATATGAGGTCAATGTATATTATCTATAATAAAACTACATTTGTATGTATACCTGTGTATGTATCTATCTAAACTGCTACTGGAGAAGACTTTTGAGAATTCTTTGGTCAGCAAAAAAGTCAAATCGTTGTTCAGTTAATCAATTCAGGCTATTCACTGTAAGGATGAATACTGAAGTTTAAGCTTAAATAATTTGGCAGCATGATGAAAAGGTAGAACTCATTAGAATAGACCCTAATATTGAGAAAGTTTGAAAGCAAAATGAAAAAGGGATGGTAGAGGATGAAATAGAAAGATATCATGGAATAATGAATGTGAATTTGGATAAACTTAAAGAAATAATAAAGAGAAGAAATACTATAGTATATAGTCTATACTATAGTCTATGGCTTAGGAAGAGTCAGACACAAGTGAACAATTACAAGTATAAATACACATATTATATGTTATATACACATGTTTGTTTTATATTTATGAAGTCACATAAAATAATTATGGGAAGTTTGTATGATAAATTATATTTCTTTAAAATGGGATAGTTCTATTTTGCCTTTGAACACCTACCATGGTGATGGGAACTTCTCAAATGTTTAATCCATGATTATTGGTTGTATGTTCCATTTATGACAGCAAAGAGTGAAAACATTGAGGGAATGAATAGTTTCATATTCATCTTTGCATCTCCCACAGTTTCTTGGATAGAGGAAGTTCTTAAAAATGTTGGTTGAATAAATACTTTATTGAAGATATATGCTCTTCAGGCTTGCAATCTAGAAGTTATGTCTGATTCCTCCCCATCATTCATCCTATCCCCCATATCTAATCTGTTGCCAAGGTCTGTTGATTTCACCTTTGCAACATCTCTTATATGAGGCTATTTCTGTCCTTTGACATTTCCACTACTTCAGCACAGGCTCTAATTCCCTCATACCTGGATAATAGTAAACAGGTGGATCTTCCTTCTTCATTCCTCCATTGAGCTACTGAAATGATTTTCCTAAAATTCAAGTCTGTTCATTTTAACCCCTACTCAATAAATTCTAATGAATTCCTTTTCTGTATAGGAGCAATTACAAAATTCTCTGATTAACATTCTAAGTTCTTAATACCTAGCACCCTCTTACCTTTCTATTCTTTTTAATACCTCATCTTCAGCACATGTACTTTAATCCAATGACTCTGGCCTTCTGGCTATCCACTATCAAACACTTCAGCTTTCAGCTGGGTACTCTCTCTGGTTATCCTCCATGCTTGGAATGTTCTTCCTCGTTAACTGTACCTACTAATATTACTGACTTCCTTTAAGTCTGAACTAAAACTCACCTTCTATTGAAAGTTTTTCCCAACCCTTTTTAATTTCAGTGTCTTCACTCCATGCATTATTTCCATTTTATTTCATACATAACTTGTTTTGGGTACATTTTGGTTTGCATTTTATCTCAATCAGTAGAGTAATTCCTGTTTTTTTTTTTTTTTTTTTTTGTTTGTTTGTTTTGTTTTGTTTTGTTTTTCTATAGCTGGGTCTTATCAGGGTGAGGAAAGAAGGGAAGCTATTGTTGTAATTCCTGAGAATCATCAATCAGCATTTGTCATTGGTAAACTCATTTCAGTTCCATAAGTAGTTATATGCATTGCCCTGTTCTAAATTCTGGGGGGTCAAAAGACAAAATGAAAAACTGTACCCTTTAAGGAGCTTATATTCAACAAGGTAAGGGTTTTGACTTTTTTGGTGTCTTGGTCAAAATCTACACTACCTTCTCAGAATAATGCTTTTTAAATAGAAAAAATATACAGCACATAAATTAAACTAATCATAACATAACACAATTATTGGAATATATACATATCCTCCATGTATATATGCTATATGTGCTTATGTTTATACATATATTTTACTTATATATGTGTGTTCATAAGCCCAAGTATGTGTATGTATATGTTTTCTATTTCCATGAAAGTTCACAGATCCAGGATAAGAATTTTTTAGAGGAATTAACAGGATATAAGATATACACAGAAAGGCAAAAACAGAAAGAAAAAAAATCACTAACCACCTATTAAATGTCTAGTGCCAATGAAACTTATGAAGTCAAACAAATTTTAAAAAATACGTTCCTTTTTATTATGAATATAATAATCTTGAACATATATAAATATTTAATAAAAAAGAAAAGAAAATGAGCCTTTTAGTATTAAAAACTACCTGCAAGCTCATATTGAAGATTAAACTTTCTTCCTCTTCATGACAGATCTCATTTTATACTTTCTACTATCACTGGAAGCAACTAGATGTCAAAAAATAATGTTATGTGGAAAATTAGTTTTGTTTTTATTAGAGTCATTGCTCTTTTTTTGCAAGTTCCTTCTACTCTCATAAGGGTATAATAAATGAAGATAAAGTGCATCAAAAATACTTGCATGGATAAAACATAGCAGCTTGATATATGGTCTAACTGTCTGAATTAAAAACAAATGGCATAATTTGTCCTATTCTAATACCTTTTTTGGAAGTAATCTAAGTTCCCAAATGCTTAGCAAGATCACAATCCCCAACATATCGTACAATATTATAATAGCTTTGATGATGGACCATATATCTGCAATCAAAGAATAGTTAAGTCTATGTAAGACACATTCCCAGTTGGCTGTACATTGGTGACTTTTTGTTAAAAATCCTCCTAATGATCTTTTCAAGAAGTGTTACTATCTGTATCATCATGGTTCCTTGGTATGAAGTAAATATGATTCGTGATAAATAGTAACCTTATATAAACTTGAACATTTTCTGAAGTTTTAATTCAAAGGCTAACATTTATAAAACATATTGAAAATTGATCTTTTTAAATCTAATTTCAAGTTGGACTTGGAACAGAAAAGAGAATTGCATAAAACACATTATACAAAGATGGCAATGGGGTTTTAAAAATAGACTAATTAGAATCTTACCAAAATAAGAAGATATAATTATGTTGCATATGTTAAGGTGAAAGATAAATACATTTGTTCATCTAGCATGAATTCTATCAGTGGAAAAAGCAAAGCCAAGATGACAGAGTAGACAGATCTTTGAGATCTTCTTGGCTTTTTTCAGTTCAACACCAGATCAAGCCTCAGATCTGGTTTTTGAGTGACTGAACCCAGAAATATTTTTTGAGTGACTGAACCCAGAAATATTTTAAGTGTAACAAATTTTCAGAAGAAAATATTATGGAAGAACTTTAGGAAAGTCTGTTTCAATTGGGGCAGAAGAAGGCATCCAAACCCAGGCACAGTGCAGGGACTTAGGGTAGAGTAGCCTCCAAGAGCCAGGGGAATATAGTGGAAAAGTCTTAGCCAAAATATAGCAGCATTTGCTATTCTGTCCTATTTCAGAAGCCAGTGCATCAGCACACTAGCTAGGAGACCTCCATTGCAACTACAGAAGGCAAAGAGTGTACCCTTGAATCCCAAAATAATGCGTGACTTGGCCATGGCCACCTAGTATGGCAAGGAAGCCAGAAGCAGTAGTCCCAAGACAGCATGAAGCCCACTGTCCCCTGTGAAGGAAACTTGGGACAATCTTCACTTTGCCCTAAGAGCAGACCACAACCTTTAAAAATGAGCAAATAAAGCAAAAAGTTCTGACAATGGACAGCTTTTATAGAGATGTGGCAGAATACACCTCAAATCCTGAGGATACTAAAGGCAAAACATCTTCAAATAAAGATCCAAAGAGATGAATATATAGATATTCATCTATATGTAGATGAATATAAGCATCTCACTCACATCAAAAAAGTGATTTGGATGAGTTGGTCTTCATCTCACAAGTTCTTGTTGGAAGAATACAAAAACTATTTAAAAGACAGAAGAAAAATGGGTAAAGGAAATGAGAAATTTGCAGGAGTTTGGAAAAGAAAACACAGAAATTATCTGGAGAAAACTTAAAATATATTTAGTTAGATGGAAAAAGAAAACAACTCCTTGAAAAATAGAATTTGTGAAATGGGAAAAAAAATCCAGTGAATAAAACAACTCATTTAAAAGTTCAGTTGGTTAACTGCAAAATAAGATAAAAAAGGTAAGTGAGAAAAAAATTCGCTAAAACTTTAGAGTTGAACAAATGGAAATGAATGACTTAAGGAGACAACAAGATTCAGTCAAAGAAAATTTAAAAATGATAAAAAAAGAAGAAAATATAAAACACTTCATTGGAAAAACAACTATTCTGGAAAATGGATCTAGGATAGGCAATCAAAGAATTATTGGACTACCTGAAACCATGATGAAAAAAGAGTCTAAACAGCATCTTTCAAGAAATCATCAAGAAAAACTCTTCTGGTGTCCTACAACCAAATGGTAAAATAGCCATTAAAAGAATTCATCAGTCACCTCTTGATAAAGACAGCAAAATAAAAAACTCCAAGGAATATTGCAGCTAAATTTCAGAATTATTAGATCAAGTTAAAAATATTGCAAGCAGCCAGAAAAAAAAATCAAATATTAAGAAGCCATAATCAAGATTAATCAAGTTTTAGCAGCTGCCACTTTAGAGGATTTTAGGACTTGGAATATGATATTCTGAAGGGCAAAGGAACTTGGATTACAGGCAAGAAGCAACTATCCAGCAAAATTAAGCATAGTTTTTCAGGGAAAAAGATGAATTTTCAATGAAATAGATGAATTTCATTTATTTTTGATGAAAAGACTAGAATTGAACATAAAATCTGATCTTCAAATACAGAACTCAAGAGAAGTATAAAAAGGTAAAAAAGAAAAAAAAAACTATAATTCTCTTATAAATTAAAAAGTTCACATCCTTATATGGAAAAATGCTATATTTAATGCTTGAGGACTGCATTTCTCTTAGAGGTATGTTTAAAGGGTATATTCATAATTTGACATTATTGTGATGATATAAAAAAGAAACTAGAAGTAGAAAAGGGATTGTACTGAAAAAAAAAAGATGAAAGGAGAGGTAAAAAGGGATAAATTACATCTCATGAAGAGGCAAAAAAGATCTTTTATAACTGAGGGAAAGAAGGGAGAGGAATGAGCATTGTGTGAACCTTAATCTCATCAGATTTGCCCAAAGAGAGAATATCAGATATATCTAGTTTTGTAGAGAAATTTTTCTCATGCTCCAGGGAAATAGGCAAGTAAAAGAGAAAGAAAAGGGGAAGGCTAATAGAAGGGAGCAAAGAAGTAGAAGAGGAAAGGCATAAGAAAGGAAGGAGGGGGTTCTTAAAAAGGAAAGCTGTTTGAGGGAGGTGGTAGTCAGGAACAAAACATTGAGGAGGAGGGAAAGAGTGAAAGGAAAGAGAAAAGTACAACTTAGAGAAAATAAGATGGCAGGAAATACAGTTAGTCATTTTAACTGTGAAAGTGAATATGGTGAATTCTTCCATAAAGTAGAGGCAAATAGTAGACTGGATTTAAAACCAGAATCTTAAAATATGTTGTTTATAAGAAATACATTTAAAGCAGAGTGATACATACAGAGTAAAGGTTTCTACCTTTACAAAAGCAAAATCTATTACACTTTAGCTGAAGTAACAACAACAACAACAACAACAACAACAAAAAAAAAAAGGCAGGGGGAGTAATCCTGATCTCAGATCAAACAAAAGCAAAAATAGATGTAATTAAAAGATAAAAGGAAAAAAAATACATTTTGCTGCAAGGTGCCATTGATAATGAAGTAATATCAATACATTTACCAAGTGATATAGATTCCAGTTTCCTAGAAGAGAAGAATTAGACAGCAAAACTATGCTAGTGAAGAATGTCAATCCTGCTCTGTCAGATATAGATAAAATCAAAGAACAAAATAAATAAGAAAGAAGTTATGTGGGGTAAATAGAATGTTAGAAAAGTTAGATATGATAGGCCTTTGGAGAAAATTAAGTGGATTCAGAAAGAAATATACTTTTCTCTTGATAGTATATGGAATCTACACAAAAATTAACCATGTATTAGGACACTAAAAATCTCAAAATCAAATGCAAAAAGGCAGACGTAATAAATGCATTTTTTTCAGATCAAAATCCCATAAAAATTGCCTGTAATAAAGTGCCAGGAAAACATAGCCCAGAAATTAATTGGAAACTAAATAATCTAATCTTAATGAAGGAATGGTTGAAACAAAAAATTATAGATACAATTAACAATTTCATCTAAGAGAATAACAATAATGAGACAATATGCCAAAATTTGTTGGATGCAACTAATACAGTTCTTAGGGGAAGTATTTTATCTCTAGTTGCTTACTTGCATAAAATAGAGAAAGAGAAGATCAATAATTGGGCATACAACTAAAAAAAGCTCGCATGCAAGGCTGGTTCAATATTAGAAAAACTATTGGCAAAATTGACTATTATTAACCACATTACTGGAAATCATGATTATTGCAATAAATGCAGAAAAAGCATTGAAAAAATTCCAACAACCATTTCTATTAAAAACATTAGAAAGTATAAGAGCAAATAGAAATTTCCTTAAAATGATCAGTACCATTTATCTTAAATCATCAGCAAGCATCATATGCAATGGGGAAAACGAGAATCATTCACAATAAGAACGGGGTTGAAAACAAGGTTGGCCTGTATCACCATTATTATTCAGTATTGTAATAGAATTGTTAGCTTTAGCAATGAGATGAAAAAGAAATTAAAGAAATTAGAGTAGGTAAGGAGGAACCAAATTATTACTTTTTACAGGTGACATGATGATATACTTAGAGAATCCTTGAGAATGAACTAAAAAACTACTAGAAATAATTCTCAACTTTAGCAGAATTGCAGGATACAAAATTAATCCACATAAGTCATCAGCATTTCTGTGACCAACAAAATCCAGTAGCATGAGATATAAAGAATAGAGTTATTTTAAATTGTAGATCAAATAAAATATTTTGAAGTTTTTTTGCCAAAACAAAGGCAGGAACTATTTGAACACAATTGCCAAACACTTTCCACACAAATAAAATCAAATCTAATTGATTGGAAGAGTATCAATTGATCATGAGTATGCCAAGCTAATATAATAAAAATGATAATTCTACTTTAATTAATCTACTTATTCAGGCCATACCAATCCAATTTCCAAGTATTTATTTTATAGAGGTAGGAAAAAATTAACAAAGTTCACCTGGAAGAATAAAAGGTGAAGAGTTCAAGGAAATAAATGAAAAATGCAAATGAAGGTGGACTAGCTATATCAGACCTAAAATTATATTATAATGCTGTAGTTATCAAGACCAAATGCTACTGGCTAAGAAATAGAGTAACTGATCAGTGAAATAACTTAAGTTCACAAGGCACGATAGTCAATGACTATATTAATCTAGTGTTCGATAATCCAAAGTCTTCTGCCATAGGAATTTACTATTTGACAAAAATTGCTGGGAAAATTGGAAATTAGTATGACAGATACTAGACATTGACCTACACCTAACACCATATACTAAGATAAGGTTGAAATGGGTTCATGATATACCCATAAAGAATGATACTATAAACTAATTAGAAGAACAAAGGATGGCCTATCTCTCCAATATGTGGAGAAGGAATAAATGTATGGCCAAAGAAGCACTTGAAAACATTATTGGGATGAAAATGCATAATTTTGATTATATTAAGTTAAAAAAAATTGTCCAAACAAAACCAGTGCAGATAACATTAGAAGGGAAGTAGCAAACTGGGGGAAGGGGGGAAATTACATCTAAAAGTTCTGATAAAGGCCTCATTTCTAAAATATATAGAGAATTGACCCAAATTTATAATAATTCAAAACATTCTCCAATTGACAAATGGTCAAAGGACATGCACAGACAATACTCAGATGAAAAAATTAAAGCCACGGACTTCCGGTTAAGATGGCGGAGAGGAGGCTCACAGTTGCATAAGCTCCGCGCTTTCTCTCACTATCCACTTCATTACAAGCCTCTGAATCAATGCTTGACTGAAAAAAACCCACAAATAGTTACCAAGAGAAGCCATCCTTGAGATCCGCCAAGAAAGGTCTGTCTTTACTGGAGGGCTGGGGCGGTTTTAGATCGGGCGCAGGCGGCGGGCAGCGGCAGTGAGAGGACGGGAGCAGACTGGAGAGGGGGTGGGGAGTGATCGTAGCCGTCTCTGCGGGGAGAGCTTCGCTACAGGTTTGGAACCTGCAGCAAGTCAACAGCCCAGCAGAGAAGCTAAAAACACCGGCGCTGAAGAATACAACCCCAAACAGCTGGAGTCTCTCAGGACCTGGCCGCCCCCCCCTTCCCCCCCCACAGTGACTCAGCACGCTTTGGGATCTCAGAGTGCAGGCACAGCACAGTCCTGCTAGTGCCTCACTGCTGCCCCCTGCAGTCTGTAGAGGAAGCTCGATAACACACCCAGCCCCCTCCTCCCCCCCCCAAAGAAAGACTCCAGTTTTTTCTGTTTTTCTTTGGTAGTTTGTCTCTGATTAATAGACAGAATGAGCAAGAAGCTGAAGAGGACTTTAACCCTTGACAGCTTCTATACAGATAGAGAGCAGACTCTAAATCCTGAGGAGACTAAAAACAGGCAGTCCCCAGGTGATTCCCCAAAGGAGGAAATCGTCTGTTCCTCAGCACAGATGAACCTCATAGAAGTGATTAAAAAGGCTCTCACAAGGGAGCTAGAAGAAAAATGGGGAAAGCAGAGTGAGGCTTGGCAAAAGGAGAGGGAAGCTTGGGAAAAGGAGAGGGAGGCTTGGCAAAAGAGCCTGGAGAAAGTTAAAGAGAGAGTGGATAAAGAAGTAAAATCCTTGAAAAATAGGATTAGTGAACTGGAAACAGAAAACAGCTCTCTAAAAAACAAAATTGGCGAAATGGAAAAAAATTCCACAGAACAAAAGAACTCAATTGGACAATTAGAAAAAGATTTTAAAAAAGTGAGTGAAGAGAATACTTCACTGAAAATCAGAATTGAACAAGTGGAATTGAATGACTCGAGGAGACAAGAAGAATCAGTCAAGCAAATCCAAAAAAATCAAACAATGGAGAAAAATGTGAAATACCTTCTGGGGAAGACAACAGACCTGGAAAACAGATCCAGGAGAGACAATCTGAGAATCATTGGACTCCCAGAAAAACATGATGAAAAAAAGAGCCTGGACACTGTCTTCCAGGAAATTATCAAAGAGAACTGCCCAGAAGTCATAGGAACAGAGGAAAAAATAAACATTGAAAGGATTCATCGATCACCCACTGAAAGGGATCCTAAAATCAAAACACCAAGGAATATAGTGGCCAAATGCCAGAACCCTCAGATGAAAGAAAAAATATTGCAAGCGGCTAGAAAAACCCAATTCAAGTATCAAGGAGCCACAATAAGGATCACCCAGGATCTGGCAGCATCCACATTAAAAGATCGAAGGGCCTGGAATATGATATTCCGAAAGGCTAAGGAACTTGGTATGCAACCAAAAATAACTTACCCAGCGAGAATGAGCATCTTTTTCCAGGGAAGAAGATGGACATTCAACGAAGTAAGCGAATTTCATCTATTTCTGATGAAAAAACAGAACTTAACAAAAAGTTTGATCTACAAATATAGAACTCAAGAGAAATCTAAAAAGGTAAAGATTAATCTTGGGAACTATATTTTGACTATATAGATGTATAAAGAATACATGTATACCTTGTTCTAGAAATTGATGTGGAAAGGACATTGTACCAGAAAAAGGGTAAAGTGGGGGTAGTACATCTCATGAAGAGGCATAGGAAACCTATTATATCTGAGAGAAAGAATGGAGGGGGATGAATATAGTGGGTATCTTACTGCCTTCAGAATTGGCTTTAACTGAAAAATCTTAAGACATATTCAATCTATGGTGAAACTTCTCCCATCTCATTGAAAAGTGAGAAGGGAAAAGTGGAAAGGGAAGGAATAAGCTAAGCGGAAGGGAATACGGGAACTGGGAGGGAAAGGGGTAAGACAGGGGGAGGAACTCAAAGGCGGGGGGAGGGACACTAAAAAGGGAGGGCTGTGAGAAGCAAGGGGTGCTCACAAGCTTAATACTTGGAAGGGGGGGAAAGGGGAAAGAAGGGAGGAAAGCATAAACCGGGGTTAACAAGATGGCAAGTAATACAGAATTGGTCATTCTAACCATAAACGTGAACGGGGTAAACTCCCCCATAAAGAGGAAGCGGTTAGCAGAATGGATTAAAAGCCAGAATCCTACAATATGTTGTTTACAGGAAACACACCTGAAGCGGGGAGATACATGCAGGTTAAAGGTAAAAGGTTGGAGCAAAATCTACTATGCTTCAGGTGAAGTCAAAAAAGCAGGGGTAGCCATCCTGATCTCAGATCAAGCTAAAGCAAAAATTGACCTAATTAAAAGAGATAAGGAAGGACACTATATCTTGCTAAAGGGTAGCATGGATAATGAAGCACTATCTATATTAAACATATATGCACCAAGTGGGGTAGCATCTAAATTCTTAAAAGAGAAACTAAGAGAGCTGCAAGAAGAAATAGACAGTAAAACTATAATAGTGGGAGATCTTAACCTTGCACTCTCAGAATTAGATAAATCAAACCAGAAAATAAATAAGAAAGAAGTCAAAGAGGTAAATAGAATACTAGAAAAGCTAGATATGATAGATCTCTGGAGAAAATGTAATGGAGACAGAAAGGAATACATTTTCTTTTCAGCAGTTCATGGAACCTATACAAAAATTGACCATATATTAGGACATAAAAACCTCAAACTCAAATGTAGTAAGGCAGAAATAGTAAATGCATCCTTTTCAGACCACGATGCAATGAAAATTACATTCAACAAAAAAGCAGGGGGAAGTAGACCAAAAAATAATTGGAAACTAAATAATCTCATACTAAAGAATGATTGGGTAAAACAGCAAATCATAGACATAATTAATAACTTCACCCAAGAAAACGATAATAATGAGACATCATACCAAAATGTATGGGATGCAGCCAAAGCGGTAATAAGGGGAAATTTCATATCTCTAGAGGCCTATTTGTATAAAATAGAGAAAGAGAAGGTCAATGAATTGGGTTTGCAATTAAAAATGCTAGAAAAGGAACAAATTAAAAACCCCCAGTCAAACACTAAACTTGAAATTCTAAAAGTAAAAGGTGAGATCAATAAAATTGAAAGTAAAAAAACTATTGAATTGATTAATAAAACTAAGAGTTGGTTCTATGAAAAAACCAACAAAATAGACAAACCCTTAGTAAATCTGATTAAAAAAAGGAAAGAGGAAAATCAAATTGTTAGTCTTAAAAATGAAAAGGGAGAACTCACCACTAACGAAGAGGAAATTAGAGCAATAATTAGGAGTTACTTTGCCCAACTTTATGCCAATAAATTCGACAACTTAAATGAAATAGAAAAATACCTCCAAAAATACAGCTTGCCCAAACTAACAGAGGAAGAAGTAAATATCCTAAACAGTCCCATCTCAGAAAAAGAAATAGAACAAACTATCAATCAACTCCCTAAGAAAAAATCCCCAGGACCAGATGGATTTACATGTGAATTCTACCAAACATTTAAAGAACAATTAACTCCAATGTTATATAAACTATTTGAAAAAATAGGGATTGAAGGAGTCCTACCAAACTCCTTTTATGACACAGATATGGTACTGATACCTAAACCAGGTAGGCTGAAAACAGAGAAAGAAAATTATAGACCAATCTCCCTAATGAATATTGATGCTAAAATCTTAAATAAAATATTAGCAAAAAGATTACAGAAAATTGTCACCAGGATAATACACTATGACCAAGTAGGATTTATACCAGGAATGCAGGGCTGGTTCAATATTAGGAAAACTATTAGCATAATTGACTATATCAATAACCAAACAAACAAAAACCACATGATCATCTCAATAGATGCAGAAAAAGCATTTGATAAAATCCAACATCCATTCCTAATAAAAACACTTGAGAGCATAGGAATAAATGGACTTTTCCTTAAAATAGTCAGGAGCATATATTTAAAACCATCAGTAAGCATCATATGCAATGGGGAAAAACTGGAACCTTTCCCAGTAAGATCTGGAGTGAAGCAAGGTTGCCCACTATCACCATTATTATTTAATATCGTATTAGAAACACTAGCCTCGGCAATAAGAGTCGAGAAAGATATAAAAGGAATTAGAGTAGGCAATGAGGAAACCAAACTATCACTCTTTGCAGATGATATGATGGTATACCTAGAGAACCCCAGAGATTCTACCAAAAAGCTATTGGAAATAATTCATAATTTTAGCAAAGTAGCTGGCTACAAAATAAATCCCCATAAATCCTCAGCATTTTTATACATCACCAACAAAACCCAACAGCAAGAGATACAAAGAGAAATTCCATTCAGAATAACTGTTGATACCATAAAATATTTGGGAATCTATCTACCAAAGGAAAGTCAGGAATTATATGAGCAAAATTATAAAAAAGTCTCCACACAAATAAAGTCAGACTTAAATAATTGGAAAAATATTAAGTGCTCTTGGATCGGCCGAGCGAACATAATAAAGATGACAATACTCCCTAAACTAATCTATTTATTTAGTGCTATACCAATCAGACTTCCAAGAAAATATTTTATTGATCTAGAAAAAATAACAACAAAATTCATATGGAACAATAAAAAGTCGAGAATCTCAAGGGAATTAATGAAAAAAAAATCAAATGAAGGTGGCCTAGCTGTACCTGATCTAAAATTATATTATAAAGCAGCAGTCACCAAAACCATTTGGTATTGGCTAAGAAATAGATTAGTGGATCAGTGGAAAAGGCTAGGCTCACAAGACAGAATAGTCAATTATAGCAATCTAGTGTTTGACAAACCCAAAGCCCCTAACTTCTGGGAAAAGAATTCATTATTTGATAAAAACTGCTGGGATAATTGGAAATTAGTATGGCAGAAATTAGGCATGGACCCACACTTAACACCATATACCAAGATAAGATCAAAATGGGTCTATGACCTAGGCATAAAGAACGAGATTATAAATAAATTAGAGGAACATAGAATAGTTTATCTCTCAGACTTGTGGAGGAGAAAGAAATTTGTGACCAAAGATGAACTAGAGACCATTACTGATCACAGAATAGAAAATTTCGATTACATCAAATTAAAAAGCCTTTGTACAAATAAAACTAATGCAAACAAGATTAGAAGGGAAGCAACAAACTGGGAAAACATTTTCACAGTTAAAGGTTCTGATAAAGGCCTCATTTCCAAAATATATAGAGAACTGACTCAAATTTATAAGAAATCAAGCCATTCTCCAATTGATAAATGGTCAAAGGATATGAACAGACAATTTTCAGAGGATGAGATTGAAACTATTACCACTCATATGAAAGAGTGTTCCAAATCATTATTGATCAGAGAAATGCAAATTAAGACAACTCTGAGATACCACTACACACCTGTCAGATTGGCTAAGATGACAGGAAAAAATAATGATGAATGTTGGAGGGGATGCGGGAAAACTGGGACACTAATGCATTGTTGGTGGAGTTGTGAACGAATCCAACCATTCTGGAGAGCAATCTGGAATTATGCCCAAAAAATTATCAAAATGTGCATATCCTTTGATCCAGCAGTGTTTCTATTGGGCTTATATCCCAAAGAAATACTAAAGAAGGGAAAGGGACCTGTATGTGCCAAAATGTTTGTAGCAGCCCTGTTTGTAGTGGCTAGAAACTGGAAAATGAATGGATGCCCATCAATTGGAGAATGGCTGGGTAAATTGTGGTATATGAATGTTATGGAATATTATTGTTCTGTAAGAAATGACCAGCAGGATGAATACAGAGAGGCTGGAGAGACCTACATGAACTGATGCTAAGTGAAATGAGCAGAACCAGGAGATCATTATACACTTCGACAACGATATTGTATGAGGACATATTTTGATGGAAGTGGATTTCTTTGACAAAGAGACCTGAGTTTCAATTGATAAATGACGGACAAAAGCAGCTACACCCAAAGAAAGAACACTGGAAAACGAATGTGAACTATCTGCATTTTTGTTGTTCTTCCCGGATTATTTATACCTTCTGAATCCAATTCTCCCTACGCAACAAGAGAACTGTTTGGTTCTGTAAACATATATTGTATCTAGGATATACTGCAACATATCCAACATATAAAGGACTGCTTGCCATCTAGGGGAGGGGGTGGAGGGAGGGAGGGGAAAAAAAAATCGGAACAGAAATGAGTGTCAATATAATGTAATTATTAAATAAAAAATTAAAAAAAAAAAGAAAAAATTAAAGCCATTTCTTGTCATATGAAAAAAATGTTTTCAATCAATATTGATTAGAAAAATGAAATTAAAACAATTGTGCTATTCCACCTTACAATGCCAGTGGATGATATGAAACTGCCGCACTAATTCATTGTTGTTAGAGTTATGAACTGATCTAGTCATTCTGGAAAGCTATATGGAACTATGCCCAAAAGGCTATCAAACTGGGCATATCCTTTGATCCAGCAATGTCTTAATGGTGCCTCTATCTCAAAGAGATCATAAAGGATGTAAAGAGACCCACATGTGCAAAAATGTTTGCGGCAGCCCTCTTTGCAATATCAATACTGGAATGTGAGTGGATGTCCATCAGTTGGAGAATGGCTGAATAAATTATGGTATATGAATGTCATGGAATATTGTTGTTCTATAAAAAGCAAGCAGCAGGATGATTTGAGAGAGGCCTGGAGAGACATGAACTGATGCTAAGCGAAGTAAATAGAAACAGGAGAATATTGTACACAACAACAAGTTTATATGATGATCAATTCTTTTTTTAAAATATATTTTATTTTATTTTATAATAACTTTATATTGACAGAATCCATGCCAGGGTAATTTTTTTACAACATTATCCCTTGCACTCGCTTCTGTTCCAATTTTTCCCCTCCCTTCCTCCACCCCCTAGATGGCAAGCAGTCCTATATATGTTAGATATGTTGCAATATATCCTAGATACAATTGTTGCACAGGGAGAATTGGATTCAGAAGGTAAAAATAACCCGGGAAGAAAAACAAAAATGCAAATAGTTCACGTTCATTTACCAGTGTTTTTTCTTTGGATGTAGCTGCTTCTGTCCATCATTTATCAATTGAAACTGAGTTAGGTCTCTTTGTCAAAGAAATCCACTTCCATCAGAATACATCCTCATACAATATCGTTGTTAAAGTTATAATGATCTCCTGGTTCTGCTCATTTCACTTAGCATCAATTCATGTAAGTCTCTCCAAGCCTCTCTGTATTCACATGATGATCAATTCTGATGGAAGTGGCTCTTTTCAAAAATGAGGAGATTCAGGACAGTTTAAATGGTCTTGTGATGGAGATAGCCATCTGCATCCAGAGAGAGGACTGTGGGGACTAAGTGTAGATCACAGCATAGCAGTTTCACTCTTTTTGTTGTAGTTTGCTTGCACTTTGTTTTCTTTCTCATTTTTTCTCTTTTGATCCAATTTCTTGTGTATCGTGATAATTGTGATAAAATATTTAGAAGAATTACAAAAAAAAAAAAAAAAAAAAAAAAAAAAAAGAATTCTATCAGCTCTCCTCTTCCACTTGATCAAACTTTTCCATCTCCTCACAGTTATTCTTTCTGTCTACAGAGAAAAGTGATGTTGCCCTTCAGAAATTCTAGTTTTCCTTCTACCTCAGTCTCATTTCCTCTTGCTTCTCCAAGATCATGCTCTCCCAAAATCCATTCTCTCTCATTCATCTTTCTCCCTTCGATCATCACTAGCATCTTTTGTATTCAAATATAATGTGATCAAATAGAAGCTCAAAAACAAACAATTTCAAAAGATTTAAAAGTGTAAAAGTGGAATCATATGAATGGTTTAGAAGTCAAAGAAACGTGTTTTTATGGTTTGAAAAAGACTTTGCTCCCCTAAACTTTGTAAAAATTGTTTATACTTTGAACCTCTACTTCATCACTAGACTTTCATCAGTTACACCAAGCAAGGCACTTCTAATATCCAGGTTATATTTTTCTTTGTTTTGTTTTTAGATATATTTTGTTTCTCATAATGAGCTGCTTCTTCTCCTTGTGAAGTTCAACCATCTTTGATATTTTTAATTCTTAAATTCTTTAACATATTATCATTTCAATCATCAATTCCCTTTCTTATCTTCAACTTATAAAATACTGAGTTTTTCCCAAAGGCCTTCAAATATGTTTCAATTTTATTAAGGCCTATCATTTCTTCAAACTACCACTCTAAAAAATTCTTCTCTTATTATTGAAAATTGAAAAACAAAAAAAATCTTGAAAAACAAAACAAATAATATATATAAATAAAATCTTCTCAGTCCTGTAATCTTGCTTCTCATCTCATAACTGAACTAAAATTGCTCTGTTCAAAGTTACCATTACTGGTTTACTTGGCAAATCACAGTTTGTTTTTTTCTTCTCATTTCTCAAATGATTTTACTTTTCTATTGTAGTTAACTCTGTGGATCATCCTTTCCTCTATGGATATTTTTTTTCCTTCCTTTGTTTTTCAAGTCACTTTCTTTCCTCATTCTCCATTTACCTGTCTGATCACTCCTTCATCTCCTTTGCTTGTTTATCAACTATATCATGCCCCATAATTATTTGTATTCCACATGACTATGTCTTGGACCCTTATCCCTATAATGCTTTCAGTGATTTCATTAGATAAAATGGGCAGAATTATCATCTCAATAAGGATGATCTCTGATCTCTATATTTACCCAGTCTCTTCCTTGAGATTCAGTCCCATATCATCAAATATCTATTGGATTTTTCAAACTAGATGACCCAGAGATATAACAAACACAATATGTTCATTACAGAACCAGTATCTTTATCCCACCCCAACCCCAACCCCAGATAATTCCTTTTTCCTTGTTTTTGTAGGAGGCATCACCAATTTTCTAATTTTTCTGATTCTTATCAATGTAATTATTCTCAATTCATCTTTATTTCTCAGTTCATCTATCCAATCAGATGCCAAATCTTATTGTTGGTAACTCTTCTCCAACTTTTGCTTCTTTCTTTTTATCTTTATCGACATAGACACTACATTAGTTTAGTTCTTTATCACTTCTCATCCAGAATAAGATGATTTCAAGTTTCTTCAAGAAATAAACCCTTCTTTTTAAAATTACCCATATGATTTTAGTAATGTTTTCAAATATTTAAATATCATTTCCAAAAACTCTAAATGATGGTTCTAAAGGGAAACTAAAGAGAAATTCATTACTAGTATACATAAATTTTCACTTATTACTAAGGCTAGGTTGTACTCTATCTATCTATCTATCTATCTAAAAGATATTAGTAAACAAGTGTGTGGCCACAAAAAATGAGTCATTTATGTTTTGGAAGAAATATGAAATGTATATCCATGTTATAGCAAGAGACTTAGAGGAAGGAAATGTGGTAGAATCCTTCTAGATGATTTATGGGAAGACATAAATGAATCAGTAAAGTTGAAAATGGATTGTGATTTGCACAATTGAAGGGAGTACCTACATCACTGAAACTGCATATCAATTGAATAAAAAAAAGTATTCTTTAAAGACACTCATTTAAAAAACTTGCATTGTTTCTGGATCATGGAAGATAAAGAGGTTGCTGAGTGCAGAGTTGTGTGAAACTATCAATTCTCACTTGGCAAATATCCTAACACTGGTATGTTTTCCTTCCTGACAAAGTTGTGAAGTGAGAATGAATTTTTTTTCACTATTTCATAAATCTGTGATAGCAGATTATTTCCTGACACAAGGAAGAAGAGACTTTGGTCTTATCACTCATTTTTGAAATACCTATGAACCAAGAACAACTAATGGTTGAAACAATTTTCCTTTTATCTCTTTAACTAAAGAAATTCAGAAAATCAGAAAACTATATTTTACCTTCAATTTTCCAAATTCTTTGTTCTGGCTTAAACTGTTCAGATAATCTCTTTTGTTCTTTTTATTGTTGTTGTTTGTTTGTTTTTAGTTCATGAGTTCAGCTGGAAAGTTGCAGTTTAAAAGATACAACATATGCTGTAGATTATATATAGGTAATATAAATAAATCTTGAATCTCCTCTGCATAAGGACACAGTGGCATCTTATATGCAGAAGTTTATTGACAAATAGTCTTATTTTCTCTAAGAGATTTTTATAATAGAGCACAGAGATAATGACTGAGTCAAGAACTACATACATATGCTAGGAAGAATTAAGGAATGAAGTACAATGATATTTTTACTCAATGAAAATGTTGATACTTAATATTCTTCATATTTTCAGGTGGATATTTGTTTTTCCTGGTTGAGATTCAAGAAAGGGAAACATAAAAACAAAAGGACCAAAGAGAATCATAAAATTGAGAAATGAGAAGTGAAGTTTCAAGTGGATGGAAAGAATGACAATGGAAAGTATTAAAGAAAATAAGAGAAACCATACTTGTTAAGATATAGTAGACAGTCCAGATAATACTAATTCCAGTTCTTCAATGGATTTCTGATCTTAATAGAAAGACCTTTGGATCATATACACCAATTATAATTCATCACTGCACTTCCATCTTCTCTCTTATTCATGTTCCGACCCCTTTTCCCCCCCAAAAAAAAAATCCATTCTATACAATTCCTTCAAAACACTCATGGCCTTTCCTTACATTTTCCTTGTTTTCTGGCTTCCTGAACAGTGCTTAGATAATCCTTTTGCTTTTCCTCACTCTTCCTAATTAATGGGTGTTTCCACCTTTCATAGTGATATACACCTTTTATGAAGATGCTATTAAAAATAATAATAGTACAAAATAACATTATATATCACGTAAAAGTTTGCAAAATATTTTACATTTGAGTATTGCAGATACCCTTTGAGCAAGGAAGGAAATAGTATTTTTTTTCCATTTTTATATATGATCAAAGTGAAAAGGAGATTAAGTAATTTGCTCTGTTTCACACAGCCAAAAAATGTTTACAGCCGGATTTGAATTAGGGTCTTTTTTTTTTTAACTTGAGGTCCTATATCCCATCTCCTCTTCCTCACTTGAAGGCAGCATGAGAAAGTATTTCTTACTTAATGTCTCATGCTCTACCTATTTCTCTTCATCTTTTATAATATTCTGCAGCTACCACAAACTTTTTAATTTTAGTTATGTGCAAATGTATTTCATCTAAGATCATCATAATTCATGATAGAGTTTTATTGTACTCTAGTAGAATAGTAGTTTTTAACTGATGAGCCTGTGTGTCAGAAGTCAATGAGCAATCTTTGAAATCAGTTGTTTTCCCCAGTTCTAATCTATCCATTTAAATTAACAGGGCCCACCAAATTGTTCAGCTGCAGGGTTGCCTATGACATTTGTTTTGATAGGAGTAAATCTAATCTCAGACAATTAACACTTCCTAACTGTGTGACCTTGGGTAAGTCACTCAACCCCAATTGCCTTGCCAAAAAAAAAAAAAAAAAAAAAAAAAGATAGGGGTAATCCTTCTAAATTTCTGCCACAAATTGGATAATATGCTTGCTGAATCCACCTTGTTTTATCCTGTGTTGATGGCAAGACTGATTTATAAATGTGCTGTTATACTGTTTAATAATTTCTTCAATGACTTGGTAAAAAAACAACAAAAACAACAAAAAGTTTCTTAAATTTGCACATGACTCAAATAGATAAAAGGAACAATACACTGAGTGAGACCTAACACAAAAATTACTTAATAGGTTAAAATATTGGTCCATATATAGTCTGATGAAATTTAATAGGGCCAAAGTTTATATCATAGAGTTGAGTTAAAAAACTGAGCTTTGGAAATCCATGATTAAAAAAGATATGACTTTGACATATTCTGAAGTTTCCAAGAAAAGATTACATGATTTTAGACATGAAAGAATGATCCATGTCAACAACAATATAATATAGAAATGCTCCCACATACCCCCATTTGAAGGCAATCATAATCCACACTAATAAAGACATAGTAGCCAGGATTATAGCAGCACTGATGGATTCTGCTCTGGCCAGAGCATATCTGAAATAATGTATTCTTTTTTTTTATTTCATTTTAAGATAGTCACATCATCTGCAGACCCTCCATAGTAGAGTGACCAAAATGGTAAAGAACCTCGGGATCATGAGGGTGACTTGGAAGTTAGCATTAGGTTCTTGCTAGCTATTTTGAAGTATTTAAAGAGCCTCCTTATGGAAGAGCAATATGACATATTCTCCTTGTCCATGGGTCTAGTGTAAGTGGGAGAAAGTTGCTGCAAAGCACCCTGAAGGAGAAACAGACAATATCAACCACCACCATCTTTGGCTATGCTAAGATTCTAGTGGATATATTGCATCTAGGGACCTTGTGAATAGCATCATTCTCCAGGTCACTGTACTTGCTACCAATCCAGTGTCCAGAGTCTCCTTTAAGTTATACCAATCAAACAGGAGACAGTTTTTTTTTTTTTCAGGTAGGTCAAACTAATTGACCATCATTTTCCCTAGTCTAGGACACTGAAACCTAGAGTACTTAGAATAGATATACTTCTAGACAAGTGTCCAATAGTTCAACAATAGATACTATTAATCCTTCCATCTGATTTGCAACTGAAATTTTAAATGTGTTTTGTCTTCTCTGTTAGAATATAGACTCTTTACAGCAAGGAAAGAATTACAATGTTATTTATGTACCCCAATGATTAGGATTGTATTTTGCATATAGTAAACACTTAATAAATGATTTATTTATTCTTTTATTCATTCATAGAGATGTTTCTGGACTTGATATGAGAAAAAAAAAACTTCCAACAAGTAGAATTATTAAAAAAGAAAATGAACTTCCTTAGGAAGAAGTGAGTTCTTCAAGTAAAGGATAAATACTTAGTGGTGATTTTCTACAAGAGATAAGATTTTTATGCAAGTATAAGTGGAAACAAGTGTCCTTTGATCTGTGTTGCCATGAATTTATACTATTTTTATCTCTTGATTGCTACTGGTACTTTGGCAATTGTTCACCAATATCATCTCCTTGGTTACATCTATTGTGGAGTGAAAAAAAAAATGAAAAATTTCCAAATGAACTTTATACTTTTTTTTCAACCAGCAAATTATAAAGATAACAATAGAAAGCAATTTGTATTATATTCACTTCTCAGTGAATTTTATGATTCTGAGGATTCAAATGTTGTTTTTAGAACTCTAAATATTGCTATTTCCTATTTTTCCCAAGGATATACTTAAGATATGCAATAAATTATCATTACAAAACATATAAAGGGAAAATTTAACCAAAAAGTAGTTGTTTTGACATCTAGCTAATCCACATAACCTGAAGAATATCGGTATAAGAAAAGTGGCAAAAAGCAAAGAAATAACATTTACATAGTGCCTATTATGTATCAAGCACTGTGCAAAACATTTTATAAATATGATCTCATCTGATCCTTAGAAGAACTCTGCAAGGTGATTTCTCTTATTATCCCAATTTTATCACTGAAAATATTGAGATAATCAGTGATTAAGGTACTTACTCAAAGTTATGCAACTACTTGTTATTTGTTCATTTTCAAAGAGGACTAATGACATTTCATTGACTCATTTGTGACATATATGACTCATTTGTGAATTAGATTAAAGTAAAGCAAAGGTGCACAAAATCATCAAACTTACTGTCTCGCAAAAGTCAAGATGACTGAACTGTTTTCTGGGTTGCAGTGGATGAGTTTGACTTCTTTAATGTCTCAACAATTTCTAAGCACTCTACAGCAACTAAGACTTCATAGCAGAGGTGTTAGTCCTCCTTGAACACCCAGGAAGAATTCATTACCATATTAAACTCAGTTTCTAGACTTCAGGTCTAGCATTGTGACTGCTGAACCATTGAGCTGACTGTAATGGAATGAGAACAGCACATTTATACAAAATGGCAGAGATTTATTAATTTTTCCACGGCTAACTTTTCATCAGTAGGGACAGTCAATCAGTTAATAAACATTTGTTAAGTACTTACTTACTAAGTGTCAGGTACTATATTAAGTGATAGAGTTGCAAAGAATGATGAAAGATAATCCCTCCTCTCAAAGAACCCATGATGGAAGAGGGAAGACAACATGCAAATAAATATGAGGGAACAAGCTATATGCCAGATAAAAATTGAGATAATTAATAGAGAGAAGGTTCTAGAACTAAGAGGGATTATGAGAGGCTTCCTGTAAAAGATACAGTTTTAGCTGAGAATTGAAAGAAGACAAGGGAGATAGGATTCAGTGATGGAGAGGGAGAGCGTTCCTTGCATGGGAGACAATCAATAAAAATTCCCAGATATGGGAGATGAAGTATCTTATTTCAGGAACAGAAAAGATTCCATGTGGACAAGATAGGGGGAGAAGAGAAATGAAGTATAATATGTAAGAAGACAGGGGCAGAGGAGGGAGTGAGTGATAGACTACATCTTGAGTCTATTACCTGATTATAAAAAATGAGGAAATGAAAAAGATACTCAATGAAATAAAGTTAAAGAAAAATACCAGGATAGGACCAAATACATTAAGAAAAATATTTGCTTACATAGTTATAAAATACATAATATATATACATATATATATATGTATATATATTCAGTATTCTAAAATATAAGCTAGCTATTTTTTTAATTAAATATTTATTTCATTTTTAATTTATGGAATAAAACAAGCATTTCCATAACATAGTAATTTTTTTTTAAAAAAAGGTGATTGCTCATGAGAGATTTCACATTGCAGAGAGTTTCAGAATCATTGAGACAGGTTCAAATACCATACCTGACATGTACTAGCTTTGGAAAAACCTCTTCACCTTTCAATAGTTGAGGCAATTCTCTAAGATATAATATAACATCCTCAGGGGATGAAAGAAATTTCCTCTCTAGTAATAGAAATGAAAGAAGCTATAGTACCATTTAATATGAGAAGATTTACAACTCAATATTTCTTGTGAGGAAGGCAGAAGGTGGTAGGCAATTTATAATAGACTACAGATTGCTGAACAAAGTCATCATTGGTAGATTTACAGCTATCCTGAAACTTGTCAATGTTGTAAACCTGGTAGCCCAGGCTCAGAGTGAGTAGCATGGAGCTATCCACCTCAACATAGAATTTTCCTTTAGTACCTTGGTTGAGACTATTTAATATCTGTTTGTTTTCAACTGAGGACGCTAATATTCTTTCATTGACTTTCTCCAGAGAAAAATTAATTCTCCTCCACTATGCCATATTTTGGTTAGCAGACTTGAAAGATACTTCCCTTTCTGAGCTCATTGCTTTACACCACTACATGCTTGATATGATGTTTATTGTACCAAATGTGCCCCAGTGGCAGAGACTAAGAACCAGATGGTGACTCATATGGAGAACAAAGGGACAAAAAAAATCAAGGAAGGTCCTAAGAAAATCTAAAACCCAGCCCAGAAAAATTGGAGGGAACAGAATCAGTCAGAA
Source organism: Antechinus flavipes (assembly GCF_016432865.1). Lineage (NCBI taxonomy): Eukaryota > Metazoa > Chordata > Mammalia > Dasyuromorphia > Dasyuridae > Antechinus > Antechinus flavipes. The sequence goes on from NC_067400.1 coordinate 277,664,707, forward strand.
AAACCCAGATGTTGTTGTGAAAACTGCTGACATGAAGTCAGAGAGAGGCAGGAAACCTACACAAGAACAACAATAACAACCCAGATGACTTCCAGAATAAATTGCTAAAAACTTCCTTCTCCTCATGCTCTAAGAAAGGAAAGCAAGAAACTTAATTTGAAGAATCCACATAACCCAGATAAGTAGCTAGAGGACCCTATTTACTCTGTCTCTGCAAATGTCTCTGTCTCAAGAGCAACCCAGAAGATGATCTAACCCTGGAGGATATGATACAGGCTATATAGTTGTCTCTCCCCTTAGACCCTGATGACCTACTTGTTGTTCACTCATTATGGCCTCATTTTTAATTTTCTTGAAAAGGATACTAGAATGATTTGCCATTTCCTTCTCTATCAAATTTTACAGAGGAAGACACTGAGATAAACAGAGTTAAGTGTCTTATTATGTAGCCTGTAAGTATGTATGTAATGCCAGATTTGAATTCAGAAAGATGAATTTTTCTGACTCTAAACCCTGTATTCTATCTGCTACATTTCAGATGTCTCGGTCCATACAGACTAGAATGAAAGGAGTAATGGTCAGGCATGAAGAGGTGACAAAAATTAGGCAATGTTATGCTTCTGGATCTCTAAATTCCCAGGTACAACCAATATTTATACTGCTTTGAAATAGTCACTTGATCTAGGTTGTCAGATCTTATTGGTCTGAGCAAGTTCTCCTAAAAAAGCGCAGTCCTGACAAAGGCAAAATTGATGGAATTCTTTTGCCAATAGATCCTATTACATGCATTTGTTTATAGAGTGCATCAGTATCCATTTAAGGCATCATATGACTCAATCAAATAAAATGAAATAGAATGGCAGAATGACTATGAAGATGAAACTACATAACTTATTGCTTACAAAAATCACATCTAAAAAGCAGAGAGAGACACACAGAATAAAAAAGAGAGCCTGGAGCCAAACTTACTGTTTTTCAAATAAATCAAACTAAAGGAGATGACACAATCATGCTATCCAGAAAAAAAAAAGAAAAGAAAAGAAAGAAAGGGAAAAAAGGAAGAAAAGAAGGAAGGAAGGAAGGAAGGAAGGAAGGAAGGAAGGAAGGAAGGAAGGAAGGAAGGAAGAAAAGGAAGGGAAATTTGAAATATTTGTAAAGATAAACAAGGGAATTATATAATGTTTAAAGGCTCCATAGCAAATGATCCAAAATAAACATGCAACATTCATTAAATGTCATATTATTGGAATTAATAACAAACAAATAATTGAATTGTAAAAAAAAAAAAATAGAGAGCCACAGAAATTATTTAATGCCCCAGTCCAAATCGATGTTCAAGAAGAAATCTCCCACTCCAACAAAACAAGTAAGCATTAGTTTCAATAAAAGAGACACCATTGCTTCCTGAAGATTCAAATTTCATTTTAGTATCTAATTATTAGACAATTGTTCTTTGCATTAAACCTTGATTTGATATGAAGAGGATGCCTAATTCGACTTCTTGCAATTTTTACACAATGGACCTATTTACTTATTTATTTGTTTGTTTTTTGCCTCCTGTGGCAAACCAGATGAACCTAATCTTTTTCTTAAGAAAGGGATACATATCAGAAAACCTAATAACAGAATATAATGCCGTTTCCTACATAAATTGATGGCATAATGAAGTGTGGTCCTTCATTATAGTTTGGTCAGATTTTAGCAGCTCTTCAATCAATCTGGTAGGACTATATAACCTTGGCCATTGTACCATCAGGGTAACAAGGAGCAAAGGTGAGAAATTGTATGTAAGGACTTGTTAGAGTATGAATAATACCCTAATTTTCCTTAGAAAAAGCAAGGTACCCCTATTCTGCAAGAATTCAACTGTTGGTGAAAATCTGAGCTATTGAGGATTTACTCTTCATCTTTTCCCTCGTGTCTTTTGGTAAGGGCCATATATACCAGAATTCTCTTCAGAGAAATGAAGCTTTTGTTTTGTTTGAGGTGGTTTCCTTTTACCTAAAATGAAAAGAAGCACTCCCCAAAACTTGATTGATAGGGGAAACCCAAAGAGTTAGTGTATTTCAGTCTTGGTGGATTCCCTTACCATTCAGATCATGATAAGTGACTAGACATATCTGCATGGAAACAGGGTGAGAAAAGAGATGAGGAAGAAGTCACATTTGTCTGAAGATATGGCTGAAGCAGCTTTATACCTTGCTAACTATCCTATAATAAACCTGAAATCCATAACTAAAATTTAGTCTGCTGTACAACGTGCATCTTCCAAAGTAGAGCAAAAATAGGAAGGGGATGTCCCTTCCTCCAGGAGCAATGGTATCCAGAAGGAGACACACATGAACATAGGAAACATATAATTGTACTAAACCTGAGGAGGGAATTCAAGGACATTGCTTCATATTAATCAGCCATATAGGCATTTTTAAGTGCTTGCTATATGCCAAGTCCTGTGTTAAGATCTGAGTATAGAAGAAAGACAAAAAGAATATGTTATAATGAGAAAGTTGTATGAAAATAACTAGGTAATACAAGATAGTAGATGGTAGATAAGAGATTTGAGAAAGGAAGCCTTGAGCAATTAGGGGAATGAGGAAATATCTCCTAAATAAAGTGGTATATGAGATAAGCCCTGACAAAAGTCAGAGAATTAGGATATAGAAGTGAAGAGAAGTGAAGAGAAACCATGGGAAGAGAAAAGATTAGGAACGGGAATGGGAATAGGAATGAAGATTGGAAATAGAATATCATTTTCAAGGAATTGTAAGTAGGCTAGCACATTTGAATCATAGAATGTTTGAAAGCAAGTAAAATAAGTATAGAAAAGTAGAAAATTTCACCTTATAAAGAATTTTAAATGCATATATATACATACATATACATACACACACACACACACATACACACACACACACACACACACACACACACATATATATATATATACACACACACTCATACACACCCCTATTATTCAGGAAGTAATAGAGAGACACTTGGATGGCAATGTGGGGAAAGGAGGGGTAACATAGATCTACATTTTTGAAAAATAACATTGGTATGTAAGTGGTAGGGATGAATTGTAGTGGAGAGAGAGTTGACATAGGAAGAATTGTTATTGCAGTAGTTCACATGAGAAGTGATGAGGATTTGAACCAATATTCTGGATATGTGAATGGGAAAAAATTGTATATAAAAGATATCACAAATCTATAAATGACAAAATTCAGAAGTGAATTCGATAAAAATTTAAGAGTAAGGAATTGAGGAGGACACTGAGGTCATGAGCCTCATGGTTGGGAGGCTGGGAAAGTGATGCTGTCAATGGCAGTAACAAGGGAATTTAGTTAATCTTGATGTTTTCTATATAAGTTTAACTATTTGATGAAATTAAAAATATTCATATTTGGTGGGCTCTTTGGAGTTGCTCTTAGGTCATGAAGAATTAAAAGTGATAGCTTTAAACAATGATCAATGCAATCAGCAATTCCATCTCAAAACCTTCCATCTATGCTTCCTTGCCCCCAAACATTGAAGTTAGTTGTGTCCATGTTGAGGAGAATATAAAAAAAAAATCGTAAGTAAATGGAAAAAAAATTGTTATAATTTCTTCTAACTCTGTCTGTAATATATCAGACTTTCAAATGTAATGTGATACTATTCCAATTCACTTATATACATCCTCCTTTTAAATTTAATTGCTTGCTTGAAAATGTTAACAAACATTCTCAAAACATCTGCTTCCTTGGAATAATTTGAACTGGATTTCTCCATATACAAATGGTAAAATAGTAGTAATTGTAGTAGAAGATAAAGAAGGTAAATGTTACCTTAATGAAAAATTTTCAATCTTGTGAAAATTTATCCAACTTGGCTGAAAGCATTTATTTTCTTTCTCTCCAGTCATTGAGACCAGATAATGTATAAATGAAACAATGGAAGGAAAACAACCGTGGAAGTTAATGGGGCACAGTGTACCTGGTGATATTCAGGAATATATTAGCCACTTTATAGAATCAGAATTTCACAGTTGGAAGGTGTGTCAGTTGTCATCTAGTCTAATCATTACTATACTTAAATGACACACATCATCTTACCTTTCTTTATAGACATGAATATTTTTGTATATAGTGGAGGAGTGTAGTTAGATGGGGGAGGGAAGGGAGGAGTTTGTTTCTTGTCCCCTTGATAAAATCATGTTTGAAAGAGATAACCAAGCATGAGCTTACCTAAGTTTAGTACAGTATTTTGTTATCTGTTCCTTTTTTTCATGTCACTAGATTCTGGGCTTTGTAAATGAAGGACTTACTCAGAAACCTACAACCCTACAAATCTGATATGTATAAGAAGATTCACTTCATTTTTGGATAGTTCTATCTGAGGAAAGATTTTCCCCACTTTACATAGACCTAAATTTCTCTCTTTGACATACAAGTGTTCCTTGGCCATTTGAATTCATTTTCATTTAATTTAATTCAACAAATATTTACTAAATATCAAATGTGTGCTATGTATTGAATATACAATCACAAACAAAATGACTCAAGCTCAAGGATTTTACATTCTACCACTGGTAAGAGAACAAGAGAAGGTTGCATTGCATGCACACAGACAAGAGCATATAATGGATACATTATTTATATATGCATATATGCACAGTGCATATATATATATATATAATATATGCACATATATATGCATGCACAAATATTTATGTGTATGTCTATCTTTGTGTGTATTATTTTCAAAGTAAGAAAATACTAATGGGAAGATCAGGCTATATTTCGTATATGGAGTAATTTCCAAATTGTTTCTTGAATGATCTAGAGATTCCAAAAGACAAAAGTGAAGGATAGTCTTCTAAACATTAATTTATAATGTCATAGGATTTTACTCTTTCCACATGGGCAAATTGTAGTCCTAAGTTGCCAGAGAGGTAATTGTTGGTCACTAAAATCCAGGTCACTAAAATTGAAAGCAGGGAATTAAGAAATTCTTTAAAGGCATTGAGTAATTATTTAGTGATTGGTTGGTGATGTACCAATTTATTAGGTAATATTTAGGTATGTCCTAGTGATTCACTATATAGCTCTGATATTAGGATCAATAGTGCTAAATTTAGAGGGGTTCATCAACAAATTGGCCAATGAGTCAATTTTCTGTAATAACCACTAAGAGTCTTCTATTCAGTTACAGAAGAGTTGATATTTATATCATTATCAGAAGACAGTATACATCAAAGCCATCATATTCATGTGACATATTCACATAAAGCAAAGTTTCTAAGTAAGTATGTAATTTGTGAATCTAATAGAATGAGAGTCATCTCATATTTTGTCAAGTATAGGTTTAGGAAGATTAATTATATGAAGTAAATATGAATAGATCTTAATGAACAAATTAAATATGTGGAAATTCATCAATGCAAACAACAAAAAGGGAGACAGAAATTTTATGTGAGAAAATTGTGTTTCCATAAAAGATATGAGATTTCAAGTTGTAGAGATTAGATATTCTAACATATCTATCTAGTGACACTCCTGGTTTTCTATCTTGCATTCCTCCTCTTTAATTATTTGCCAAGATTGTGTTTCTAATTTAATCAAATTTCATAAACTGAACAAAAATATACTTCAAAAAAAGTACTTTGTACTTTGATTGTGAACTACTACATTAGATTAGGAGCTCTTCAAGATCAGGCACTGTCTTTTAGTTTCCATCATATCACTAATACTTGCCATATTAATTGATTGATTTACTGATTCATTGATCCAAAAGTGAAATGAGCCAGTAGAAAGCAAACAGGATTTGGAATACTTTGTATTACTTTAAGCAAGAATTTTAACCTTTCTAGGCCTGACTTTTCTCGTCTATAAAAAAAAAAAAAAGTGCTAGATTAGAGAACTCTGAGATGTCTTCCAGCTCAAAGTCTGTGATCGAACTTGTAGAACCTAACCTTGGATAGTTAAATGTTTGCTGAATTGAGCTTAACTGAATTTAATTGAAATAACAAATGAACAAGGTTGTCACACCACAGAAGGATGAAGCATTAATATTTCCACTGGAGGTGGGGGAAAGAAAAAATAATCATGTTTAAATAAATAAATATGTTTTTCTCGCTTACCATCAAATACCATATTCTTTGTTATTGGGTGAGCAAATGAGTCTTCATGCTTTAATTAGGCTAAATTTTTCATATAATGATTTATCTAAACCTTCCATTAGAACTGATAGAATTATAGAGTTTTAGGGCTAAAATGGGGAGTTTGAGGTCATCTGTTTCAACCCCTTCTTTTTATAACTATATAAACTGAAAACAAAGGAATGATTGTCCCAAACCTCACAAGTAGTCAAAGACTGACTTGGCAGTAGAAACCAGAACTTCCAACTTGGGCCAAGAGGCATTACAGAAAGCAAAGAAATAGAACCTAGTTCTATAGCCTAACATTTAAAATTGTTTCCCAGTAAAATACCCCCATTTTCTAAATCCAGCGTGATATTAAAGGTTCTTTTTTATAACAGTATAAATAATATCATCAATTGATGTTAAAACATACTTATTTGCACACTAATGGCACATATGATTGTTTGATTCATCATTAATCCAACTTTCATTATCTTTCTGATATTCTATATTACAGAAAAAAAAGTTTTTAGATATCTTTTAAGGGAGATATTTTCTATTGAATACTATCTTTACATACTAAATGTACCACAATTTGTAATATCATTGTCATAGAAGAGATCTGTAAAATATATCTCTGGCTAAATGTTAAAGCCTTTAGCTTTTGAAAATAGTTATACAATTTTAAAGATAATTACAGCTATTTTGCTTATAAAACCTTGAATATGAATCTCTAAGAGACAGGGAGTGCTTTGAGTTAATTGTAAAATGAAGATAATAGTTTATCCAAAATAGCCATTTTTATTAAGATAAGTTTTCCATTGTACTCATTCTCTCTCTCTCTCTCTCTTTCTCTCTCTCTCTCTCTCTCCTTCTCTCTTTTCCTCTCTTGTGTCTCTGTCTCTCTTTCTTTTTTTTTCTTTTTCTCTCTCCCTTTCTTTCTCTTTCTCTCTCTGTTTCCTCCCTCTCCTAATATATTTTGGGGGGTTTTATTTTATTTTATTCAAATGTTTTTATCATACTCCAAATCTATACAACTAAGTAAATGAAATAATTATTTTTAGATACTTTAAAATCATCTTCTCATCTCTATATATCTGCAAACATCTACAAGATCATAAGATGGAATATTCAAAATTATAAGGAAAATGTTAAATAAATTAAACTACTTCTTTCTTTTTTACTAGCAAGAAGACCAAAGCTCAGAGAAGTTGAGAAGTAATGCAGGTAGTAAATAGTACAGATGAATTTGAATCCAGGCTCACTGATTTCAAATTCAGCATTGTCTTTTTTTTTTATTAAAAAAATCTATCCATTTATTAGTATGCTGCTGATATTTTATTTTGAACAATTCTTTACTCGTAGAATAAGATCTTGTGTCATTAGGTGAAAGAGTTATTAGATATTTTTGAATTCTTAAAAAAAATCAAAGATTCAAAATTAACACAAACATGAAAATTTCAAGAACATTTCTCCCTATCAATGGATAATCTTATTAGGGTTTAATGAAGGTAAATGAAGCTACTTCAAGGGAAAAAAAAAGATTGGAGTTGACAAAAACAGTATAAACAGAGCCTCAGTTAATGAATGTAATCATATGACCCAGATTTTTCTGATCAAAGTCATATATCGATATTAAATAATGAACTTAAGGAGTACATTAACTCTCCTGACAAACCACACCAATATATCAGCAATACATCTCTCTAGGTATTTTATTTAAATGTCAGAATATGCAAATTTATATGCTACAATCCTGTCTTGTGAAATATGGAGAAGAAAAATATATAGTGAAATAGGAAAAAGAGTTGAGCTTTTTCTTGCCAAGGTATGTAAGAGTGAAGGTGATTGAAGGTCATATTAACAGCTCGAAGAAAAGAATGTGGAGTTGGGTTCTAGAATAAAAGAAAGATTACCTGATTGGGAGTAAGGTAAAGAACATAGAAATACAGAATTACATCTGGAAAGCAAAGATCTGCATACTGGCTATTAAATTCTGAAAGGATAAGGAATTGCATATATAGTAGGGACAATCCAATAAATATTTATTAATTGCCTGCTATATGTCAGACACAGTGTTAAGTGCTGAGGATACAATTGATTAAAAAGGAATAGTTTCTGCCCTCAAGGAGCTCATAATTTATTGAAAAGGGAGGAAGGAGATGGCGCACAAAAGGAAGCAAAGAAGTAGAGAAACTGAACAAGGCAGGGTATCTAGCTTGAAGCATCTTAATGTGTGGGATTGAAACAAAGCAGAGCAGCATATGCAAAGTGGAGAGAAGGATAACAAACTATATAAATACCTGTTTCTTCTTCCCACTTCCTTCCCACAATGTCTACATAAAAAGCACTTAAATACTAGAGAAATTGAACTGAATTAAAGAAGGTTTGTCAGAGAAGCTGTTGAAGAGAGAAGAAAGTAAGTAAGATTATTTAATTGATGATATCTCATATTGTAATTAATAGTTGCCAAAACTATCATTATATAATTTCCCCCCATAAAGTTGTTCTTGCCTTAAGGTTTGTAAACTTTTAAAATATTCATTAATTGCATTTCAGTATAATTAGTTTCTTTTGTAATCTTATATATTTTTCTTTATGAATTAAAAAAAAAAAACAACATGATTTTTAGAAGGCATTTATAGGCTTCACAAGACTGGCAAAGAGAACTAGCATATACACATACATACACACACACATACACCCACATGCACATGCACTATAAACACACACACACATATTGTTTAACATGAAACTGAAGTCCTCCACTTTTCCAAAAATTCATGAAGTTTCATATGTATTTATTAATCTATTGTAAGAAACAAAATATCTTACCAAGAATTCCATTGACTCATTGATGAATGCAGGAAAAATTTTATTTTACATTCTTTCAAGAAAGAGTGCCTAAGTTAGTAGACACACCTTTGAAACTCCAAAGGCAGCATTTTATTTCCTATCTTATATCAATGCCTCCCCTGATACACCATTAATTGGATGTTACCAAAATTATAGGACCTGAATCTCTACTCCTCATTACAAAGTCAGTCCCCACCCCCAAAGAGCTTACATTCTAGAAGGGAGAAGCTAACAGTGGAAGTTCAGGGACAAAGAAAAAACAATTCTTTTCAAATCTCAGGTATCCAGTCTATATTTCAAAAGTCATTTCCTGACACTGATGGGGTTTGGTGCAGGGCAGAGAATTGTGGGAAACCCTCTTTGGTCTGTGCAGGGGTTCAGTGTGAAAGAATTCATGAACCCAAAAAGTTAGACTGGCAAAAAGAAGTTTATTGGCACTAATAAGTCAGCTTTTGCTAGGAGGCTTCAGTGGCAAGGTCCTGACAGAGAAGTAAAGGTCTAGCAGAGAAATCCTGACGGAGAGATAAAAGGGTTAATGCTGAGAAGTCAATGTCTTCACAACAGGCAGGGTTCTGACAAGCAGCCATGCCAAGGAGAAAGAGGTTCCTTGACAAGTCATGGTCCTGCTCTGGGCCTCTGCAAAGAAATAAGCCTGAAATTGTCCTTTAAATAGGAAATCTGAGACTGAATTTTCAAATGAATGAGATTACTTCAATGTTGTCATTGTCCCCAGGCCTAGATTTCTGGTTGAATGAGACCACTTACTGGGAGTGGTCCTGAGCCAATAATCAGCTCAATAGAACTCAATAGAAATATCAAATATAGATCTCCAGCTAAATGAGACCACTTAAGTTTGAGCTAAGTAGGAAGTGATCCTGGGCCAATCTTAATGAAACTACTTAATTGCCCCGAAGGGTGGATCCCTGTCAGGAGAGTTTCAGGGCTCACCCCAAAGTTTAAGGACAATTTCAAGGAGGACAGTTTCAGGGTTCCCCTATCACCATCAAGTAGCTAACCTTTTTTGGGGAGAAGATAATAACCACCTTTGGTTATTCTTCAATGTCCATGTGGGTTTCAATATTCTAATCTAAGTTTATTTATCCAATTTAATTTTCATAACTATGGAAACCAAATAAATGCCCATCCATTTCTCACATCATTCTTTCCCTCTTTTATGAAACTTTATCCTTCCTAATCATTAGTTATACAGAATGTTTCTTCCGGGCCAATCTTTAGAATAGTGTTTTATATATATTATCAGCACTTAAAATCCTATTTTAATGCTTTATCACAATATGGTATTATTGCATTTGGATTTCCAAAAGGGTGGAAAAAAATTAAAAAGAATTATCAAAATTTTCAAATTGGAATAATATTAATTCCAATAGTTACTAAGCTAGAAAGATTTTGAGATTTTATCCCACATATTTTTTTTTCTTTTGTCTGTTGCCTAAGGACTAGCACAAAGGTTCATTACCAGAAGGCAACATCAATGGATTAATGTTTTCTTTTAAAATATTGACTGGTCACTGCTTCTGAAGAGAGACACTGCTACAAGAATGTCTACTCCAATGAGATTCTGGATCCTTGAAATATTTCCATGAGCTTAATATACATTAAAAATTTATTTGAGTAATATGGTTATATCTTTGAGATAATAAAGGTTAGATTTATTTCAATTTCTCTTGTCTGCAAATAAAATCAAACCAACCATAAACTCTGTCAACTATTAAATTTCCATTTCTATTCATTTGGTAACAAAATGTTGGCTTATCAAAGACCATTTTAACAGAGGATGTGGATGTGGTCCAGAAGATAAAGTAATTCATTGAGAAAATTATCCATCCTACCAAAAGAAAAATTCAAATATCAAGACAATTCTGGAATTTATTACTTTTTCTCTGCTACAATAACTTTACTGTGAAGCAAGTGCACAAATATGATGAAATGTACAAAATGAAATGTTAAATGTCTTTATACCCAGGAGACAGAATGCTTGTTGAGGTGAGAAGGTGACACTTCATTTGTCTTACTTCTTGGTCTCATCTCCCTCTGCCCTATGTACAATGATTGGTGTTCCTATAAAGAGCATCTTTATTTCTTTCTGTCTCTTACACTGCACTTGTCTCTTGCTGTCTGTCTTTCTTTGTAGATATCTGATGTCCTTAACTGCAGGTGCTCTGCCAAAAGGAATATAAATTTTAATTGCTACAATCTCCCAAAACATCTTGGGATTTATTAGCTAGATTTCTTTCTTAAGGATTATTACTTAAAACCAATCATTCAGGCTCTTTTTCATTGGTCAACAGTAAGTCAAAGATCTAACCCCAGTCAGTCATTCTTTGGGCCCAATTGACTTTGAGTAAATATAAATGGCTATTGTTTTTGTTTTGTGCAGAAACCTGAAAGGTCTTCCCCTCCCAGATTGAATTTTTTTTGACTAGATAAAAGAGACTAATCTTCGCCGTCATCACAGAATAGGTCTTGCCCCAGCCAAACTGAAACCTGTTAAAAACATTAACTTAAAAAGGCAAAGGTCTCCCCTAGAATACCAGCCATCTCCAGTCCCACTGATATATCTGACTGGTCCCAAATGACTTTGGAGAGGAAAAAGAAATGAGGCTGGTGACTTTACACAGCATTCCCTCACTTAAATCCAATTTACTTGTGATATTGTAGCATAACCTCTCTGAAGTCAGGTTTCCTTCAACAAACATCAATAACAATAACAACAAAGAACATCTTTACAACAAATCTTTCTCTTTTTTTCTTAAGAACAGAGAGAAGATTAAGTACTTCTAAATGAAATAAAATTTCTTCCTAAACATGGTAAAGTATATTCATTCTGAGTTGAAGAAAAAACATATTTCACTTTTTAAGATTTGCTTCCAATTAAATCTGAGACTGTTGACCTCTTGAATCCAACATTTTCCAATTATATTGTAAATCTAGTTCCAAAATGCTATTTCTTCTCTACATATAGTTTGTCTACATAGAAAGCAGGCTAATGGACTGGGTGTGGTATTAGAACAAAGACAATAACAGCTTCTCTCTGAGAAAAGCAAACAAGTGAGCAAACAAAAAGAAATAACCTTTGTTTTTAAGGATAACTCTAGGGTATGGCAAATGATAAAAATAATACTCTGAACCCCATAAAAGGCATTGTGAGTGAATAGACTCAGTTAAGTGAAGCAGTTTAAACTTTTTAATTGACTCCTGTAGAAGTAGGTATAAAAACTCCAAGTGTTTCCCATACAACTCACAGGCATCAGAGCCAGCCTTGTAATATAGTTTACCTCTCAGACTTGTGGAAGAGGAAGGAATTTGTGACCAAAGATGAACTAGAAATCATTATTGATCACAAAATGGAAAATTTTGATTTTATCAAATAAAAAAGCCTTTGTACAAACAAAACTAATACAAACAAGATTAGAAAGGAAGCAACAAATTGGGAAGCCATTTTTACAGTTAAAGGTTCTGATAAAGGCCTCATTTCCAAAATATATAGAGAATTGACTCTAATTTATAAGAAATCAAGCCATTCTCTAATCGATAAATGGTCAAAGGATATGAACAGACAATTCTCAGATGATGAAATTGAAACTATTTCTTGTAGAGGGCTGAAACTATGGAATCAATGCACTGAGGTCAGGACTGCTGAGTGCTTGAGGCTAACTAGTGATTAGACAATACTTTATGAGCATGTGCTTGGAAAATGGTCCTTTCCACTATCTGTACTGGCTCAATGATTGGTGTATAGAGGATTGTAGGAGGAACTAGGGGGTGGAGAAAAGCTAGCCAGGGACACACTCTTGGCAGTAGACAAGAGGGAAGGCAGTCGCAGAGATTCTGCTTCCAGCCTATTCAATCCTGAGTCTAAGACCAAGAATAAAGAAGGACTTTTGCTTAAACTGACTCCAGCTGAATCTGCGGTGTGTCCTGGGTACGAGCGTGGTTGTTACAATTTCTCATATGAAAGAGTGTTCCAAATCACTATTGATCAGGGAAATACAAATTAAGACAACTCTGAGATACCACTACACACCTGTCAGACTGGCTAAGATGACAGGAAAAGATAGTGATGAATGTTGAAGGGGATGCTGCAAAACTGGGACACTGATGCATTGTTGGTGGAGTTGTGAATGAATCCAAACATTCTGGAGAGCAATCTGGAATTATGCCCAAAAAGTTATCAATATGTGCATACACTTGGATTGAGCAGTGTTACTACTGGGCTTATACCCCAAAGAGATATGAAAGAAGGGAAAGGGACCTGTATGTGTCAAAATGTTTGTGGCAGCCCTGTTTGTAGTGGCTAGAAACTGGAAATTGAATGGATGCCCATCAATTGGAGAATGGTTGGGTAAATTGTGGTATATGCATGTTATGGAATATTATTGCTCTGTAAGAAATTACCAGCAGGATGAATACAGAGAGGCTTGGAGAGAATTATATGAACTGATTCTGAATGAAATGAGCAGAATCAGGAGATCATTATACACTTCAACAACAATACTGTATGAGGATGTATTCTGATAGAAGTGGCTATCTTCAACAAAGAGAAGATCTCATTCAGTTCCAATTGATCAATGATGGACAGAATCAGCTACACCCAGAGAAAGAACACTGGGAAATGAGTGTGAACAAACTGTTTGCATTTTTGTTTTTCTTCTCAGATTATTTCTACCTTCTGAATCCAATTTTTCCTGTGCAACAAGAGAACTGTTCGATTCTGCACATATATATTGTACCTAGGATATACTATAACATATTTAACATGTATAAAACTGCCTGCCATCTAGGGGAGGGAGTGGATGGAGGGAAGAGAAAAGTCAAAAGAGAAGTGAGTGCAAGGAATAATGTAAAAAATTACCCATGCATATGTACTGTCAATAAAAAGTTATTTAAAAAAGATGATTGGTTACAGATATCCAGCCTGTTTTGCAGCATCTATGGAAACATAACTTCTCATACTTTTCATGGCAAATTAGGATGATTCCAGATTCTAAAATTTAAAACAACTTGTAATCTGAGCTAAGACTAAAGATGTGAGATGAGAATTGAGGAGAATGGAAGTCCTTCTTATTTCTGATTAAACATTTATAAAAGTTCATGCAAGGCAACTACAATTACATTATATATTGCCCCAAGCTCCACAAGGGCAGTCAATAGAACATCCCTTTTTACTTTTATCACAATTATTAGGTTGGTTGTTCTGCTTTGAGAAATTTATTTTCCTTTCAAGAATTTCTTTTACATTAATCTAAATCTAAAATAGTAGAATCTGAGAATCAGCAAGAAATAATCAGTGGAGAACACATGGCATTTTTTGCATAAGCTTTATTTACTTCCTCTGAGGATTCCATTTGAAGAACCTTTATCAGAGAAATACTAGAACAAATCTATAGTAGAGAAGACAATCAGAATTTTGAACCAAGTTACAAATGTGACGGTAGAGAGAATTCTTCCTCCCAGTGATGATACTCTATTTTGCTGTTCCTTCATCTCATGAAGAGCCACTTACTATACTTGACTTCCTCATTTGCCCTAAGTTATCACTTCCATCATTGTGCTCATACTCTAAGTGGCACCCCTCTTTCACAATGTTTTAAAAATTCTACTACCCCCATTCTACCCCATCCCTTCCCATCCTTTCTCTCTCAAATATACACACTTATACACACAAACATACACATACTCTTCTTCTTGGAAGCCATATAACTGAACAAAATAACATATAAAAAAGGAGAATAGGTCAAATGGTAAAAAAAAGAAGCATGAAAATCCAACAAGGAGAAAAATGTCTTGAAAATAGAATTGTTGAAATGGGAAAATATATGCAAAAATTCACTGAAGAAATAAATTCCTTAAAAAGCAGAATTAGTCAGATGGGGAAAAGGACACAAATTCACTGAAGAAAAGAATCCATTAAAAAAATTGAATAAATTGTGGGGGGAGGTACAAAAGCTCAGTGAAAAAAAAAAATAATTCCTTAAAAATTGAATAAGTGGAAGCTAATGACTCCACAAGACATCAAGAAACAATGAAACAAAACCAAAGAAATGAAAACTGTAAGACACTATGAAATTAGTTATTAGAAAAACAACTCACTTGGAAAACATTTAGGAAAGATGATTTAAAAAATAGGATTTTCTGAAAGTTATAATCAAAACAACAATAAAAAGCCTAGACATCATCTTTCATGTATTTATCAAGGAAAAATGCACTGATAAATTGGAACAAATGGCTAAAACAAAAGTTGAAAGAATCCATTGATCACCCAAAAGATCTCCAAATGAAATCTCCAGGAATATTTTAATCGAATTCCAGAATTCCCAGGCCCAGGTTAGGGAGCAAATATTGCAAGCAGCCAGAAAAAAAAAATCAAATTTTCTGGAGCCATGATTCGGACACCATTTAGCAGCGTATATATTAAAGGATCAGAGGTTTGGGGATATGACATTTTAAATTGAAAAGAACCTAGGATTACAAATAAGAATCACCAATACAGCAAAACTAGGTATAATTTTTTTAGGGGGGAAATAGATATTCAATGAAATACAGGACATTCAAGCATTCCTTATGAAAAGACAAGAGCTTAATAGAAAATCTGACTTACAAAAACCAGACTTATGAGAAGCACAAAAATGGTAAATATAATAGGGGAATCATAAGCACTTAATAAATTTGAACTGTTTACATTTCTACATTGAAAGATGATACTTGTAACTTATAAGAAGTTTCTCAATATTAAAGTTGTTAGGAGTATATATCAACATAGGGCACAGGTGTGAGTTAAATATGATAAGATGATACCTTTAAAAATAAAATTAAGGGGTGAGAAAGAGTAATGCACTAGGAGAAAAGGCAAAAAGAGGTAGATTGGCCTAAATCATCTCATATAAAAGAGGCAAGAAATGACTATTACACTGGAATGAAAATGGAAGAGGTGGTAGGAAAGGCTTGAACCTTATTCTCATCACATTTGGCTCAAAAAGGAATAACATATACACTAAATTGGATATAAAAATCTCTTAACCTACAAAAAAGTAGGAGGAAAAGGGAATAAGAAGGTGGGGGAATTGCTAATAAAAAGGAGGGTGAATTGAAGGAAGCAATAGTCAGAAGTAAAACATTTTTTTAGGAAGGACATGGTGAAAGAGAGAAAGAATAGAATAAATAAGAAGGAATAGGATAGAGGGAAATACAGTTAACAATCATAATTCTGATGAAAATAATTGAAACAAGTTTGATAAAACCTCATTTTTAAAATATATAGAAAGATGAATGAAATCTATTAAAAATAATACATTCACCAATTGCCAAATGATTAGAATATATGAAAAGTTAGTTTTCATTTGATGTAATCAAAACTATCTACAGCTACATGAAAAAAATGCTCTATCTTACATTTGATTGGAAAAATTAAAATTAAAATTATACTAAGTCTTACATCACACCTATTAGATTGGCTAATAGAAGAGAAAAATAAAAAGATATACTTGTTGGTGAAGTTGTGGGAATTTAGGCGCTAATATATTATTGACAGAATTATGAACTGTAATAAACATTATGTAGAACAATTTGAAATTATGTCCAAATATTTAGGGCAGCTCTCTTCTGATGACAAATTGGAAATTGAAGAAATGCCCATCAGTTGGAGATTGACTAAACATATTTGTTGTATATGATTATGGTGGAATATTATTATGGTATAAGAAATGGGCTAGATACTCTCAGAAAAATCTGGAGAAACTGATATAAACTGATGGAAAGTTAAATGAGTAGAACTAGGAGAACAGTGTACATAGCAACAGCAATATCATAAGATGATAACCTTTGAATGACTTAGTTATTTTCAGCACTCTTATTTTCCAAGCCAACTCTGAAGGACTAATCACAAAAAAAAAAAAAATTGCTACCCATTCCCAAAGAAAGTACTAATGGAGTGTGAATGCAAATTGAAGCATATTTTTAACTTTACTTTTCATAAATTTTTATTTTGATCTATGTTTTCTTTTACATGATTCATGTAGAAATATGTTTTTCATGATTATACGTATACAACCTACATCAAATTGCTTGACTTCTTCTCAATGAAAATGCCATGGAGGGAGGAAGAGAATTTGGAACTCAATTTTAAAAATTAAGTCAGAAAATGGTTTTTTTTTTTGCCTATAATTTGGGGAAAATGAAATGTTTAATAATTTAAAAAAAATAGTACTAGATTAAAATATACTAAGGAAGCATTTTGGGGTACTAAAAAAAGCACTGGATTTTGAGTTAGACAATCTGGATTCAAAGTTCAACTTTGTTACTTGTTCTCTATGAGAATGAACATATTATATTTCTACTTTTCAGTTTCCTTACTTGTGAAATAAAAATAATAAGCTCTATTAACTGATATCCCACATCTTTTGTAGTCTTAAAACTATTTTCCAATTGTAAATTGTATTCTTGGTACTGACTCTTCCAACTCAGATATCACTTTCTATTTCTGTAGCTCTGTACCAATACCAAAAATCTCTTCATCTCTGGATACTGATTCTGTCTTGTGGATATATTAAAGTTTGAATAGGCTTCCACTATACTACTCCTCCATCCACCTAAACTCCCTTCCCACCAGTTTCTTCATAGGGAACCTAGCAACACAATCATTTCTGGCTAAACTCTTAGAGAAGGTTATGTGCAATTCATGAGTATTTTTTTCCCTTTTTTTCCATTCATTTAGCTTTCTTAAAATTAAGAATGATTTCTTACTACCAACTCCAATGAACTTTTCTTAACCATCATTCTTCTTGATTTCTCTGAACCTTTTAATACTCATTATCACCCTCTTCTCTATGATAATACTTTTTAGATTTTTTGTGATACGAGTCTCTTTTGCTTGTTCCCCTAACAGCTGAATGCTTCTTCTCTGTCTCCTTTGCTGTATCATAATGTAATGTTTATGATTATTAAGTAAATGTATCCCCTAGTACTCTGTTTTGGGCCTTCTTTTCTCACTCAAATATTTCATTTGCTCATTTAATTAATTTCCATTGTTTCAATTATTTTCTCTAGTTAATTGCTTCTGTCATGCATTTGGTTAGCTTTACACTTTTCCCCTATATCTCCAACTACCTGTTTAATGTTTTGATCCAGAGTCTTTGTTGTTCAGTCATTTTTCAGTCATGTCCAACTCTTTGTAACCTGGGGTTTTCTTTGTTTCTTTCAGTATGTCAATTTTTTTTCTTTCATTCCTTCCTTTATTGCTTCCTTCCTTCCTTCCTTCCTTCCTTCCTTTCTTCCTTCCTTCCTTCCTTCCTTCTTTCCTTCCTTCTTTCCTTCCTTCTTTCCTTCTTTTCTTTTTTCCTTCTTTCCTCCCTCCCTTTCTCTCTCTTTATTTCTTTCCCTTTTTCTTCCTTCTTTTGAATTAAGGTCTTCTTGACATACCATAAAAGAAAGAAAAGTATAAGTACTGGACCTTGATTTAATTGGTATAAGAAACTATCAAGTGAAGTAGTTTCTCTCTGCAAATTAAGGTTCAAACTTTATTGGGTTTAGGGATAAGAACTGTAATAAGCTGGGATTTTATTGGTATAGAAAAGTTAACCTTAGGCTCTACCAGTATAAACTGGCATCTTCTTAAACAGAAAAAGCTAGACAGTTGCATGGAACACTTAAGTGTTAATTAACTTTACTGCAGCTAAAATTGCATTAAAAAGAATGATGTCAGCTCTTCTTATCTTCAAA
The DNA here is from genome assembly GCF_016432865.1 of Antechinus flavipes. NCBI lineage: Eukaryota > Metazoa > Chordata > Mammalia > Dasyuromorphia > Dasyuridae > Antechinus > Antechinus flavipes. The sequence continues at coordinate 277,683,422 of NC_067400.1, forward strand.
ACCGGCTCTTTATTTACTATAACATGCTAATTCTCATGATATTTTATTTCATAAAAGATGGAAATATTTTAAAATATAGTCATAGTATTTTAAATGAAGAAGGCATTTTAGAAATGATCTAGTCCTACTTCATCAATTTACAGGTGAGGAAACTGAGTTCAAGATTGATGTTCACAAAGTTACTGATTGAGCAGCGATAGACCTCCAGGTTTTTCATCCTCTATCCATTTCTATTTCTTCACACTTCACACTGCTGGTTCTATGTAACCACATGTGCATATACACCTGTATAATATGTAATATCTCTGTGTTACATCTATAATACATATATGAGTAATTATATTATGTTATATTATATTGTATTATATTATATATATATTCTATACATGCATATATTCAGTGTTGTGTATATTTAATTCAACAAATTTTTATCAACCACGGAGAATTCAAAAATTAAAACAAAGTGGTTCTTATCAAGAAACAGCAGGTATATGTATAGATAAATACAAAAAAAAAAAAAATAAAGAAACTACAAAGGAAGTTTAGGGGAGAAGAGAAGATGGAAAAGCACAAGAGTAAGAAAAAAGGATACCAGGAAAATTCTTTTGTAAGAGGTGGGATCATAGCTTGGGCTTCATGGGAGATGGAGATGCCAAGACATAAAGGTTAGGAGAGAATACACTTCAGGTATGAGGAACATCTTGTACAAAGGCAGACATATGAAAACAAGAGATAAGATGCCATTTATGATAAAATATCAGTTAAATTAACTAGTGGGGGGGAACACTGAGTCCATGAGAAATCAATTAAGAATTATATGATCAAAAGTTGAATTGTTTTAAATATCTAATATGATTTTTGCATCATTATAGAAATAATAACGTTCTATGAAGCTGCTTGAGTCAAGGAATAACAAAATTAATCCCATGTTTTAGAAATATCAGTTTGGCAATTGTGTGGATGATGGCTATTGGAATTGGAGAGACTGGGGGAAAAGTTCAATAAATAAAGATCTGGTTCTAGATTATTATCCTAAAATAGTTAATTTGTGCTCCAGACAAATTAGTTTACTTGCATGTTTATGACAGTCTATCTCCTGCCTTGATATTTTGCTCAGTTTATCTCCTTTGCTTGGAATCCAGTCACTTCTCCTTTCTGCTTTTAAGAATATTCATTTCTCTTTATACCTCAGCTCATGTACTACCACAGAATAGAATTCTTTGCCAGTGTCAGTTGTTTAGGTATTAATATTTAGTATTTGGCAGTTAGGTGGTACAATAGATAGAATACTTGAGCTGGAAAGACCGAACCTCAATTGTTTGCTTTAGCTGAGTTACTCTGGACAAAGTTACTAACTTCTATTTGTCTCAGTTTTCTCAACTGCAAAATGAAAATAATAAAAGCACCTATCTATTAAAGTTGTTATGAGGATCAAATCAGAGAATATTTGTAAAACTTTTAGCACTGTATTTGACACATAGTAAAAATATAAAATATGTACTTCCTTTCCCCTATTTCCCTTCTCTTTTTTTTTTTTCTTGCCTACTTTTGTGAAATTACCATCAATACACTTATGAATTTTAGGCTCTTTGAGAGTAGAAACTGGTTTTATTTTTGCTTGTGGACTTGACATTTCCAATATCTAGCACAATATTTATCACATCATAGAAACTTAATAATTGCTTCTTGCATTGAATTGTTGAATACTTGTATAGCAAAATGGTCTTTGATCCTTAGAAGCAGGTGGCATTCCTAGTTTGACCCTATACCCACATTCCCATTCCTGTTCTAAGGAATGGGAATGTTCCTATAAGATGAACTTAAGTATAATGCTGTCCTTAAGTTCATCTTATAGGAAATAAATCACAGACAAGATCATAAATAGATTCAGAGTTGGAAAAGCCCAGGATGTTAGGACTAGTGGTTGTCTGATAGGTACTATTCCTTCTTCTTTGTAAAGATGAGCCAACTGATGCCCAAAGAGGTGAAAATATTGATTCAACACCACATAAGTAGAAAGTTTCAGAGTCTAAATGTGAATTTTGGTGCCCTGATGTCAAATTCTGCACTATTTTCTTTGCAATTCATTGTTTCCCTGTCTTGAAAAAAAGATTTTTCCTAGATTTCCTTTGTATAATATAATGCTATGTTCCTTCCATTGCTATAGTGTAATCTTTTATGGAAGGTTTAAAATGATTCACATATGTTATCCTTGTAGTCAAAGAACTATTTCATTTTATAATCATTTCACCTCTGACAAAGCAATAACTAGTGAAAAATGTCAGTATTGCTTTCTCTGTTCAAATAAGGTCTAAGATTACAAGATATGGGTGGAATGTAAAGGCATATAATACAAAATGCTCTGAAAAATCTTGCTGGTTAATGATAAAAATGGCTTAAACACAATATAATGACTTAGAAGTAATCCCAATAAAGATAGCAATATAAAATCCATTTAATCTGATGACAAGTCCAATCTTTGACATTAATTCTAATACCATGTTTTTAGAGACAGCTTACCTTTATTTATTCTAGCATATCTTTCTAAGCTTATTGCACATGGATCCCTTTCATGTACTCTAAAATCCAGATAAACTGGCTTATTCATTACTTGTACAGAATATTCCATAGTCAGATTTAGCACATCAGTACTGTCTGACTGTTTCCCTTCTCCATCAAGCACCAACTTCTCTGCTTTGTCTCTTATACTTGAGTTCAAATTTTATCTCAGACACTTATTGTTTTATCTTGGGTGAGTCATGAATTTCCTGTTTCCATATCAATTAAGTAGTGACAATAATAGCACTTACTCATGAGGCTGTTGTGAGGATTGAATAAAATATGTGATAAGCACAGTGAATGTCACACAGTTTGGTTATTCTTTATGTTCAAATAGGACCAAAATGACATCACTTTGTTAGAATAAAGTTATATTATGTCCAGCTGGGACTGATTGGACCACTATGATATTGGTGATAGGACATTTATCACAGGTCAGATACAAATAGTTTATGTGAACATTTGGGGTGGATTCTCTAAATTTGTGTTCCTTTTTTTTTTTTTTTTTTTTTTTTTTTTACTTTTGTGTTACATTACTTCTTTGCTCAGAGTACAAAACATTTTCTGATGAGGAAACTCTATGCTCAATTTCCTTCATGTCCCCCAATCAGTAGCAATGTTTTTAGGAGACACCTTGTTTATATATTACTTTGACCATGATGTGAGCACTTGCCTTGTATGGGTTCTTTATAAAATAATCTCTTTGGAAAGCATATGTTTGTTACTTAAACAGCCTAATAAAGTTGTGGTCTGCAGGAGAGTTTGAATGCTTTCCAGTTTAGTTTGAAGAAGGAATTTGGTATCTGGTATTTTAGCCACCTAGACTGACTAAAGAATCTTTCCAAGATAATTCAAATGACAGCAATTCCCTTTCCTGGCACAGCATTGGTATATTGTTTGGGTTTCACAATCAAACAATGAAGTCTGCAAAATGATTCTGTTGACCTTCAGTTTGGGAGTGCCCATATTCTTTTCTCCCACACTTTCTTCAGACTCTTCTAAACACCAAACTAGTTCTGGCAATACATGATTCCACTTAATTATCAACATGTACATTATTGGAAAATATATTGCTAGCGTAAGTGAACTTATCTATAGCATCCAAAACTTCTCCATTTGCTATATACAATAGTTCCACCTATGGATGGTGTGGTGCTGGCTGCTGGAGCACTTGCACTTTTTTGATGTTTATTGTTAGGCCAAAATTAGCTCAAGCAGCAGAAAATTGATTCATCTTATTGACTAGATTAGCCTTGTCTGAAAAACCTCCACTAGTTTCACAGCTCTCCTCTTCGTTATGACCATTCAGAAAAAAAAAAAAAAACATTAAAAAGTGTATCCAGCTCCAGTTTCAGTGAGCTAGTCTTCATTTGCCAGCCTTGTTGCACTTAAGGCTGCTATTCGAATGTGATACCTGCTGAGTTCTTTCACAAGAGCCATTTATCTTTCAGGTCTAATGGATTTTGCATTGTCTATAAGGGTGTGCATATTCCATGTACTGATATTAAATGGAATTCACTCTGTAGAAATTTTTATACATAATTTGTATATGCATTTCAACTGTAGGGTGGGATTTCTGCCTGTTGTGGTAATCAGACCGGGGGTGGGTAAGTGGTCAATTTTTAGGGCACATTTTGTAACCCCTTCCTCACCTAAGGTGTCCTTAAAAAGCTTGAAGTCACATATGAAAGTTAAGTGAATTAGTGGACAACAAGTGGAAAGTAGCCATGAGAGGGCTCAGCAGCTCTCATACTACTATTAGTTTTCCCAACACACACCTTACATCCTCCCACATACAGCAAGTGCTATACTGATATTTGTCCCTTTCCCCAATTTCTTTCAAAGCTCATATTGAATGCTCTCTTCAAAGTATGGGCCTATCACTTGTTTGTGCACACCCATCCCAAAGATTAATTAACAAAAATGTTGTAATTACTTATGTGTGCATATGTGTTGTTTTCCAAAATAGAAAGTATACTCCTTAATTTTAGTGATTTGTTTCCATTTTGTTTCTGTGGGGTTCTTTTTCTTTTGTACAATATATGATGGTTCTCTCTGGGAGCAGGTTTCTTGGGGAGGTTTCCTGGAGGCAGCCTTCGTTTCAGTTCAATGTAATAATCACTTCAAACGCAGCCAGCTGATAAAATCCAAATGTTTATTTTCTCTTTCCAAATCTTGTCTCTTTCCTTGGGCCCGGTTAGCTTTAATAGAGACCTATCTCTTTCCTTGGTTCTAAGAGCTCCCTATAAATGTCTCCAAATCCAAAAATTTGTCCTTCAGCCTCCAGCCAGCACAAAGGTGGAAAATGGTTTGAATCTGACTCTGCCTCCTAGAGTGGGCTTCTGTATCTCCCAGAGTGTTCTTTGGCCCTAAGAGCTTCTTGCTTATATGCTGTACACTGAGTACACACCAATCATTATATCACTGGGAAACCATTATTTGTTGCAGGATTAAATCAATGCTAAACTAGAGTTAAACATTGTCTCCTCAATTCCACTTAGTACTTTGTTTCATGTTCTGGCCCATAACATCTCCTTGTGGGATCAGATCAATCATACTGAAACCATGCTAAATTAGATAATTATTGTCTCTTATCAATTCTAATGACTTAACACTTTGTAAGGATTCCAACATGTTTCTGTATTTTTAGCACCTATAATAATGCCTAGAACATAGTGGGCACCAAATAATATTGAACAAATGAACATATGAGCTATTTCAAACACAGATGTTTATTGGAAAACACATATGTATCATAAAATTATATATTTAGAGCAGAAAGGTAAAACGCTGTGACTTCACAAAAAAGCCAAGATCTAAAAATAAAATTAGATGGTTTGCCTAAAGTGACACAAATACTAAGTGTCAGGGTAGAGATTGAACCTAATCAAATTTCAAATAAAACATATTTTATTTATACAACATTACTGAAGAGAAAATGTCAGAAGTCAATTCGTATAAATATGAGAAAAACCTTATTTATGTTTGTTACTTTTGTATTGAAAATGAAATGATAGTGAAATGAAAAAGATATGTGACCTTAAGCTGAATTAAATCTGTGCTTTTGAAAAATTCTGTTTGAGACAATAGAGCATGCAAAAAACTTGTTACTGACTATATACAGAAGATGAGTGAGTTTTATTATACTTTCTTTACAGAAAAAAATCTTTTCTTGCAATCATATTTTGTGAAAAAGTTAATTCCCTATTTTCCTGGGGATTGTCAATTTTTTTTTGCATGAATGAAAATATAGATTTCTTTTATGTGTGGCATTCAAAGGAAATTTCATTGTTTTATAGATCTTTGTATAAAATTTGTTAAAAATCATTATACATATATTGAGAATTACGATTTTAGATTTTGAGAAAGACTAGTTAAGAAATCTTTAAAAGCTATGAAATAGAGGCTTATACTCTCATCCCATATGTTTCTTTTAGATTATTGAATTCTCCTATTTCTGTATAGGGACAATGATAATTATTATTCACATTCAAGCAGTGCTTTAAGCTTTGACTACTTTTTCCATTTGCCATAATATGTTAATGATAATTGCCAAATTATATGTTACTTTTGATTTATCTTATGAATTATGACTACTGACATTCACATTGCAAATTTATTGAAAATTTATTAATATATTATATTGAATCATATTATTATTATGACAACCTAGGCTTATTTCATTAAGTGATAAAATAAAGTTTTATACAAGTTAAAGGTTACTCTCATTCTAGCAGTAGCAGTGCAGCAGGAGTCTTTTTATATAGAATTTGATTCAATTGTGAACAGTAAGATGCCTGTTAGGACTTTCACAATAGTAAAGTCTTATAATTTTAAAACTCCTACCTCTGTGAAGAATAGTCTTTAATCCTTACAGTAACCAACTGAGAAATGTTTTATTGTCATTTGATAAATAAGGAAGTTCACACACTAGGAGGCTGAGGGCTTATCAAAGATTCTAGGTAATGTTCACCTCCTAATAGTTTGACATTCAGATTGCCTGGCAAGTTTATTTTCTTAGCTCTATTTATCTGCTTCTTCATGAATATATTCTTGATTTATATTTGATTGTCTAAATTTTTTGATGTCACTTTTTTTTTTCTCTAATTAATTCTAATTCTTTCTCTAATTCCCTGTTTCTTCATTTACATCTATCCTGGAAGGAAAAAAGTAAATATTACCAATGGGTCTACATATTATGATCAAAGTGATTTTGGTCTTGAAATAAAAATATAAAGACTTGTATATATTCTTATATTTTAACATCACTGGTCAAATCATTTCCCATCTTATATGTATTAGATAAATGGGAACAATAGTCTTTTTGCCAAATGCATAGACGATCATAGCAGCATATCTAATATATTCTCAGTCTCTCTCTGTCTCTCTCAGTCAATCTCTACCTCTGTCTCTCTTTCTCTTTGTTTCTATCTCTTTCAGTTTCTGTCTCTGTCTTTGTCTTTGTCTCTATCTGTCTCTCTCTGTGTCTCTTCTCTCTATGTCTTTCTCTGTGTGTTTGTGTTTCTCTCTCTCTCTCTCCAACTTCTTTCCCTTCTTTCTACCTGTTGTTCTCTCTGTCCCTGTCACATCTCTGTCTATTTGGCTCTGTTTCTCTGTCTAGGGGTTTGTCTTTTTAAATGTCTTTCTTTGTAAGTCTCTATGTAGCTTTTTTCAGAATGTCCCTTGCTTTCTCTTTTTGCCCTTCCTTCTCAGTCTATCTTTATTTCCAAAATGTCATAAACTACTGCATGATAATGGTGCCTCAAAAGTGAAAGTAGTTAAAATGGCTCAATATTAAAGTAAAATCAAGCATTTATTGAAACTACAAATATTCCTTACTATGTGGTGGACCCTTGATTATCCCTTTTATATATCAATATAATGAAACAGTTCTTATATCCTAAATAAATCAAAACAGAGGAAAATATTATATATATATATATATATATATATATATATATACATATATATATATACACATATGTATGTATATATATATACTCACTTTTTTTCTCATATTATCTAAATAATGGGAAAAAGCCTTTCTGTAAATGACTAAGCAACTTGTAGTATATGAATATAATGTAATATTACTATATTAATTATTTTATCATTCCATTTCTCTAACCAAAACACCCTTTCATTGCTACCTCAATCTTGTATTTGTTATCTTTACCTATTGAACTGCAAAACTTTTTGAAGTCAGACAGTATCTTTGTTTTATAGTTGTGTGCTCAACATTTAGTACAGTGCCAGGCACAAAGTAATTACATTTTTTTTTTTGCATTCACTAAGGTAGGCTACCTAACAACTCCAGAAGGCACATTGCTAAGGCAGATGAATTTTTTTCTGAATAAAACTGATTCTGACTGAGTGTGGATCACAACATAGCATTTTCACTCATTTTGTTGTTCTTTGCATTTTGTTTTCTTTCTCATTTTTTCTCTTTTTGATCTGATTTTTCTTGTGTAGGAAGATAATTGTTTAAATATGTATACACATATTTGATCCGACTTATATTTTAACATGTTTAAAAATATACTGGATTACTTGCCATATGGAGCAGGGGATGGGGGAAGAAGGTGGAAATTTGGAACCCGAGGTTTTGCGAGGGCCAATATTGAAAAATTATCCATGCATATATTTTGAAAATAAAAAGCTTCAATTAAAAAGTTAATTTAAAAATCCTGATCCTGAATTTTCTTTAAATTATCAATAGAGAACACACACACACACACACACACACACACACACACACACACCATTTTGGCTGACTTTTGTTGGTATGCTTGTCTCAGATATTATTTGTATCCTTTTGCTTGTAACAGATGTAACAGATTCCTATGGATTGTTCTTTTCTTTTCTGAAATAGGGGAATTCAGACATATAAGATCTAGTATTTCTTATTTGTAGTGATCTGAAATTGTTAATACTGAACATTATAAAAGAAGAGCAAATGAAAAACCTCAGTCGAGTGCTGCAATTTTATGTGATGCACTGTGATATCACAGTGTATGTCAGTAAGAAGTCAGTAACAAAAGTCAATAATTTTCAATCCAATGACTAGATTTTTGTAACATTAGGACAAAATTCTACCTAATGTTGATAAGCTTTAAAAAAAAAATTTATCTTTTCAGTTTTACCATACCTATAGCAACTGAATACTAAATCACAACATTTTCCCTCACTTGAGTTAAAATTTTCAGTTCTTGCTGTCTCCCTGATTTGAATAAATATTCATTCCTATTGAAAAATAGAATCCTTAAAATATTACTTGACCCAAATTATATAATTAAATATACACAAAAATCAATCCAGGAATATTCAAAGCACACATCCATTAGCTTTTATGTTAAATATACTTAATTTGATTTTTTTTTTCACTTTTCTAATCTGGATAATAAAACACTGTCTCCCTAAAGTCTCAGAGGGGAATGAATAAAACATCCTCCCCTCCTTCTTCCATGATTCCTGTGCTTGTTTGAGAAGAAAATCCTAGAAGTTTAGAGTTTATAGGTAATATATAACTTATCTCCTCCCTATTTTCTGTAGGGGATGTTCACTGAGGATGAGGGCTGCTAAGCCCTTTAAGGGCTGCTTTCTAATTTTGTTGCTCACCTGATTTACCCAACTCTCACCTGTGGCTCAAGAAGCTGTACCATCTGCAACTATCATACCCAGGTAAACCATTTCAGTACATGGGCTAACTCAGGTTAACAATAAAAGAGGGATCTCAAAACTTCAATGAATTAGGAGGATGTCTATCCCAAGCATGTGAAGATTTCCTCTGATAGAATGGGTAGATGAGTATAGTTTTTTTTTTTTTGTTAATCTGTTGTCATGTAGGCAGCTGAAGAAGGCATTGTAGAGTGTTTAGAACTTGGTTAGACATGAGGATGTCAAGATTATCTATTGCATCCCTAGACATCACCAGTTATTTTCACTTTCTCTTGCCACTGGACTTTACTCTGGAAGAGACTGTGAAGTTGGTGGTTCACAGAACTCTTTCTTAATTAAATCTCATTTATGTGAGAATCAAATGACATTATCTATCCTGTTTTACAATTTTTGTCTGCGTCAAAGTCTATACCAACAGGCAAGTCATGAAGCGTTGGTTGTGAATAAAATGAAAATTACATTCACAACATGCATGCAGGTGGTTCAGCCCTTTGGATTGTCTTCTCAAAGGAGTGAGGCAATAGTGTGATTTAGCAACCTCCTAAATATCTGAGCAGCTGTTTTTAGAGACCATAGTGCTCACCTCCTAGTAAAATGAAGACTCTAGAAAAGATGTTTGAAAAACTGTTTGTTTTACTGAACTTAACCCTGATCTGCTTGCCAAAGAAGACAGGAATCACAAAAGAATCTACAAAAAGTTTGCAAAGATGATTCCATTCACCATTTGTATATAGAATTGCTCATGCTTATGAACAATGTGAAATCCAGTAGAACTAAAAGCTGAATAACTCTAGTTGCAAAAAGAACTCAGCAAGTAAAAAGAAAAGCAGCAAATTGTGATTTATTAAAACCATTTAAATAAATATTAATAGTTTAATGTAACTTTTTAAAGGAAATGATAAATATTCAAAAACAATAATAACTAATATTTCTATAACACTTTGAGTCAGGGAACACTTCATATAAATTATCTCATCCAATAATCATAACACATTAGAAAGATCTATGTTATTAAAATCATTACCATTTTCTAGAAAAGAAACTGAGTTGTAGAGTGATTAAATTATTTTCCAAAGAATTAAAAAAAAATTTCCTGACAGTTTTATTTGATCCTGAAACCAATAGGAAGGAAGGAAACACAATTTAAAAAACACTTCCTATGTGCCAGTCACAGTGTAGCACATTGAAAATATTATTTAATTTGATCCTCATAACACACTTGGAAGGTGGATATTATTATTATTCTCATTTTACACCTGAGAAAACCAAGACATACAGAAGTTGAATAATTTATCAAGTATTACAAAATTACAGACAGTAAACGTTTGAGGCCAGATTTGAAGGCAGTTCTTCCAGTTTCCAGACTAGGACTTTTTTCATTTCATTGCACATTGCATTGCATACATTGCAGGGCATGCAGGGCAGGGTGAAATCTTGGGTTTTATTGAAATGTGGAATTACATGCTTAGATCTATTCTCTAGAAAAAAAAAAATTCTAGTGACATCATTAGAGAAGATACTTTCGAGTGTAGAGATCCTTGAGACTAACCAATTAGAAGGATATTTCAGTAAACTAGGTGAAAGGTAATGAGTATTTGACTTAAGATAATATTTAAGGGAGTATAGAGAAGTGGACACATTTAATAGATTGTGTGAGGAAATAAATGACCATATTTACCATATTTGAAATGTGGCTGATGACAAAAGGGGAGTCAAGGATAAAAATAAGTTTGCCAAGCTGGTTGCCACCAATCTGGTTGTTGCCAACCCAAATGTCTGGAACTATGTTGCTCCCCTTGATCAAAATATGAAAGTTTAGAAATCAGTGGAATGTTTATTGGATGGAGGAGGAAAGATATAATTAATTATTTTTGGAAACATTGAATTTGAGATGACTGCAAAATATTCAGGTAAAAATATCCAAAGGTGATTTGATGATATGCAGTACTGGAACTTAGGAGAGAAGCTAAAGCAAAATATATAAATCTTGAAATTATTTACACAAAAAATGGTAATCAAATTCTTGGAAGATGCTGGGATCACCAACTGAGAAAGGAAAAGTGACGATTTTCTAGGACAATCTTTTCTACATTGGTTTTTAATCTTAGAATTTAGCTCTCTGCTTGACATATAGTATATGAAAAACATAAATTATATGGTATGAGTGATATAATATATGTAAAGTAGTAAAGGGGAAAGGACATCTCCAACTGGAAGTCCAGTAGAAATCTTAAACTCAGAATGTCCAAAATAGAAATCACTAAGCCTTCCACCTTACTATCTTCCCTATTACTATAGAGGGCAACCACATCACATCAGTTACAACCTGGAAATGATCCTTCCCTATCTCCCCTCCCAGTTTGCTTTTTTAAAAATTAATTTATTTACTTAATATTTTTCTCCAGTTACATTCAAAAAATTTTTATAGTTCTTTTTAATATTTTTGAATCCTAACATTCTCTCCCTTAACCCCAACTATAATTAAAAAACCAAACATGAAATTATGCAAAACATTTCCATGAGAAAAAAAAACATAGATCTGTCATCCTAATAGAAAAACCTCAAAAAAAATGTTTAAAATGAAGAGAGAGTAATAAAGAATACTTCAATCTATATACAAACTCGATCAATTCCTTTTCTGAGTATAGATACTCTGAAAACATTTTTACACTTACTATTGCTAATTGTATTTCCCTCCCATTTATTCTCTTTCCTTTCACCCTTTTCCTCTTCAAAAGTGTTTTGTTATTGACTCTTCCTCCAATATGCTCTCTCTTTTATCACTCCCTCCTATATCTTATCCCTTTTCTATATTCCTGCAGAGTAGGATAGATTTCTATACCTTATTGAGTATGGTATTTCCAATTTGAGCTAATTCTGATGAGAGTAAGGTTTACTCACCACTCCTCTACTCTCTCTCTTCCCCTACACTATAAAAGCTTTTTTATTGTCTCTTTTTTAAAGGCAGATAATTTACACCATTCCACTTCTCCCTTTCCCTTTCTCTCAGTACATTCTATTCCCACACTTTAATTTCATCATTTTTTAAGAAAAGATATTACCCCTTCATATTCAACACAATCCACTCCCTCTGCTGTATAGACTCCTAACTGCCATAATGAGAATATTCTAATGAATTACAAGTATTATCCTCCCTCCCCCCAAAAGAAAGATAAACAGATAAACTTAAGTCTCTTATATCACTCTCTTGATTACCTCCTCATGCTTCTCCAGAGTCTTGATTTTGAAAATCAAAATTTCCATTCACCTCTGGTCTTTTCATCATGAATGTTTGAAAATCCTGTTTCATTGAAAGACCATCTTTTCCTCTGAAGGATTATATTTACTTTTTTCTGAGTAGGTGATCCTTAGTTGTAATCCTAGTTCCATTGCTCTCTGGAATATCATATCCCAAAACCCTTTGATCCTTTAATGTAGAAGCTGCTAAAACTTTATTTATCCTGACTGTGATTTCACTATACTTGAATTGTTTCTTTCTGGATGCTTGCAATATTTTCTTCTTGAACTGAGAGTTCCAGAATTTGGCTATAATATCCTTTGGGTTTTTTATTTTGGGATCTCTTTCAGGGGGTGAGTGGTACATTCTTTTAATTTCTATTTTATTCTAAGATTCTAGAATATAAGGACAATTTTTGTTGATAATTCCTTGAAAAAATGGTGTCCAGGCTCTTTTTTGACCATGACATTCAGGTAGAATAATAATTTTAATGATCTCTCCTGGATCTATTTTCCAGATCAGTTCTTTTTCCAGTGAGATAATTCACATATTTTTCTAGTTTTTTGATTTTTTTTTTTGGTTTTGCTTAAATGTATCTTGATTTCCCTAAAGCTATTAGCTTCCATTTATCCAATTCTAATTTTTTTTTAAGGAATTACTTTCCTCAGTGAGCTTTTGTACCTCCTTTCCCAAATGGCCAATTTTGCTTTTAAAGACATTCTTCTTTTCATTAGTTTTTTTTTTTTTCCCTCATTGCTTAGCACATTGTCTTACACACAGTAGACACTTAATAAATACTTTTGATTGATTGATTAGAAAGGTTGTTATGCTGATTTGAGAGCTCAGTTGAAATTTGATTAGATTAAATTATTCCTTAGTGAGCAGAGTTCTCATGTATTTCTCATTTTCTTGAATTTCTTTCAACAATATGTAAGACAAAAAGAATTATATGGAAAGAATAATCCAGGGTTGGAGTTTGTGAGGAAGTAAAGAGTAGAGGATTTCTATACCTAATTGAGTGTATATGATATTATCTTTTTGCGCCAACAGTGGTTGAGATAAGGTTCTTACTCCCTCAGCTTTTCCTTTCACTATTAAAAAAGAAAGTTTTCTTCCCTCTTTGATATGTGAGAATTTACCTCATTCTATCTCTCCCCTTCCCTTTCTCAAATTTTTTTTTGTATCTCTTTATGAAGATCATTATTGGAGTCTTTCCATTTTATTTTCTAGTTCTAGAATATCAAAGCAGTTTTCTTTGAGACTTTCTTGAAACATTATTTCTTAGGCTGTTTTTTTGTTTTTGTTTTTGTTTTGTTTTGTTTTGCTTTTACCATGGGTTTCAGGAAGTACAGTAATTTTAAAATCATCTCTCTTGGATCTATTTTTAAGAAATGTTTTTCTAATAATATACTTCATATTGTTTTCTATTTTTGGTTTTATTTTATTGTTTCTTGATTTCTCATAAAGTCATTAGCTTCTATTTGAGCAATTCTAACTTGTAAGGAATTATTTCCTTCAGTAAGTTTTTGTGCTTCCTTTTCCATTTGTCCACTGTGCTTTAAGATTTTTTTAATTTAATGAATTTTTCTGTCTCTCTTTCCATTTGATTAATTCTGATTTTAAGGGATTCTTGTCATTAACTTTTTTTTTCCTTTACCATTTGGCCTAGTATGTTTTTAAAGTATTATTTTATTCAGTATTTGAGAATGTGTGTATATGTGTGCATGTGTGTGTCCTTTATCAAGTTGTTCACTTCTTTTTTATGAGTTTTTGTTTGTGAATCATTTTTCATCCCATTTTTTCCTCTCCATCTCTTACTTGATTTTTAGATTAATTTTTGAGCTCTTCTGTGGTCTGAACCAATTAATAGTTTTCTAGGAGGCTTTGCATATAGGCGTTTTGCCTTTCTTGTCTTCTGAGTCTGTGTTTTGATTTTTCTTGTCACCATAGTAAATTGTATGGTCAGAATCTCTTTCTGTTGTTTGTTCATTTCCTCAGCCTACTAGTTAACCTTTAACTCTTTGTTGAAATTGGGCTCTGCTTCTAGGATGGAGTGTGCATTGAACCAAGCTTTAGTTATTTTCTCCAGCTGTTTTCAGAGCTACTTATAGGAAACTGTAAGAATTCAATTCTTCCAAAATGGTATGAGCTAAGGAAAATTTTGTTTACTACTCTCATAGCCTATGCTCTAGCCTTTGAGTGAGAACAAGCACTCTTTTCTGCCCTGAAATTGTAAAAAGGATCCCTGATCCACTGTATTGAAAGCTCTGGTGTGCTGGTGTTCCTACTTACTCTGGAACTGACACCCAGGACTATAGTTTGGTTCTGAATATGGGCAAAGCAACAGAGTTCTACATCAAGGCAAAGAGACCATTATTAACTCTCTTTGACTAGTGTTTGACCCAGTCTATGGCTGAAAACTCCAGTAACTGTTAATGTAGCTTTTGATTAAGTGGAACATAGGGCCAGCTCCTAATTTATTAGGGTCAGGGCTGTGCTGGCACTGCCTGTGCTGTTCTACACTTCATTCTTACCTTGGTGAACCAGACTTTTCTTTCTATTCTTCAAAATTTTTTTAGGTTGAAAATTGTTTCACTATTTGTAGGTTTTTCTAGGTTATGCTACTATAAAAATTATTACAGTTATTATTTAAAGGTATTGGAGGAGAGTTTAGGCAAGTCCCTGCCTTTATTCTGCCATCTCATTTCTGCTTCATGGGAATGTTCTTATATTGAAACATTAGAAGGTTACAGATGATTTGAGGTCAGAAATAATGAAACTTAACTGAGATAAGGAAAAAAAAAGTTGTGTTTTATAATTAGAGGGTTCCATGTCACTTGGATGGAGGGAGATAAGGGTTTGTGTGCATGGCTAGCATCCAAATAGAAATGAGATAATGATTTTTTATTATTCATTTCTAACTCTTTTACATAGCATTCTAGTCTTTTTGTAATGTTTCCACTTACTTATTCAACATTGTCACTCCTTTTTCTATGTTTTATTTTTAAGCCAAATTGTTTTTATTCTGTATTCCTATCTTGCCCTTTGTTTTCTTCTATGTCTTTGTTTATAGTATTCTCCATGCCAGATTGTATTACCTTTACCATTTTTGGTTGTTGAATTTTTACCCATTTTTTAGTGTCAACTCAATCTTGAATTATCCCCTCTCTCCCCAGTTCACAAAAACTATTCCATTCATATTCTACATAGCAATTAATATTATACAACTCTATGTAGTATCATGTACTAAAATTATATATTTTTTCATATGGATCTATTTCTCTAATGGACTGCATATTTATTTCATCAGTATCAGTACTTGTGCTTTATATAAATTTCATATTTTATTCATTTTATTGTGATTCAATTAATGAATAAATATTTGCTAAGCATCCTCTATATACATTGTATTTTGCCAGGCATTTATAGACCAAAAGGGAACAAAAGTGACCAAATTGCTACCATCCATGATGAAACAAAAGAAATTTGGAAATAAATGCTGCCCATAAGGTGTGATGATCGCGATAGCACCCAGGACACCCCAGAATCAGCCAGAGTCAGGATAAACAAAAGTTCTCAGTCTTTATTCTTGGTCCTTAGACTCAGGATTGAACAGGATGGAAGAAAATCTCTACAAGCACCTTCTTCCTTGTCCATCAATAAAGTGTGTCCCTGGCTCATCTTACTCCACCCACTAGTCCCTCCTACAATCCCCTGTAATACACCAATCATTGAGCCAGTATGGATAGTGGAAAGGACCATTTTTCCAAGCACATGCCCATAGAGTATCATCCAATCAGAAGTTAGCCTCAAGTGCTCAGCAGTCCTGACCTCAGTGCATCAACCCATAAGTTTCATCCCTCTACAATAAGAAGCTTAAATTCTCCTGGAATAGTACATGTTCACAAACAAATAAAAAAAATAGAAAATATATATCCAGTCATTTTTAAGGGACACAGTGGAATTAAGAGGGACAAGAAAAAATCTTGAAGGAGATGTTTCCTTAGCTGAATTCTGAAGGGAGTAAGTAGTTCAAAGACGTGAGGGTGAGGAGAAAGAGCAGTTAAGATATGATGGGAAAGAGCAAGAAGATGAGATATTAACTTCAAACATCAAGTGAGGCTGCTTGACTAAAGTGTAACATGAATGAGAAAGAGTCTAGAATTATAGAATATTGTTTTCCTGAAATTTAATAGAAATCACCTGCAGCTTCTTGAGCAAAGGAATGATACTGTCAAATCTGTGGTTTCAGAAAAGGACTTCAACTTTGGTGTGGATGATGGACCGCAATAGGGAAAGAAATAATGGGGGGTCTGAATTAGACAGTAGTGAGTATGTGCCTATGTAGACAGTTTCAAAGAAGTAAAAGATGTTAAAAGTATGGAATTGATAAGACTTGTATATTGGCTCTTCCGGCCAAGATGGCGGAGAGGAAATACACTTCTGTGTAACCTCCGTGTTTTTCTCTCACTATTCATTTCATTTCATGCCTCTGAATTAATGCTCGACTGAAAAAAAACCATACAATTACTTACCAAGAGAAACCATCCTTGAGACTCGTCAAGAAAGGTCTGTTTTTGCCCGAGGGCGGGGACAGTATTTGGAAGCAGTCTGCGGGCAGCAGCTGCAACCAGAGCACAGATAGCAGCTCAGAACCGGGTAGAGCGGAGAGGGGGTGGGGCGCGATCGCAGCCGTCTCTGCGGGGAGAGCTTTGCTATAGGAGCAAGTCAGCAGCCCAGCAGAGAAGCTAAAAACACCGGGGGTGAAGAATACAACCCCAAACAGCTGGAGTCTCTCGGGACCTGGCCAACCCTCCCCCACAGTGTCTTAGCCCGCTCGGATCTCAGAGCGCAGGCGCCATAGCACAGTAGGACCCGTGCCTCACGAATACCCTGCCCCTCCCCCAAAGAAAGCAGCCTCCATTCAAGGGGTTTTTTTCTTCTGTTTCTTTGATAGTTTGTCTTTGATAAATAGACAGAATGAGCAAGAAACTGAAAAAGAATTTAACCCTGGACAGCTTTTATACAGATAAAGAGCAGACTCCAAATCCTGAGGAGACTAAAAACAAACAGTCCCCAGGTGAATCCCTGAAGGAGGAGACCTTATGTCCCTCAGCACAGATGAATCTCATGGAGGAAATTAAAAAGGCTCTCACAAGGGAGCTAGAAGAAAAATGGGAAAAGGAGAGGGAGGCTCTGCAAAAGGAGAGGGAGGCTCTGCAAAAAGAGAGGGAGGCTTGGCAAAAGAGCCTGGAGAAGTCAGTTAAAGAGAGAGTGGATAAAGAAACCAAATCCTTGAAAAATAGGATTGGTGAACTGGAAAACAAAATTGGCGAAATGGAAAAAAATTCCACAGAACAAAAGAACTCAATTGGACAATTAGAAAAAGATCTTAAAAAAGTGAGTGAAGAAAATACCTCACTGAAAATCAGGGTCGAACAATTGGAATTGAATGACTCGAGGAGACAAGAAGAATCAGTCAAGCAAATCCAAAAAAATCAAACAATGGAAAAGGATGTGAAATACCTTCTGGGGAAGACAACAGACCTGGAAAACAGATCCAGGAGAGACAACCTGAGAATCATCGGACTTCCAGAAAAGTATGATGAAAAAAAAAGCCTGGACACTATCTTCCAGGAAATTATCAAAGAGAACTGCCCAGAAGTCATAGAAACAGAAGGTAAAATAGACATTGAAAGAATCCATCGATCCCCTACTGAAAGGGATCCTAAAATCAAAACACCAAGGAATATAGTGGCCAAATGCCAGAACCCTCAGGCAAAGGAAAAAATACTGCAAGCGGCTAGAAAAACCCAATTCAAGTATCAAGGAGCCACAATAAGGATCACCCAGGATCTGGCAGCATCCACATTAAAGGATCGAAGGGCCTGGAATATGATATTCCGAAAGGCTAAGGAACTTGGTATGCAATCAAAAATAACTTACCCAGCGAGATTGAGCATCTTTTTCCAGGGAAGAAGATGGACATTCAACGAAATAAGCGAATTTCATCTATTTCTGATGAAAAAGCCAGAACTTAACAAAAAATTTGATCTACAAGCACAGAACTCAAGAGAAATCTAAAAAGGTAAAGATTAATCTTGGGAACTATATTTTGGCTGTAAAGATGTATAAAGAATACATGTATACCTTGTTCTAGAAACTAGTTGTGGAAAGGACATTGTACTAGAAAAAAGGGAAAGTGGGGGTACTACATTTCATGAAGAGGCAAAGAAAACCTAGTATATCTGAGAGAAAGAATGGAGAGGGATGAAAATAGTGAGTATTTTACTGCTTTCAGAATTGGCATTAAGAGAAGAATTTTAGACATATTCAATCTATGGTGAAACTTCTCCCACCTCATTGAAAAGTGAGAAGGGAAAAGTGAAAAAGGAAGGAATAAGCTAAGTGGAAGGGAATACGGTAACTGGGAGGGAATGGGGCAAGTTGGGGGGGGAACTCTAAGGGGGGGGAGGGATACTGAAAAAAGGGAGGGCTGTGAGAAGCAAGGGGAGCTCACAAGCTTAATACTGGGAAGGGGGGTAAGGGAGTAAGAAGGGAGAAAAGCATAAACCGGGGTTAACAAGATGGCAAGTAATACAGAATTGGTCATTTTAACCATAAATGTGAACGGGGTAAACTCCTCTATAAAGAGGAAGCGGTTAGCAGAATGGATTAAAAGCCAGAATCCTACAATATGTTGTATACAGGAAACACACCTGAAGCGGGGTAATACATGCAGGTTAAAGGTAAAAGGTTGGAGCAAAATCTACTATGCTTCAGGTGAAGCCAAAAAAGCAGGGGTAGCCATCCTGATCTCAGATCAAGCTAAAGCAAAAATTGATCTAATCAAAAGAGATAAGGAAGGGCACTATATCTTGCTAAAGGGTAGAATGAATAATGAAGAAGTATCTATATTAAATATATATGCACCAAGTAGTGTAGTATCTAAATTCTTAAAAGAGAAATTAAGAGAGCTGCAAGAAGAAATAGACAGTAAAACTATAATAGTGGGAGATCTCAACCTTGCACTCTCAGAATTAGATAAATCAAACCACAAAATAAACAAGAAAGAAGTCAAAGAGATAAATAGAATACTAGAAAAATTAGATATGATAGATCTCTGGAGAAAATGTAATGGGGACAGAAAGGAGTACACCTTCTTTTCAGCAGTTCATGGAACTTATACAAAAATTGATCATATATTAGGACATAAAAACCTCAAACTCAAATGTAGTAAGGCAGAAATAGTGAATGCATCCTTTTCAGACCATGATGCATTGAAAATTACATTCAATAAAAAGCCACAGGAAAGTAGACCAAAAAATAATTGGAAACTAAATAATCTCATACTAAAGAATGATTGGGTGAAACAGCAAATTATAGACATAATTAATAACTTCATCCAAGAAAATGATAATAATGAGACATCATACCAAAATGTATGGGATGCAGCCAAAGCGGTAATAAGGGGAAATCTCATATCTCTAGAGGCCTATTTGTATAAAATAGAGAAAGAGAAGGTCAATGAATTGGGCTTGCAACTAAAAATGCTAGAAAAGGAACAAATTAAAAACCCCCAATCAAACACTAAACTTGAAATTCAAAAAATAAAAGGAGAGATCAATAAAATTGAAAGTAAAAAAACTATTGAATTGATTAATAAAACTAAGAGTTGGTTCTATGAAAAAACCAACAAAATAGACAAACCCTTAGTAAATCTGATTAAAAAAAGGAAAGAGGAAAATCAAATTGTTAGTCTTAAAAATGAAAAGGGAGAACTCACCACTAACGAAGAGGAAATTAGAGCAATAATTAGGAGTTACTTTGCCCAACTTTACGCCAATAAATTCGACAACTTAAATGAAATAGAAGAATACCTCCAAAAATATAGCTTACCTAAACTAACAGAGGAAGAAGTAAATATCCTAAACACTCCTATCTCAGAAAAAGAAATAGAACAAACTATCAATCAACTCCCTAAGAAAAAAACCCCAGGACCAGATGGATTTACATCTGAATTCTATCAAACATTTAAAGATCAATTAACTCCAATGCTAAATAAACTATTTGAAGAAGTAGGGATTGAAGGAGTCCTACCAAACTCCTTTTATGACACAGATATGGTACTGATACCTAAACCAGGTAGGCTGAAAACAGAGAAAGAAAATTATAGACCAATCTCCCTAATGAATATTGATGCTAAAATCTTAAATAAAATATTAGCAAAAAGATTACAGAAAATCATCCCCAGGATAATACACTATGACCAAGTAGGATTTATACCAGGAATGCAGGGCTGGTTCAATATTAGGAAAACTATTAACATAATTGACTATATCAACAACCAACCAAACAAAAACCATATGATCATTTCAATAGATGCAGAAAAAGCATTTGATAAAATCCAACAGCCATTCCTAATAAAAACACTTGAGAGCATAGGAATAAAAGGACTTTTCCTTAAAATAGTTAGGAGCATATATTTTAAACCTTCAGTAAGCATCATATGCAATGGGGAAAAACTGGAACCTTTCCCGGTAAGATCTGGAGTGAAGCAAGGTTGCCCACTATCACCATTATTATTCAATATTGTATTAGAAACACTGGCCTCTGCAATAAGAGTCGAGAAAGAGATTAAAGGAATTAGAGTAGGCAATGAGGAAACCAAACTATCACTCTTTGCAGATGATATGATGGTATACCTAGAAAACCCCAGAGATTCTACTAAAAAGCTATTAGAAATAATTCATAATTTTAGCAAAGTAGCAGGATACAAAATAAATCCCCATAAATCCTCAGCATTCTTATACACCACCAACAAAATCCAAGAGCAAGAGATACAAAGAGAAATTCCATTCAAAATAACTGTTGATAGCATAAAATATTTGGGAATCTACCTACCAAAGGAAAGTCAGGAATTATATGAGCAAAATTACAAAAAAGTTTTCACACAAATAAAGTCAGACTTAAATAATTGGAAAAATATTAAGTGCTCTTGGATAGGCCGAGCAAATATAATAAAGATAATAATACTCCCTAAACTAATCTATTTATTTAGTGCTATACCAATCAGACTTCCAAGAAAATATTTTAATGATTTAGAAAAAATAACAACAAAATTCATATGGAACAATAAAAAGTCGAGAATCTCAAGGGAATTAATGAAAAAAAAAATCAAATGAAGGTGGTCTAGCTGTACCTGATCTAAAATTATATTATAAAGCAGCAGTCACCAAAACCATCTGGTATTGGCTTAGAAATAGATTAGTTGATCAGTGGAAAAGGTTAGGTTCACAAGACAGAATAGTCAACTATAGCAATCTAGTGTTTGACAAACCCAAAGATTCTAAATTTTGGGATAAGATTTCATTATTTGATAAAAACTGCTGGGATAACTGGAAATTAGTATGGCAGAAATTAGGCAAGGACCCACACTTAACACCACATACCAAGATAAGATCAAAATGGGTCCATGACCTAGGCATAAAGAATGAGATTATAAATAAATTAGAGGAACATAGGATAGTTTATCTCTCAGACTTGTGGAGGAGAAAGAAATTTGTGACCAAAGATGAACTAGAGACCATTACCAATCACAAAATAGAAAATTTTGATTATATCAAATTAAAAAGCCTTTGTACAAACAGAACGAATGCAAACAAGATTAGTAGGGAAGTAACAAACTGGGAAAACATCTTTACAATTAAAGGTTCTGATAAAGGCCTCATTTCCAAAATATATAGAGAACTGACTCAAATTTATAAAAAATCAAGCCATTCTCCAATTGATAAATGGTCAAAGGATATGAACAGACAATTTTCAGATGAAGAAATTGAAACTATTACCACTCACATGAAAGAGTGTTCCAAATCACTATTGATCAGAGAAATGCAAATTAAGACAACTCTGAGATATCACTACACACCTGTCAGATTGGCTAAGATGACAGGAAAAAACAATGATGAATGTTGGAGGGGATGCGGGAAAACGGGGACATTGATGCATTGTTGGTGGAGTTGTGAACGAATCCAACCATTCTGGAGAGCGATCTGGAATTATGCCCAAAAAGTTATCAAACTGTGCATACCCTTTGATCCAGCAGTGTTTCTATTGGGCTTATACCCCAAAGAGATACTAAAAAAGGGAAGGGGACCTGTATGTGCCAAAATGTTTGTAGCAGCCCTGTTTGTAGTGGCTAGAAACTGGAAAATGAATGGATGCCCATCAATTGGAGAATGGCTGGGTAAATTGTGGTATATGAATGTTATGGAATATTATTGCTCTGTAAGGAATGACCAGCAGGATGAATACAGAGAGGCTTGGAGAGACCTACATGGACTGATGCTAAGTGAGATGAGCAGAACCAGGAGATCATTATACACTTCGACAACGATATTGTATGAGGATGTATTCTGATGGAAGTGGATTTCTCTGACAAAGAGACTTAACTGAGTTTCATTGGAGAAATGATGGACAGAAACAGCTACACCCAAAGAAGGAATACTGGGAAATGAATGTGAACTATTTGCATTTTTGATTTTCTTCCCGAGTTATTTTTACCTTCTGAATCCAATTCTCCCTGTGCAACAAGAGAACTGTTCGGTTCTGCAAATATGTATTGTATCTAGGATATACTGCAACATGTTTAGCATATATAGGACTGCTTGCCATCCTGGGGGGGGGGGGAGGAGGGAGGGAGGGGAAAAAACGAAACATAAGTGATTGCAAGGGATAATGTCGTGTAGAAATTATCCTGGCATGGATTCTGTCAATGCGAAGTTATTATTAAATAAAATAAAATTTATTAAAAAAAAAAAAAAAGACTTGTATATTGATTGCATTGAAGAATGATGGTGTTGGGGGGGATAAAGAATCTATGAAAAAATATTTATGATGGAAACAGAAAAAAAAGTTAGTTGATAGGGTGAGTTTAGGGAAAAAACAAACAGCTCTCTTTGGACATATTGAATCTGAACTTTCTGTAGATCACTTTTGTTGAGATATTATAGAGAAAGAACTTCAAAGATAAATGAAAACTGAATTTTTATATGGATTATATATATATATATATATACACACATATATATAGGTATATGTGTGTGGGTTCATGTGTATATATCATGTGAGCCATAGAAACTAATAACATTGCTAAAAAAAGGAAATGGAAATGGACATGAATATGGGGCATAATATCAAGCATTCAGATCAGAACATGGATGATGATCCTGACAAGGACACTAAAAGGTCAACCCAGTCAGTAGCAGTGTAGAAAACTATGACAAAATGTTATAGTGCAATGTTTTGCATACATTAGTCTTAACAAGCATTTATTGAATTTGTTTGAATCCTCTTCTTTGTGAGGAGGACATTTAATGTTTAGATAGGTTTAAATTTTACTAAGCTTTTATATATTTGTCAATCCCTGACAGTGACTTCCATTCTCTGGTACTAGTTCAGCCTCTAGAATCATACAGAAGAAAAAAAAAATCATCTTTCATATGATAATCCTTCAAATAATTGGAGGGCTATTTTTTTATCAGGCTCAACATCATCATTTTATATGGATGATTATCCTCAGAATATTATCTAGAAAAAAGCATTGAAATACTTTGACTGACTATGAAAATGTATTTCACTTGAATTTTGTCAAGTGAAAAGTACAATGCAACTATTATTTTACATATTGTTTTTTACTATATTTCTATTATCAAAACCTAAGGAAAATGTTCTCTTTTGTCAATCACCTCCCAGAAATTCCATTAAGGGAAAGATCCTAGGTCAGTCATCTCTTCATTTCTCATATGGATTTTTTCATCTAGACTTTGCCTTCATGCCATAGAGGGGAAAAAAAAGAAAAAGAAAATCTAAGAATATCAATAGCATCTTATCTGAAACATTTGCATGATAAGGAGGACTAGACTGTGATTTCATTACAAATGATAGTTCCCCCTACCGATGAAGGTTGTCACATTCTCTGCAAAGTGTAGCCTTAGAAAATTGCCTAAGTATTGAGAGATTAACAATCAAGATTACAGAGTCTGCGTGTGTGACAAGTTGGCATAGGATTCAGGCCTGCACATTTTCAAAGCTAGCTATATATTTAACATATCATATGTATTGTTTGTATGAATGTATGTAAATGAATTAATCATGCTAGAAATCAGGTCTTAATTTTTAAATTAACTGATAACATTCATTGGGATTGCAAATTAGTATTTAAATAGTTTTACTTTATATAAAAACTTATTCATGAAACTTCAAATTTCCTAAATTATTTTCCTACCAAGTGCTACCAAATATTATTTAATATCAAATATCAAACATTATTTAATAAAAAAATAAGTCTCCTTGAGAATGAAAGAACATTTTAAGATATGATATAAGTAATTATATGATTTATCTTGCCCTTCTTGGCATCATCTATTTCTACAGTGGTTTAATAGTTTAATCTCTTCTATTTGACATCAGATATTGCCTCTTATTCTGAGACTCTACATTATTCTCTAATGAAAGTTTCCATTAAAAATTGATTTTGTAAGCTGCAGTGTTCTGTTTAAGGTGAAACAAGCAAAGATATTTGTGTCAGCTCATTGATGTTTGAAAAACACTGCACATGCAGCTGTCAGCTTTTCAGTGATAGGTGCCACAGGTTTTATGTCACCAGTGAGTTTTTTAAAAAAATCAGTGGGATGCAGAAAAGTCTATACAAAGTAGAAGTGTTTCAGGTTCTGAAAGCTTGTTAGAAACATAAATGAAAGGCTATCATAAAACGGGAGTGGTGATCTTCATGTAATGAAATGTCTAAGCTTAACCTCTTTTGTTCTTGTGATAAAGAGGAGAGGTTAGAATATTGATTAGACCGTGAGCTCTTTGAAATTATCTATCAAATTGAAGTCTAGAAGATTTTTTCTTTTGTTTTTTTTTTTTCAACTCATTAGAAATACCTTTCTAGGAAAGAAGTGCTTCCATTTCACAAACTAATATGATTAAATTGGATTAATTATGTTGTATCATTTTCATATTTCCAGTAAAATAATATCTTTAAAAGGCCAAACATAACCATGGCTTGTTTCATTTTATTGGTATTGAAGTGGATCTTATTAAACTGACCTAAGTCATGAATGTTGTCACATTTTCATTCAGCACATACAAAAATGACATTCCAACACCATGTTTCAAATATAAAATTTAATTGGATTAAATAAGAAAAAAATGATTTCTAAAACTGGAAATAAGTAAAGCTAATTATTACTTTCTATTTATGCATGTGGGAGAGGAAAGTTAACACTTTACTAAATCTTTTTCATTGCCAACCTAATCTTTGCTCATTTTCTAATAAAGACTTTTTTTTGTACAATTGTATTTTTTGATCATAGGAGATAAATAGTTAAGGTATTTCCATGATGTAAATATCATACTTCCTGGTCAAAAATATTAATTTGGGATGACTGATACAACACAGTAGAGCAGTACTGTGAAGTGATTTGGGCTCCTAAACACTTCACAAAAACAACCAAAAAAGAAAAGAAAATGAGAAAAGAGCTAGGATTTAGATTAAAAATATATTTTAAAAACAACATAAAAATAAAAACAAATGAAGCATGCTGATCAGTTAAACTGTATATACACATACATAGAGCAATTAAATCAGCTAATGTACAAGAAATCATGAAAATTTTAAAAAGTCATGAAAGATAATCTGAAATAGGTTTTTATCTACTTATTCTTCCACTTATTTTTCTTTTTATTTATTTTTGTTCTTTTATTTAGTTTATTTTGATATAGACATAAATGAATATAATGAATACATAAAATTGAGAACTAAGAGCCATGAATTGAGAATTATCTACCCAGGAAAATTCAAAATGATACTGAGGACAAGATATGAATATTTGAGAAGCAATCAGACTTTGAAATGTTTACACAGAAATCTATGTATGTCCAGAATTATTTGAAAAATAAACAAATTTCTTAAGCAAAGTGATAACTATTTAAAAGAGCCAAGAGAAACATATGATTGTGAAATAAGAGACGCGTCAGAGAATTATGTTCTCAAATTCACTAAAGGCCTCTGAAGAATGATGCAAAGAAACAAAGGAAAATAATGAGAAGAAGAAAACAGATAATTACAGGATAATTCCACAGGATAGTCCTTATTTTTGCCATAGGGAATCTCAATTTACCATGTGGAAATGAATAATGGCATAACAAAGACAAACAATAATTCTAAATATTGCAAAATACAAACAAGATTAACTTCCAATAAAAAGGAAGAACAGATATCATAGGATAGCTAAAACAGAATTTTAAAAATGTGCTATTTAGAATCAATGCATCTAATACAAAAAAACCTAATTTATTCAAAGGGAAAATGTTGTCTAAAATTTACTGTTATTGTCAAAATATGAAAAGTACAAATGGAACTAATGTTGCTTTAGAAGTACATTAAAACAAGAAAATATTAAACAAAATATGTTGAACATTACTGTGTAAAGTAAGTTATATATTGTGTTGGAATCCTTACTAACTGTTAACTAATTAGAGTTGATCTAATCTTACAAGAAGATGTTTTGGGCAGAACCTGAAACAAGGTACTAAGTAGAACTAATTAATACAAGGCTTGTGTTCACACCTTTACTCATTGGAGTTCAATGAGTTCATACCTCCCTTGAAGCTCTTTGGGCCAGAGAGCACTATGGGAGAAAACCCATAATCCCTCTCTCTGGAAGGAGCATAAATAGGCCAATGGGCCAGTCGAAGAAGTTCTTCAGAGGAAGACGCTACAAGTCGAGATTTCACCGGAATGACATGAAGAGTAGAGCTGGCTGGAGGCTGAAGAAAGCAGAGGCAGAGGCTGAAGGACCAGACCTTTGGATTTAAAGACATTCGGAGAGAGCTCTTGGAACCAAGCAGAGAGATAGGCCTCTAAGCTAACCGGGCTATCTTGGAGATAATAAAAGATCTGAACTTTGATCACCTGGCTGCGTTTTGAGAAGAAAAAACTCACAACATTTTCTAATCTTGTCAAATTCTGCTTTACAGGAGAAGCTGACTGTTTTTCTGTCTCTCTCCCTCCCCCTTGTTCCACCCATGAAGGGTTAATTGTGGGGGGAGGGTCATGAGATGTGGAATCACCTAATTCCTCCTGCTGTGAAGTATCATACTCAGAATTGTAATTAACTCCATTCTCATCTGATTCGTCCTCCTTTTCACCTAGTAAAGTTGGCACTTCTTCCTCCTGTACTTTCCTTTTCATCATTCTATCACTTAAATAACTTCTTATAGCCAATTGTATTACATTATATGTATTAATTATTGAGGTAGGCCCATTTTTATCATAGAATTGACAAAGATCCTCTCCAACCAATTTCCATTCATTTAGATCTAATTCCTTATCAAGAGAGAAACAAGGACATATGTCCTTTATAGTTTGTAAAAATTCAGTGATTTGCTGTAAACTTATAATTAAACCTTGGCTTTCCATAATTTTGACAATGCTCTCTAAACATTTTCCTTGAACAGAAACAGGCTGTTTTCTAAATATCTGTCCCATCTTAGATGAAATTCTACTTTAACTCTTCTAACAAAATTTCTTTGTTGCACTCACCCTAATTTCTGAGTTGAAGAGTCTTTTCCACTGGATCAGGATCAGAGGCTTTTTCACTTGAATCAGGATCGTAGCTTTTCCACTGAAATCCACTGAGGGGGGTCTGTTAGCCCCACGTTGGGCGCCAAAATGTGGTGAGCTTTTTCTTCTCAAAATGCAGCCAGGTGATAAAAGTTCAGATCTTTTATTATCTCCAATATAGCCCGGTTAGCTTAGAGGCCTATCTCTCTGCTTGGTTCCAAGAGCTCTCTCCGAATGTCGCCAAATCCAAAGGTCTGGTCCTTCAGCCTTTGCCTCTGCTTTCTTCAGCCTCCAGCCAGCTCTACTCTTCATGTCATTCCAGTGAAATCTCGACTTGTAGCTTCTTAACTCTGAAGAACTTCTTCTGCCACCAGCCAGCCAAGTGGAAAATATTCTGCCTTGCCTTGGAGAGAGGGCTTCTGGCGTAACTCCACTGAAATCTCGACTTGTAGCTTCTTCACTCTGAAGAACTTCCTTGACTGGCCCATTGAAGCTCTATTTATGCTAGTGCTCTCTGGCCCAAAGAGCTTCAAGGGAGGTGTGAACTCATTGAACTCCAATGAGTAAAGGTGTGAACACAAGCCTTGTATTAGTTAGTTCTACTTAGTACCTTGTTTCAGGTTCTGCCCAAAACATCTTCTTGTAAGATTAGATCAACTCTAATTAGTTAGCAGTTAGTAAGGATTCCAACAAAAGTCCTAGAAATCTGCAAATTCATTGAATGTCCTTTTTATTTTTTTTCATTCAAAATCAGGGATGATTTTACTGGATATGGTAATATATATATTTGCCTAATTCTTTGATTTCATATATATATAATATTAGGGTTTTTTATTGTGGCTGCTGATAAGTCCTGTACAATTCTAATTGTAGTCCTGAATATTTGAATTGTTTTTTTCTTGTTTTCTGCAGAATTTTCTCTTTGATCTGTGTTTCAGATTTTGGCAACAATGTTCCTATTTGTTTTCCATAACTGATATCTCTGAGATAGTGATCACTGGATTTTTTTTCTACTTCTCCTCTCCCCTCATTTTCTATCACTCCGGGACAATTTTTAGATTATTTCTTGCAGTATTTTGTGAAGTGTTTTTTTTTTTTTTTGTTTGTTTGTTTGTTTTGTTTTGTTTTTGTGGTCATAGCTTTTCAGGTAGTGTAATTACTCTTATATTTTCTATTCTTGATCTATTCTTCTGATCTATTGTTTATTTTTATTTTTTTTTATTTTACATACTGTTGTATTTTTTTAAATTCTTTATCTTTTGTTTTGTTATTACATGGCCTTTTATCACTTCACTGGCTTTCCCTTGCCCAATTCTAACTTTCAAAGAATTATTTTCATCTTTAAGTCTCTATATCTCCTTTTCTAGTTGTTTAACTTTTTTCACAGCTTGTTTTTTTTTTTTTTGATTTTTTTTTTAATTTTAATTTCAGTTTTTCCTCAATTCCTCATTTGAATTTTAAAGAATTTTTTGACTTCTATAAATTTTTTCTGGAAACAGAGCCATTTAACATTATTCTTTGTGTAGAAAATATTTGTTTTTTATTTCATTGTCCTCCTCTGAAGATGAACCATTTTCCCTATTCCTGTAGTATATTTCAATAGAAATTTAATTGGGTTCTTCCTTTTTTGCCATTTCATTTTTTTTTTAATGGGAAGCATTAGTGTAAGCACATCTAATTGGGAAATGATTGGGATATTGCCTTTGACTTCATCTCAGCTCTCCCCTTTGTTCTGGAGCTCCAAATGAAGGTTTCCACCCTCCTAAAAGTATCTATAGGCAGTAGCAAAGATCCACTACTATCCACAGTAGTGTATCATTGTTTAATCAGTTACCTGGTGCACACACACAGGGCTATCTCCATATCACAGCTAGACTTGGAATTTTCGATCAGCAAAGGCTTCCTCAGTGTTCCTGGACTCAAACCTCAGTCTCCCATGCTGATCAGTAAGGTCAAAGTTTCTGTGGTTCCCACTAAAGTCAACAGGCAAACTCAGATAGACCCAGTAGTCCCCACTTGTAGTTTCTGTGGAGCTATCCTGGAGGTGTTCCACTTCACATTGATTAATCCCCTGCAGTCTTTCTTTGGATATTCTTGAATACTCTCAGGAGGACCCCTATTCTTCTACTTTGTGTGTGTGTGTGTATGTGTGTGTGTGTTTCATCACTCTGTGTTCATTCTGAGATACACATTTGTTCTGTTTGTAGAAATCTAAAGAGCTTGAAATTTACTGATTTATGTACCATGTTCCCAGTATCCTTTTTGATCAAGTTTTTTTTTTTTTCTTAGCCTAATTTTTCAAAGAGTTTATATTGTATTGGAAATAATTTTTAATATTTTTGTTTTGTATATTTAATATGTGTGTGTGCGTGTGTGTACACACAAATTTACACACATATATATTAATATAACTGACATGTAATGTAGATTTCTCCCTTGATGGAATTATTATATTGGATTTTGTCTGAGATCAATGAAAACTAACTCATTTTTTCCTCCAATAAATTTTATTTTTGATCATTGTTATTGTGTTTGTGCATATCTTCTTATTTCATCTCCCTGCTAACTCTTTTGCTTTATTTCTATATATTTATTTACTTGCTGTTACCTAACTTACCCACCATGGACCTTCACTTATCTTCTCCCCTCCCACTTTATCTCAAACCTATTAATCTACATACTTTATCACACTCCCTTAATCTAAAAACCCTTCTGTATGTAACATTATCCTATGATCCACAATCCCCACTCTCTTTATCCTAATCTACTTACCTTATCCCATCCCCATAATGATCTACATATCTTTCTATACCTCTTCTTTTCCTATTCTCTCCCGGCTTAGTGATTTATAAATTTCAGAAGATGTTATACCCTTTTTTGTCTGTCTGTATATATTTGTTCCTCTTTAACTCATTTCCATTGTGAAAGATTCTGATAATTAATAGCTCCTCTCCCCTAATTCCTATATGTTGGTTCTTGCTATCACATCTCATTCATATAATATATTTACAATTTTTGTTTTGCTTTGTAAGCCACATCATACTGAGCCCTATGACAGTCTTTCTTTTGGATTACTCATATTTCTTTCTTTTTATTTTTTTTTCTTATTAAAGCTTTTTATTTACAAAATGTATGCATGGGTAACTTTTCAACATTGAGTCTTATAAAACCTTCTCTTCCAAATTTTCCCCTCTTTCCCCACAACCCTTCCCTACATGGCAGTAGTCCAATGCATGTTAAATATGTTAAAATACATGTTAAATCCAATATATGTATACATATTTATACAGTTATCTTGCTTCACAAGAAAAATCAGATCAAGATTAAAAAAAAATGAGAAAGAAAACAAAATGCAAGCAAACAACAACAGAAGGAATGAAAATGTTATGGTCCACACTCAATTTCCTCAATCCTCTCTTTGTTGCCAAAATTTCTAATGTCAATCTTAGACATATGCTTTACATTTCATGTATAAAACATGAACAATGAGTTCTTACTAAGTCTCTTGAAATTGGTTCTTATATGCTAATTTTTAAAGTTAATTTATTTAGAGATAAAATCATGAAATGTCAGTTTCTTGAATTTCTATTTTTCCTTCAATATTATATTTAATTTTGCCAAATATAATATTTTGAGCCACATCTTAGTTATTTTGATTGTTTATATACAGTATTTTGGGACTTCCAGTTTTTTATTGTGGCCTGTGCAACTCTACTTGTAGTTGCAGTATATTTGAATTGTTTTTATTTGTTTGTTTATAAAATGTCCTCTCTGATTTGAGGGTTTCAAAATTTAATAATAATGTTTCTATGTTTTCCTTCTAGAATCTCTTTGAGGTGATGATTGGTGGATTATTTCTATGTTCCTCTCTTGTTCTATCACTTTGGTAAATTTGTCTTTAATTTTTTCTTGTATTATTATGTTAAGGTTTTTTTTTTTTTTTTTAATCATCACTTCCAAGTAATCCAATTATTCTTATGTTTTCTTTTCTTGATCAATTCTCCATCTTTTATTTTTCTTATGTTACACATTCTCTTCTACATTTTCATTGTTTATATTTAATTTTATTATTTATTTATTATAATTTCACTGGCTTCCCCTTACCAAATGAGCCATTTCTTCTTTTATACTCTGGATCTCCTTTTCTATTTGGTTAACTTTCTTTTGATAATCTCTTTTTTTTCTTGGATTGTTATTATTTTTCCAAAAAATATATTTTCCTCAAACTCTCTTGATTTTTAAAGTCCTGAGGTATTCCATAAATTCTTTGAGGGCAGGTCACAACTTAGCATTACTCCTTTTTCCCTGGCTTTTTTTCCCTCTCACTATCCTTATCTGAAGATAAACTTTGAAACTTTTTATACTTGGGTTCTTTCTCCTTTCTCTACCCAATTTTTTTTTTTTAAACAAGAACTTACCAACGTAATCACCTCTAGTCCTGGGGTGTGATGGTTCTCTGGCTTCACTTCAGTTCTCCCTTTTGGTCTGAAACCCAAACCAAAAACTTCATCTTTTTATAAGTGCACATAAGATAGCAGCTTCTATGTTCTACTACTTCAGCACTCACTAGATATGCTGTTTCCTTCTCACTTAGGATTGTGTCTCAGTGATGCAGCTGGACCTAACTGCCCTTATTAGCAGATGTTCGTTCCCTCAGGTTTCTGAGATTCAGATTTAGAATGTCCCAGGCTGGCAATTATCAGGGAGGTAAATGTTTATGTGGTTCAAACAGAGCCTAACAATTAGTCTTAGGACACTCCACTAGCTATTTTAGCAGAGCTAGTCTTGAGATGTTTATACTTCAGACTGATTAAGACTTCACCCAGATGCCTTTCTTTGGGTCTTTTAAATTGTCCTGAAGGACTTCTGTTTTGCTCTAAATCTCCTCTGTTTTTCATTGATCTACATTTGCCTTGAGGCAAAGTTTTATTTATTATTATTATTATTTTCCCCAGTTATAAGGAAATTTTTTTAAAAAAATGGTTATACATGTAAATTCATCTTTTACATAAATTTCCATATGAATAATGCTGAGGAAAAAATCAGAACTAAAGGGAAAAATCATGAGAAAAAAAAAAGGGAACATGTCATAAGTTGGTATTTTCCATCCAAAATCTATTGGTACTGCCTTGGAACACTCAACTGTTGAGAGGAACAAGGTCTATCATAGTTGATCAACACACAATCCTGCTATTACTGTGTATAATGTTTTCCTGATTCTGCTTGTTTTACTCAGCATCAGTTCAAGTAAATCTTTTCAGGCCTTTCTAAAATAAGGGTGTTCATCAGTTTTTAATGAACAATAATATTCCATTACTTTCATATATCAGAACTTATTCAACCAGTATCCATTTGATGAGCATCCACTCATTTTCCAATTGTTTGCCCCCACAGAAAGAGCTATTACAAACATTTTTGTACATTTGAGTTCTTTCCCCTATTTTTTTTTTTTTATTTCTTTGGAATACAGACCCAATAGTGGCACTGTTGGACCAAAGCATAGTTTTATAGACATTTGGGCATAATTCCAAATTACTCTCCAGAATGGTTGTATCATTTCACAACTCCACCAAAAATGTGTTAGTGATTAGTTTTCATATATCTCCTCCAACATTTATTATTATCTTTTCCTGTCTTTTTAGCCAGTATGATAGGTGTGAAGTGGTACTTTAGAGTTGTTTTATTTTGTTTTTTTTAATTAGTTTCATTGTCTATGTCACCATTTATCTCTTTCTTTCTTATCTCTTTTAATTAAATCTATATTACTTTTGCTTTATCTGAGATCAGGATTACTACTTTTTTTTTTCTTCAGCTGAAGCATAATAGATTCTGTTCAGCACCTTCTCTCTCTCTCTCTCTCTCTCTCTCTCTCTCTCTCTCTTTCTCTCTCTTTTTTTATCTTTGTACCAAATCTGTTTCTTTTAAACAGTATATTATAGGATTCTGTTTTTTGTTTTTTTTTTTGTTGTTGTTGTTGTTAGTTTGTTTTTATATATATTCTCCTCTCCAATTTCATTTTATGGGAGAGTTCATGTCATTCACATTCACTATTAAAATTATTACTTATGTATTTCCCTCTGTCCTATTCTTCTTTCTGTTTATCCTCTTTCTTTTTTGACCCTTTTCTTTTTTACTAGTGTTTTGCTACTATCTACCACTTTTCCCAGTATACTCTTTCTTCTGTCTGGACTTTGCCTAACCTCCTCTTCTCCCACTTTGTTCTCAGGTAAAATTTTTATAATCACTTGATGGTGTGTAGTATTTCTCTGAGTGGGCTAGAAGTAGAGAGAGGCCAAGATATAGAGAGATTCAGAGAAGCAAAGAGATGCAAAGACATGCATACACTTGCTTTTGCTTCGTGTTAACCCCTGCTGAGATTACAAATAAAGAAGGGTTGTTTGGCACCTTAACATTGGCTCGTCTCCATGTTGATCCAGGGAAGATTGGTATATATGGCCATGGCAATCCGTAGCTTCAGAGTGTGTGTGGGGTACATTTTTGTGTCCCTTCATGTGAAATGATTTACAACATTCTACCTCCTCCCTTCTTCTTCAACTAGTCTTCATCTTTCTCATCACTTAAGTTTTATTTTATTCCCTCAGACTCATCAATTCCTACACCCTCTGTCTATGTCTATTCCTTCTACCACATATTTGCAGATACAATTATTAAGCATTATAAATATTATTTCCTACATAGGAATGTAAACTGTTTATCTGTATTGAATCTTCTGTTTTCCTTTACATCTCTGAGGTCTTGATTTTGGAGATTCAATTTTTACTTTAGTTCTGATCTTCTCTTTATAAAATCTTGAAATTCATTTTTCCCTTGAAATATTATACTTAATTTCACAGAGTAGATGATACTTTTTGTAGTTCTTCCTCCTTTGACTTGTAGAAAATCATGTTCCATGACCTCTGGTCATTTAGTGTTGCTACTGCCAGTTCCTGTGTAATCCTGATTGTGATTCCCTGATATTTGAATTGTTTCTTTCTGTTCACGTGTAGCAACCTTTTTATTCACTAATAGCTCTGAAATTTGGCTATAATATTTCTTGGAGTCTTTCTTCTAGGATATCTTTCATGACTTGATTTGTGAATTCTTTCAATGCCTATTTCCCCCTCTGGATCTAGCACATCAGAACAATTTTCTTTGATAATTTTTTTTTTTGGAAGATATAGTCTAAGTTGCCTTTTTGGCTATTATGAGTTTCGGATAATCCAATAATTCTGACATTGTCTCTCTTGGACATTTTCCAGGTCAATTATTTTTTTTCCAAGAGGTATTTTACATTTTCTTCCATTTTTAAAAATATTTTGAATTTGTTTGACACATTCTTGATGTCTCCTATACTCATTATCTTTCACTTATTTGATTTTAACTTTTAAGATATGTTTTCATCAATTAGCTTTTATATTTTATTTTCTATTTGGTGATTTGTAGTTTTTTTAAGTTGTTTTCTAAAGTAGTTTTTTTTCTATCTCCTTTTCCATTTGGCCAATCATATATTTTATGCAATTTTCTAAGCTAGTGACTTTTTTTTTTCATGATTTTCTTTCATCATTTTAAATTTCCTAACAATCTTTCTTTTATTTCTCTGATCATATTCTCATATTCTTTTTTTGTTGTTGTTGCTTCATTGTTGTCACTGTTATTGATGATGATCTCTCCCTCTCTTCTTCTTTCCATTCCTCCCACAACCCTCTGTATCTGTTTCTGTCTTTCTCTGTCTTTCTGTCTCTCTTTTTCTCTCTTACCTTTTCCATCTTTTTTACATTTGAATTCTACTCCCCAGGTGGAAAAAGTACTCTCGCAGGCTTCTTGTTCCAGAGACCACAGGCTTCAATTGTTTCCCTTGTACCCATACTGATGTTGTCATGAGATCCATGGGCTCACTCTTATGTCTGATGCTGACTGAGGGAAATAATAATGTGTGGGAAGACACTGTTGGAGACTTCAGGGATCTGCCAATTTAACTGCTGCTGATCTGATTTTCTAATAGTGATGGCTTGTATATACTGAAGTCAAGAGAAGTGTTTCTGTGTTTCCCTGGTATTACTGGTCATTGAAGGATTCATTTTTGCTTTGGCCTGGAAGTCTGGCAGGCAAAGAATGCAGAATTGCCCAGGACTACCTAGAGAATGGGATGATTCTCAGAAACATGATGATTCCTGGACCTAAAATCTGCAGCATTCCCTAATTTTGCCAAGGTTTGTGAGGGATCATGGTGTAACTTTTGTTTGTTCCATCATTCTGAGGCTCAAGATTTTCTGCAAATTTGCTGTGGTAAAGCTTATTACAGTATCACTGGGAAGCTATCGGTATTGGACTGATTCCCCTACCCCTTGCCAGAATGAGAGGGATACCTCTGGCAGATCCTTCAAATTTCCTGAGATTAAAGATTTAGAATCCCATGGACATTATGGCAATATCAGGATAGTAAAAGGTAAACAACTGGGGTCTATAGCCACTGGCCCAAGAAGTCTGAGAGAGTACTCCCTCCATATGGGGAACAGAGTTCAAATTCAAAAGAATGAGGAAAGAAGAGAGGGGAGGTGGGGAGGGAGGAAGAAAGATATACGACAACAACATCAACAAAAGGACATGACCATAGACAGCTATTATATTGACAAGGAAGACAGAAACATAAATTCAGAAAAGTACCAAAAAATCAAAAAAAAAATCAAATGATAAATACAAAGTTTTCTCAAGTCCAGAAAGGACTCATAGAAGAATTTTAAAATTAGCTTTACAGGCTTTTGAGAAAAATAGAAGACTCGGAAGAATGAAAGTTCAAATACTTACCATTTTGTCCA
Organism: Antechinus flavipes; assembly: GCF_016432865.1. Taxonomy (NCBI): domain Eukaryota; kingdom Metazoa; phylum Chordata; class Mammalia; order Dasyuromorphia; family Dasyuridae; genus Antechinus; species Antechinus flavipes. Next base: position 277,720,344 of record NC_067400.1, read on the forward strand.
TAAGCATGATGAGAAATAGATTAGAATCATATTATAGTCTTGAATGTCCATTTAAGGAGTTTAATTTTTATCGATAAGTAATGAGAAGTCTTTGAAGATTATTAAGGTGATTTTTTTAAAAGATGATAAGTTATGCTTCAGGAGTGTAAAATTTCAATTTTCCTTCTTGCATGTTTTACATGTATTGACTGCTAATTTTATTAAATGTTCATGAGAAAATTTAAGTAATTTAATTTTGGGGTAAATTTGCCTTAAAGTATTTTCTTGCTCCTTTTATATTTCCCAAACTCACTTTCTTATTCTTTTGCCATGTTCTATTAACCCCCTTTTTTGAAATCTGAAGGGTTCAAAATACAGTGTGAATTATAGAGTTATGTTTCTGGTTTCAATTAGCTCTCTGAAGACTGGTCATTTTCTTCAATTTAGATGAAAGCAAATATTTTGTAACATATATCTCATTTAATTTCCCCATGGTTTCATACCCATCATTATATATACTGAAACTGAAAGAAGTTAGTTTCTATATGCTAAAAACAGGTATTTCACAATTTATTTTTCATTTTTCTTCCCTCTGGAAAACCTTGAAACTCCACTGAGAAGGTCAAAGCCAGTATAGTGTTTGTTTTTTTTTCTTTTCTTGAAAAAACAGGTGGCAAATGGGGATCATTTGTTTTTGGTTTACAAATTGGCAAGAAGATACAGATTTAGTTACCCAGAACTCTAATTGCTATTGAATGATTTTTTTTTTTTCAGACATTGTTTTGTGTGCTAAATTTAATCCCTGGACATAGGGAACCATTTCTGCCTAATATGTGTCCCCAGGAAAGGTTTAAAACAACACTGTCATTAAATTCAAATGAAAAGGTAAATGCCAGGCTCTTTAATTGTTTTAGCTTCACAAAGAATGGAATGCATTTTATAATGTGAATATTAATTTTCTTGCTCTAAAATTTAACTCAATTTGTACTATTCCTTACTTGCACAGACTTGTGAAAGTAAAAGTTATTTGATCTTGCTAGCTATATTTTGTGCATTCACAACGGTGCTTGTTTCACAACAAGCAAGAGAAGATGTATAAGATTTTTGTGTAAAAAAGATTGCTTGTTTGTTTTCATACTGAGGAAGAGGAGAAAGGCAGTTTTCTCTTTCCTCTTTCCTATTCTTTTTCAAACTTAGCAAAATAAGAAGGAAATGAAGTTGAAAGAAAATCCTGAGTATTTATATTTATTCCACAAAATAAACCTCATTTGATTAAATCAACAATATGTACACTTATATTTGGTCATTTATCTCTCTGTTCAAAAATTCTGATACACAAGTTGTATGTTGGAAAGTTAAAAAAAAAAAAAAAAACTATACTTCTGAACCAGAGATTTAAAGATTACCTTTGTTACCAGAATACTGAGTTCATGCGAAAGTTAATTGTTGCTATTCAATGCTATAATGAAGAAATTTCAGAAATTATACCCCAGATTTCATTATGTTCAAATATGCATTCATAATTCAGAAAAATGACCCTCAATCTACATCATAGTTCAGAGCAAGCTTTTCACAGAAAATAATTATATAAGATAAATAGATGAATTTTTTTTTAGACACACAACAAATTTGTACTTCCTATTGGGCCACAGAAGGTAAGTAAACAGAGTTAAATAGAATGATAATGTATTCCCTACAGTAAAGACCTGTTTAAACACATTGATTTTATAGTTAATGATAGAACAAGAATGCATAAAGTTTTAGACATAGAGTCAGGAAGACATCATCCTAAAGTCAAATCTGACTTCAGATATTTACTTATCAGTGCATTTAACACCCCTTTGTCTCATTTTCCTAGCCTATAAAATGAGCTAGAGAAGGCTATGGTAAAGCAGTCTAGTATTTTTGCTGAAAACCTTCAAAGAGGTTAAAAAGAATCAGACATGATAGAAAACAACTGAACAACAAGTGGTAAACTAAGACAAGTTATGGGTTTAAAACTATCTTTAGAAAGTTCACAATGGGCTGATGGTGGGGGGGATGTCACAGAAATGTGGAAAAGGTCAGTGTTGGAATTAGCTAAATCCCCTGGGAGAGTTTTAAATTTTTCTAGATGCTATATTCCCTTCTTTCTCTCTTTTGGTGTCATCTCAAGAATGTCAAAAAGAGGAGAAAATTCTGGGAAGATGGAAGAGTATGTCAAAAAATATCTGATTTTTCCCACAAACAAGAAAAAAAAAATGTGTCTCAGGGTGAATATAGACGTCTAATAATATAAAAGTCTAGAGGGAACAGTGGTCTTCCTGGAACAACCAGACATTTGAAGAAAAATACCAAAATGGTGGTTTGAATCATGTGAAAAGGGGAAGTGTGTTATAGAAAGGTGTGTAGATTAAGGGGGAAAATAAGGTGTATAGATTAAAGGAAATGAAATAAAGAGGGAGGAAAAAGATGGGAACAGAAGATAAGTGAGGGATCCTTGGAAGTGGGTAGGTTAATTGCAAAACAAGGTAAAGGACAGCAGTAAAACAGAAAAGTTAGCAGAAGTCAGAAATAAGAAAAATATACAAACATGATAATGATGATCAGGAGCAAAAGAAAAAAAGGAAAACAGAGGTCATAATCACTGATCCCAGATTTAGTTAAAGGTGAAAAAGATTTAATCAAAAGAGAAAAATAGGAACACTACCCTACATGTCAGTCATAAAAACCAATATTGTTTTAGACTTTTCAAAAGTAACTATACAGCTATGTGTTTAGAATATTGTTGTGGTGTATGATGTATTAATAAATTGAGGAAAATAAGGAAAGACTTGTAATTATGAAGGATGATGTTATCTCAGAAAAACAGAAGATAAATAAGCACAATACAGTCTTACATAGATACATATGAATGTATATATGTATATTTGTTTATGATTAAATATATTATGTATATGCAAGCATATAAATGTGTTATGTATCTATGTGTGTATATATAAAGATATCCATGCTTAAAACCTTAAATATATTTTTTTAAAGAATGTTTAAAAAAAAACCCTTAATAATATCATTCCATGAATAAAGTTTTGGACAGATGAATTTACTTATAATGGGCAATAGTCTTTAGTCAGCCAAATCTAAAAACAAAATTACTCTGAATCCAAGATAGTAAAATTGAATAAGATAAAAATGAAAAATTATCATAATACATTTTAATTATGACCTTGAAATGGGTCTTTATGTTAAAAATTAAAAATGATTTTATTATTCTGATTCCCAGCCTATAGAATCATTTTAATCTGTTCCATCTAATATATTTTTTTCACTCCTTTCATTTTGAGTGATTTTATTTTCATTATTTTTCTTCTGTAAATGTGATCATAGTAACCAGAGGGAGGATTTTTTAGGTATAAAATATTGCTGTATTGTTATATGGTTGATGAACATTGCAGTAGTCTAAGATTTGATACAACACTTTGTCTCTAACTTCAAAAGATTTCCAGTCTTATTTACTTATCCTAGAAGATCATGGAATATTTCTTGTGATAAGCATTCCACTGTATTTTGTTAAGATGTATTCCCATTAATATACATGCATTTCTCACCATCTTACCCAGATTGCCATTCCTATTTTTGGGTTATTGCTCAAAGTAAGATTTATTTTTTACATTCATCGCTTTCAGGAAAATAGGTGAATTAATGGAGCAGTGTCTGATATCTATAAATTATGGTCACAGAACTGCATTTGGAGCTGGAGGAAACTTTATAGATTCATTAAGTCCAACATTTTCTTTTTACAGAAGAAAAAAATTGAAAAGCAGAGACTCAGTAACTTCTCCCATGTCATTATGTCAGAAAATAGCACTCAAGGTCTACAACTCCATCTCCTGTAATATTTACAACACATTATGCTTTATCAGATTTGTTTGGATAAAAAATTATTACAACTATTCAATGAAAATGTTCTAAATGTATCAAGTTTTATCTCTCAATACTGAGGATGATAATGGAGACAAACATTTGGGAAATTTAAACAATTCCTTCATGTTTTATGATATGGGTCATTTTGAAGAAATTTTAATTCCTACCTGGTGTAAATAATACCACATCTTACATTTATATATTTCCTATATGCCACATATTTTACACATTTATCTACAACAATTCTAGGAGGGTGTAGATGTTATTATCATTATTTTTATACTTAAAGAAACTAAGACAAACAGAACTTGAAGAATTTGCCAAGGGTCACATAGGTAGTGAGCATTTGAGAGTGGATTTGAAATTCAATTCCTCCTAACTCCAGCTTCTACACTTTATTCAATGTACTATCTAGTTGTCATTATAACATCTCATCTCATCTCATCCCATCCCATTCCATATCATATCATACTATATCTTATATTATATCTCAGATTAATATAAGTGTAGACATATATTCATCATATATTATATTGCTAATATAAAATGTCACATTTTAATGTATTTTGGTGTCATATAATATTATACCAATGTCATATTGCATCATACCACACAATATTATTTTATGTAATATCAAATCATATTACTTTAGTTATAAATCTCTTCCTATCCTACTATATCATTTTTGAAATTTTAGTTTATTTTATATAGTTTTTTCTCCTTATGGATATAAATCATTGGAAAGAGGATAAAAGGGTGGAACTGCCATCTATATAGAATGCAATATCCTTGAGGAAAGATATTTTTGCACTTTTAACTTTATTTCTATAGAATCAAAGTATTATGTTACCCAAAATTTGGTCTTAATAAAGGCTTATTAAATCCAATCAGTTGTCAAAATTGGTTATTTCTACCTCTACAAGAACTCTAGGATCTAACTCTTTTATACGCAAGAAATCATTCACCGAATTTAAGCCTTTATCATCTATATTCTAGATAACTGTAATGGCATTTTAATGAGTTTCTCCCTTCAAGTCTCTCCCTTCTTCAATCTATTCTTCACCCTGATGGGTAAGTAATTTACTAAAAATACAAATCTATTCATATCACCTACTTTATAGATTCCAATGACTTCCTATTGCTTCTAGAATCAATTATGATTATAGAGGAAATAAATCACTTAAGTATTCCCATTTTAGAAAAAGAAATTAAACAATCCATTAATGAATTCCTTAAGAAAAAAAAAAGTTCATTACCAGATAGATTTACAAGTGAATTCTACCCAAAACATTTAAAGAATAATTAATGTCAGTACTGTGTAATCTATTTGGAAAAATAGGTAAAGAAGGAGTATTACCAAATTCCTTATATGACAAAAATATGGAATTGATATCTATACTAAAAAGAGCCAAAACAGAGAAAGAAAATTACAAACCAATCTCCCTAATGAATGTTGATGTAAAGATATTAAATAAAATATTGGAATAGAAACTACAACAATTTTTCAGCAGGAATGCATGGCTGGTTCAATATCAGGAAAACTTAACATAATCGACCAGATCAATAACAAAATAAACAGAACTCATATGATAATCTCAATAGATGCAGAAAAAGCTTTTGACAAAATATGGCACCCATTACTTTTAAAAACATTAAAGAGTATAGAAATAAAGAGATTTTTCCTTAAAATAAAAAGCACTATCCATCTAAAATTAAAAGCAAGTATTATTTGTAATGGAGAGAAGCTGGACAAATTCCCAATAAGATCATGGGTGCCCATTATCATTGTATTATTAAATATTGCACTAAAAATTGTGCCTTTAGTAATAAGAAAAGAAAAAAAAAGAAATTAAAGGAATTAGAATAGGTAATAAGATAAAACTATCACTCTTTCAGATGATATAATATACTTAGAGAATCCTAGAAAATCATTCAAAAACCTAGAAAGAGAGCTTTAGTAAATTTGCAAGATATAAAATAACCTATACAAATCATCAACTAGTCTATATATTACTGACAAAGCCCAGTAGTAAGAGATAGAAAGAAAAATTTCATTTACAATAACTGAACACAAAATAAAATATTTGGCTGTCTACCTTCCAAGACAAACCTGGAACTATACGAACACAATTATAAAACACGTCTCTTACAAATAAAATCAAATCTAAACAACCGGAAAAAATATTAGTTTCTCATGGGTAGGCTGAGCTAATATAAATAAAAATCACAATTCTTGCAAAATTGATCACTTGTTCAGTGTTATACCAGTGTTTACTGTCTTCCATGATTATCTATTTGTAATAAAACAGTAACTCCCACAGAGTAAATACTTTATAAATGCATGTTGAGTGATTGATAAACATATGATTGAAGAAGGGAGGTGTAACTAAATTATTATCCTTAAGGACTATTTGCCACTCCTGAGCCATGGCTCAAGGAATAAGCAAAAAAGTAGTCTTTATTCTCAATTTTGAAAGAATCATAGTACTAAAGATCAAATATAAGGTATAACACATGCACATGCATAGGTATGTGTCTATTATAATTTTAGGCTCAATACCCCATTTAAAGAGAGGGGTGTAGGGAATGACATCATGGCTTTCCTCTTAATCCACAGAGAAGAGGAACTATGTCTCCTCATGGCATGTAATGGGACAGTTCAGATCTATGTATATCTTCCTTTTACACTTAGCAAGACAGTCTATATTATATAGCCTTAGGTTGCAGATGCTCTCAAGCAATGGGGGAAATTGTTTCTTTCAGTAATTTAGTTCAGAGAAAGTTTCCAGATCGAAAATTTTGTGAAAGAAGAGTCATTGGCATTATGAATAAAGATTTTCTTTTATACTAGATAATCAGTTGTTCCATCATGAACAAAAGTGGAGAATAATTAGTAACCTGGGTATACATAGGGAATATGGTATAGTTAAAGAAAATTAATAATTCTTGTGTGAGGGCTGCTAAGCCCTATGGTATCCACCAACCACATAACTCTTACCTGTGGTTCCAAGAACCTGTAGCATACAAAGAAATCACATCTTAGTAAAATATTTTGGCAGAAGTCTAAATCAGGTAGAGAGTAACCAGGGGAACTAAAACCTGTTGGTGAGTTAGGGTGGTGTCCACCCTATACATGTGAAGAATAGGCAGATATGAACTAGTTGTTCCCACAGAGCACGAAGGCAGTGGAAAGGCACATAAACCTTGGTTAGACTTTGAAGACACCAATATCATCCACTGCATTTTGAGCAATAACCAATCATCTTGACTTTTGTCTTGGCACTGGACTTCAGTGACTCTGAAGGAGAGAGTGAGATCAACAAATTCACACAATTCAGTTTCACTCCAATCCAATTTAGATACAAGCCAAAAGATATTACCCATACAATCTTATCATTCTTACATACCTCATAGCCTACTGATGATGAGAACATTGAATGAAAAGGAATGATATAAAAATAAAGTTAAATCAAGGAGAGAAATGTAGTAGAAGAATGGGAAAGGGAGAATGGGATCAATATAATCATTCAAAAGAGACAATAACAAGCACTTAAAGTGGAGGGGGGGAGCAGGATATGGATGAGTGAGTGAATATTACTTTCATCAGAATTTGCCCAAAGAGGAAACAGCATTCACAGTCAATTGAGTATAGAAATACATCTTACCTTCAGGAGAAGTAGCAAAGAAAGGGATAAGAGAAGGGGACTATAGAAGAGAAGACAGATTAAAGGAGGAGGTAGTCAGAAGCAAATATACTTTTCAGGAGGGATAGGGTGAAAGGAGAAATAAAGAATGGAATAAATGAGAGTAATCATAAGTAACTGAGAGTAAGCCTTCTATTTAGATATAAAACTTCTATCTGCTCTAATAAGGAGACAGTTCTTATGATGAAGCAACAGGTACAAATACACTAGAAACTCTAGTCACAATATTTCACACAGGTGGCCCAGGTCAAAAGTCATCTCACTGGACTGAAGTAGCAGTGAGACTAGGCAGCTCATTGCATGTCTGAGCAATTGTTTTGATGCTATTGTTGCTTGTTTGTTTTTCAATTTTTAGCATTTTATTTTTCTCCAGTTACATGGAAAAACAAATTTAAACATTCATTTTAAAATTTTTGAATTATGAATTCTCTCCCTTTGTCCTTACCCACCTTTATGCCTCACACCTGCTCTCCCCCCCATGGAAAAGGCGAGTAATTCAATATAGGTTATATATGTACAGGCCTATAATATATTTCCTTAGTAACCATGTGATCACAAAAACATAAACACACATATACACACATAAAAATATATGTGTCAATAAGAATTTGAATAGTCAGTTCTTTCTCTGAGGATGTATAGCATTCTTTATCCTAGGGCCTTCAAAGTTGCCTTGGATATTTATATTGCTGAAAATCACAGATGTCATTCACAATTGAACATCTTGCATTATTGCCATTATTTTGTATGGAAGGCATTTCATTTTTCATCAGCTTGTGATGTCTTTCCAGTTTTTTCTGAGAGCATTCTGCTCATCACTTCTTATAACACAATAATGTTCCATCATAATCACATATTGCAATTTATTCAGCCATTCCCCAACTGATGGATGTTCCTCAATTTACAATTCTTTGTCCCCAGAAAAGACATTCTCTCTCTCTCATATATATATATATATATATTATATATATATATATATATTATATATATATATATATATATATATATATACACACACACACATATATACACACACACACACATATATATGTACATATATATATAATTTCCTATGCATAGGTTCTTTTCCTTTAAAAAAAAATCCCTTTTGGGATACAGACATGGTAGTGATATTGCTAAGTCAAAGGATATGCCCTGTTTTATAGTCCTCTGGGGACAGTAGCAACTTGCTCTACAGAATGATTGAATTAGTTCACAGCTTTATCAACAATATATTAATGTTTCTTCTTCAACATTTGTAATTTATACCTCTTCAATCAATAGTGAGTTAAAGCATTTTTTTTTCATATGGCTATAGATAGCCATGATTTCTTCACCTCAAATCTATTTATATCTTTTGATAATTTATCAATTGGGGAATAGCTTTTTTAAAATTCAATTAATTTCTTTACATACTTGAGAGATGAAGCTTTTATCAGAGAAATTTGCTTCATTTATTTTTCAAAATTGTGATTACTTAATGTTTCCCCCATATATTATATTCTCTCTCTCTCTCTCCTTTCACTCTATTCCTCCTCAAAAGTATTTTGCTTCTGACAACCTCCTCTTTCAGTCTGTCCTCTTTTCTGTATCTCCCTTTTTTTACTCCCCTCTCCCCCACTTTCCCATATAGTAAAAATTTTTCTATATTCAAATGAGTTTTTTCCTCTTTTAGTTAATTCTGGTGAGAGTAAGACTCACTCATTTTTATCTCTCCCACCTCTACTTTAAATAATATTATTGCCTCTTTCATGTGATATAATTTATCTCATTCTACCTTTTTTATATATTTCTTCTTATAAACCCTTTCTTCCCATGAAGCAATTGGGGTTAAGTGAGTTACTCAGGGTCACACATAGGAAGTGTTAAGTATCTGAGATCAGATTTGAACTCAGGTCCTTCTGACTTCAGGGCTGGTGTCCTATCCACTGAACCAACTAGTTATCCCTATAAACCTTTAATAACCAATGCTTCCAGTATCCTAAAGATTTTCTCAACTTATTTTTAACATTCTGCTTTTTACATAGACTCTGAGACTGTACATGAGCTCCAACTTCGTACACTTTTCCATTCATTAATAACCCATTTTTTTTCTAATTACATGTGATCTTATTCTTATATCTGCATGAAAAATGTGGTTTTCAATATATCCACTGAACATTTATCTTATTTTTTTTTAAGGAAAAAACCAGACAAAAATAAAGAAAATGTATCTTTGATTTGTGTTAGTCTGTACCACTTCTTTCTCTGGAGATGTACAACACTTTTCATAATAATTCCTACAAAATTGTTTTGATTGTGTCATTGAAAATAACTGTTATTCATAATAGATCATACAGTGTTGCTGTTATTCTGTACGTTATCCCATTTCTGCCCATTTCTCTTTGTAACAATTTATGTAAATCATATTTCCTTATCTAAATCATGTGCTTAAATCAAGCACATTTTGTCTCATTTCTTAAAGCACAATTATATATAACCATTTGTTCAGTCCTTCCTCAATTAATGTACATGCCCTTAATTTCCAGTTCTTTTCCACTACTAAAAGAATTGCTATACAAAATAACGGTTTGGTCATGTATATGTATTTTGTATTTAATTTATACTTTAATATATTTAACATGTATTGGTCATCCTGCCATCTAGGGGAGGGGGGAGGGGAAGGAGGGGAAAAATTGGAACAAAAGATTTGGCAATTGTCAATGCTGTAAAATTATCCATGCATATAACTTGTAAATAAAAAAACTATTTTAAAAAAGAGTTGCTATAAATATCTTTGTACACATAGAACTTTTGTCTTTTCTTTGAAAAGAAAATCTCTTTAAGATATAGACCCAGTAGTAGTATTACTTGGTCAAAAGATATGTAAGTTTTATAGGCCTTTGGCCATAGCCCCAAGTTTTTCTCCTATCCCTCCTGAAAAGTATATTTGCTTGAATTACTGTACAACTTCACTAAAATACAGTAGTCTTTTAGTTTTCTCAGATGCCTTACAATATTTTTCATTTTCCTTTTCTATCATATTAACCAATCTGAAAAATGTAAGGTAGTAGCTCAGATCTTCTTTCATTTGTATTTCTTACATCAATGATAATTTTAAAGCAGTTTTTTAAAAATATGGCTACACATAGCTTTGATTTTTTTTTTTTTTTGAAAACATACTGTTCCATAGCTTCTAAACCATTCATCATTTAGGGAATGGCTCTTACTTTTATAAATTTGACTCTGTTTTCTGTTTGAGAAAAGAAGTCTTTATCAGAGAAACATTACATTTTTTCACAATAATATTGCTAACTGTATCTGTCTTTGCATCATATTTTCCTATTTATCCCTTACTCTCTTTTTTTATCATGTATATTCCAAAAGTCTTTTTCTTCTGATTTTTTCTTTCCCTAACTGACATCTATTCAATCAGCACCCCACCCCTTTTCTTATCTTCTTCCCTTTCTACTTTCTTTTAGGGTAAGGTAGATACACTCAACTGAGTATATATATTATTTCCTCTTTGAGTCAATTTTGATGAAAGTAAGGATCATATATTGACCTCCCTGCATCCCCTATTTTCCACTCCAATGAAAATATCTTATAGATTTCCTTTATTTCAGATAATTTTCTACCTCTTTCTTTCCCCATGCTTAGTGCATTCTTTTTTCTTATCTCTTAATTTCATTATTATTTTTGATAATCATGTCATCACATTCAGCTACCCTGCTTTCTGTGTATATCCCTGATTGCTATTAACTCTTGTTTTCATGATTTTCATATATCACTCTCATTTCTTTTCCAAATTTGTCCTCTACCTCTCTTATTTGATTTTTAAAACTCTTTTCAAATTTTTTTTTCCGTGGCCTGAGTTGAATTCATATTTTTCTTTGAGATCTTAGGTGCACAAATTTTGACTTTGAGTGTATGTTTTGATCTTCCTTATCACCATAGTAACTTTCTGTGGTCAGATTTTTTTTTCTGTTGGCTACTTCTCCCTACTCTATTTCTTGACTTCTAACTCTATGACAAAATGGTACTCTTCATCCCAAGTGGAGGGTGTATTGTTCCAACATTCAGTTTTTTTTTTTTTTTTTCTGCATCTGTTTTCAGAATTATTTCTGGGAACCTGTAAGTATTTTACTCTTCCAAGATGGTATCATCTGGGTGAGCTGTGATTAGCTCTCCTGTATTGTGCACTAGTTTGTGAGCCACCACAAGTTCTTTTTCTTTTAAACTCTGGAACTATGATCATGGTTCCAACTCCTTTGTTGTAACAAACTCTGCCCTAAATGTTCCTCCTTACACTGGGACTAAGACACAGAACCAAGACTGAGATCTAAATTTAGATAATACAACAGAATGCTACACCTGATGCCAGCAAAAGGACCCCTGAAATCTCCTTCTGACTTGTTGTTTGATTCCCTTACTGTCTCGCCCTTGAGAAGTCTGGAAATCACCACTAATTCAGTCCTTCTTAGACTTGCTATTGTTTTACTGGGTCAAGTCTGAGCTTGCATGACAAGAACTAGGCTATGTCTATTTCTCATTCTCATGGAACAGACCTTTCTTCCAAACCTTCTAAGTTTTCTTGTGCTGGAAAATTGTTTGCTTCCATGTTTTTTGTTTATTTATTTGTTTTTTGTTTGGGTTCTGTCATTCTAGAATTTGTTTAGAGTCATTATTAAGTATATTTGGAGAGTTTTCAGGAAGGAATCAGGCAAATTTCTGTCTTCTTGTCTCTTCCTCCAGCATTTTATCTTTCAAAGACGTCATACCTGGCATTCATCTTTCAATGAACTTTGTATGACATGATATCTGCTCCCCCCCACCTCAGAAACTTTTTTTGCTGCTGCTGCTGTTGTTGATATGCTGCCTTAATTAATGACAAGGATAATACTACTTTTAAAAATATGATTTGTTCTCTCTTCCGGTTAAGATGGCGGAGAGGAGGCTCACAGCTGCATAAGCTCCACGCTTTCTCTCACTATCCATTTCATTACAAGCCTCTGAATCAATGCTTGACTGAAAAAAAAAACCCACAAATAGTTACCAAGAGAAGCCATCCTTGAGATCCGCCACGAAAGGTCTGTCTTTACTGGAGGGCTGGGGCAGTTTTAGATCGGGCGCAGGCGGCGGGCAGCGGCAGTGAGAGCACGGGAGCAGACTGGAGAGGGGGTGGAGAGTGATCGCAGCCATCTCTGCGGGGAGAGCTTCGCTACAGGTTTGGAACCTGCAGAAAATCAGCAGCCCAGCAGAGAAGCTAAAAACACCGGGGCTGAAGAATACAACCCCAAACAGCTGGAGTCTCTCAGGACCTGGCCGCCCCCCCCTTCCCCCCCCTCAGTGACTCAGCACGCTTTGGGTTCTCAGAGCGCAGGCGCAACACAGTCCTGCTAGTGCCTCACTGCTGCCCCCTGCAGTCTGTAGAGGAAGCTCGATAACACACCCAGCCCCCCCCCCAAAGAAAGACTCCAGTTTTTTCTGTTTTTCTTTGGTAGTTTGTCTCTGATTAATAGACAGAATGAGCAAGAAGCTGAAGAGGACTTTAACCCTTGACAGCTTCTACACAGATAGAGAGCAGACTTTAAATCCTGAGGAGACTAAAAACAGGCAGTCCCCAGGTGAATCCCCAAAGGAGGAGATCGTCTGTTCCTCAGCACAGATGAACCTCATAGAAGTGATTAAAAAGGCTCTCACAAGGGAGCTAGAAGAAAAATGGGAAAAGGAGAGGGAGGCTTGGCAAAAGAGCCTGGAGAAGTCAGTTAAAGAGAGAGTGGATAAAGAAGTAAAATCCTTGAAAAATAGGATTAGTGAACTGGAAACAGAAAACAGCTCTCTAAAAAACAAAATTGGCGAAATGGAAAAAAATTCCACAGAACAAAAGAACTCAATTGGACAATTAGAGAAAGATTTTAAAAAAGTGAGTGAAGAGAATACTTCACTGAAAATCAGAATTGAACAAGTGGAATTGAATGACTCTAGGAGACAAGAAGAATCAGTCAAGCAAATCCAAAAAAATCAAACAATGGAGAAAAATGTGAAATACCTTCTGGGGAAGACAACAGACCTGGAAAACAGATCCAGGAGAGACAATCTGAGAATCATTGGACTCCCAGAAAAACATGATGAAAAAAAGAGCCTGGACACTGTCTTCCAGGAAATTATCAAAGAGAACTGCCCAGAAGTCATAGGAACAGAGGAAAAAATAAACATTGAAAGGATTCATCGATCACCCACTGAAAGGGATCCTAAAATCAAAACACCAAGGAATATAGTGGCCAAATGCCAGAACCCTCAGATGAAAGAAAAAATATTGCAAGCGGCTAGAAAAACCCAATTCAAGTATCAAGGAGCCACAATAAGGATCACCCAGGATCTGGCAGCATCCACATTAAAAGATTGAAGGGCCTGGAATATGATATTCCGAAAGGCTAAGGAACTTGGTATGCAACCAAAAATAACTTACCCAGCGAGAATGAGCATCTTTTTCCAGGGAAGAAGATGGACATTCAACGAAGTAAGCGAATTTCATCTATTTCTGATGAAAAAACCAGAACTTAACAAAAAGTTTGATCTACAAATATAGAACTCAAGAGAAATCTAAAAAGGTAAAGATTAATCTTGGGAACTATATTTTGACTATATAGATGTATAAAGAATACATGTATACCTTGTTCTAGAAATTGATGTGGAAAGGACATTGTACCAGAAAAAGGGTAAAGTGGGGGTAGTACATCTCATGAAGAGGCATAGGAAACCTATTATATCTGAGAGAAAGAATGGAGGGGGATGAATATAGTGGGTATCTTACTGCCTTCAGAATTGGCTTTAAGTGAAAAATCTTAAGACATATTCAATCTATGGTGAAACTTCTCCCATCTCATTGAAAAGTGAGAAGGGAAAAGTGGAAAGGGAAGGAATAAGCTAAGCGGAAGGGAATACGGGAACTGGGAGGGAAAGGGGTAAGATAGGGGGAGGAACTCAAAGGCGGGGGGAGGGACACTAAAAAGGGAGGGCTGTGAGAAGCAAGGGGTGCTCACAAGCTTAATACTTGGAAGGGGGGGAAAGGGGAAAGAAGGGAGGAAAGCATAAACCGGGGTTAACAAGATGGCAAGTAATACAGAATTGGTCATTCTAACCATAAACGTGAACGGGGTAAACTCCCCCATAAAGAGGAAGCGGTTAGCAGAATGGATTAAAAGCCAGAATCCTACAATATGTTGTTTACAGGAAACACACCTGAAGCGGGGAGATACATGCAGGTTAAAGGTAAAAGGTTGGAGCAAAATCTACTATGCTTCAGGTGAAGTCAAAAAAGCAGGGGTAGCCATCCTGATCTCAGATCAAGCTAAAGCAAAAATTGACCTAATTAAAAGAGATAAGGAAGGACACTATATCTTGCTAAAGGGTAGCATGGATAATGAAGCACTATCTATATTAAACATATATGCACCAAGTGGGGTAGCATCTAAATTCTTAAAAGAGAAACTAAGAGAGCTGCAAGAAGAAATAGACAGTAAAACTATAATAGTGGGAGATCTTAACCTTGCACTCTCAGAATTAGATAAATCAAACCACAAAATAAATAAGAAAGAAGTCAAAGAGGTAAATAGAATACTAGAAAAGTTAGATATGATAGATCTCTGGAGAAAATGTAATGGAGACAGAAAGGAATACACTTTCTTTTCAGCAGTTCATGGAACCTATACAAAAATTGACCATATATTAGGACATAAAAACCTCAAACTCAAATGTAGTAAGGCAGAAATAGTAAATACATCCTTTTCAGACCACGATGCAATGAAAATTACATTCAACAAAAAAGCAGGGGGAAGTAGACCAAAAAATAATTGGAAACTAAATAATCTCATACTAAAGAATGATTGGGTGAAACAGCAAATCATAGACATAATTAATAACTTCACCCAAGAAAACGATAATAATGAGACATCATACCAAAATGTATGGGATGCAGCCAAAGCGGTAATAAGGGGAAATTTCATATCTCTAGAGGCCTATTTGTATAAAATAGAGAAAGAGAAGGTCAATGAATTGGGTTTGCAATTAAAAATGCTAGAAAAGGAACAAATTAAAAACCCCCAGTCAAACACTAAACTTGAAATTCTAAAAGTAAAAGGTGAGATCAATAAAATTGAAAGTAAAAAAACTATTGAATTGATTAATAAAACTAAGAGTTGGTTCTATGAAAAAACCAACAAAATAGACAAACCCTTAGTAAATCTGATTAAAAAAAGGAAAGAGGAAAATCAAATTGATAGTCTTAAAAATGAAAAGGGAGAACTCACCACTAACAAAGAGGAAATTAGAGCAATAATTAGGAGTTACTTTGCCCAACTTTATGCCAATAAATTCGACAACTTAAATGAAATAGAAAAATACCTCCAAAAATACAGCTTGCCCAAACTAACAGAGGAAGAAGTAAATATCCTAAACAGTCCCATCTCAGAAAAAGAAATAGAACAAACTATCAATCAACTCCCTAAGAAAAAATCCCCAGGACCAGATGGATTTACATGTGAATTCTACCAAACATTTAAAGAACAATTAACTCCAATGTTATATAAACTATTTGAAAAAATAGGGATTGAAGGAGTCCTACCAAACTCCTTTTATGACACAGATATGGTACTGATACCTAAACCAGGTAGGCTGAAAACAGAGAAAGAAAATTATAGACCAATCTCCCTAATGAATATTGATGCTAAAATCTTAAATAAAATATTAGCAAAAAGATTACAGAAAATTGTCACCAGGATAATACACTATGACCAAGTAGGATTTATACCAGGAATGCAGGGCTGGTTCAATATTAGGAAAACTATTAGCATAATTGACTATATCAATAACCAAACAAACAAAAACCACATGATCATCTCAATAGATGCAGAAAAAGCATTTGATAAAATCCAACATCCATTCCTAATAAAAACACTTGAGAGCATAGGAATAAATGGACTTTTCCTTAAAATAGTCAGGAGCATATATTTAAAACCATCAGTAAGCATCATATGCAATGGGGAAAAACTGGAACCTTTCCCAGTAAGATCTGGAGTGAAGCAAGGTTGCCCACTATCATCATTATTATTTAATATCGTATTAGAAACACTAGCCTCGGCAATAAGAGTCGAGAAAGATATAAAAGGAATTAGAGTAGGCAATGAGGAAACCAAACTATCACTCTTTGCAGATGATATGATGGTATACCTAGAGAACCCCAGAGATTCTACCAAAAAGCTATTGGAAATAATTCATAATTTTAGCAAAGTAGCTGGCTACAAAATAAATCCCCATAAATCCTCAGCATTTTTATACATCACCAACAAAACCCAACAGCAAGAGATACAAAGAGAAATTCCATTCAGAATAACTGTTGATACCATAAAATAGTTGGGAATCTATCTACCAAAGGAAAGTCAGGAATTATATGAGCAAAATTATAAAAAAGTCTCCACACAAATAAAGTCAGACTTAAATAATTGGAAAAATATTAAGTGCTCTTGGATCGGCCGAGCGAACATAATAAAGATGACAATACTCCCTAAACTAATCTATTTATTTAGTGCTATACCAATCAGACTTCCAAGAAAATATTTTAATGATCTAGAAAAAATAACAACAAAATTCATATGGAACAATAAAAAGTCGAGAATCTCAAGGGAATTAATGAAAAAAAAATCAAATGAAGGTGGCCTAGCTGTACCTGATCTAAAATTATATTATAAAGCAGCAGTCACCAAAACCATTTGGTATTGGCTAAGAAATAGATTAGTGGATCAGTGGAAAAGGCTAGGCTCACAAGACAGAATAGTCAATTATAGCAATCTAGTGTTTGACAAACCCAAAGCCCCTAACTTCTGGGAAAAGAATTCATTATTTGATAAAAACTGCTGGGATAATTGGAAATTAGTATGGCAGAAATTAGGCATGGACCCACACTTAATACCATATACCAAGATAAGATCAAAATGGGTCTATGACCTAGGCATAAAGAACAAGACTATAAATAAATTAAAGGAACATAGAATAGTTTATCTCTCAGACTTGTGGAGGAGAAAGAAATTTGTGACCAAAGATGAACTAGAGACCATTACTGATCACAGAATAGAAAATTTCGATTACATCAAATTAAAAAGCCTGTGTACAAATAAAACTAATGCAAACAAGATTAGAAGGGAAGCAACAAACTGGGAAAACATTTTCACAGTTAAAGGTTCTGATAAAGGCCTCATTTCCAAAATATATAGAGAACTGACTCAAATTTATAAGAAATCAAGCCATTCTCCAATTGATAAATGGTCAAAGGATAGGAACAGACAATTTTCAGAGGATGAGATTGAAACTATTACCACTCATATGAAAGAGTGTTCCAAATCATTATTGATCAGAGAAATACAAATTAAGACAACTCTGAGATACCACTACACACCTGTCAGATTGGCTAAGATGACAGGAAAAAATAATGATGAATGTTGGAGGGGATGTGGGAAAACTGGGACACTAATGCATTGTTGGTGGAGTTGTGAACGAATCCAACCATTCTGGAGAGCAATCTGGAATTATGCCCAAAAAATTATCAAATTGTGCATACCCTTTGATCCAGCAGTGTTTCTATTGGGCTTATATCCCAAAGAAATACTAAAGAAGGGAAAGGGACCTGTATGTGCCAAAATGTTTGTAGCAGCCCTGTTTGTAGTGGCTAAAAACTGGAAAATGAATGGATGCCCATCAATTGGAGAATGGCTGGGTAAATTGTGGTATATGAATGTTATGGAATATTATTGTTCTGTAAGAAATGACCAGCAGGATGAATACAGAGAGGACTGGCGAGACTTACATGAACTGATGCTAAGTGAAATGAGCAGAACCAGGAGATCATTATACACTTCGAACACGATATTGTATGAGGACATATTTTGATGGAAGTGGATTTCTTTGACAAAGAGACCTGAGTTTCAATTGATAAATGACGGACAAAAGCAGCTACACCCAAAGAAAGAACACTAGGAAACGAATGTAAACTATCTTCATTTTTGTTTTTCTTCCCAGATTATTTATACCTTCTGAATCCAATTCTCCCTACGCAACAAGAGAACTGTTCGGTTCTGCAAACATATATTGTATCTAGGATATACTGCAACATATCCAACATATAAAGGACTGCTTGCCATCTAGGGGAGGGGGTGGAGGGAGGGAGGGGAAAACAATCGGAACAGAAACGAGTGTCAATATAATGTAATTATTAAATAAAAAATTAAAAAAATATATGATTTGTTAAAGCCACAATTATTTTAGAATCTTTCAAAGAATACATAATATATAATTGTTATCAAGACCAATATTCCTATACTTATTTCTAGGATCAGTTCACTGTTAATAATAAAAACTTCTAGATATTTTTGTGCAAGTGAATATGCGTGTGTATGTGTACTTAGTGCATAATTTTCAAACATAAATATTGATCTATAATAAATTAAATGTAGCTAAGAATACCTGCGTTCATTTTTTTCCTTTTGACATATATTAGTTGTGACTTTCAATGTTGGCAAATCACTTAAATTCACTAAATCTGTTTCATCTTTTCAAAAATTAGTTAAGTGTATTTAAAGTACCTCTAACAAGGTAAGAGAATCAAATTAATATAACATATATAAAATATTTTAATACTTTAAAAGGCAAAATGAATTATAGTTAAATGCTAGTTGACTGGCTATTTGACTAATTATTACTGCAATATTTTGGATTATGTGCATTCTTAATTTTTTTTAATATACATGCACAATTGATTTATTTCACATACTAAGAATTTTATGATGGATAATTTAAGGTTAGAGGAGATTAATTAAAACAAGATTAGTATGATAAATAGAGAATTATATTAGAATTCACTGTAGGATATCATTTAAAACATTTGTGAACAACTTATATGAACATATGTGTCCCAATATATTTCTTTTTGGATGTCAATACTCAGTGTATTACTGAACAATTAGTTGCATTTATGTTAAATCTGTGATGGAGTCTTATTTTAGCATATGATTCTAAGAAATACATTTTTTAGATCTTGAAAACCAATTCCTATCTAAAACTAAGTAATCTTATGTGCATTTGTCGATATCTATCCATTCTTCACAATGTTCTCTTCCTAAGAGTCTTTTCCTTTTTCTTGGTCACCACATTAAACAATTAAGTAATGGAGTCCAAATGTGATGATTCTCCTAGCATTACAGTTGTCAATGGAAACCTTTATAAAATTGTTAGGATAGTTCTGTTTTCATATATATTGGGGTTTTTTTTCTCTTCTTAGTTTTATCTATACATATATCTATACATATACATATCTATACATAGATACATATATCTATACATATCTATACCTATGTATGCATACATACAACTATACATGCTACACTATACATGTAAAGTTTATCTATACATATATATAGATATATATTTCTACATATATACATATCTGTACATTATATACATATAAATCTAGGATTTATCTGTATTGGTGGGATTGAACTTTAAATTCTCCATATCTCCTAACTTGCTTTTCATTATTTATTTACTTACTGATAATTTCCATATCTTTGCTTAATAGTTATAAAATAGAAATAACCTCTTTCAACAATTCCCTGATCAAGAATATTAAGGAAAACATATATTAATAAGCTATACATCCACCAAAGGTCATCAACAATGATAGAGAAAAAATGTAACTTTTTAAAAAAGATTCTTGTTGCATGATGTGATAAAGAAATTTGAAATATTGATCTCAGCATTCTTTGAAGTAGCAATAGACTGTTTTTTTTTATTTCACTCTAGATTTCTTCCAAAAAATAAGAATTGGAAAATGACCCATGATTGCATTTCTATAGGAAACTCTTAGTAAGGTACAAAGTAATGATTTACTATCTTCTAGGAACAATGTTAGTATTGATGTTTGACAAGCAGAAGAACTGCTGTGTGTGTTGAACATCCCTAGCCCTACTCATATTGTGAATTGTGATAGCAATTATTTCTTTAAATGCTTTCTTCCTTAAAATCTTTATAAATTAGGGTGTGGAGAAAAAAAACTTTTTAATGTCAAGCCATATTTTCTATTAATTTTAACTTCTGTGTAAAAAATCTATTTCTCTATTACTAAAGGTAATTAAATTGACTCATTAAGTTGTGTTCTTCATAAGAAGTTTAATCACTATCAAGATGTTTGGAAAGTATCCCTTCTGTTAAATACTTACATTCTGAAATTACACCAATTTTCTTATTGTGAATTACCAACTTTTTCCCAGTTTTGAAAGAGCAAATTATTTTCTCTAAAATAACCAACTCTTCAATAGCTTAAACCAATCCTTTAAATATATTGACATGTAAGCTATCAGGGCAGGCTTTCCAAAATAATCATTATCCATCTTCTTCTCTTGTCTAACTTGACTTTCTAAATTCCCATTGCAGGCAGTACATGTTCTGGTGACCTATTATTAGATGTCTTTGTGAAGGAAGATTTAAAGGAAATAGATGATTTCTCATTTTAGTACTTTTAAAACTATTTTCTTTCTTTCCCTTCAAATCAAATAGGAGAAAAGACATTAATTGTGACAATCTTTTGTGATATTGGTGGCATGGGAATGAAATTTATAGGAATAGATTTAATTTTGGAAAATCTAAAATATGTGTCAAAGATTAGATTTATACTGAATTTGTAATTTATTTACTAAGCAAATTCAAATTACTATTAAAATACATTCAAAAATTCAGAAAGAATAATTGTATTTAAGAGAAGATTTTGGGAAGATAGTAGAGTAGGTCATAAAATTCCAAGATCTTTAGATTCTTCCATAAATTAGAAAAGTGACCCTTCAAGACAAATGTAGAGTGATTAAAAATAAATAAAAATGAGGACAGAAGAATAGTACTACTGGGAAAACCAGAGAATAGTCATAGAAAGATAATAGAATGGAAATCTGTGCCATGTGAAGAGCAAATCCCTTCAGGTTAGTTCTTCTGAAACAGCAAGCAGTCTTAGGACTAGCTGGATTAGGACATAGCCTACACACCATTTACAGGAATCTTCCCCTCCCAGGTATTATAGGGTGTCTTGCATTGGAGATGAAAAAGAATGGAAAACTCAGCTTAAAATGGAAAACAGGTCCAGCAGTGATGTTGAAATTGGCCAGTGATTAAAAGAAATTCATCCCCAATGAATGCAGAAGTAATGGGACAAGGCTGGTATCGACAGTGAAAACTTACAGAAGAGCTGAGTTTTAGTTTTGATTTCATTTTAGAGGGGAGAGATAAAAGAGAAATCCTGAGTTTAGAGGCACTATACCCTACACACCAGGACTGGAAGTGACTATAACAAGCTGTAATAATTTTTTTTTAATTATCAAGCAAAGGAGGAAAAAAAATAAAAGGATAGAAAATTACTATGGGATTCTTAAAAAGTAAGATCATTTAAGAAAGTTGAAAAGAGTAATTATGAGAGATTCAGCCAAAGTGTCAAAGTAAAGGCAGAGACTCACTGAGATCTCCCCCAAACCCCTCCAAAATCTTTTAAATAATGACTCTAAACAAATTGTAAAGCAGCAGAACCCACAAAAAGACAGAATGAAATAATTTTCCAGTGGAAGACAGCTTAATTGTTCAGCAGGAAAGTCTGGTGCACAAGAGTGAGAGTTCCATTCAGACATCATGTTGGCATGACCAGATCCCTTGGAAACCTGAAGTCTTTGAAAGCTCTGAATCTGTAGCATCAGTGGCTATTTCCAGTCCTGTCAGCCCAGAGATATCAAAAACAATTTAAAAGGTCAGCAGAAAAAGTTTATCCCACTAGGATAAAATAGGAGCAAGACCTGGCCCCAGAAAATGAGAAACAGACCTTGGGTGCCACTGAATCATCATCATCATCAACATTGCCATCATCATCAATCACCGGCAGCAACAGTAGCAGTACCACACAGATCTTAAATGGGTAGTACAGCTGGGTAGAAGATGATTACAAGGGTCTCTTACTCGGTTGCTTGATCCATACTCAGTTTTGGAGTTCAGTCATGGCTAACAGATCCAGGACAAGGAGGAGAACTAGTACACATTTATAAGGGGGATCCTCCTCACACTTCCAGGGCAAAAAAGAGCATGGGCCAGGAGAAAGAAACATACTTCTTGGATCATACCACATTTGAAGAAATGAAAATCTACCCCTACAAGTATCTTTGAAAGTAGCTACACAAAATTGTGATATATGAATGTTATGGAATATTATTGTTCTGTAAGAAATGACCAGCAGGATGAATACAGAGAGGCTTGGAGAGACTTACATGAACTGATGCTAAGTGAAATGAGAAGAACCAGGAGATCACTTTACACTTCAACAATGATACTGTTTGAGGATGTATTCTGATGGAAGTGGATCTCTTTGACAAAGAGACCTAACTCAGTTTCAATTGATAAATGATGGACAGAAGCAGCTACACCCAAAGAAAGAACACTGGGAAATGAATGTAAACTATTTGCATTTTTGATTTTCTTCCCGTGTTATTTTTATCTTCTGAAACCAACTCTCCCTGTGCAACAAGAGAACTGTTCAGTTCTGCAAACATATATTGTATCTAGGATATACTGCAACATATTTAACATATATAGGACTGCTTGCCATCTAGGGGAGGGGATGGAGGGAGGGAGGGGAAAAATCAGAACAGAAGCAAGTGCAAGGGATAATGTTGTAAAAAAAAAATTACCCTGGCATGGGTTCTGTCAATAAAAAGTTATTATAAAATAAAAAAAGAAAGAAAGCAGCTACACAAATCAAGAAAGAAATTTACATTATATGCAGCCATATTAATATTGTTTTAGATGCATGTTTATATATGGGTAAATACACATAAGGTATGTGTGTATTTGAGCACATGTGGGTATGTACACATAAAGATGTGTGTATATAGATATGTATGTTGTGGGTCTGTGGGTGGGTGTGCACATATGTTGTATGTATGTATAGATGCATATATATGTGTGTGTGTATATGTATATACATATATATACATATATGTGTATATATATATACATATATATATATATATATATATATATATATATATATATACTTAATATATCTGTTGCCCACTTGTAGAGGTGGAAGAGAAGGAAAGGGGGTGAAAAGAGTACAGTAAAAAGTACATAGCAGAGAACAAAAGAATAATTTACAAGGAAGCAACAATGGATACTAATGACTATAATATGCTCTATTATTTTATATGTTTTCTTCAAATGGAAATGGATTATTACATATTTTGATCCTTCTTAAAGTCTGACTGTGTACATGAAAATGTTTTGCTTTGTTTTGTTATTTTTCTTTTCTTTTTTTCTATTTTTTTTCTTATTTTGTATTTAGTTCAAGAAATAAACTTAAAAAAAAAAAAAGAAACCTCTAAAGCTTGAGACATTGTACTCTCAAAACTGGAAACAAAGACCCACTTTATGATGGAGTTAAAAACAAAGTAATAGGTTGGAAAAATGAGTAAACTTCAGAATAAAAAAAAAAGATTCTGACTACAAAAAGTTATTATGATGACAAGAAATATCAAAACACACACTGAGAATATAAGAAAGTCAAGTTTTTACATCCTAAGCCTCCAAAAAATAAGAATTCCTCTCAAGTTATGATAGAAGTCAAAAGGGATTTTGAAAGTCAAGTAAGAGAAGAAAAATTGGGAAGAGAAATTAGAGTGATACAAAAGAAAGTACAAAAAGCAAAGGAGGAGAAGAATGTCTTAAAAAGCAAAAGTGGCCAAATGGAAAAGGAGGTATAAAAAATCACTAAGGAAAATAAATGTTTTTAATTTCTTAAAAACAGATTTGACTAAATGGAAGCTAATTACAATAATAAATCAAGAAAAACATAAATTAAAAAACCAAACAAATGAAAACAATTTGAAAAACAACTAATCTGAAAAATAGATTCCGGAAAAATAATTTTTAAATTATAGGACTAGCTGAAACCCATGCCAAAAAAAAAAAAAAAAAAAAAAGGCTTAGATATAATCTTTCAAGAAATTATCAGGGAAATGCCTGATATTCTACAGTCAGAGGATAACATAGAAATGCAAAAAAAAAATCCATTGATGACCTCCTGAATGAGATCCTAAGATGAAAACTCCCATGAATATTATCATCAAATTCTGGAACTTCCACATCAAAGAGAAAATATTGCAAGCATCCTGAAAGAAATAATTTAAGTCTGGTGAAATCAAAGTATGGATAACACAAGATCTAACAGTTTCTACAATAAATATTCAGAGGGCATGGAATATGATATACTAGATCTCAAAGAAGCTAGGAGTACAACTAAGACTCATCTACCCAACAAAACAAAGAATAATCCTTCAAGGGAAAAGGTTGCCATTCAAGAAAAACATTTGACTTAAACATTTGTGATGAAAAATACAGACCTACTGAATAGAAAAACTGACTTTTAAATACAGGACTCAGGAGAATAAGGGGGTAATCAGAAAAAGGAATAGGGACTTAAGATTAATTGAATTGCATTACTATATGGAAAGATGATACTTGCAACTTATAAAATTTTCTCATTATTAGGGCACTTAGGAGTATATTAAACAGAAGGCACTGATGTGAGTTGAATATTAAAAAGTAATGTCTAAAAATAAAATAAATGGGATGAAAGAAATATGGTGGGAGGAAAAAAAAAGAAGACATAAGGTGGGATAAATTAACTTACATCAAAGGGGCAAGAACAAGCTTTTAATGTGGAAGGGAAAGGAAGTGAATCGACCTTATTCATCAGAATTGATTCAAAGAAGAAATAACTTACACATTTATTATGAATATAGAAATCTATTTTACCTTGCAGGAAATTAATAAGGAAAAGGTATATGAGAAGGGGAAGACTGATAGAAGGGGCACATTAGGGAGGGAGTTGTCAAGAGCAAAAACTATTTCAAGCAAGGAAAACATGAAAAGAAGGAGAGAATAGAATAAAAGTAGAAGAATAGGAATATAGTTAGCAACATTAATTATGAAAATAATTTTAAATTTAGTATCTCTAATAAAGGCCTTATTTCTCAAATGTATAGGAAATTGAGTCATATTTACAAAATAGTAAGAGCTTTCCTCAATTGACAAATGATCAAAATATATGAACCGCTTTCAGAAAAAAATAACCAAGCCATTTATAGCCATATTTTGGGGGGGGAAAGGGGAATCATAATTGATTGGAGAAATGCAAATTTAGGAATTCTAAGGTTTTCCCTTATAGCTATTAAATTGGCTAATAGGATAGAAAAGGAAAATGAAAATGTTGGAGGAAATATGGGGAAAATGAGATATTAATGCATTAATGGAATTGTGAACTGATTCAACAATTCTGTAGAGCAATTTCATATAATGCTCAAAGGACTATAAAACCATGCATATCCTTTAAAATAATAATATCACTATTAAAATAATAATATCAAAAGAGACTTTAAAAAAATATAGAAAAGTACCTATGTGTACAAAGACATTTGTAACAGCTCTTATCACAGGGCAAAGATTTAGAAATAAAGGAAATATCCTTTAATTGGGGAACAGTTAAATAAACAATAGTATGTAGTTGTGAAGGGATATTATTGTGCTATAAGAAGATGAGTAGAATGTTCTCAGAAAAATCTGAAAGACTTCCATGCATTCATGCAAAATGAAAGGTACTGTGTACATAGTAATAGCAAAGTTGTCTGATCATCAGTTGTTAATAATTTTGTTGTTCTCAACAATACAAAGCTCCAAGACAACTCTGATATAATGAAAAATGTTGTCCATATCCAAATGTCTGAATTCAAATTGAAGCATAATTTTTAAAATTCATTTTTCTTGAGGTTTTTTTTGTGTGTGGGGGGGGGGCAGTGATCTATGCTTTTCTTTTACAACATAATTTTTATGGAAATGTTTTGTATAAATGCACATGTACCTTCTTAGTGGGTGGGTGGAATTGGATAGGGAAGAAGAAAGAGAATCTGGAACTCTATGTTTTAAAAACAAATGTTAACTATTGTTTTACATATAACTGGGAAAAGTAAAATATTAAATGAAAAAGAGTAATTATCTTATAAAAATGATGTGCAAAAATAGCATTTTCACTCTGTTGTTGTTTGCTTGCATTTTGTTTTCATTCTTAGTTTTGTTTTTCCTTCTTGATTTGATTTTTTTTTTGTGCAGCAAGATAACTATAAATATGTATACATATATTGGATTTAACATATATTTAACATTTTTAACATGTATTAGATTACCTGCCATCTAGGGGAGGGGATGGGGGAAGGAGGGGAAAACTTGGAACACAAAATTTTACAAGGGATAATGTTGAAAAGTTATCCATGAATTTTTTGGTAAATAAAAAGCTTTAATTTTTAAAAAGACCAAAAAAATGTGCAAGAGGAAGAATTGACAGACAGGAATTAGATGGAGGATGTGAACTGGTAATTGTGGAATCCTCTCTTTGGGAATTGGTTAAAGAGAGTAATATATGTATATTCTGGAAAAAAAATATGTGTGTGTGTATGTGTGTGTGTGTATACACATTTTTTCCTAGAGAAATATAAAAGTCTTATAAATTCAAAAAGAAATGAAGGTAAGAGGATATAGAGGAGAGAGAGGATATGAGACAGATTTTTAAAGGGAACTCTACTCACATCATATCTGAATTAAAGGGAGAATGACAAATCCATGTAGAAGGGAATAGTTTTCTAAATTAATAAAGAAATAAAATGAGGAAGGGATATGATAAAGTGGGATATCAAAGAGTGTGTACATTCACTGGAAAGGGATAAGATATTTAGATTAATGAAAATGAGATAAAGAGTAAACAATATATCTATCTATTTACAAGGGATTAAAAACTTTCAAAATTCAGATAAATAGAAACAAAGGAACAAGGGGAAATGGTGGGAGAAGAGCATAAAGGAGGGATTCTTGGAGTGGGGAAGATAGGTTAAGTAATAAGAGAGTAAGGTGCTTGATAGAAGCAAAGCAGAGACAAGAGAGATAAA
Organism: Antechinus flavipes; assembly: GCF_016432865.1. Classification (NCBI taxonomy): domain Eukaryota; kingdom Metazoa; phylum Chordata; class Mammalia; order Dasyuromorphia; family Dasyuridae; genus Antechinus; species Antechinus flavipes. Next base: position 277,747,978 of record NC_067400.1, read on the forward strand.
TAAGAGATACACATAGACATAAAATAAAGATCAAGAGCAGGATTAATATGTTAAAAAAGCAAAAGTTGTAATCATAATCTCCAACAAATTTAAAAGTAAAATAGATTTAATCCAAAGAGAAAATAGGGAAATATTATATCTCATTTACATCAATGGATTTTTTTTAGACTATTTAAAATAACTAGACAGTATAAGGTTGAACAATATATTGCTGTGGTGTAGGAAGTAAGGCATCAGTAAAGTGTGAAAAATATGGGAAAATGTGGACTTAAGAAAAAAAATATTATCTAATTTCAGAAAAACAAAGAAAAAGCAAGAATAATATGCTCTTACCTAAATGCATATGAATGTTTATGTGTATGTAAATGCATTATAGACATCTATGCATATTTGTGTGTGTGTCTATTTGTAAATGCACACATATTTGTATGTATATATGCATATATAAATATGCCTATACCTATCTGTTGGAATCTTTACAAACTGCTAACTCATTAGAGTTGATAGATTATTGATCTGATCTTACGAGAAGATGTTTTGGGCCAGAACCTGAAACTAGGTACTATATTGCACTAATTGATACAATGTTTGTGTTTGCACCTTTACTCATTGGAGTTCACACGTTTGGGAAATTTCAGGATTTAGTATGAGATATCTGAATTCACACCTCCCTTGAAGCTCTTAGGGCCTGAGAGCACTATGCGAGAAAACCCATAATCCCATTCTCTCAGAAGAGTCATATATAAAACAGTGAAGAGTGATTCATTCCAATATATTTTCCACTTGGCTGGCTGGTAGCAGAAGAAGAGTTTTGAGAGGAAGAAGCCACGAGTCGAGAGCTGAGCGGGAGATTGAGAAGGGTCTCTCAATTGGTGGCTGGGCTCCTGCACTTCCCCCACTGAGACCAAGCTGGTCTGAAAGACTCTCCAGAAAGCTAGCTGAGCCCCAAGTGAAGGAGACAAGAGATTCATTCCATCTTTGTGCTGGCTGGAGGCTGAAGAAAGCAGAGGCAGAGGCTGAAGGACAAAACCTTTGGATATGGAGCCATTCGGAGGGAGCTCTTAGAACCAATTAGAGAGATAGGCCTCTAAAAATCTAGCTATCTGGGCCCAAGGAAAGAGACAAGACTTGGAAGGAGAAATAAATGGTTGTATTTTTTACCAGCTGGCTGCATTTGGGGTAATTATTGATCCAAACTGATATTAAAGACTGCCTCCAAGAAAATCTCCCCCGAGAAATCTACCTTCTCTCGCAGAGAGAACTATTATATTTAAAAGAAGAAAATCACCACACCTATCTGTGTTATATATCTACATTTATCTATCTGCAAATAATTATAATTTACAATTATACAATTGTTACAATTAGAAGGAAGGGTTAAAAATTTAAACAAAAAGCACAGAGCAGAAAATAAAAGAAAATCTATAAGGAAGCAAAGATGGACAGCTCTGAACACACAGTATTTCTTTACATTTTGAATGTTCTCATGTTGTGCTATGCTCTTGCTAATGTTTTTTTTTTTCCCTATTTTGTATTTTTAAAATATATAAATAAGAATACTTGTGTTTATGTATAATTTATATTATGCCTTTCCTTTTAATTAGCACAGAAAATTTTAGGATCTTTTTAATTTCACAAAAATATTATGGTATCTGGATCTCTGAAATTTTTCTTCTTTTTTTTTTTGGACAAAGTGTCTGACTTTAGTTCATTTCCTTAAGAGTTAAATATTTTGCTAATTCATCATGTTTTTAAAAATAACTTTTATGGATTTGAATTTCTGGAATTTAATGTTTATGATCACTTGACCTTTTATTATGTTAGAAGTAGATAATCACTCTAAAATATAAAGGCAATGAATTCATTTTATAGCATTTTTTATACCTTAGTCAGAAGTATAGTTTCTAACTGTTAGTACATTGTTTCAATTCTCTATTTATAAGTGTGTAGTGTTCTGTAAAACAGAAGCTAAGTCACTATAGGATTTTTTTTTTTCAAACAAGGACTGCCTATTTATAAAACACGAGCTGTGTAGCTTAAAATGCCTCATGGAAAATCATCACCTTGAGGAAACAAACTGTCCAACTGCTTCTTTGGCAAAATTAAATGCTGTGACTAATGCCAGCAATTATCTTTTTTTATTAATAGCTATAAAGGGACTATTTGTCTCCATGTTGGTGCTTACAAAATTGATTTTGGCTATATTGAGTGCTCAAAAAATGATATTATTGTATCGTAATATTGAAACATAAAGGTTTTCTGAAACAGAGATAGTTTCTAAAGAAAAGTTGCATCATTATTGCAATGCTATATTTTTCTAGGCATAAATTGAAACTAAAACAGATTCATTGTACTTGCGACTATACAGATCAAAGGATAAGACCATACTACCTCACTGTGTTTGAAATCTATCATTACAATTACTGAAAGATTAAACTAAGGGACATCTCATAGCAGCATTACAGCACAGTTGTTTAATATTTTGTGTGAGATTTACATCAATTGAATATGGAATATTTTTAAAGGGCATAACAAATCTGCCAATATAGCTATAATTTAATGTTTTATTTAGTTTGACTCTTAAACATTATAAAGGTAGTTTTTAATGTAATATATAAATTTCAATGGAGCACATTTAGAAGTTATTGCATTAATGAAAAATTAGTGACTATTATTTTCTTGAGTATTTTAAGGACTTTTCTTGAGACCCCTAATTTAAGTAATGTTCCATTCAAGATAACTATCTTTTCTTTTGAGTAGGTTTAATTGCCATAATTACCCTTAATTTTACATTAATGACCATTCCTCCCAAGAATATTTCAAGGTGGCATGCTTATAGTCCATGATGTATGTACAAATAAAATGTGATAAACTGCTTGTGAAGTTGGGTGCAATTATATTCTGAATTCTTGAAAGATAAAGAGAAAAATAATTAATAATGGATCTAGATCTAAATGAATAATGCTGAAATCTTTCTCATTTTTTTCCTACTGCAAATAATGAAAAAATTAACAGCAGGAACTTAAGATATAGATTTTGTTACACTATTACCTCAGAAGCTAGAAACTTTAACTTCAAGAGGTAGAAAGTAAAGTCTTTTATTATGATATAAGTAGTTGAGCAAATGTTTATTTATTTATTTCCACACATGAAGGAGCAAGAGGCAAAGAATTTTCATAGTTAACATCTAAATAGTAGTACATGTCATTTCTTTAAAATCTTATTCTAATGCACACAATATGCATACAAATATACATACAAAAAGACTTCAATGAGATTTTGAGGACATCTAGTTAGAACTCCTTACATCAAATATTTAAAAAATGGGATCACAAAAAAAAAATGATTAGCAATGTTAGAAACACGAGTTTCTCTAACACATATGAAGTAAAGATAAAAGGCAGGAACAGAATTTATTATGTTTCAGCTGAAGTAAAAAAAAAAAAAAAAAAAGCAAGAGTAGCAATTCTGATCTCAGATAAAGCAAAAGTAAAAATAAATCTTATTAAAAGAGATAGGAAATAAAAGTACATCTTGATAAGGAGTACTTCAAATAGTGAAGTAGCAATGATACTAATTACGTATGTACCAAATGGTAGAGCAGCCAATTCTTAGAGAAGCTATGATCAGTTATAGGAAGAAATAGACAGTGAAATTATTCTAGTGGGGAACTTAAATCTTCCCTTCTCAGAATCAGACAAATATAACCACAAAATAAATAAGAAAGAAAATAAGGAAGTTAATAGGATCTTAATAGGACCTTAGAAAATATAGATATGATAGACTTCTGGAGAAAATTGAACAGTGACAGAAAGAAGTACACTTTTTTTTTCCCCCAGCATCCAAAGGGAGAAATAGTAAATAATTAATTTTCAGACCATAATGAAATAAAAATGATATGCAATAATGGGGCAAGGAAAGATAGATTAAAAACCAATGGGAAATTAAATAATCTAATTCTAAAGAATAAGTTGGTCAAACAAAAATCACAAAAACAATCCATAATTTCATTCAAGAGAATGACAATAATGAGACAAAAATAGCAAAACATATGGGATGCAGCAAAAGCAGTTCTTAGGGGATATTGTATCTCTCTAAATAGCTGTATGAAAAAATAGAGAAAGAGGAGATCAAGGAATTAGGCTTGTAACTAAAAAAAGCTAAAAAAAATTAAAAATACCAAGTAAATACTAAATTAAAAATTCTGAAACTCAAAGAAGAGTTTAAGAAAATTGAAACTAAGAAAACTATTGAACTAATAAATAAAACTAAGAGTTGGTTTTATGGGGAAAAAAAACTAGATAAACCCTTGGTTATCAGACAAAGGAAAGACAAAAACCAAATCACCAGCATCAAAAATGAAAAGGGTGAATTTATCACCAAAGACAAACAAATTAAAGAGTAATTAGGGGCTATTTTGTCCATGTGTATGGCAAAAAGTCTGACAATTGAACTGAAATCGATGAATATTTACAAAAATACAAATAGCTGAGATAAACAGAAGAAAAAATAAACTAACTAGTCCAATTTTAGAAGAAAGAAATTGAATAACTCATTTAATGATCTCCATAAGAAAAAATCCCCAGGTCCAGGTGGATTCACAAGTGAATTCTAACAAACATTTAAATAATAATTAATTCCAGTATTATGCAAACTATTTGAAAAAATTGGTAGGGAAGGAGTATTGCCCAATTCCTTCTATGACATAAAAATGGCACTGATACTTAAACCAGAAAGAGCCAAAAGGGAGAAATAAAGTTACAGACCACTCTCTTTAATGAATATTGATGAAAAAAATTCTAAATAAAATATTAGCAAAGAGATTATAGTGACTTATTAGCAGGAGAATATAGTATGACCAAGTGGTATTTATATCAGAAATTCAGGGTTAGCTCAATATCAGGAAAACTACTACCATAATTGACCATATTAATAACAAAACCAACAGAAATCATATGATAATCTCAACAGAAGCAGAAAAAAACTTTTTGACAAATTTTCAGCATCACTTCCTATTAAAAACACTAGAAAGCATAGGGAAAAAGAGTTTTCCTTAAAGTAAGCAATATCTATCTAAAATCTATAACAGGCATTATATAACAGGCATTTATAGGCGAGAAGCTTGACACTTTGCCATTAAATCAGGGGTGAAAAAAGATGCCCATTATCACCATTATTATTCAACATTGTACTAAAATGTTTGCTTTAGCAATAAGAAAAGAAAAAGAAAGTAAAGGAATTAGAATAGGCAATGAGAAAACAAAACTATCACTCTTTGCAAATTTTGTGATGATTTACTTAGAAAAATCATCCTCAAACCTACTAGAAACAATTGACAGCTTTAGCAAAGTTGCAGGAGAAAAAACCCTCACAAATGATCAGCATTTCCATATATTACTGACAAAACCCATCATAAGAGATAGAGAAATTCCATTTAAAATTACTGTACACAAAATAAAATACTTGGGGTTCTTTATGCCAAGACAAACCCAAAAAGTATATAAATCCAATTAAAAATAACTTCTCACACAAATAAAGTTAGATGTAAACAATTGGAAAAATATCAATTGTTCATGACTAGACCAAATTAATATAATAAAAATGCCAACTCTGCCTAAATTGTACTACTTGTTCAGTGTCATGTTAATAAAACTGCCAAAACATTATTTTATAGAATTAGAAAAAATAATAATTAAATTCATCTGGAAGAAAAAAATACTATCAAGGGAGTTAATTAAAAACAAAACAAAACAAAAAAAGGATGATGGCTTAGCAGTACCAAACTATATTATAAAGCAGCACTCATCAAAATCATTTGGTCTTGGCTAAGAAATATAGTGGTAGATTAGTGGAACAAATAAGAAACACATAAAACAATAATAAGATTTATCACAATCTAGTATTTGATAAAACTTGAAACTTCAGCTTCTGTACTAAGAAATCACTGATAAAAATTGTTGGGAAAACTAGCAAATAATGTGAGAAACTCGGCATAGACCTGCATCTCACGCCTCATACTAAAATAAGGTCAAAATGGATTCATGATTTGGGCATAAAGGATGATACCATAAATAAATGAGAATAAAGGATCTTTGGAGAAGGGAGAAAATTATGACCAAAGCAAAAAAAGAGAACAGTATGAAAGGTAATCAACTGTGATACTATAAGCAGACTATGAGAAACAGGGATAGCCTACCTCTCAAATCTGTGGAGAAGGAAAGAAGTTAAGGCCATAAAAAGTCAGAGAACATTATGAAATTCAAAATGAATAATTTTGATTATATTAAATTTTAAAAAATGTTTTTTATAAACAAAACCAATGCAAGCAAGATTAGAGAAGCAGAAAGCTAGAAAAAAATAATTCCAAGAGTTTTGATAAAAACCTTATTTCTAAAATATAAAGACAATTGATTCAAATTTATAAGAATACAAGCCATTCCCCAAATGATAAATAGTGAAAGGATATGAACAGAAAATTTTCAGAGGAAGGAATTAAAGGCATTTTTAATCATATGAAAAAATGTTCTAAATCATTACTGATTAGAGAAATACAAATTAAAATATCTTTGAGGTATAACTATATACCTCTCAGATTACCTAAGATGACAGGAAAAGATAATGATAAGTGCTAGAAGGAACATGGGAAAATTGGTACAGTAATACATTGTTCGTGTGAACTGATTCAACCATTTTGGAGAGCATTTTGGAGCTAGGCTCAAAATGCAATCAAACTACATATCCTTTGATCCAGCAATGTCTTTATAGGGCCTATGTCCCAAAGAGATCATAAAAAATAGATAAGGGCTTACATGTGCAAGTTGTTTGTGGCAACCCTTTTTATAGTGGTAAATAATTGTAAAAGCCATCAGTTGGAGAGTGACTGAATAAGTTATGGTAAATATGTTATGGAAAATTATTGTTCTATAAGAAACAACCAGCAGAAGGCTGTTTTACAATTCGGGAGAGACTTGCTAAGTGAAGTGAATAGAACCAAGAGAACGTTGTAAACAGCAACAACAAGATTATGCTATAATGAATTCTGATGGATGTGACTCTAGAAATGAGATTATTCAGGCCAATTTCAAAAGATTTGTGATGGAGAGAGCCATCTGCATCAAAAGAGGATCATGGGAGTTGTGTGTGTGTGTGTGTGTGTGTGTGTATGTATGTATCACAACACCATATTTGCAACTTTTTTATTGTTTGCTCACTTATTTCTCATTATTTTTCCTTTCTGATCTGATTATTCTTGTGCAGATGATAAATGTGGATATATATATATATATATATACACATATATATAGAAGAATTGCACATATTTAACTTATATTATTTGTTGTCTAGGAGAGAGAACAAGTGGAGAGGGAGAGCAAAAAATTTGGATTACAATGTTTTGCAAGGATGAATGTTGAAGACTATCTTTGCATGTATTTTAAAATAAAACTATTATGACAAAATAAAATAAAAATATTCTAAATTTATAAAGAAATAAGAGGGTGAGGGAATAGGATAAAGTATTATAAAATCATATGTAAAATAATTGGAATGGAATAAGGTGACGAATGGGAATGTGATAAATAAGGGTGGAGGGGAAAGATAAGATAGGGGAGAAGAAAGAAGATTAAGTAACAAAAGGCCAAGGAAGTGAGGTAGAAGTAAAAGTTAGGAAACATAGAGAAAAGAGACACACAAATATAATTATGAAGGTCAGAAGTAGGATCTATTAAGTAAAAAGGGGGCGTCATAATCATGATTTTGAAAAAAGTTCAATGCAAAGTAGATTTAATCAAAAGAGAAAAATAAGGAAACTACACACTATGTCAGTTTTATTAAAATTGTCTTGACTATTTGAAATAATTAGATAGTATAAGATTGCAATATTGCTGGTGTGTACAAGAGATGATTTGGTAGATTTGGAAAAACACAGAAAGACTTGGGACTTATAAAGGAAGATATTTTCCACCTTTAGAAGGAGAAGACAGACAAATATAGTATGGCCTTACAAAGGTACATATGAATGTATATGTATAATGGTTTATACATGTAAGCCATTGCCCAATTGATGGACATCCCTTCAATTTCCAAATCTTTGTTATCAGGACTGACTACCTATAAATATTGTCTATACATACAGGTATTTTCCTTTTTGTTTTTGTCATTTGTGGAATACAGACTTACTAGTGGTATTGTTAGGTTAAATATTAATATTAATATTAATAGGGTCATGGATTTATAGACCTTTGGGGGTGACTACCAAATTGCTCTATAGAATGGTTGAATCAGTTCACAACTTCCTCAAAAATACATTAATGTCTGGTTTTATTCCCACATGCCCTCCAATTTTTGTCATTTTCATTTTCTTTTTTTTATTTATTTAATTTTATTTAATAATAACTTTGCATTGATAGAATCCATGCCAGGATAATTTTTACACAGCATTATCCCTTGCAATCACTTATGTTTCGTTTTTTCCCCTCCCTCTCTCCTCCCCCCCCCCCCAAGATGGCAAGCAGTCCTATATATGTTAAATATGTTGCAGTATATCCTAGATACAATACATATTTGCAGAACCGAACAGTTCTCCCACTGCACAGGGAGAATTGGATTCAGAAGGTAAAAATAACTCGGGAAGAAAATCAAAAATCAAATAGTTCACATTCATTTCCCAGTATTCCTTCTTTGGGTGTAGCTGTTTCTGTCCATTCTTTATCCAATGAAATTCAGTTAAGTCTCTTAGTCAGAGAAATCCACTTCCATCAGAATACATCCTCATACAATATCGTTGTCGAAGTGTATAATGATCTCCTGGTTCTGCTCATCTCACTTAGCATCAGTCCATGTAGGTCTCTCCAAGCCTCTCTGTATTCATCCAGCTGGTCATTCCTTACAGAGCAATAATATTCCATAACATTCATATACCACAATTTACCCAGCCATTCTCCAATTGATGGGCATCCATTCATTTTCCAGTTTCTAGCCACTACAAACAGGGCTGCTACAAACATTTTGGCACATACAGGTCCCTTTCCCTTTTTTAGTATCTCTTTGGGGTATAAGCCCAATAGAAACACTGCTGGATCAAAGGGTATGCACAGTTTGATAACTTTTTGGGCATAATTCCAGATTGCTCTCCAGAATGGCTGGATTCGTTCACAACTCCACCAACAATGCATCAGTGTCCCCGTTTTCCCTCATCCCCTCCAACATTCATCATTATTTTTTCCTGTCATCTTAGCCAATCTGACAGGTGTGTAGTGATATCTCAGAGTTGTCTTAATTTGCATTTCTCTGATCAATAATGATTTGGAACACTCTTTCATGTGAGTGGTAATAGTTTCAATTTCTTCATCTGAAAATTGTCTGTTCATATCCTTTGACCATTTATCAATTGGAGAATGGCTTGATTTTTTATAAATTTGAGTCAGTTCTCTATATATTTTGGAAATGAGGCCTTTATCAGAACCTTTAATTGTAAAGATGTTTTCCCAGTTTGTTGCTTCCCTACTAATCTTGTTTGCATTCGTTCTGTTTGTACAAAGGCTTTTTAATTTGATATAATCAAAATTTTCTATTTTGTGATCGGTAATGGTCTCTAGTTCATCTTTGGTCACAAATTTCTTTCTCCTCCACAAGTCTGAGAGATAAACTATCCTATGTTCCTCTAATTTATTTATAATCTCATTCTTTATGCCTAGATCATGGACCCATTTTGATCTTATCTTGGTATGTGGTGTTAAGTGTGGGTCCTTGCCTAATTTCTGCCATACTAATTTCCAGTTATCCCAGCAGTTTTTATCAAATAATGAAATCTTATCCCAAAATTTAGAATCTTTGGGTTTGTCAAACACTAGATTGCTATAGTTGACTATTCTGTCTTGTGAACCTAACCTTTTCCACTGATCAACTAATCTATTTCTAAGCCAATACCAAATGGTTTTGGTGACTGCTGCTTTATAATATAATTTTAGATCAGGTACAGCTAGACCACCTTCATTTGATTTTTTTTTTCATTAATTCCCTTGAGATTCTCGACTTTTTATTGTTCCATATGAATTTTGTTGTTATTTTTTCTAAATCATTAAAATATTTTCTTGGAAGTCTGATTGGTATAGCACTAAATAAATAGATGAGTTTAGGGAGTATTGTCATCTTTATTATATTCGCTCGTCCTATCCAAGAGTACTTAATATTTTTCCAATTATTTAAGTCTGACTTTATTTGTGTGAAAACTTTTTTGTAATTTTGCTCATATAATTCCTGACTTTCCTTTGGTAGGTAGATTCCCAAATATTTTATGCTATCAACAGTTATTTTGAATGGAATTTCTCTTTGTATCTCTTGCTTTTGGATTTTGTTGGTGGTGTATAAGAATGCTGAGGATTTATGGGGATTTATTTTGTATCCTGCTACTTTGCTAAAATTATGAATTATTTCCAATAGCTTTTTAGTAGAATCTCTGGGGTTTTCTAGGTATACCATCATATCATCTGCAAACAGTGATAGTTTGGTTTCCTCATTGCCTACTCTAATTCCTTTAATCTCTTTCTCGACTCTTATTGCAGAGGCTAGTGTTTCTAATACAATATTGAATAATAATGGTGATAGTGGGCAACCTTGTTTTACTCCAGATCTTACTGGGAAAGGTTCCAGTTTTTCCCCATTGCATATGATGCTTACTGAAGGTTTAAAATATATGCTCCTAACTATTTTAAGGAAAAGTCCTTTTATTCCTATGCTCTCAAGTGCTTTTATTAGGAATGGCTGTTGGATTTTATCATATGCTTCTTCTGCATCTATTGAGATGATCATATGGTTTTTGTTTGTTTGGTTGTTGATATAGTCAATTATGTTAATAGTTTTCCTAATATTGAACCAGCCCTGCATTCCTGGTATAAATCCTACTTGGTCATAGTGTATTATCCTGGGGATGATTTTCTGTAATCTTTTTGCTAATATTTTATTTAAGATTTTAGCATCAATATTCATTAAGGAGATTGGTCTATAATTTTCTTTCTCTGTTTTCAGCCTACCTGGTTTAGGTATCAGTACCATATCTGTGTCATAAAAGGAGTTTGGTAGGACTCCTTCAATCCCTACTTCTTCAAATAGTTTATTTAGCATTGGAGTTAATTGATCTTTAAATGTTTGATAGAATTCAGATGTAAATCCATCTGGTCCTGGGGTTTTTTTCTTAGGGAGTTGATTGATAGTTTGTTCTATTTCTTTTTCTGAGATAGGAGTGTTTAGGATATTTACTTCTTCCTCTGTTAGTTTAGGCAAGTTATATTTTTGGAGGTATTCTTCTATTTCATTTAAGTTGTCGAATTTATTAGCGTAAAGTTGGGCAAAGTAACTCCTAATTATTGCTCTAATTTCCTCTTTGTTAGTGGTGAGTTCTCCCTTTTCATTTTTAAGACTAACAATTTGATTTTCCTCTTTCCTTTTTTTAATCAGATTTACGAAGGGTTTGTCTATTTTATTGGTTTTTTCATAGAACCAACTCTTAGTTTTATTAATTAATTCAATAGTTTTTTTACTTTCAATTTTATTGATCTCTCCTTTTATTTTTTGAATTTCAAGTTTAGTGTTTGATTGGGGGTTTTTAATTTGTTCCTTTTCTAGCATTTTTAGTTGCAAGCCCAATTCATTGACCTTCTCTTTCTCTATTTTATACAAATAGGCCTCTAGAGATATGAGATTTCCCCTTATTACCGCTTTGGCTGCATCCCATACATTTTGGTATGATGTCTCATTATTATCGTTTTCTTGGATGAAGTTATTAATTATGTCTATAATTTGCTGTTTCACCCAATCATTCTTTAGTATGAGATTATTTAGTTTCCAATTATTTTTTGGTCTACTTTCCTGTGGCTTTTTATTGAATGTAATTTTCAATGCATCATGGTCTGAAAAGGATGCATTCACTATTTCTGCCTTACTGCATTTGAGTTTGAGGTTTTTATGTCCTAATATATGGTCAATTTTTGTATAAGTTCCATGAACTGCTGAAAAGAAGGTGTACTCCTTTCTGTCCCCATTACATTTTCTCCAGAGATCTGTCATATCTAATTTTTCTAGTATTCTATTTATCTCTTTGACTTCTTTCTTATTTATTTTGTGGTTTGATTTATCTAATTCTGAGAGTGCAAGGTTGAGATCTCCCACTATTATAGTTTTACTGTCTATTTCTTCTTGCAGCTCTCTTAATTTCTCTTTTAAGAATTTAGATGCTACACTACTTGGTGCATATATGTTTAATATAAATACTTCTTCATTATTCATTCTACCCTTTAGCAAGATATAGTGCCCTTCCTTATCTCTTTTGATTAGATCAATTTTTGCTTTAGCTTGATCTGAGATCAGGATGGCTACCCCTGCTTTTTTGGCTTCACCTGAAGCATAGTAGGTTTTGCTCCAACCTTTTACCTTTAACCTGCATGTATCACCCCGCTTCAGGTGTGTTTCCTGTAAACAACATATTGTAGGATTCTGGCTTTTAATCCATTCTGCTAACCGCTTCCTCTTTATAGAGGAGTTTACCCCGTTCACATTTATGGTTAGAATGACCAATTCTGTATTACTTGCCATCTTGTTAACCCCGGTTTATGCTTTTCTCCCTTCTTACTCCCTTACCCCCCTTCCCAGTATTAAGCTTGTGAGCACCACTTGCTTCTCACAGCCCTCCCTTTTTTAGTATCCCTCCCCCCCTTAGAGTTCCCCCCCTAACTTACCCCTTTCCCTCCCAGTTACCGTATTCCCTTCCACTTAGCTTATTCCTTCCCTTTTCACTTTTCCCTTCTCACTTTTCAATGAGGTGGGAGAAGTTTCACCATAGATTGAATATGTCTAAAATTCTTCTCTTAATGCCAATTCTGAAAGCAGTAAAATACTCACTATAGTCATCCCTCTCCATTCTTTCTCTCAGATATACTAGGTTTTCTTTGCCTCTTCACGAAATGTAGTACCCGCACTTTCCCTTTTTTCTGGTACAATGTCCTTTCCACATCTAGTTTCTAGAACAAGGTATACATGTATTCTTTATACATCTTTATAGCCGAAATATAGTTCCCAAGATTAATCTTTACCTTTTTAGATTTCTCTTGAGTTCTGTGCTTGTAGATCAAATTTTTTGTTAAGTTCTGGCTTTTTCATCAGAAATAGATGAAATTCGCTTATTTTGTTGAATGTCCATCTTCTTCCCTGGAAAAAGATGCTCAATCTCGCTGGGTAAGTTATTTTTGATTGCATACCAAGTTCCTTAGCCTTTCGGAATATCATATTCCAGGCCCTTCGATCCTTTAATGTGGATGCTGCCAGATCCTGGGTGATCCTTATTGTGGCTCCTTGATACTTGAATTGGGTTTTTCTAGCCGCTTGCAGTATCTTTTCCTTCGCCTGAGGGTTCTGGCATTTGGCCACTATATTCCTTGGTGTTTTGATTTTAGGATCCCTTTCAGTAGGGGATCGATGAATTCTTTCAATGTCTATTTTACCTTCTGTTTCTATGACTTCTGGGCAGTTTTCTTTGATAATTTCCTGGAAAATAGTGTCCAGGCTCTTTTTTTCATCATACTTTTCTGGAAGTCCGATGATTCTCAAGTTGTCTCTCCTGGATCTGTTTTCCAGGTCTGTTGTCTTCCCCAGAAGGTATTTTACATTCTTTTCCATTGTTTGATTTTTTTGGATTTGCTTGACTGATTCTTCTTGTCTCCTCGAGTCATTCAATTCCAATTGTTCGACCCTGATTTTCAGTGAGGTATTTTCTTCACTCACTTTTTTAAGATCTTTTTCTAATTGTCCAATTGAGTTCTTTTGTTCTGTGGAATTTTTTTCCATTTTGCCAATTTTGTTTTCCAGTTCACCAATCCTATTTTTCAAGGATTTGGTTTCTTTATCCACTCTCTCTTTAACTGACTTCTCCAGGCTCTTTTGCCAAGCTTCCCTCTCCTTTTGCAGAGCCTCACTCTGCTTTTGCCAAGTCTCCCTCTCCTTTTGCAAAGCCTCCCTCTCCTTTCCCCATTTTTCTTCTAGCTCCCTTGTGAGAGCCTTTTTAATTTCCTGCATGAGATTCATCTGTGCTGAGGAACATATGATCTCCTTTGGGGATTCACCTGGGGACTGTTTGTTTTTAGTCTCCTCAGGATTTGGAGTCTGCTCTTTATCTGTATAGAAGCTGTCAAGGGTTAAATTCTTTTTCAGCTTCTTGCTCATTCTGTCTAATAATCAAAGACAAACTATCAAAGAAACAGAAGAAAAAAAATCCTTGAATGGAGGCTGCTTTCTTTGGGGGAGGGGCCGGGTATTTGTGAGGCACGGGTCCTACTGTGCTATGGCGCCTGAGCTCTGAGACACTGTGGGGGAGGGGTGGCCAGGTCCCGAGAGACTCCAGCTGTTTGGGGTTGTATTCTTCACCCTCGGTGTTTTTAGCTTCTCTGCTGGGCTGCTGACTTGCTGCCGGAGCAAAGTATCTAATCCTGTAGCAAAGCTCCCCCCGCAGAGACGGCTGCGATCACGCCCCACCCCCTCTCCGCTCTACTCGGCTCTGAGCTGCTATCTGTGCTCTCGCTGCAGCTGCTGCCCGCAGACTGCTTCCAATTTAAATACCGTCCCTGCCCTCGTGCAAAAACAGACCTTTCTTGATGAGTCTCAAGGATGGTTTCTCTTGGTAAGTAATTGTATGTTTTTTTTTCAGTCGAGCATTAATTCAGAGGCATGAAATGAAATGGATAGTGAGAGAAAAACACGGAGGTTACACAGCAGTGTATTTCCTCTCCGCCATCTTGGCCGGAAGTGTCATTTTCATTTTCTGTCATATTAGCCAATCTACTAGGTATGGGATGGTACTTCAGAATTCTTTTAATTTGCTTTTTTTTCCAATCAATAGATAGTTCAGACTGTTTTTTCCACCATATGCTAATAACTATGATTACTTCACCTGATAACTGTCCATATTTTTTTGTTTGTTTGTTTGTTGTTGTTGTTGTTATTTATCAGTTGAGGAATTGTTCTTACTTTTACAAATTTGAATCAGTTCTACATATATTTGAGAAATGAAGACTTTTTCAGATAAACTTGCTTGAATATTTTTACTATTACTCTTGTTAACTACATTTCCCCATGTATTCTCTCCTTTCACCCTCTTTTTTCTCAGAAGTGTTTTGCTTCTGAGTTCCTCCTCCCCCAATGTGATCTCTCCACTATACATAATTTAGTATGTATGTTATTCTCTCTTTAGGTCAATTCTAATGAGAGTAAGTTTTATTCACTCCCCCTTACTTTGCCCCTCTTTCCATCCCCTGTAAAAAAAAAAAAAAAAAAAAAAAAACTTTTATTTTTCTTTTCACCATTTTTTTGGTCTCTTTTACCAAACTTTTGACTTTTTCATGATTTTCTTGCATCACTCTTATTTCTCTTCTCAATTTTTCCTCTACTTCTATTACTGATTTTCAAAATCATTTCTTGAGTTCTTCCATGGCCTGACATCACTTCATTTTTTTCTTGGACAGTTTTGATGTAGTTGCTTTGACTTTTTTTTTATCTTTTGAACATGTATTTTGATCTTCCTTGTCACCATAAAATTTTCCTCTTGTCAGAATCTTTTTTTCCTGCTATTTGCTCATTTTCTCAGATTATTGCTTTATTTTTAACTCTTTGTTGAAGTAGGGCTCTGCTTCCAGGGTGGAAGGTATGTAGTCCCAAGCTTTAAGGTTGTTTTGAAGCTGTTTTCAGAAATGCTTCTGAAGACCTGTAAGTTTTAGCATTTCTAGTTGTTATGATCCAAGGAGAAGTGTGTTTATTCCTCTCCTAGCCTGAACTCTAGTCTATGAATGATCATAAATACTCTTTTTCTTCTCTGGTACTGTGATGTATTGCTGTTCCACTTTGGTAGCAAGTTCTGTTGTTCTAGCACTCCTTGAGTGTGATTTGGATGCAAGAATGGGCAAAGTAACAATGCTAGCAAAGAAATTCCTATAATCTACGTCTAATTATTGTTTCTCCCTTTTACCTTCTGTGGGATGAAAACTCTGGAAGGCTCCACCAATGATTCTGATTTTTTTGCACCTAGGTTGTTCTGGTTTTTTGGAGGGTCAGGCCTGTGCTAGATTATCCTCCATTCTCACTTTGGTGTGACAAATCTTTCCTACAGAACTTCCACATTATTCTGGGCAGGAAAATGTTTTCACTGTCTTTTTTCTGAATTCTGATCCTCTAAAAATTTTTAGAAACATTATGTAAAGGTATTTAGAAGGATTTGGAGTACAGCTCTGGTGAGTCCCTTCTTTTATCTGGCCATTTTTACTCTGCCTCTTTGCTGTCTAAATGTCTATTTTTCATATAGTCCTTTATAGTGTGCTGGAATGAGATATAAAGATTAATTGAAATCATATCCTTTTTCTCCTTTAAACTTATAATGTGTAAAAAAAAAAGAAAAAAAAATAATTAAAATAGAGCCCTGGATAAGAAGTCAGGAGATTTGAATTCAAATTCAACCTTAGACACCTCAATTGCCCGACACTAAGAAAGTCATTTAACTGCTGTCTGACTTAGTTTCCTCATTTATAAGATGAACAAAATTTCTGCATTTACTATTCAGAGTTGTTATTATGGTAAAATAATATTTGTAAAGTGCTTTAGAAATCTTGAAATAATTTATAAATGATATTGTTTTTATTACTAACACATTAGAAGGTATGTGTTATATGTGAGATAGGTAAGATGAATTTTTATTATTATTTTATAAAAAATCAAAGAAAGACTCACAATTGAAGTGACTTGTCAAAGATCATGTTACTATTTAATGTGGGAGACCTTTGACTTGAACCTAGATATTCTCCCTACCATTATATGGTTCTGCTGAAATGTAATCATAAATAAAATTGGAGAGATATAACATTTATATAATTTGAATGAGAATAGTAGTGTTGATAACATTGTCTAAGGAGTGTATAATCATGAATGATATCTTGTCATCCAAACATTTAATAGTTGTAGACATTATATGTCAATAGGTCAAAAAATATGTAGCCCAGTTCAAGATATTTAAGGTGGACATGCCTGCCTTTTGTTTTCTGTTGAGTGACCTATGACAACCTTATTTCCTAATTTCTTAATGGCTAATAGAATGTCATACATGCACCATGAACATAATATACAGAACTCGATAGTGATTACAGTGAATATTTAAATTATCTTCCACAGATATTCATTCATTTGCACTAACTAGTCCAATTTATTTAAAACTTTTATTCACTGTCTATAACATCCTTACTGATGTGCTATTTTTATCTTAACAATATATTTTCATATACTTGATGATGTCCAATATAGATTTCTATTAATTATTTTATTTGAACCATGCAAAAATACTTTAATGGAGTTATCCTTTTTAAATTATAGGGAATGGTACAAAGAAAGTATTTATGGAGGTAGAGCCAAGATGGTAGAGAAAAGGCTACTCACCTGAATTCTCCCACATTATAATCATCCAGGGGAGTTTCCAGTAAGTCTAGGTCCAGATATAAGGGAGAATAGCTCAGGAATGAAGGTAGTTGTGGCTATTCTGATTCCTCCCTCCCCTCAGGTGAGGGATCCCTTCTACTAAGTGAATATCCTATTTGTGTGCTGGTCAAAAAGCAATGATTTTCTCTTAGAGCCTCACTTTTTAGGTTTTGTTTAACTAGTTGATGGATGGTGAAATGTGTGGGGCTAATAGTGCCAGGACAAGGTTTATTCTAGCTTGTTAATTATTCATCAAACACCTCCCATCTAGCTAAACTGTAGCATCCCTCTTCCAGGAACCATGGGGACACCTAATAAGCTAAGTGCAAGAAATTTCTAATGTGTTTGAGGTACATTGTACATCTTTGTTCCTTGATGCAAAGCACACAGTCATAGCTTTCTCCATCTATGGGTTTAAATGTTCCTATCTGTTGCCGCATTATCTTACCTTCTCTGACATCTTTGCTAGGCCCAGGAATAAGGTGTCATGGGGGAATCCTTCCTAGAGTCCTCAAATAGGTTGTCTTGACTATGGAAATCACTCTGGATGCGGGGGGGGGGGGGGGGGGGGGGGGGGAGGGGGGGGCAGGTTCTGCTTTTTGTGCCTGCCCCATGTTGTTGGACGCCAGTTGTCATAGCCTCTTCAGTTGGAGAGCATAAGACCAGTTCAGGCTCCTTTTTTTCCAGGACTGGATTAATGGGATGGAAGCCAGTAATGGTAGGAAAGACAGTTAATTGAGTAGTACAGTTTTTGTTTTACACAGTTTAGCAAGCATGATCAGTGAGCATTCTCTAATCACTGTGCAAAAAGCTTGCATGAGCACCTTATAGACAGTGAAGGAACACCAGTTGGAGGAGAGCCTACCCAGCACATTAGCTGCTGACAGCCAAGTAAGTGGTTTATAAGAACATCCTTGCACCATCAGCAACTGGCTGTGAACCTCGGCTTATCTCTCCATTCCCAGGAATACATGGCAACTTTGTGTTAAGTTCTGAGAGGGTCATCACATGGACTGAGGGTGTGGTTGTGAATGGACTCTGATAGAATGACAATAAAGAAAAATGAGATTAATGGGTGGAAAAAAAAGTCTGTACTGGAAAACAGAAAAGGAAAGTGAGAAAATTTGTTCACATGAAGAGGTGCAAATGATCTGTTATAATCTATGGAAAGAAAGGAGGTGGATGAGTAATGAATGAAGCTTGATTTCATTAGTTTTCTCTTTAAGAGGAAATAACTTATTCATTCAGGTGTATATAGAAACTTATCCTATAAAGAAATAGGAAAAGAAAGAGACAAAAAAGGGACAAGATATAAGGGAGGAAAGAAACACTAGGGAAAATGGTAGTAGAAAGAGGGAAAAGTTGATAGAATACAAGTTAGAGGGTGGTGTGGATTTAGAAAAAAAAAACGTTACTAAGAAAAAATAGTGGGTGGGGTGGGTAAAAAAAAAAAAAAAAAAAACATGACTAAAGACAGGGTGACAAAATTATATACAGGGAAGAATAAGTTGGAGGGAAATACAGAACTAGTAATCATAACTGTGATTGGGAATGGGGTGAACTCTTTGATAAAATGGAAGTGAATAGGATTGTTTATTAAAAGTTAGAATCCTACAATATGCTGTTTACCAGAAAACATATTTAACACAGAGAGACACAAACAGAGTAAATGCAAAAGGCAGGAGAAGAATTTATTATGCTTCAACAAAAATAAACAAACAAATAAATAAATAAATAAAAGGGATAGAAATTCTGATCTCAGATTAAAAAAAAGTAAAAATAGATCTTGTTCAAAGAGATAAGTAAAATACATCTTGATAAAGGGGGATGTAAATAAGAAAGTAACAACAATACTAAATGTGTATGCGCCAAGTGGAAAACAGGCAAATTTCTATAGATTTTAAAGCCAGATGAAAAAATAGACAGCAAAACTATCCTGGGGCAGGGACCTCAACTTTTCCCTCTCAGAATTAGACAAATCTAATCACAAAATAAACAAGATACTAGGGTTGTAAATAAAATCCTAGAAAAACCTAGAAGTGAAAGACCATTGGAAAAAAAATGAATAGAGACAAAAAGCAGTACACTTTTTCTCATCAATACAAGGTAACTAAAAAAATTGACCATCTATTAGAACAAAAAACCTCACAATCAAATGCTGAAAGGCAGAAAAAATAAATGCTTCCTTTTCAAACCACAATGCAATAAAAAATTATATCCAATAGTGAGGAAGGGAAAGATAGACTAAGAACCCATTGGAAACTAAATAATCTAATTGCAAAGAATGAGTAGGTCAAGCAACAAATCACAAAATTTCATTCATCTATAATTTAATTCAAGAGAAGGACAATAATAAGGAAAAATACCAAAACCTATGAGATGCTGCAGTCAAGGCAGTTCTTAGGTGAAACCTACATTTGACACTCTATACCAAAAGAAAGAGTCAAAATGGATACATGATTTGGGCATAAAAGATAGTACCATAAAGAAATTAGATCAAGGGATAATTTACCTATAAGATCTTTGGAGAAGGGAGGAATTTATGATTAAAGGACTAGTGAATCTTATGAAAGACAAAATGGACATCTCTGGTTACACTGAATTAAAAAGGGGTTGTACAAACAAAACCAATAGGAACAAAATTTAAAAGGAAGTACAAAGCTGGGGAAAAGTTTTTACAGCCAGTATTTCTGATAAAGGGCTCATTTCTAAAATATATAAATAACTGAGTCAAATTTATAATAATACAAGTCATTGCCCAGTTAATAAATGATCAAATGATAGGAGCAGACAATTTTTAGATGACGAATTTAAAGCCATCTTTGGTTAAATGAAAAATGCTCTAAATTGCTTTTTATCATAGAAATTAAAATGAAAACAATTCTGAGATACTATCTCACACCTCTCAGATAGACTAAGATGACAGAAGAAGATAATAATAAATGTTGAAGGATATGTGGGAAACCTGGGATACTAATTATTATTTTTTCAAGTTGTGAAATGATCCAACTATTCTATAGAACAATTTAGAACTGTGCCCAAAGAGGCACAAAAATGCTTATTATAGTAAAGGGAAAGATGGGAGGAAAGTGACAAATGATTCAACCTTAATTTCATGAGATTTGTCTCAATGAGGGAATAACATACTTATTCATGTTGGTACAAATCTATTTCACCATATAGCCAAGTAAAAGAAAAATGGGAAAGCAAAGGAAGAGGCTAATAAGAAAGTGGACAGAAATGAAAGAGGAAAGAGGCAGGAAGATAAATCTGGAAAAAGGGAGGGCAGATTGAGAAAGGTGGGGATCAGAAGTAAAATACTGGTGAAAAGAGAAAGGGTGAATGGAGAGAGAATTAGAAAAGAATAAACAGGGGAATTTAGAATGGCAAGAAATTACTAGTGACTGGAGTTTATAATCTTAACAGTGAATGTAAATGCAATGAACACTCCAAAAAAAAAAAAAAAATGGAAGCAGATAGCAGAGTGGATTAAAAGTCAGAATCCTATAATATATTATTAAAAGAAACAAATTTGAAGCATAAAAATAACTACCAAAGAAAAAAAAGGTAAAAGGATGGATCCAAATCTATTATTCTTAAGACAAAGGTAGTAAATCTTATCTCAGACCAAGTAAAAGCAAAAAAAAAAAAAATAGATTCAATTAAAAGAACTGCATCTTGCTATACATTGCCATAGGTAATGAAGTAATATAATACTAACTATATATACTAGGTGGAAAAGCACCTAAATTCTTAGAAAAGTTAAGTGAGTTGCAAGAAGAAATAAAAAGCAAAACTATAATATTGGGTGATTTTAGCTTTCCTTTCTCAGAATCATTTATAGCTAATAAAAATTTAAAAAGGAAAAAATTAAGATGAACAGAATTTTAGAATAGATGAGCATAATAACCCACTGAAGAAAACTGAATGAATTTAGAAAGGAATATAGCTTATTTTCCTTAGCAGTATATGACATCTTCACTAAAATTGACCTATATTAAAGCATAAAAACTTCACAATCAAATTAAAAAAGACAGAAATAGTAAATGCATCTTTTAAAAATATGATGCAATAAAAATTACATGTAATAAAAGTCATGGACAAATTGTCCAAAAAAAAAAAAAAGGGAAATTAAATAATCTAATACTAAAGAATGAGTGGATTAAACAAATAAAAAAAAAAAGCAATCAATGATTTCATCAAAAAAAATGACAATAATGAGACAACATACTAAAACTTATGGATGCATCCAAAACGGTTCTGGAAATTTTATAACTCTAGATGATTACATGAATAAATGTTTTTAAAAAGAGAGAACAATGAACCATGGGTGTAACTTTAAAAGTCAGAAAAAGAAAAACAAGTTGAAGACCCTCAATTAAACACCAAATTAGAAATTCTGAAAAAGGAGAGATTAATAAAATTGAAAGTATGAAAACTATTGAATTAATAAAATTAAGGATTTTATTTAGGAAAAAAATATATAAACTTTTGTTTAATATGAATAGAAAAAGGAAAGCAAAAAGCAAATTATTAGTGTCAACATGTGAAATAAATGAATAATTATGAAAATATAAATTTCCCAGATTAACAGAACAGGAAATAAAATAAATAAATAGTTCCATTTTAGAAAAAGAAATTGAACAAGACATCAACTTCTAAAAAAAAAAAAAATCAGGAACATATGGATTTACAAGTGAATCCTACCGAATATTTAAAGAACAAATAATTCCAGGACTATAGAAACTACTTGTAAAAATAAGTGAAGTAGGAGTCCTACCAAATTCCTTTTGTGATATAGATATTGTGCTAATACCTAAACCAGAAAAACCCAAAACAGAGAAAGAAAATTATAGACCAATTTCCCTGATGAATATTGATGCACAAATATTAAATATACTATTATAAAAGAGACTACAGCAAGTTATCACTAGAATAATAAATTGTGCCCAAATGGGATTTATATGAGGAATGCAGGGCACGTTCAATATTAGGAAAAACTATCATTATAATTGACCATCTCAATAAACAAATTAAGAGAAATCATATGATTATCTAAATAAATAGAAAGAAATCATCATTTAACAAAATATCACACCCCATTCCTATTAAAAACACTAGAAAATATAGGAATAAATGGAGTTTTCCTTAAAATGAGAAGTAGCATTTATCTAAAACAACAGCAAGCATTATATGTGATGGGGATAAAATAAAAGCATTCCCAATAAGGCTGCCCATTATCACCACTACTATTCAATATTGTAGTAGAAATGTTTGCTTTAGCAATAAGAAAAGAAAAAAAGAAATTGAAGGAATTAGACTAAGTAATAAGAAAACAAGTTTCCCTCTTTGCAGATGATATGATGGCTTATTTAGAAAACCAACTGAAAAAATTACTAGAAACAATTAGCAACTTTAGTAAAGTTGCAGGATATAAAATAAACCCACATAAATTGTCAGCATTTTTGCATGCTACTAACAAAATCCAGCAGCAAGAGATAGAAAGAGAAATTCCATTTAAAATAACTTTTATTTTAAAATAAATAGATTTATTTAGATGATATAAATAGCACAAACAAAAACCAATAAAACCAAGATTAGAAGGAAAACAGAAAGTTGGTATTTTTATAGGTAGTATTACTGATAAAGGTCTCATTTCTAAAATATATAAAGAATTGATTCCAATTTATAATACAAGCTTTTCTTCAATTGACAAATGGACAAAGAACAGGAACAGATAATTTTAAGACAAAGAAATTAAAGCCATTTCTAATCATATAAAATGTTCTATATCACTATTGATTAGAGAGATGTAAATTATGACAACTCTGAAATACCACCTTATATTTTTCAGATTGGTTAAGATGAAAAGAAAAGATACTAATCAATGATAGAGAGGATGTGGGAAAACAGGGAATTGATACACTGTTGGTGGAATTGTGAATTAATCCAACCATTCTGGAAAGCAATTTGAAATAATGCCTGGGAAGCTATCAAACTGTGCCCTTTTGTTATGGCTGTCTTATTACTGGGTCTATACCAAGGAGATAATTTTAAAAGGGGGAAAAGACCAATATGTTGAAAAATGTTGTGACAGCTCTTATTTTGTTGACAAAAAATTGAAAAATGAGCAGATAGATGCCCATCGATTAATGAATGGAATATTATTGTTTTATAAGGAATGATGATTTACATGAACTAATGCTGAATGAAGTGAGTAGAATTAGGAAAATATTGTACACTGCGACAGCAAGACTATGTGGTGATCAACTATGATAGACTTAGTTTTCTCAGCAATTCAGTGATCCAAAGAAATTCCAATAAACTTTGGATAAAAAATTCCACCTGCACCCAGAAAGAAAACTTTATAGACTAAAACCAGATCAGAACATACTATTCCCTTCCTTTTTCTTCCCCTTCTTTTCTCTCTTTTTTTTTCCATTTGTAAATTTCCATTTACATATGGAAATATGTAGTGTTCTGGTTAGTTTTCTGGAGGTCTCTGGGCCAGCCTTCGTTTCAGCAGAGTAATCACTACGAAAATAGCCAGTCCAAAAATCTTTCTTGTCTCCTTCACAGTCTCGTCTCCCTGCCTGGGACCAGGCTAGCTTTCTGGCGGTCCTCCGGAATGTGTCTTGGTATCTGTGGAGGAAACAGGAGGACCACCACAAAGCTCTCAGTCCAAGAGGTTGTGCTCCAGCCTTCAGACCTCTTGTCTTTCCCCAGTAAGTCCCTTCTAGGTCTGACTCTGACCTTCTTAAATACTCTATTATAATTAAATCCATTCATCATACTGAGTATAAGCCAATCATTATATCACCAGGGAGCCATTATTTGTTGTAAGATTAATTCAATCATAATGAACTAGAAAACTATTAATCACCATGCTAAACTAAATAACCATTGTATTATCAATTCCACTGAGTTAACACATTGTTTAAATCAATCATATAGAGCCCCAGACCTCTAAAGAAATATGTAAAAAGTGAATTTACATATGTAAGCTAATTATTATTTTTTTAATTTTAAAAGAGAAAAAAAGGGGAAAGGACAATTTAAGTTGACAAAGTGCAGGACTGTTAATCTTATATCTAGAGTCTAGAAATAAATTAAAAATACTTTAATATTAAGAATGTTTTAATCTTTCCAGAAACTAGATTTCTACCCCATTTAATACTCCTAAAGTATTATTGTTTTCCCCATCTTTTTTTCCAAAAATCCCTTTATATATTATCTACATTCACCTTTAAGTAAGATTCTTGAAGGAAGATTTTCTTTGCATGTATTTACAACATTTAGCATAGCATTTAGCCAATGTTTAAAATGTGATTTATTTAGTTTCTTATGAATTTTGTAATCTGCTCTTCCAAGTTAAAAGTAAAAATAATAAAATTTCTAAAAACACAAATATTTTCACATGAACCAAATGTTAATAATGCTTTCCCTATGTATTTTAAATCCTAGTCACAACTTTGAGTTAATTTATTCCTCAAAAATGAAAAAAAGTCTTTATCCTCTCATCCAGTCATTCTGTAATGATCAGAACATAAGCCTATATCCATAAAAACACATATAACAAAGTCCCATTATCAATATTTCTAAAGGAAGAATGGAGAAAGAAATATATAAACATCAAATCTAATTATGCTTATTTAGACTTATGATCTGATTTCTATTGCATATTTATAGTTTTAGTTAAATACAAGTATATGTAAATCAATTTATTTCTCTGTTTAAAAAGTTGTGAAATGGATTTTTTTTTAATATTATGTACAAATTAAAAATTTTCATATTAAACTTTTTTGAAGTGTTCATTGTTTGGAGTCAATAGGTCAAAATATAGAGGATTATTTTTTTTTAAGCAGCTGAAAATACATATGTTCCTAGGATATTGGGAAGCCTGCCAAACATTTTAACTATGATTTCTAGATAATCAAGATACGAGCAAATGAATGCGTTTCTTTTCAAAGCCTGATGATATGTCTCTTAATTTCCACGTTTCATTCTTATGCAGCTGCTACAGATATTCATCTTCATCTTCTTGATTAGATGTTATATTGACTGATTAGTGGACTTAATGGATTTTTTAAAAAAATAAAACATCAGTATTTGCTTTCCTAAGTTTATCTTAAAAACTTCTGCATAATTCTAGCATCTTTTCTTACTCTTTTTTCTTACATCAACTTTTTCTCCCCTAGAATTTCCAAATTCTTGCTATTTCCTAGGTTGTCCTATATGTTCAAATCTATCTATTATTTAACATCTCTTCATTTTCCTTGGTTGTTTAAAGCTCAATTCAGTCTGTGCTATGAAATCATTTTTGAAGTAACTGGGAATAGTGGGAAAATGTTCAAAAGGACTTAAGCTGCCTCCAAAAGCTGTTCCTCTGCAAGCATCAACATATTCATATTTCTAAGTGAAATAAAAAACAAATTGCTATCTACCTTGCCATAGGACCTTTGAAACCAGGATAATTTGATACAGGGCAAATCATTTTTAGTCAATTTAAAATTTCTCTTCTGATATTACAATACCTCATATTGCAGTGAAAATGACTATATATTGGCTTTGGGTTTGATCTAGTTGGTTATACTTCTGCATACAAAATAAGGTAAACTACATGCTAATCCCTTCTCTCCCTTTCTGAGACTAAGATGTTGTATTGGGCAAGTAAATTCTCAAGATGTTTGGGGAGGTGGCAAATAGTTGTATGTTTATTCTGCTTTGAATTTAATAAGAACATCTGATGTCAAATTGTTCAATGAAATTGGGAAGCTAGTAATTGCACTCTAAAATTGAGGGAACCCAGTTGATCAAAGACTTCACTTAATGACTGGGAAGAGAGAGCTCATATATACTAAGCTTTCTTATGAAACTTGTGGGGGAAGTAAAATATTTCATGAGGTCAAAGAAGAATCTGAAAAATCCCATGTTACTGAGTAAAATTTGCATTTTAGTACCCTTGGAATGATTTTATGACTAGAATTAAAAATTTTATATACTCTAGTTTTCAAGATGTTATGGAAATTGGCAAAAAATAATAATTTATCCTGTAATCATATGATGAATTTGTATTTCTAATTTCTGTTTTCCCCACAATCTCTTTTATTAATGACATTTTTCAAACTCTGCACTTGTTGATTCATTCATTCAAGCACTGAAAGTTGCTGTATTACTTTCTCCTATCTAACTATTGATTTTAAATATTGTGTAAAGAATAATGAAGTTTACATCTCTGTAATATTACATCCAAGTTGCAAAATGCTATTTTTAAAAAATCCTTTTTTTTTGCATTTAAACAGAGTCTACTTGATCATTAAAACCTGTTATGAAGAGTCTGTTTAAGCAATAGTCTTTGGTGAACTAATATGAAATGTTTCTTGTTTTTTTTTTTTTTAATCAGTGAAAGTTTGTATTTACAAATATTTATGAGTTTTGCCTGAATTTGAGAGATTTAAAAGATAATACCACCCTTTGGACTTTAATCTGGGTTCACTTCTTGGTCATCTCTTGATATGTAATATGTATTTCTTTATTGAGTTTGGTTTTGCTTTCTGTTTAAATCTATCTCTACCTTCAGATCTTGATTCCATATATGGATTAACCCTACATTTTAACACATTGATTTATGTACTCATTAGTTCCTATTTATTTGTGACCCTCCTTCTTTCTTTCTTTTTTTCCTTCTGGTCACTATTTTCTACTACAACATATATGCCTATCCTCACAATGTTAGAAGGTGTTAGCTCTTGCTAGAACATCTTTAGAGTATGCATGAACAGATAGATATACACTCATACTTGCACACATAAAATGCATGCATACACATATGAACATATATCATTTATATGATTTGACAGTTTGCCTCTCATATGCCTTATGTATTTGGTAGTTATTTAAAATAGACTTTCTCTTTATCAACATTTCCTTTTATTTATTTTTTTTTAATTTTTGGAATGGATAGTTGGCCCTTTTTTAATAGAATGGCATTTAATACCAGTGATTCCTAAAGATTTATTTGGTGTCTAAATATCTTATTTTAAAGATATTGTTTCAATTAGTTTCTTCTGATTTCTGGTAGTTTCTTTAAGCATATCAGTCGACCATGGTCATAAGTTCTTGAAGATTATCAAATTAGTCCAGATTCAATTATTTTAAGCATTTTCAAACAGACACCTGACAACATACCATTCTAAATTCCAGGGACCAAGCAGCTTTGTAGAAAGAAGATCTTTACCAAGAATCTGGTCATCCAGTGACAAATGTATTGTTGATTTCAGAAAAAAAAACTAACAAATAAAAATTGTGTCTTATTCCTTATGATGTCCTTTTCCTTTTGTAGTTGTAGTTTAATAATAGCAGAAATGAATGGTGGGACAAATGTTACTAAGAATCCATTGTTTTCAGATATTTATTAATAGTAATTTAAATATTGATACCATAAATGTGAGTTTTTTGCTAAAAAAAAAAAACCCATGTAATGGGTCAATGGATTTCTATAGGGAATAAGTCATATCAATTTTGACTTTCCTAAAAATGAAGCAAGAAACTAAAAGAATGTTTAAATTGAATTTAAGAATGGTTTAAAGAATCTCCTTTAGTAGATTAAAAAAAGAAAGTACTTTAGCAGTTGCCCAAGAGCAGCAAAAAATAAAGTTTCAAGGAACATTTGATCATCTTTCTTTGATACTCACTTGATGAACAAATGAGATACCATGAAAATAATTGCAATATATGCACCCATACATTTTACAGAGATTAATGAGTTGAGGAAATTTTATGAAAATTCTGCCTTTATAAACTATGCTGATATATTCACTACCTCAGAAATAATTCAATGTAAAGTTGAGAACAGGGAACAAGCATTACCTGTTAAATTATGTTAAATTCATAAATATGTCTCAGAATTTGACTGTTTGAGAATTCTGACTTTGGAACCCTTTGTATTTTCCTCAAATTCAGTATGGTTTATGAAATAATAAGTTATGCAAATTTTGTTCACACTCCCACAATACAAAGCTCTCTTACACACAAGAAAATATATTGATAGTGAACATAGTTAAATAGGGTATAAAATAGATGGAAATAGCTAGAGGAAATCAAGTGGCAAAATCATTCATTATTTTTATAGATTCTATGGTGATTATAATATAATTCTCTCTTGCATCATCACATCATAGTGAGAGACACATTTGCTTCTGATCTAATGACCTGTGCCACATTGAGCTTAACCTTCATGGATCATATTTTTTCTCATCTATAAAATAAACAGTCTGGATTACTTTTCAGATCTATAGCTATGATATTAATTTATTGAGACAGATTAAGCAATATCTGATATCTGGGGGCAGAATGAAAATTATCTACTTCAGTCTGGACACCAAGGCGCTACTGAGTCTCCTGTGTGAAGACACAATAGCAGTACTCCTCCATGTGGTTTGTCTTCTGAGTTGTTGCTCTGATTGAAGTTCACAATTACTTTTCCATCTCTAATTACTCACACTGATATATGATAGATAAGTAGAGGTTGTGTCAACATTTTTCAGGGAATAAGATGAAAATACTATTACAATTCATATAGGAGTTATACTAGATACCTATGTCATTTAATTAGACTATGATTCTATACATAATTCTGATTTGCTTCAATGTGGGCTCAAGCAAGAACAACAAATGAGCCATCTTCAAAATGAAAAGCCTTAAAATGCAAATGCTGCTGCTTATGTTGGTGATTTCATATGATGAAGATCAGTGAGGTCTAAAATCACCATAATATTTTATCTTTATATAGATATGCCCAAATAATTCTAATATTATGTAGATATGAAATATAAACTTCCATTTCCTTGAAAAAAAAACCTTAAGAAATAATAATTATCGTGATCTATTATTCCATTATTCAGACTTTAGGTAACTGGGTCTTAAAATATGCTTATAAAGCAAAATTCATCAATAAAGTTAAAAAGTGGTTTAATTTGTTACTCCCTTTCTATTAGATTGGGGGGGGAGGGGAATCAGGTTTTCTTTTCTTATTTTTCCTAATTTTTTTTAAACTCCATGGCCACCTTAAAATTTAGCACAGTATTCCATAATAATATGGAAACAGAGTGAGGAGGTTTGTGTTTCATAATATCCTCTTTTATATCAAGGATTTATTTAGTCTTTATTTTGATAATTAGGTAACACAATGGATAGAACATCAGGCTTAGAATCATGAAGACAAGTTTCTGAATTCAAATCTGCCCTCAGATACTTACTATCAGTTTGACCTTGGACAAGTCACTAAACCCTATTTATTTTGGGCCTCAGTTTCTTCATTTGTAAATAGTCCACAAAAGGAAATGGCAAACAACTCTAGCAACTTTGTCAAGAAAACCCCAAATTGGGCACAACTAAGAAATGATTGAATATCAAAAACTAAAACTATAAAAATCTTTGTTTCTACTTTAACAAAACTGCTCTGTTTTTCTTTACCATAATTGTAAATGTTTTATTTCCAACTCAAAGGTAAAAATAATTATTCTGCCTGAGAAAACTTTTAGCCTTTAACTTAAAAAAATTAAATGTAATAGTCTTTCTCAGATATTAAAGTAATTATGTATATATGTGTGTTGCATGTGCATGAGTTTTTCATAGTTCACTTGTGCACTCTTTAAATTGGGAGGAAAAGAAAAATTATTTTAAATACAGATTGGTTAGTTTCATATTCTGTTTCCATATTATACAAATTGGTAGAAAGCAGAAAGAGAGTTGCATAAGTCGAAATCCTAAAATAATATCCCCAAGGGTACATATGTTAAGTGATGGAAAATGTGAAGGAGGAAGAAAAGAATGGGAAACCGGGGGTGTAATGTACAGAAAGAATGTTATTAAAGCAAAAATGCATTTTAAATAGGATTGTGTTCATTTTAAAATCCAAAATTACTCATCAATGCTAAATATTTTTTACAAATTTGGATAATATGAGGTGATATAACATTTAGATATAACTTGTCTGATTTAGAGTTTAAAAAATATTCATCAAAATTTAATTCAAGTCCTAAAAATTTTCTGAAGAGACCTTAGATATGTTCTAATCCAATCCTCTCTTTTATATATAAACTGAGATTTAAAGAGCATAATAATTGTTGAATTACTCAGAGATAAAAGGAATGTTTGGATTGTAGAAGACATTTGGTCAATATATTTAAAATCATTCCTAACAGTAAAAAAGCACTTTAAATGAAAACATATCGCCAAATTATGGTTGGCTTGATATTGATAATGGTATCAAATCAGTTATTTCTATTGTGTGTAGCTGGCAAACTGGTTCAATTCCAGTTCTGTTATTTATAAAGTTACATCACTAAAACTTAGTGGTTCTCAGTTCCCTCTTTTATAAAAGAGGTGTTTGTAAAGATCCCTGCAGCTCTAAAATTAGTATCATGTGATCTTCTCTTGGTTACTTCTTCAATTTCCATTGAATTACTTTATATCTCTTTGAAGCAGACCAACAGTTTCTTTGTATCTAGCTATAAAGTGTCTGACTAGACCTCAATTCTAAAGCATCAAATGATTTTTAGTCATTGTTCTCTCCATTTACATCATTGTAGTTATTACATATATCATTTTCTTGCTTTTACTTACTTCATTCTGTTTCATTTCCTACAGATTATCCCATGTTTCTCTAGATCATTTGCATCATTTCATACACCATTGTAATATTCTATTGCATTCATGTTATGCAATTGTTTTAGCTATTCCTCAATCAATGGATCTACATATTGTTTTCATTTAAAAAAAATATTATCACAAAAAGCACAGCTATAATATTTTAATACTTATGGGGACTTCCTTTTTTAGCAATAATTTTCTAAGATTATATCCACAAAACAGTCTCTAGGTCAAAGGATGTGGACATAAATTTACATAATTTTAAATTGCTTTATTTCACTGATTTATATTTTCACCAACAATGCTCTACTGTGCCTATCTTCCAATAATTTTTTGATATTGATTTTTTATCTTTTGTCCTCTGTGCAAGTTTGTAGGGTGTGAGCTGAGATCAAGGTTGTTTTATTTAAGTTCTATTAATGGTGATTTGGAACATATTTATATATGGAGGTCAATAATGTGCAATTCTTATTTTGAAAACTGTTAGTATTAAAGATAATTGGTTTTTGTAGTTTACTGTCTTGTGCTTAAGAATGCCTTTCCTATCTATATCTGGAAAATATGTTCTGTTTCTCTATTTTTTCCTAGTACAATTTTAAATGTTAATAGTCACATATTTATTTAAAATCTACTATGATGTAAGATTTTTGTCATAGCCTAATTTCTATCACATTTCTTTCTAGTTTTTCTGGCAGTTTTAAAAATTCTAAATTAAATTTATCACTAATGTAAGTTTTCTGATTTATTTAACCCTGAGTTCATTTTCATTATTTCTAGTTATCCTTTATTTATGTAGTTCCAATGATACCCATCTCTCTTTTCTTCTGTCCCTGTTTATCTGTCTTTCTCTCTGCTAATCACAGTTACTTTTCTATAGCTACTTCTACCACTTTAATCCATATAATAGGTGTTGAATTTCTATTTGTCCTCCATTGCAACTTTTTAAAAAGTCCTCCAATTTTTTTCCCAAAATTCTCCATCATTTCATGAAGTTTTGTGAATTACCATTTAATAGTTGTTTTGCTATAGCATTAAAATTGTATCTTAATTTTGGTAGTATTATCATTTTTATTTTATTAAGATAATCCATCCATGAATATTCCTCCAGTTTTAAGTTGCTCCTTATTTTTTTCTGGGGGGAGGGCAAGTGGTAGAGAGCCAGAATTCTGGAGAAGTATACTTGAAACAAGGTGTTAACTCAGAGGAATTGATGAAACAACGGTTATCTAGTTCATATATATACTTAGTACTTACCATGGTGATGTAATGGGTTTCAAAGTTCACATATAATCAATATGGTTAATGATACAATAAGGTATATAATACAATAAAGTATATAAGAGTAAACAAGGACCATCTTCCACAATCCTGGTGGCTCTCCTGCCTTCTGCATTCTTCCATTGAAACCAAGGCCCATTTGAAGGTTTCCCAGAAAGCTAGTCTGGCCCTAGGTGAAGGAGACAGACTGTGAAGGAGATAATAAAGACTTTGTACTTTATTTCCGACTATTCTTGTGGTGATTATTCTGCTTAAACCAAGACCCATTCAGAGGCCCTCCAGAAAGCTAGCTCCAACATTACAGCAAGTCAATTAGAGTGAATAGATTTACCCCAAGTCACACAACTGGTAAATGTTAAATGTTTGAGATCAGAAATGAACTCAGGTATTCCCATCTTCAGGGCAAATGCTTTATATACTGTAGCACCTGCCTCAGTTCCTTATTTCTTTAAACAATATTTTATCTTTGATGTCATCACATCATTCACAACCACACCCTCAGTTTCTCTCTGCCCTAGTAACAGAAACAGTACTTAAGAGTTATAAATAACATTTTTCCCATCTAGGCATGGAAATAGTTTAACTTTTAAATAATATAAATTTTCCCCATTTACCTTTCTATATACTTCTCTTGAGTTCTGTGTTTGTACATTAAATTTTATCTTTGATTCTGTTTTATTTTTTCAATACAAATGATTTAAAGTCTCTTACTTCATTTAAACTCCATCATCTCCCCTAAAAAAATGATGCTGAGTCTCGCTGAGTAATTGGTTTTATTATTATTTTCCTTTCCCAGTATGATCCATAAAGCAATGTGTATTAAAAATAAATAAATTTACAAGAAAAGAAAAAAAGCAATACTTTATAGCTATGCAATCTGCTTTATAGAACTTAAGTTTTTTGAGATTAAGGATTATTTTTTTTTCTAGTTCCCCAGGGCCCATCACAATGCCTTGATCCTACTAGATATTGAATACATTGAAAATGAATTATAATTTTACCTGAACTCAACTTCTTTCCCATTGGAAATTTGTGATATTGCATGTCAAAATCATACATGGGTTATTTGTTCTTATAAGAAATTCTAAATGAAAATATTTTTTTAAAGTTAAAAAGAATAATGATGTTTACAAAGTCATCCTCCATATATTCCAATCTTCTATATAGAAATAAATACTTCATATAAGCATATTCATTTCCTCATGCAAAATTTTCTTCTTGGCAATTATCTTTATGGTCCAAATTTATAGTATCCCATTGGACATTTGTAAGAAAGTCATTCATCCAAAACTTCACAGTCACAGCAGCATACACAAAACACAAATGCATACATTATATATGCATATCTACATCTACACACAAATCAATATATAAATAAATATATGTATATATACACACACAAATATGTGTGTTCTATAAAAACCTGAGAAAAGCCATAATCTGTTCTATTAACATACTTTGTCTTCTTTTTCTTTTCTCATTCCCTTCTCTAAATCTTGAATTTCTCCATTTGATCCTATCAAAACTCCATCCATAGTCTCACAAGTTCCAATGTTATTTCCTATGTGAATCCTGATTCTCCCAAGTAAACTAATTTTTTCCTCCTTTGAACCCCATTAAGTATTTTAATAGCATCATCATAATACATAAAACAACAACAACTATTTTAATTATGTATGTACATATCTTAATCCCATCCCTAAGCTTTGAATCTTGCAGAACAGGAACCACATACAATCTAATCTCTGCATCTTCCATACAGTTTAGGATAAAACTCCCACAGAAGAAAGCATTCAAGTTAGAGTGCCTTAAAATGAAATTAGCTTCCTTGGGAATTAGCTGGTTCTCCTTCCCTGGAGTGTTTCAATCAGAGGTTAGAAGTCACTTAACTGAGATATTACAGAACAAGAGGTCTTAATTTTTTTTTTCCACATCCTTAAACAATCTGGGAATTAATGAAAAAAAAAAAAAATCAAATGAAGGTGGCTTAGCTGTACCTGATCTAAAACTATATCATAAACCAGCAATCATTTGGTATTAGCTAAGAAATAGATTAGTTGATCAGTGGAATGTGTAAGGTTCAAAAGGCAAAATAGTCACCTATAGCAATCTAGTGTTTGATAAACCCAAAGATCCTAACTTTTGGAATAAGAATTCATTATTTGATAAAAACTGCTGGGATAACTAGAAATTAGTATGGCAGAAATTAGGCATGGACCCACATTTAACACCATATACCAAGATAAGATCAAAATGGGTCCATGATTTAGGCATAAAGAACGAGATTATAAATAAATTACAGGAACATAGGATAGTTTATCTCTAAGGCTTGGGGAAGAGAAAGAAATTTGTGACCAAAAATGAACTAGAGATCATTACTGATCACAAAATAGAAAATTTTAATTATATCAAATTAAAAAGCCTTTGTACAAACAAAACTAATGCAAACAAGATTAGAAGGGAAGCAACAAACTGGGAAAACATCTTCACAGTTAAAGGTTTTGATAAAGGCCTCATTTCCAAAATATATAGAGAATTGACTCTAATTTATAAGAAATCAAGCCATTCTCCAATTGATAAATGGTGAAAGGCTATGAACAGACAATTTTCACATGATGAAATTGAAACTATTACCACTCATATGAAAGAGTGTTCCAAATCATTATTGATCAGAGAAATGCAAATTAAGACAACTCTGAGATACCATTATACACCTGTCAGATTGCCTAAGATGACAGGAAAAAATAATGATGAATGTTGGAGGGGATGAGGGAAAACTGGGACACTGATGCATTGTTGGTGGAACTGTGAATGAATCCAACCATTCTGGAGAGCAATCTGGAATTATGCCCAAAAAGTTACCAAATTGTGCATACCCTTTGATCCAGCAGTGTTTCTATTGGGCTTATATCCCAAAGAAATACTAAAGAAGGGAAAGGGACCTGTATGTGCCAAAATGTTTGTAGCAGCCCTATTTGTAGTGGCTAGAAACTGGAAAATGAATGGATGTCCATCAATTGGAGAATGGCTGGGTAAATTGTGGTATATGAATGTTATGGAATATTATTGTTCTGTAAGAAATGACCAGCAGGATGAATACAGAGAGGACTGGCGAGACTTACATGAACTGATGCTACATGAAATGAGCAGAACCAGGAGATCATTATATACTTCAACAACCATACTGTATGAAGATATATTCTGGTGGAAGTGGATTTCTTCAACAAAGAGACCTAACTCAGTTTCAATTGATCAATGATGGACAGAAGCAGCTCCACCCAAAGAAAGAAAACTGGGAAATGAATATAAACTATTTGCATTTTTGTTTTTCTTCCTGGGTTATTTTTACCTTCTGAATCCAATTCTCCTTGTGCAACAAGAGAACTGTTCAGTTCTACATATATATATATAAAATATCTAGGATATACTGCAACATATTTAACTTATATAGGACTGCTTGCCATCTAGGGGAGGGAGTAGAGGGAAGCAGGGGAAAAATCAGAATAGAAGTGAGTGCAAGGGATAATGTTGTAAAAAATTACCCTAGCATGGGTTCTATCAATAAAAAGTTATTATAAAATAATTTTTAATATGTTATTTTATTTTATAATAACTTTATATTGACAGAATCCATGACAGGGTAATTTTTTTTTTTTTACAATATTATCCCTTGCACTCGCTTCTGTTCCGATTTTTCCCCTTCCTCCCTCCAGCCCCTCCCCTAGATGGCAAGCAGTTCTATATATGTTAAATATGTTGCAGTATATCCTAGATACAATATATGTGTGCATAACCGAGCAGTTCTCTTGTTGCACAGGGAGAATTGGATTCAGAAGGTAAAAAACAACTCAGAAAGAAAAACAAAAATGCAAATAGTTCACATTCATTTCCCAGTGTTCAATCTTTGGGTATAGCTGCTTCTGTCCATCATTTATCAATTGAAACTCAGTTAGGTCTCTTTGTCAAAGAAATCTACTTCCATCAGAATACATCCTCATACAGTATCGTTGTTGAAGTGTATAATGATCTCCTGGTTCTGCTCATTTCACTTAGCATCAGTTCATGTAAGTCTCTCCAAGCCTCTCTGTATTCATCCTGCTGGTCATTTCTTACAGAACAATAATATTCCATAACATTCATATACCACAATTTACCCAGCCATTCTCCAATTGATGGGCATCCATTCAATTTCCAGTTTCTAGCCACTACAAACAGGGCTGCCACAAACATTTTAGCACATACAAGTCCCTTTCACTTCTTTAGTATTTCTTTGGAATATAAGCCCAATAGAAACACTGCTGGATCAAAGGGTATGCACAATTTGGTAACTTTTTGGGCATAATTCCAGATTGCTCTCCAGAATGGTTGGATTCATTCACAGTTCCACCAACAATGCATCAGTGTCC
The DNA here is from genome assembly GCF_016432865.1 of Antechinus flavipes. NCBI lineage: Eukaryota > Metazoa > Chordata > Mammalia > Dasyuromorphia > Dasyuridae > Antechinus > Antechinus flavipes. The sequence continues at coordinate 277,784,814 of NC_067400.1, forward strand.
CAGTTTTCCCTCATCCCCTCCAACATTCATCATTATTTTTTCCTGTCATCTTAGCTAATCTGACAGGTGTGTAGTGGTATCTCAGAGTTGTCTTAATTTGCATTTCTCTGATCAATAGTGATTTGGAACACTCCTTCATATGAGTGATAATAGGTTCAATTTCATCATCTGAAAATTATCTATTCATATCCTTTGACCATTTATCAATTGGAGAATGACTTGATTTCTTATAAATTTGAGTCAGCTCTCTATATATTTTGGAAATGAGGCCTTTATCAGAACCTTTAACTGTGAAGATGTTTTCCCAGTTTGTTGCTTCCCTTCTAATCTTGTTTGCATTAGTTTTGTTTGTACAAAGGCTTTTTAATTTGATATAATCGAAATTTTCTATTTTGTTATCTGTAATGGTCTCTAGTTCATCTTTGGTCACAAATTTCTTTCTCCTCCACAAGTCTGAGAGATAAACTATCCTATGTTCCTCCAATTTATTTATAATCTCGTTCTTTATGCCTAGGTCATGGACCCATTTCGATCTTATCTTAGTATATGGTGTTAAGTGTGGGTCCATGCCTAATTTCTGCCATACTAATTTCCAGTTATCCCAGCAGTTTTTATCGAATAATGAATTCTTATCCCAGAAGTTACGATCTTTGGGTTTGTCAAACACTAGATAGCTATAGTTGACTATTCTGTCTTGTGAACCTAACCTTTTCCACTGATACACTAATCTATTTCTTAGCCAATACCAAATGGTTTTAGTGACTGCTGCTTTATAATATAATTTTAGATCAGATACAGCTAGGCCACCTTCATTTGATTTTTTTTTTTCATTAATTCCCTTGAGAGTCTCAACTTTTTATTGTTCCATATGAATTTTGTTGTTATTTTTTCTAGATCATTAAAATATTTTCTTGGAAGTCTGATTGGTATAACACTAAATAAATAGATTAGTTTAGGGAGTATTGTCAATTTTATTACATTCGCTCGGCCTATCCAACAGCACTTAATATTTTTCCAATTATTTAAATCTGACTTTATTTGTGTGGAAACTTTTTTGTAATTTTGTTCATATAATTCCTGACTTTCCTTTGGTAGATAGATTCTCAAATATTTTATGCTATCAACAGTTATTCTGAATGGAATTACTCTTTGTATCTCTTGCTGTTGGATTTTGTTGGTGATGTATAAAAATGCTGAGGATTTATGGGGATTTATTTTGTATCCAGCTACTTTGCTAAAATTGTGAATTATTTCTAATAGCTTTTTAGTAGAATCTCTGGGGTTCTCTAGGTATACCATCATATCATCTGCAAAGAGTGATAATTTGGTTTCCTCATTGCCTACTCTAATTCCTTTAATCTCTTTCTCGACTCTTATTGCAGAGGCTAGTGTTTCTAATACGATATTGAATAATAATGGTGATAGTGGGCAACCTTGCTTCACTCCAGATCGTACTGGGAAGGATTCCAGTTTTTCCCCATTGTATATGATGCTTACTGATGGTTGTAAATATATGCTCCTGACTATTTTAAGGAAAAGTCCATTTATTCCTATGCTCTCAAGTGTTTTTATTAAGAATGGATGTTGAATTTTATCAAATGCTTTTTCTGCATCTATTGAGATGATCATATGGTTTTTGTTTGGTTAGTTATTGATATAGTCAATTATGCTAATAGTTTTCCTAATATTGAACCAGCCCTGCATTCCTGGTATAAATCCTACTTGGTCATAGAGTATTATCTTGGGGATGATTTTCTGTAATCTTTTTGCTAATATTTTATTTAAGATTTTAGCATCGATATTTGTTAGAGTTCAAATGTTAGAGTTCTTGTTCTTCTCAAAACACAGCCAGTTTAGCTTAGGGCCCTCCGAATATCTCCAAATCCAAAGGTCCTGTCCGTTAGCCTCTGCCTGTGCTTTCTTCAGCCTCCAACCAGCACAGAGATGGAATGAATCTCTTGTTTCCTTCTCTTGGGGCTCGGCTAGTTTTCTGGTGAGTCTTTCAGACCAGCTTGGTCTCAGTGGGGGGCGTGCAGGAGCCCAGCCACCTACCACAGTGGTGTGAGATGAGACTGAATCTGGTTGACCACTGAACTCGGACTTGTAGCTGTATCCTTTGAAAACTCTTCGTCTGCCACCAGCCAGCCAAGTGGAATATATTCTGCCTTGCCTCAGAGAGAGGGCTTCTGGCGTAATTCCGCAAAGTGCTCTCTGTCTGCACCAGAGTCGCTCCTCTCCAGTCCAGCTGGACTCTCCTCTGCGACCAGCCAGCCAAGTGGAAAAATGTATTCTGGAATAGATCTCTCATCACTGGCCTTATATCTGACTCTTCTGAGAGAATTGGATTATGCGTTTACTCCCATAGTGCTCTCTGGCCCAAAGAGCTTCAAGGGAGGTGTGAACTCACAAAGGTACAAAGTTTACTTTGTGAATCTGGCAAACTTGTGAACTCCAATGAGTAAAGGTGTGAACACAAGCTTTGTATTAATTAGTTCTACTTAGTACCTTGTTTCAGGTTCTGCCCAAAACATCTTCTTGTGAGATTAGATCAACTCTAATTAGTTAGCAGTTTGTAAGGATGCCAATAGATATTCATTAGGGAGATTGGTCTATAATTTTCTTTCTCTGTTTTCAACCTACCTGGTTTAGGTATCAGTACCATGTCTGTGTCATAAAAGGAGTTTGGTAGGATTCCTTCGATCCCTATTTTTTCAAATAGTTTATTTAGTATTGGAGTTAATTGTTCTTTAAATGTTTGGTAGAATTCACGTGTAAATCCATCTGGTCCTGGGGATTTTTTTCTTAGGGAGTTGGTTGATAGTTTGTTCTATTTCTTTTTCTGAGATGGGACTGTTTAGGATATTTACTTCCTCCTCTGTTAGTTTGGGCAACCTATATTTTTAGAGGTATTCTTCTATTTCATTTAAGTTGTCAAATTTATTGGCATAAAGTTGGGCAAAGTAACTCCTAATTATTGCTCTAATTTCCTTTTCATTAGTGGCGAGTTCTCCCTTTTCATTTTTAAGACTAACAATTTGATTTTCCTCTTTCCTTTTTTTAATCAGATTTACAAAGGGTTTGTCTATTTTATTGGTTTTTTCATAGAACCAACTCTTAGTTTTATTAATTAATTCAATAGTTTTTTTACTTTCAGTTTTATTGATCTCTCCTTTTACTTTTAGAATTTCAAGTTTAGTATTTGACAGGGGGTTTTTAATTTGTTCCTTTTCTAGCATTTTTAGTTGCAAGCCCAATTCATTGAGCTTTTCTTTCTCTATTTTATACAAATAGGCCTCTAGAGATATGAAATTTCCCCTTATTACCGCTTTGGCTGTATCCCATACATTTTGGTATGATGTCTCATTATTATCGTTTTCTTGGATGAAATTATTAATTATATCTATGATTTGCTGTTTCACCCAATCATTCTTTAGTATAAGACTATTTAGTTTCCAATTATTTTTTGGTCTACTTTCCCCTGGCTTTTTGTTGAATGTAATTTTCATTGCATCGTGGTCTGAAAAGGATGCATTTACTATTTCTGCCTTACTGCATTTGAATTTGAGGTTTTTATGTCCTAATATATGGTCAATTTTTGTATAGGTTCCATGAACTGCTGAAAAGAAAGTGTACTCTTTTCTTTCTCCATTACATTTTCTCCAGAGATCTATCATATCTAACTTTTCTAGTATTCTATTTACCTCTTTGACTTCTTTCTTATTTATTTTGTGGTTTGATTTATCTAATTCTGAGAGTGCAAGGTTGAGATCTCCCACTCTTATAGTTTTGCTATCTATTTCTTCTTGCAGCTCTCTTAATTTTTCTTTTAAGAAATTAGATGCTACACCACTTGGCACATATATGTTTAATAGTGATATTGGTTCATTATCCATGCTACCCTTTAGCAAGATATAGTGCCTTTCCTTATCTCTTTTAATTAGATCAATTTTTGCTTTAGCTTGATCTGAGATCAGGATGGCTACCCCTGCTTTTTTGACTTCACCTGAAGCATAGTAGATTTTGCTCCAACCTTTTACCTTTAACCTGCATGTATCTCCCCGCTTCAGGTATGTTTCCTGTAAACAACATATTATAGGATTCTGGCTTTTAATCCATTCTGCTAACCACTTCCACTTTATGAGGGAGTTTACCCCATTCACATTTATGGTTAAAATGACCAATTCTGTATTACTTGCCATCTTGTTAACCCCTGTTTATGCTTTTCTCCCTTCTTTCCCCCTTACCCCCTTCCCAGTATTAAGCTTGTGAGCAACACTTGCTTCTCACACCCCTCCCTTTTTAGTACCCTCCCCACCTTAGATTTCCTCCCCCTATCTTACCCCTTTCCCTCCCCGTTTCCATATTCCCTTTCGCTTAGCTTATTCTTTCCCTTTTCACTTTTCCCTTCTCACTTCTCAATGAGGTGGGAGAAATTTCACCATAAATTAAATATGTCTAAAATTTTTCTCTTAAAGCCAATTCTGAAGGCAGTAAGATACCCACTATATTCATCCCCCTCCATTCTTTCTCTCAGATATAATAGGTTTCCTTTGCCTCTTCATGAGATGTAGTACTCCCACTTTACCCTTTTTCTGGTGCAATGTCCTTTCCACATCTACTTTCTAGAACAAGGTATACATGTATTCTTTATACATCTATATAGCCGAAATATAGTTCCCAAGATTAATCTTTACCTTTTTTTTATTTCTTTTGAGTTCTATATTTGTAGATCAAACTTTTTGTTAAGTTCTGGCTTTTTCATCAAAAATAGGTGAAATATGCTTACTTCGTTGAATGTCCATCTTCTTCCCTGGAAAAAGATGCTCATTCTCACTGGGTAAGTTATTTTTGGTTGCATACCAAATTCTTTAGCCTTTCGGAATATCATATTCCAGGCCCTTCGGTCCTTTAATGTGGATGCTGCCAGATCCTGGGTGATCCTTATTGTGGCTCCTTGATACTTGAATTGGGTTTTTCTAGCTGCTTGCAATATTTTTTCCTTCATCTGAGGGTTCTGGCATTTGGCCATTATATTCCTTGGTGTTTTGATTTTAGGATCCCTTTCAGTGGGTGATCAATGAATTCTTTCAATGTCTATTTTATTCTCTGTTCCTATGACTTCTGGGCAGTTCTCTTTGATAATTTCCTGGAAAATAGTGTCCAGGCTCTTTTTTTCATCATGCTTTTCTGGGAGTCCAATGATTCTCAGATTGTCTCTCCTGGATCTGTTTTCCAGGTCTGTTGTCTTCCCCAGAAGGTATTTCACATTCTTTTCCATTGTTTGATTTTTTTTGGATTTGCTTGACTGATTCTTTTTGTCTCTTCCAGTCATTCAATTCCAATTGTTCGATTCTGATTTTTAATGAAGTGTTTTCTTCACTCACTCTTTTAAAATCTTTTTCTAATTGTCCCATTGAGTTCTTTTGTTCTGTGGAATTTTTTTCCATTTCGCCAATTTTGTTTTTTAGAGAGCTATTTTCTGTTTCCAGTTCATTAATCCTATTTTTCAAGGATTTGATTTCTTTATCCACTCTCTCTTTAACTGAGTGGGATGACTTCTCCAGACTCTCTTGCCAAGCCTCCCTCTCCTTTTCCCATTTTTCTTCTAGCTCCCTTGTGAGAGCCTTTTTAATTACTTCTATGAGGTTCATCTGTGCTGAGGAACAGATGATCTCCTCCTTTGGGGATTCACCTGGGGACTGTCTGTTTTTAGTCTCCTCAGGATTTGGAGTCTGCTCTCTTTCTATATAGAAGCTGTCAAGGGTTAAAGTCCTCTTCAGTTTTTTGCTCATTATATCAAAGAATCAAAGACAAACTAGCAAAAAGAGAAAAAGAAATCACCCCTAATTTGGAGTCTGCTTTTTGGGGGGAGGGGCTGGGTGGCATTACCGAGCTTCCTCTACAGACTGCAGGGGGAGCAGCACCGAGACACTGGTCCTACTGTGCTGCGCCTGTGCTCTGAGATCCCAGAGTGTGCTGAGTCACTGTGGGGGGGAAGGGATGGCCAGGTCCCAAGAGACTCCAGCTGTTTAGGGTTGTATTCTTTGCCCCGGTGTTTTTAGCTTCTCTGCTGGGCTGCTGGCTTGCTGCCGGAGCAAAGTATCCAAACCTGTAGCAAAGCTCTCTCCACAGAGACGGCTGTGATCACACCCCACCCCCTTTCCAGTCTGCTCGGCTGTGAGCCCCCTTCAGTGCTCTCAGTTGCCTGCCCGCACCCTGCGCCCAATCCAAAACCGTCCCAGCCCTCGCCCAAAAACAGACCTTTCTTGGAGAATCTCAAGGATGGCTTCTCTTGTTAACTATTTGTGGGATTTTTTTTCAGTCAAGCATCAATTCAGAGGCTTGTAATGAAATCGATAGTGAGAGAAAAATGTGGAGCTACGCAGCTGTGTGCCTCTTCTCTGCCATCTATTATAAAATAAATTAAAAATTAAAAATTAATTTAAAAAAATCTAGTAAAGCTTATACACCTTTTTGTTTTTTTAAAGAAAGCTTCTGAATACTTGAGGAAAATAAAAAGTATCATTTAGAAGTTTGCAATAATAAATATGATTTTGTTTTATAACAGTATTTATTAAATATCAATTTGTTATTTGTGTCTAAGCAATTAGAACTCAGACCTCAAATAAAGAAGCTGTTATAAAGGGAAATGGTGTTTAGAAATGGATTGGACTTACAGCAAAATAATTGTTAGGACATGTATGCTTATATTGAATTTAATTTATACTTTAACTTTACTTTATTTTAACATACTTAACAATTAGTCAACCTGCCATCAGCAGGAGGGGATGGGAGTAAGGAGAGAAAAAAATGGAACAAAAGGTTTAGCAATTGTCAATGCTGTAAAATTACCCATGCATATAACTTGTAAATAAAAAAAGTTATAATAAAAATAAAATAAAATAAAAAAAAGAAAGAAATGGATTGGACTAGAGTACATCTAAGGATTATTTACAGTCTAAGATTATATAATTCAATAAATATTTTTTTAAAAAATATATAAATGTTTATAACTGGGTTAAAAAGAAATTACATTCTCAAAGGAATGTTAACAAAATGACCTCCATTTCAGGTAGCTCCAGTCATGCCTTTACTTTACTACTAATCTCCAGTAATCCCCTCCATATCTTTATTAACTATCCCACAGTCCTGGAAAAACTTCTTGCTTAAGACACCATTATATTAATTGATGAAAGTCACTTCAGGAAAGATTCACACATGATTCACTTTATAAAGATCATATCACATTTGCTATATTTTCTGGAGGGGTTATTACATTCTACTCTCTGTCATCATACTTACTATCCATGTAACTTTCTAGAACAAAGAGTCTCTGCCAGACTATAACTTTTCTTTGTATATTTTTCCTTCATAAGAATGTAAGTTCCTTGAGAATAATCTACACTTTTGCATCTTTATCCTCAATATTTAACACAAAGGTAGATAAATATTAAATGAGTAATAAATAATTTCCATTCATTCATTTTAACACATATTTCTTTAAATATTTTTACATTCATCTTTATTCATCTTTTAAATTTTTTATTTGAAAAACATTTCTTTACAAATCATGTTGGGGGAAAAAAATCAAAGCAAAAGGGGAAAATCATGGGAGAGAAAAAAATAAACATAAAAAGAAGTGAACAAAGAATGTGTTGATTTACATTTAATCTCTTTACTTCTTTTTTTCTGGATGCAAGTGACATTTTCTGATCAAAGTCTATTGGGATTGCTATGGATCACCGAACAACTGAGAAGAAGCAATATTTCATACTTGGTCATCACACATTCTTGCTATTATAGTGTACAAAGGTATTACTGGTTCTGCTTATTTTGCTTAGCATCTGTTCATGTAAATCTTCTCAGCCCTTTCAAAATCCACCTTGTTCATAATTTTTATCAATCAAAAATACTCTATTACCTTCATACACAAATGTTTTTCAGCCATTCCCCAATTGATGAACATCTACTCATTTTTTTCAATTCTTTGCTAACATAAAAAGAGCTTTTACAAACATTTTTGGACATGTGGATCCTATTCCCTCCTTTCTGATTTCTTTGGCATACAGACCCAAGGATGACACTGCTGGGTCAAAGGTTTTATACAAAATTCCCTTTGGGAATAATTTCAAATTTTTCTCCAGAATGGTTGGATCATTTTACAACTCCATCAAAAATGCATGTGTCCCATTTTCCCCACATCTCCTCCAGAACTTATCATTATTTTTTCCTGTCATCTTAGCCAATGTGAGAGGTATGAGGGAGTACCTCAAAATTGTTTTAATTTTAATTTCTTTAATCAATACTGATTTAGAGCATTTTCATACAATTCTTGATGGCTTTAATTTCATCACCTGAAAATTATCTGTTCATTTCATTTGACCACTTATTAATTGAGAAATGAATTGTATTCTTATAAATTTTGCACAATTCTTTATATATTTTATAAAAGAGCATTTTAACAGAAATACTAATGACAATTTTTTTTCTCAGATTTGTATTTCCCTTTTAATCTTGTTTCTATTGATTTTATTTGTGCAATTTTTAAATTTAATGTAATCAGAGTTGCATATTTTGCCTATCATAAAGTTCTCTAATTATTCTTTGGTCATAAATTCCTCCTCCAAATATCTGTAATGTAAGTTATCTCTTGTTCTCCTAATTTGTTTATAGTATCATCCTTTATGCTCAAATCATGTATCCATTTTGACTTTTTGTTGTTGTTGTTGTTATAGAGTGTGAGATACAGGTTTTCCCTAAGAACTAGTTTGTCTATATCTCAAATTTCTAACATTATTTTCCAGTTTTCCCAGTAATTTTTGTCACAGTAAGTTCTTATTACAGAAGTTGGAGTTAGGAGGGTATATCTAGGTTTTCTGGGTAGTATTAACCTCCTTTGTTTCTTTCTTATATATTTTGTGGTTAGATTTTTCTGATTCTAAGAAAGGAAGTTTGTGGTCCTGGCTCAAACTTTTCTCAAGGATTTTGGCTGCTCTACCACTTAATGTATATATATATATATTTAGTATTATTATTACTTCATTGTTTGATAAGATCTATTTTTACTTTTGCTTTATCTGAAATCAGAATTACTACCCCCTTTTTTTTTTTACTTCAGCAGAAGCATCATAAATTCTGTTCCAACCTTTTCACCATTACTCTATATGTGTTCCCTGTGTCAGATGTGTTTCTTGTAAACAACATATTGTAGGATTCTGTTTTTTAATCCATTTGGCTATTCACTTCTGTTTTATGAGAGAGTTCATTCCATCCACTTTCACACTTATGATTACCAGCTCTATATTTCCCTCCATTCTATTTTCTTCCCTGTATATAATTTTGTTCTCTCTTGCCACTCTGTTTAATTAACCCTAGTAGAGTTATTTTTACCCACTCCAGCTATAACCTTACATACCCCCCTCTTATCTTAGTAGTGCTTTTTTAGCCCACTTTACCCACTATCTTGCATTCTATCACCTCTCCTCCCCTTATCTTACATTTTTCCTTACTATTTCTGACTCTCTTCTATCCTGTCCCTCAGTAATTTTTCCCTCTTTCTCCTCCATCATTATAGGATTCCAAAATTTTCTAAGCCCAACTGAAAGATTAAATTATTCCCTCTTAGAACCAAAACTGATGAGATCAAGCTTCACACAATTGTCAATTTCCTACTTCTTTTACCTTGATTGTAATAGGTTTATTGTTCCTTTTCTTGTGAACTAATTGTCCCATTATATATCCTCTTTCCTGTTTTTCCAAAACAGACCAGTTTCTACCCCTTAATGTCTTTCTCTTTGATATCATACCATCACAGTCTATTCACAATGACACCTCAATCCATATGATGCCCCTCTCTGTTTGCTCCAGTGACAGATACAATTCTCAAGAGTTACAGATATAATTTTCCTATCTAGGGATGTAAAACATTTAAACTTTATTTATTTTTATTACATTTTTTTATTTTATTATAACTTTATATTTACAAAACTTATGCATGGGTAATTTTTCAATATTGACCCTTGCAAAACCTTCTGTTCCAAGTTTTTCTCTCCTTCTCCCCACTTCCTCCCCTAGATGGTAGGTACTCTAATACATGTTAAATATCTTAAATCCAATATATAAATACAGATTTATACAGTTATGTTGCTTCACAAGAAAAATCGGATCTAGAAAGAAAAAAAAGTGAGAACAAAAACAAAAATGCAAACAAAAAACAGAAACAGTGAAAATGCTATGTTGTGAGCCACACTGAGTTCCCATTGTCCTCTCTCTGAGTATAGTTGGCTCTCTTCATTACTGAACAATTGGAACTAGTTTGAATCATTTCACTGTTGAAGACAGCCACTTCTAGCAAATTGATCATTCTATAGTCTTGTTATTGTTGCGTATAATGACCTCCTGGTTTGCTCATTTCACTTAGCATCAATTCATTTACATATCTCCAGGCTTCTCTGAAGTCATCCTCTTGGTCATTTCTTACAAAAGAGTAATATTTCATAATATTCATATACCACAATTAATTCAGTCATTCTCCAGTTTATGGGTATCCACTCAATTTACAGTATCTAACCACTGCAAAAAGGGCTGCCACAAACATTTTTGCACATGTGGGTCTCTTTCCTTCCTTTAAAGTCTCTTTGGAATATAAGCTTAGTAGGAGCATTGCTGGATCAAAGGATATGAACAATTTGATAACTTTTTTGAACATAGTTCTAAATTGCTCTCCAGAATGGTTGAATTTATTCACAATTCCAGCAACAATGTATGGTCCTAGTCTTGCCACATCCCCTCCAACATCTGTCATTATCTTTTCCTGTCATCTTAGTCAATCTGAGAGTCGTGTAGTGTTATGTCAGAACTATCATAATTTGCATTTCTCTGATCAATATTGATTCGTAGCATGTTTTCATCTGACCAGAAATAGTTTCAATTTCTGCATCTGAAAATTGTCTGTTCATATCAGTTGACCATTTATCAATAGGAGAATGGTTTTTTCTTTCTTTTTTTTTTTAAATAAATTTGAGTCACTTCTCTATATATTATGGAAATAAGGCCTTTATCAGAACTTTTGACTGTAAAAATGTTTTTCCAGTTTATTGCTTCCTTTCTAATCTTGTCTGCATTAGTTCTGTTTGTACCAAAAATGTTTAACTTAATATAATCAAAATTATCTATTGTGTGATCAAGAATGATCTCTAATTTTTCTTGGGTCACAAATTCCTTCCTCCTTTACAAGTCTGAGAAGTAAATTATTCTATGTTCTTCTAATTTATTTATAATATCATTTTTTATGCCTAGATAATGAACCCATTTTGACCTTATTTTGGTGTACAGTGTTAACTATGGATCAACGCCTAGTTTCTGCCATACTAATTTACAATTTTCCCAGCAGTTTATGTCAAATAGTTAATTTTTATCCCAAAAGCTGGGGTCTTTGGCTTTGTCAAACACCAGATTACTATAGTCTTTGACTTTTTTGATCTGTGAACCAACCTTTTCCCACTGATCAACTACTTTATTTCTTAGCCAGTACCAAATAGTTTTGATGACTGTTGCTGTATAATATACTTTTACATCAAGTACAGCCTGGCCATATTCATTTGATTTTTTTTCATTAATTCCTTTGAAATATGTGACATTTTGTTTTTCCAATTTTGTTATTTTTTCTAGGTCAGTAAAAATTTTCTTGGGAGTTTGATTTATATGGCACTAAATAAATAGATTAGTTTATGTAGTATTGTCATTGTTATTATATTCACTTGACCTCTCCAATATCACTTCATATTTTTTCAATTATTTAGATCAGACTTTATTTGTGTGGAAAGTGTTTTGTAGTTTTGCTCAAATAGTTCCTGACTTTCCATTGGCAGATAGATTCCCAAATATTTTATACTATCAGCAGTTATTTTAAATGGAATTTCTATTTGTATCTCGTGCTGTTGGGTTTTGTTAGTGATGTATAAAAATGCTGATGATTTATGTGGATTTACTTTGTATCCTGCAACTTTGCTAAAGTTGTGGATTATTTCTAATAGATTTTTAGTTGATTTTCTGGGGTTCTCTATATTATCATATCATCAGTAAAGAGTTATACTTTGGTTTTCTCATTACCTTCTCTAATTCCTTTAATCTCTTTTTAATATTTTATTGCTCTGGGCTTATATCCCAAAGAGATACTAAAGAAAGGAAAGGGACCTGTATATGCCAAAATGTTTGTGGCAGCCCTGTTTGTGGTGGCTAGAAGCTGGAAAATGAAAGGATGCCCATCAATTGGAGAATGATTGAGTAAATTGTGGTATATGAATGTTATGGAATATTATTGTTCTGTAAGGAAAGACCAGCAGGATGAATACAGAGAGGACTGGGGAGACTTACATGAACTGATGCTAAGTGAAACGAGCAGAACCAGGAGATCATTATATACCTCAACAACGATACTGTTTGAGGATATATCCTGATGGAAGTGGATCTCTTCAATAAAGAGAGTTAATTCAGATCAAGGATGGACAGAAGCAGCTACACCCAAAGAAAGAACACTGGGAAATGAATATAAACTGCTTGCATTTTTGTTTTTCATACCGGGTTATTTCTACCTTCTGAATTCAATTCTCCCTGTGCAACAAGGAAACTGTTCAGTTCTGCACACATATATTGTATCTAGGATATACTGTAACCTATTCAACATTTAAAGGACTGCTTGCCATCTAGGGGAGGGGGTGGAGGGAAGGAGGGGAAAAATCAGAACAGAAGTGAGTGCAAGGGATAATGCTGTAAAAAAAAAAAATTACCCTGGCATGGGTTCTATCAATAAAAAGTTATTAAAACAAACAAACAAAAAATAATATTTTATTGCTAAATCTAGTATTTCTAATACAATATTGAATAATAATGGTGATAGTAGGCAATCTTGTTTCATTCTTGATGTTATTAGGAATGATTCCAATTTATCCCCATTACATATGATGCTTACTGATGGTTTTAAATAGATGCTCCTGAATGTTTTAAGGAAAAATCCATTTATTTCTATACTCTCAAGTGTTTTTAATTGGAATGGATGTTGGATTTTATCAAATGCTTTTTCTGCATCTATTGAGATGATCATATGGTTTTTGTTAATTTGGTTATTGATAAATTCAATTATGCTAATAGTTTTCCTAATATTGAACCAGCCCTGCATTCCTGGCCTAAAATCTCCTTGGTCATGTAGTATTATTCTGGAGATGATTTTCATAATGTCTTTGCTTATATTTTATTTAATATTTTTTGCACCAATAGTTATTAGGGAGATTGGTTTAAAATTTTCTTTCTGTTTTTGTCTTACCTGGTTTAGTTATCAGTACCATTTTTGTGTCATAAAAGGAATTCGGTAAGAGTGCTTCATTCCTTATTTTTGAAATAGTTTATATAATTGTGGAGTTAATTGTTCTTTAAATATTTGGTAGAATTCACATGTAAATGCATCTGGTCCTATCACCCATCCATTCTTTAGGATGAGATTATTTAGTTTCCTTTTACTTTTTGGTCTATTTTCCCCTTACTTTTTATTTAATGTAATTTTTATTGAATCATGATCTGAAAAAAAAATGCATTTACTATTTCTGCCTTTCTACATTTGATTTTGAGGTCTTTATGGTCAATTTTTGTGACTGAAGAAAGTGTACTCCTTTCTGTCTACATCCTATTTTCTCCAAAGATCTTTCATATTTAGCTTTTCTAGTATTCTTTTTAACTCTTTAACTTATTTCTTATTTATTTTGTGCTTTGATTTATCTAGTTTTGAGAGTATAATGTTGAGATCTCCCACTATTATAGTTTTCCTATTTCTTTTTGCAGCTCTCAAGTTCTTCTTTTGGAATTTTCATGCTGTACCACTTTTACGTTTCACTTTTCCACTCCCACTTTTCATTAAGATAAGAAAAGTTTCTCTATAAGCTAAATATGTCTAACATTTTCTCTTTGAGCCAAATCTGATGAGAGTAAGATCCACACAATGTTCATTTCCCTCCCTTCTTTCCCGCAAATATAATAGGTTTCCTTTGCCTCTTTGTGAGATGTTATTTCCCTCATTTTACCTCCACTTTTCCCTTTTTCTGATAAAATCACCTTTTCAGCTCTAGTTCCTTTTTTTATATCATAACAGTAAAATCATTTTATACATGCACTCTCTATGTATACCAACAGAAAAACAGTTCTCATGAGTTCTTTTCATCTTTTTATGCTTCTCTTGAGTTCTATATTTGGAGGCCATTTTTTTGTTTGTTTGTTTGTTTAGCTCTGGTCATTTCATCAGAAATAAATGGAATTCACCTGCTTCATTGAATACCCATCTTCTTCCCAGGAAGAAAATGCTCTGTTTAGCAAGGTAGTGCAGTATTGGCAGCATTCCAAGTTCCTTTGCATTTTGGAATAACTGATTGCAGGCCCTTTGGTTCTTTAAGATGGAAGCTGTTGAGATCCTTGGTAATCCTTATTGTGGCTCCTCAGTATTTGATTTTTTTTTTCTGGCTCCTTGTTATAGTTTTCCTTGGTCTGATACTTCTGAAATTTAGCCATGATATTGCTTCAAGTTTAATTTTTGGGTCTTTTTCATGATGCATTCAGTGAATTCTTTCAAAGGCTATTTTACCTTCTGATTCTATGACATCTGACCAATTCTCTTTGATGATTTCCTGAAAAATAGTGTCTAGGCTCTTTTTTTCATCATGGTTTTCAGGGAGTCCAATAACCCTTAGATTGTCTCTCCTAGATCTATTTTCCAAGTCAGTTGTTTTTCCAAGTTGATATTTTACATTTTTTCTTTTCTTTTTTTTTTTTTCTTTTCTTTTTTTTTTGCTTGACTGTTGATATCTTATTGTGTCATTAACTTCCATTTGTTCAGTTCTGATTTTTAGTGAATTATTTTTTTCATTTTTTTTAACTTCTTTTTGTATTTCTCCTATTGAGTTTTTAAATGACTTCTTTTGTTCTATGGAATTTTTTATCCATTTCACAAATTCTGTTTTTTAAGGGGTTATTTTCTTTTCTATTTCACAAATTCTGCTTTTATGGGAGGTATTTACCTTTTCCATTTCACAAATTCTGTTTTTCTGGAAGTTGTTTTCTTTTTCATTTTGTCAAATTTATCTTTTAATAAGTTGCATGCCTTTTCCACACACTCTTTCAAAGTTTTTATTTCCTTTCCCCATTTTTCTTCCAGCTCTTTTTCAAGATTCTTTTAAATTTCTTCTAATACAGTTTTATATGGGGACCAATTTATGTCACCCATTGGGGCTTTATCTGGAGACAATCTGCTTTTAGTCTCCTCGGGATTTGAAATCTGTTATCTTTCACCATAAAACTTTCTATGGTCAGAATTATTTTTGCCTTTTTGCTGTTTTTTTTTTTTAACTTTGGATCAGTTTTTAGGGCAAGGGAGGTTTTTCAACCATCCTCTACAAGTGGCAGTGAAGTGGCAGCAGCTGTGTTGGGTTTGTACTGATTCACTCCTGGTTCTGGGTGGGTGGGACCTGGTCCCATGAGAATCTGGAGCTTCTGGGTTCACTAATATGCATTTTCTGTTTGTGTTGGATGTTTTATAACTTCTCTACTCAGCCAGAGCAGAGTAGCGAATACTGCAATAGAATCTTCTTCCTATATTCTCTGCTGCATGGGGAGTCTGCACCACCTTATGGGAGTCTACAATCTTAGATTGTTGTTAATCTTAGATCCTTTGCCTTACAGAATATAGTATTATATCTTTTACATTGTATTATATCCTTTATTGTACAAGATGCCTGATACTAGGCAATCCTGACTGTTGTTCCTTAATATTTGACTTATTTTGTCTGGTAGTTTGCTATATATATATATATATATATATATATATATATATATATATATATATATATATATATATTTTGAGATTGCAGTCCTTGATTTTCTCAACAATGTTCCGTGGGATTTTCTTTTTGGTATCTCTTTCTGAAGGTGATCGATGGATTCTTTCAATGAGTATTTGACCATCTGTTTCAAGATTATTGGGACAGTTTTCCTTAATGATCTCTTAAAGAATAGTATCCAGGCTCTTTTTTTGGTCATGGTCTTCAAGTAGGCCAATAATTTTTAAATTGTCTCTTCTGGATCTATTTTTCAGGTTGGCTGTTTTTCCAGAGGTATTTCACATTTTCTTCCAATTTTTCATTCTTTATAATTTGCTGGACTGATTTTTGTTGTCTCACAGAGTCGTTACCTTTCATTTGCCCTGCTCCAGTTTTTAATGTGTGATTTTCTTCAGTGAGCTTTTGTTTCTCTTTTTTCACTAGCTTAATTTTAGTTTTTAAGGAGTTGTTTACTGCACACAATGTTTTACTTCTTTTTCCAAGTTGTTGACTCTCTCATGCATACTTCTCATTTCTTTTTCTCAATTTTTTTACCTCTCTTATTTGCCTTTTAAGTTATTTTATAAGCAGTTCTAAAAATGCTTCTTTGGGCTTTAGACCAATTCATATCACTTTTAAAGATGGCTTTTTCCTGTGGACATTTAGTTCTTGTCTGAGTTTCCCAGAAAAACTAGTAGCTTTCTGTGGTCAAGGTTCTTTTCTGCTTCTTGATCATTTTGTGTAATGATCTGAAACTGAGTTGATGCACTGAGGGCCAAGCACTTAAGGCTAATTATCCACTGGACAATACTCTATTAGCATATGCTTGAAGAAAGAATGACCCTGCCCACTACTCTGTGCAGGCTTGATCTGTTGGTGTATAAAGAGATTGGATGGAGGATTTAGAGGGTGGAGTAGGATGAGTGAGATGGCTCTGGCTGGGAGAAGAAAGAGGAGATTCCTGTGTCTACTCTCACTCCTCTCGCTTCAACAAATAATAAAGATTAAGGACTTTTGCTTATCCTGACTTTGGTTGATTCTTAAGTATCCAGGGTGCTAACCCAGTTGTCACACTTTTCTTTTCTTCTCTTTTGGTATTTCCTCTTTTTTTTTTTAACTTTTAAAGTGGATCTCTGTGTCTGGGGGCAATGGGGGTGCTATCCCAAATTTTCTGTGCATCTCTGAGCCTTGGCTTTGAGCACAGGGGTCCTTTGTGTTTATAGGGGGTAACTTTGCCTTCTCTTTTCAGGAAAATACTGGTTTCCCAGAGTTTGCCTTCTAAGCTTGAAGTGGAAGCTCAACCACTGATTTGCTCCTCTACTGAGCCAGGACTGAGGGACTTGGTTCTTGATTTTCTGTGATTAAGATCCTCTCACTTGTTATCCCAGAGTCTATCTGGGCTGGATTGAACTTCCTTTTCATCCCAGTGAGACTGACTTTTCTTGAAGTTTTTCCATTCTACCTTGAGCTGGAGAGTAGTGTCATTCCATCATACTTTGAACACAGGGTTGGTTTCATGTGGTTTTTGAAAGAAACTGGGAGATCTGGAGTAGCTTCCTAGCTTCACTCTGCCATCTTGTCTCAAACCCCAGACATCTGTACAACTTTCTTAAGTTCAGAACATAAAAATAAATAAAGCACTGTTTTTAGAGTTTGTACATTTCTGAGGTATAAATGTTCACAATGAAAATTTATTGATTGACTTTGAGGTTATGAAAAGTGACTCCATCACATAGTTGATTGGGGCCATTTTGATCACTTGTCACTGATCGAGAAGGCAATTCAAACAGGAATATTAAAGAAAAGACAGGAAGTGGCATGCAACAGGTGAATCAATCCTACCTTTTTTCCTTCATACTTTGGTGGCAATTTATAGAAATAGAAGTAATTGTAATTTTACTTGTCTATATTACCATTCTTCTAAGCCAAACTTCCAAATATTATCAAAGGGAAATAAATGTGAAGATAGGGCCCACTATCACTAGCCACAACTTCTAACACTGACTGGTAAGCCCAATAACACTAAGAAAAGCATTTCCTCTCAAGTCAACAATCTTTTTTACCAGTATCTCCCATTCTACTTCTCTCTTTCCTCCAGTCCCATATTTCATCCATCAACCCTATGACTTAGTAACTATGTCTTGAAGCATTTATTAACGCCATAGCTACTGAAGACTTGGAAAAGAAAGTTATATCTATAAAATTATTTGATATTATCAAATGATACATCAGAAAAAGTTTTTTTTTTTTTTTTTTTTTTTTTTTTTTAACCAAAGGAATTTCATTAAAGCAGTCAAATTGTCACCTGATTGCCATGGGATTCTAAGGAACATTGATCTACCCATGTATTTACTTTGTCTTACAGTTTTAGAATATGAGATCCTTGAGAGCATGGACTGAATCATTATCTCTTTGTATCTCAAGGGATTAGTATAGTACTTCATATAGAATTAAAATTTAATAATTGTGTTTTATTCATTCATTCAAAACAGCAAATATTTCAGCATGTTTTAAAAGAAGGACTAACTGTGTGGGTATACACACATACATACAGTATTATATATGTGTATATATGACATGTATTTTATTATATTTTTATTATTTTATATTTCATTATTATATTATTATATTATTTTTATATATCATATATTATTATGTATTTTATTATATATCATTATTTATAAAGCCACATGTTATTCTAGTCAATAACAATATGTCTTTCATTTGTATTGTTTAGAAGCTTTTGAACTCCTAGATGAAATATCTGGTTGAAAATATTAAAGGTATAGTTAAGATTTACAGATTTGTTTTTCATGAGGTGAAGTCTAGTTTTCAGGGTTCCTGATATGGGAAACAAAAATATGATGAGGTTTAGGTTTTGGGGTTCCCTTTAGTAGGGAATCAAATGATAAGGTCTAGATTTAGGGAACCAAAATGTGATTAGGGTTTCTGGAGGTCAGGGAATTAAATAATAAGGTCAAGTGGCAGGTTCAGGGTTCTGGGAACCAAATGGAGAGGTTTGGTTTTCCTATACCCCCTTGAGAGTTGGCACAAGGCTAGGAAGTTTGGGGGAACTCTTTTCTGGTGGTGCAGGGATTCTTTGCAAATGAATTTACAAATCTGAAAACCTAGATTGATAAAAGAGATTTATTATAGGGATTGGGAAGTAAAGTTAGAAATCCCAAGAGAGAAGCATAAAGTCTCATTAGGGAAATAGATGAGGGTAAGAGAGGGTAGCACTGGAAAATAATATTCCAGTAGGTAGAGGCTTCCTTGGTATAGCATGGCATAGCATGGCATGTTTAGAATCTCCGCAAAGAGAGGATTTTAGATTGGCTCTTTTATAATAGGAGCTTTGGCTACAAAGATGAAGATAAAGGGCATTAGTGGCTAGAGTCTCAAGTTAGTTCATCTACAAGCTTGGTTTCAGCTTGAGCTGGAATTTGAATAGAATTGAATGAGTTTCTTTAATTCAATAGGGTTGGAATTCTTTTGGTCAGGACTTAACCAACCCCATCAAAAATAATAGAATGAGGTTGTTTATCTTGTTTCCCTCTGGTGGGGTCCCTCACTGATATAGAGTCCAAGGAGAATTTCTCCTTCAAGGAGTTTTAGAGTTTTGGGGTCCCATCTTCATTTTGATATTTTTAACTAAGTGAAATATAGAAAGATTACTTTCCATTTGAAGTGGCAATTATTATGCTTAATTCAAGTCAGTACAATACTAACAACGAGTGTGGATAGTTTAAAATGAATCTCTATTTTTTGACTTGTTACTCTCCAGGGCTTTTGCTGACCTTATGTATAAATGGATATCTCTCTTTCTGCCTCTCTCCCTTACCTTGTCTCTCTCTCTGTCTTTCTGTCTCTCTTTCTCTTCCTGCATCCCTCCTCTCTCTTTTCTCTCTCTCTCTTTTACTCTCTCTTTTGTTTCTTTCTTTCTCTTTTACTCTCTCTTTCTCACTATAGACATAAATGTATAAATAAACATATAGCTATTTATATATACATAAATATAAGTGTGCATACTCATTAGCATGTGCACCTGCTTATGTTACAATATATGTTATGTTACAATATAGACATGAGTGACATACACAAGACTTCTTTATATGTACTTCAAGTATCATACAAAAATATTGCTTATTTTCTTCTATCACCATCTTACTCTGATGCTTATTTATGTTATCAAGGTTCTTGTGGGTTCACAAAAGTTGCTATGCTGACAGAGCAAAAGCTTTCACAGGTTCTACAAAGCAATAAAAGCTTTTAGTATAGATTTGTTGATGGATGCTTATGGATGGCACAACTGCTACCTGTAGAACAACCTGGTTGCAAGATTATGCATCTCTGTACAAGTTCAAGCCAAGTTGATGGAATTTTCACTCAAAATATCACTTTAAGATTGTCTAATAAGATGTAGCAGAATCATAATCTGTATTCCAATGAATTTTGTTATTTCTAAAATGTCAAATCTTTGATTGAATAAAATAAAGACTACATAATTGGCAAAGAGTATGAATGAATAAGTAGTTTAAAAAAACTGTTTAGGGTTTTGAAATTTTTACCCAGAAATCACAGGATTGAAAAAACAATAAATAATAAAAGACAGTGACTGTCTATGATACTGTGGGGAAGTAGGTGACACAGTATATTGAAGACAGGGTTTTATATCAGGAATTCATTTTCAAAGTTCAAATTGGCCTTGAGACACTTAATAGTTTGTGATCCTGAACAAGCTACTTAACATAATTTTCTCAGTTTCTTCATTTGTAAAATTAAATGATGAGGAAAATGACAACAAATGGATCATCAAGAATGAGAAACAACTGAAATGATTAAAATACATAATGCTATTGATGATAAAAAAAACAAACAAAATAAAAAGTTCCTTCTTCATGCTTGCTTTAACATTTAATCATTCTCATTTTCAGAGAAACAGTTATGTATAATTATTTTCATTATGATTTGGATTCAAAAAAGCTGGATTTGAATTGAGATTTTACTATTTATCATGTGGGACTTAAAGAAAATTAACTTTTCTGAGTCACAATTTCTTCAACATGAAATAATCGTGCTAATGCCTTTGTATTTCTAAATCCTAGGTCATATAAATTCCTTTCATTATTTCCTAAACTTATTCCTTGTATTTCTGTCATCTGCAGATACTGGCAAGTAAGGTCTAGAAAGATGATTTCTTCTCCTTTTGATATTTTTCTCACCTTCTATCTAATGACTCTCCAAGTATTTGAAGAGCCCACTACAATAAAGCAAATCACAATAAGCCATAAAATGTTTTATGTTTAATGTTGTAGCTCAAAGTTGTTTTGTTTCCTCTTATTTTTTAGGAATTTTTAGGAACATTTAATATTCTTTAGGCCTTTGATTATTAGGCAACATTGAAAAAATACTCTGGATCTTATCAGCTCTTAATTGGTTGAATCAATAAAGTGATAGATTTATGTTGCTTTGTCTATGGGAGAAGGAAAATAAAATTATAGCTATGATAAGGAATGAAATATTAAATATAAACTCTCCTGGGTCAGACCCAAATAGGATTCTTAGCTTTGCACTTCCTTAGTGAGTATTTTTCTCCATACAAAAGCAATAAAAATACTCTAAAGAGTATAGTATATAGTATATAAAAGATAACTCAAGCAAACACAGATTTTGTTAAGAAAATATTTGATACTTACGTTAAAAAATGTTACACATATATCATAGAAGACATCTATTCTTTAATATATTTGATATTACAAGGATATTAAGCTTAAAAGATTATAGACCTGAAACTACAAGAGACCTTCAGATACCTAATCTAACCATAGATGAAACTGAGGTACCAAGAGTTTAATCGACCTGCCCAAATGCATAGATTATTGATGGGAGAGCCAAGATTTAAATATATCCTCAAACTCATAATTCAGTATTCTTTTCATTATACTACATTTTTTTTCCTATACCACCTGAAATGATAAGTGAAAAAAGAAATGCAGATGACAATCAATACCAACTTGTTGATGTGGAAATGTTTATATTAATTTTGACCATGTTAGTGTCATTCAATATGAAACAGCAACTGAGGTAGACCTTTTTCTCATCAAACATTAAGAGGGAAAGGTTATAACCTGAGGCAGAATAACTAAATAAAACAATTCGAGAAACTGGGTCACAACATTAAAAGGGAACTTTGGCACAACACTTTCTAGAGCCTCCAAGTTGGGGTGCCAAAGCATACTGTCTGGATTAGCTCTCTGGAGGATCTTGGGACCAGCCCAAGTCCTTGGTCTTAGTGGAGGAGTGAAGAAGGCAGGAGACCCACAAAGTTGGTCAAAGATGGAGTCTCTTTTTTTGGTTCTCTCTGCCCCTAAATACCTTAGTATGATTACATCACTGCAACACACTGAACATATGCCAATTGTAGAACCAGTAAATCACCACAGCACACTGAGAAAGTGCCACTTATAGTACCATTACATTATTATAGCACACTGTACATGTGTTAACTATTAGGACCCTGCTATTGATATGTAAATGACTCTCTTTATTATAAGTATCCTTTGCTTCAAGTAGAACACAGGTGGTCAAGCCCTTCTTGACTTCTCTGGAAGGATGAAAACCCTTAGGGGAGATGGGGAGCCAAACCAGACACTGTCAGCAGGTTCCCTCTGGGCTAAAGGGCCTTATACCTTACTCAGAGTTCCCCTGCTATCTGTAGCCCTCTAGAATAGACCCTTCATAAAAAGTCAAGAGATGAATAAATAAAATATGGACAAATTCTCATCCATTATATGAATACTTGTCATCACTAGGAATAGACTGGGATATTGACAACATAGTGAACCTTCATTGGAGTTATGACTTGGATACTATCAAATTATTTTTCATACCATTGTAAGTAGGCTATTACATAATTGCCTTTTTCATTTTTTCAAGAGATCTTAAAACCTGTATTTGTTTTTAATCATTTATTCTTTCTGCCTAAAAATGTCAAAGTTTCTCTATATAAGCACTTAATAGTTTCTGTAAGAGTTTGGCCTATGACAGCTAACAGAAATGGCATATGTATTCTGATAAAATACTGCAGTAATAGCAATTTTAATGCAATCTACTTCATGATTGCACAGAAAAGGTCACAAGTAAACACTTTATTCACAATTATATATTTAAATATGCCCTTTTCTCTATACATTTTTTCCTAGACAGCATACAAGAGACTAAGAAAAAGAGTTGTCTAAATGTCATTATAAAAGCAACATCACTTCAAAGTGCATAGTTTATGTGCAGATAATAATTGTTCATATTTGTCGCTGGGACTATGAATTTGTCATATTTTTCCCTAGAGGAACAAAGATATCATATGTTTTTATATTATATTATACATATATATATATATAATGTTATGTTATATTATATTATATTATATATTATAGAATGCAGCCTTTTTTTTTGCTTTGTGGACTTTGAAAAAAAAATGCAAGTTAAATATTTAAAACAGTTGGGTAAGTAATTAAGTCGAGGAGACAACACTAGATAGATATTCCAAAAATAAAGATTTATAATCTACTTTCCTTTTTTCCCCTCTGTTCTTGATATATAACATACTGAGATAAATTGCCCTGAATAAGGTTATTGTTTCCTTTAGGGGCATATTTTAGCCTATTGCTAACCCATCAGCAACAATTTTTTTTTGGCTTTTTGCATGCCTTGGTGAAGGCTGCTAAGATTCTAAGTATACAATGACACTTAACAGCAATTACTGGACTACAGAGGTAATTCAGCCCAGGAGTGCTAAGAACTCTCACTTGCCCAAGGAGAACTGCCCTAAGACTCATCCTCATCCATAACTGACTTGGCTGTTAACTACAATTGTTAAGAAGAGAAGCTATGGGATTGTGTTGACATGAACAACATTATATTAGATTTGTTGCTTCCATTGCTGTTAATTGTTGTACATCTAGTATAAAGTAAGGGACCTTAAATATTTCAACTGTGGAAATATGTTTAATATGGTTGTATGTATAAACCTATATCAGATTGTTTGCTATTTGGCAAAGAGGGGAAAAAGAACAATTTGGATTGCAAAATCTAAAAAAAACAAAAAACAAAAAACAAAAAATGGTGAAAAATATATTTGAGGGAGGATTCTGGGAAGATTGTGAAGTATGTTGTAAATTTCAAGCTCTTTCAATTTCCCTCACAGATAGAAACAATTGGGGGACGGGGAGGGGGTGGGGGGGCAGAGCCAAGATGTCGGAGCAGGCACACATGACTTTCTAAGCTCCTCTAATTCCCCTCATAACCAACTATTTAATTCAGCCTCAAAAATAGCTCTTCACTACTTAAATTCATGAAGATTTTAGAAGCACTACAATTTACCAGCCAAAGTCAATCTGGAAGATAGCCAGGAAAGGTTTGTCCTGAGGGGCCAGGAAAAGACTAGTGCAGGCAGCTAGAGACTTGCATCCTGAGCAAACCAGGGACTGGGGTGATCTCTGTGGCTAGAGAAATTATAGAGAAAAATCTGCTATAGGCTCTGCCTTGACTACATAGCAGTAAGCTGGCAGAGAAATTAAAGCCTAAAAGAAAGGGTACTCTAAAAAACGCCAGAACCTAATGAGATCTGGCTGTAACCACTCAAACCTGGAAGTGACACAGGCAGACTGTAATGCAACCCTGCAGCCACATCCTGCACTTCAGGGCTTTTGTAGGGGCAGTTACAAATCTGCATGGCAGGGGGGTACAGTACAGGGCTCAGCCTGGGGCAACAGAACTTCCCCAGCAGATTGTGCTTCCTGGGGCAGGGACACTTCCAGTAGTGAAACTCTCACTGCTCAGGGTCTAGCCCCAGGGCAGTCGTTATCTCAACATTCCACATTATCTTTCCCTGTCATTCTAACCAATCTGACAGGTCTGTAGTGGTATCTCAGAGTTGTCTTAATTTGCATGTCTCTGATTAATAATGACTTGGAGCATCTTTTCATAGGGCTGGAAATAGTTTTAATTTCTTCATCCATTGTCTGTTCCTATCCTTTGACCATTTATCAACTGGAGAATAGCTTGAGTTCTTATAAATTAGAGTCAATTCTCTATATATTTTGGAAATGAGGCCTTTATTGGAATATTTGACTGTAAAAATGTTTTCCCAGTTTCTTGCTTCCCTTCTAATCTTGTCTGCATTAGTTTTGTTTGTACAAAATCTTTTCAATTTGACATAATCAAAATTTTCTATTTTGTGATCAATAATGATCTCTACTTCTTCTTTGGTCATAAATTCCTTCATCTTCTATAGGTCTGAGAGGTAAACTATCCTATGTTCCTCTAATTTATTTATAATCTTATTCTTTATGCCTAGGTCATGAATCCATTTTGACCTTATCTTGGTGTATGGTGTTAAGTGTGGGTCAATGCCTACATACTGTCTAGTTTTCTAAATATCCTAAAACAAATATTGTTTGTGGATGACATACAGTCTAATTTCCTAATTTTCTCTTTTAATTAAATCTATTTTAGCTCTAACTTTGTCTGAGATCATGATTACTATTCATTTTTTTTAATTAAATGTACTCTTGATCTTTATAATTATGTTTTTTTCTATGTCTTAATCCCTTGACTCCTCTGCCTTAATTCTTCCCATTAACTTGGTTTCCTATTACTTAAGTTAACCCTCCTTCTACCTCTAATGTTTATGTACACACTTTTTTATACTACCCTTGTAGCTTGTTATTTGTTATTATGATAATGAAAGAAACATAAGACAGAAATAAGCTTTTTATTATAAAACAAAATAAAGTGGGTCTAACAGGTTTGCTGAAAAGCTCAGTACTTTTATCACCAGAACAAAATATGTTTGGGTAGGGTGGGCAAAGATTTGTTTTTTAATATATGAAAACGAAGAGATCTAACTTTTTCTGAGCATTGCACAATGCATCATTTATCTTTCATCAGAATATAAAATTATAACAAATTTTAACACATTATCTTCAAGAGCTATAGGCTTTTAGAAATTCTGAACTGTTTTTTGAATGGTTATACAATGTTATAACATATCCTTTCTATTACTATTAATATTTTTAAATGATTATTTCTAATAGTATTTTCTTAATGCTTTAATTGAAAAAACCTCTTAGTATTCTTAAATTAATAATAATTCCTATGAATTATTTCAGGTCAAAGAATAGTACATGAGCCAATGGGGAAAAAAAAAGTGAATTTATGAAAACACAAGGTTCCGCATTTATTTTTTGAAGTATTTTTACATCTTTGTGTGTGTATATATATATATATATGTGTGTGTGTATATATATAAATACATATATACACACATATATATATATACACATTAATTATGTGTATGTATGTATATATGTTGTCTGTGTACATGTGTGGGTATGTGTGTGTTATGTGTTGTAAGTGTGTATGTGTGAGTGTGTTCAGTGATATCTATTATCCTACTTCTTGGTGTTTTGGAATTGCACTGGTTGTTTCTATGGTAACAAGTTATTTGTGCTACCTACTCGTGTGTGTGTGTGTGTGTGTGTGTGTGTGTGTGTGTGTGTATGTGTATTTCAGACAATGTAGTACTAGAGAAGTGAGGAGGAGGGAAGTGAGTGGTTACCAGATGTCAATTTTTCGGAGTGGTAAAGAGTTGAAGAATGAGCTGTTCTCTTAAGTAATTCACTCCCATGTTACCAACAAAGAAAGATATGTGGTATTTCTTATGGATTTTGCAAATTTCTGTATTGGATCTGAAAAATGCAAATGACATAACCCTGTATGTAGACATGTGAATATAAAATGACATTTCAGTTTAACATTGAACTTTCACTGAAGTGAGAAAGTCCTCAAATGATTTCTTCATTTTGACCTGAAGTTGGTCATGCATTTTCAAAGGCCATCCTAGAAATTCTGTGCTTTGAAAGGTCCTTCTTACCAAGGTGAAAAGTTTTCAAAATGCTTCATTCATCTACACAGAATCAATAGAATCACTAATTATTAATTGACTACTAAATCCTAATTACTGAGTCTAGATTTTGGAAATACAAAAAAAATCAATCTCTGATCCCAACTTCCTGTATTTTGAAGAAAGCAAGGGAATTCCAGAAAACATCAATTTTTCTTAATTGACTATACTAAGATCTTTTACTGTGTAGATCACAATACAATTTACTAAGTCCTCACAGTGATAGAAGTGCAAAACATTTTATTTGTTTCCTAAAAATCCTGTCTGTGGAAGAAACAGAACTGAACATGGAACAATTGGTTGATTTAAGACTGGATAAAGATTACAATAAGGGTATAAATTGTCAACTTATTTATTTAACTCATATACAGTTTACATCATATGAAATGCCAAACTAGATGAACCAAAAGCTGAAATTAAGGTTGCAGACAAAAATATCAACAATTTCAGATAGGCCAAGAACAGCTCTCTGATGATAGAAAAAAATCTATGGCATAAACTTAATGATGTATATTTTGGCATATTAAAAAGCAGAGATATTACCTTGTTAACAAAGATACGTATGATCAAAGTTATGTTTTTGTCAGTAGCAATGTATGATTGTATATATGCAATATAGTTTTAATGCATACTCTTTTCCTCTCTGTATTGAACATCATGCTGTCCTCTAAAGGAAGCCTTTCCTGATTCCCAAATGTTAATTCACTTATCCTCAACTTATCCTATTACACCTGCAGAAAAAATTTAAAATTTATTGTATAATTAGTATGCATTTGCACTTTTGCACATGCTGATTTCCTTAGAAGAAAGTAAGATCCTTGAAGTTTATTGTTCAACCATTCAATCTTGTCTGACCCTTATGAGAGAGCATTACAGTCCAAATAGACAGAGGATGCAAAAGCATTTAAGCAGAGAGAAAAGAATGAAAACTGAATGCAGCAGTTTAGTCATATTATGTAACTATTATTCCCTAAATCTATGGAAAGTAATCATTAAAAGCTTGGTCATCAGATAAGAAATTGTTTTTGATTATAGAAGGACTTGAAAGACTTTACTGAAGCTTAACAGGCTGGTCAATTGCTCCTGCAGAGGGATTACCAATAACAATGAAACCATACATCTTTTGAATTATTGAACATAAAACTGAGGACCTTCTAAAAACATCTATATTCCAACTGGAAAAAAAAATTTCTTATATATTGGTTGTGTTTATTATTGTGATTTTTCACTTCTAAAGTAATAAGTATTAATATCAAGTGAGATAATTGAGACAGTAAATATCTAAAATATTAATTCCTCTTTAAAAATACTAGTTTTCTGACTAAATGGCTAAAAAACTGTTTTGAACTTCAAAACAGTAAATAACAGTAAAACAAACAGTGCAAAGGAAAAATTATTGGAAAGAGGAAGAAATCTTTAACATGTCAATCTTGATAATACTCTAAATCCTAAATAATATTTAAGCTAAGTCTGAAGCAACTAGATAGCTCTGTGGATAGAGCACTGGGAAAAAAATTCTGAAAGCTGAGTTCAAATTTGGACTCAGATATTTACCATGACCCTGAATAGGTGCCTTAATCTCTGCTTACCTTAATCCACTGAAGAAAGAAATAGCAAACCACTCTAGTATCTTTGCCAAGAAATCCCAAGAGATAGTATGGTCAATAGAGCCACAAAGAGTCAGACACAATTAAACAATGAGTTTAAACCCTATCTCTGCTTAAAAGGAAATTATCAGACAGCCTTGCTATATGGTGGCAAACTAACTGAGGTGCTTATTTTTATAATAAACTACTGAAATAGTAGTTTTAAATTAAAAATGTTTATAATACAAAAAAACTTATTATAGTTATTGGTTATTACATAAATTGAGATTAAGAAAGAGAATTGAGTAAAATGGTGAGAAATAATTTCACTTTTAACCAGATGTTTAGGTTCCAAGTTGGATGATCTTGCTACTACATTGCACTTCTACTCAGTATAATTCTTATACTAGCATATAGTAGTAAAAATATAATTACATCTCTTATGTACTCAAAACAATTTGAATCAGTTACTGATTTCATAGACAAAGAGGGATTCTTCTGTCTTTGTATTCCCCAATGAGGAAATTCCTTGTACTAAAACAGTTCAACACTTCTTCGGTAAAATTATATGTGTGTGTGTGTGTGTGTGTGTGTGTGTGTGTGTGCATACATACATATATACATATACAGGGATAAGGGTATATATCTATATTTACATCTATATGTATGTATGTATCTATCTAGAGGCAAAAGTTGAATATAGCTATTCATGGCTCCAAACCTACCTGTCTATATTTTGTGTCATTTTATCTCATACGTTTGCTTTTTTCAAGTAAGAAAAAGTTGCTGCAGGAGACATTATTTTTTTTACAATCTAAGACATTACCAAAAAATGAAATGATTCAAGTCTCAGCTTTACCACTTATAAATAGTCTATTTCCTCATACACTGGCTGGTTGTTGTCCTTCATTCTCAAAGAAAACCAAAATGACATCACTGTGTTAGAGTTGTTAGTTATCTGTGACTAATTAGAGCAATAGGAACTGGGAATGCTCTGCCACAGGTCAGACACATGAAGTGTGTCCTTATGAAGATTTGGGATGGTTCCCTAATTTTGTACATATTTCTTCAGAGCTAATTCAATTCTGCTTTGCTCAGAAAGCATAGCACCTTCTCGGATGAAGGCACATTATGCTAGGTGGTTCTGTGCCAATTTCTCCCACGTCATATAATGAATTCCAAAGTTCTTAAGAGAACTTAAGAAAGTCCCTATATATCTTTTTATGACCACCTTGTGAGTTCTTGTCTTGTGAGAGTTCTCCATAAAAGCTTTTATGACAAGCAAATAGTTGGCACTTGAATAAGTGGCCAGTCCAATAGACCAGTGATCTCTTTGGTAGAGTTTGAATGCTTGGGAATTTATTTCAAGAAAGGATCTCAGTATCTGGTATCTTCTCCTGCCAAGTAATTTTCAGAATCTTCCTAAGATAATCTGAATGGAAGCAATTCAATTTCCTAGCATGGCTCTCATATACTGTCCAGGTTTCATAGGCATACAACAATAAGGTCAGCTCAACAGCTTTGTCTCTTCTCTCCCACATTTTCCTTTGGAACCTACCAAACACTGAGCTAACTTTGGCAATACATGTGTTATCCTCATTATCAGTGTGGAAATCCCTGAAAAGTACATTGCTAAGGTAAATGAAGTCATCCTCATTCACAGCACTCAAAACTTCTACATTTGCAATAACTGTTCCACTTTTGGATTGTATCATATTAACTGATAAAGTGCCTATATATATATATATATATGTATTTTTTTTACTGTTAATTTTTAAGCCAAAATTAACATAAACAGCAGAGATCCATACTTTTTTTGAATCTCAGCTTTGGAGGCTACATTACTGAGTACACAATCATCCTCAAAACAAAAACATCATGCATCAACAAACAAACACATATGTGTGGATTCAGAGAGAGAAAGAAAGAGAAAAAAAGAGAGAGATTTCCTATAGGAAATATTAATATTGATTAAATTATGTACAAATAATTGATGAAAGGAAGTTTTCTTTTAAAGTCAAAGCAGTTTAAAAAGTTTGTCCATGTTAATTTTCTTAAAATTTATCTTTCATATCGACTCTTATTTGCTAAATTTTCTGTTAAGTAAAGGTTTAGTTGATAGAAATAGCTGAAAATCCACAAGTTTGTTAAATGTCCATTTTTTTCTCATTCAGGATTATAGACAATTTTGCTGAATATATTACTTTTTATCACATACCTAGTTCTTTTCATTGTTGGTAGATATGATTCCAGGACCTGTGATCTTTTATTGTAGCTGCTGAAAAATCTTACAAAGTTCTAATTGTAGCTCCAGCATATTTGAATTTTTTTTTCTTGTTTCTTGCAAAAATTTCTTTTTGATCTGAGGGTTTCAAAATTTGCAACAATAGTCCTATGTGTTTTCCACCCATGATCTCTTTGAGGTGGTAATCAGTAGATTTTTTTCTATTTCTATTTTCCCTCATATTCTATCTCTCCAGGACAACTTTCTTAGATTATTTCATGCATTATTGTGTCAACATTCTCTTTATGGTCACAATTTTCTGGTAGTTTAATTATTCTTATATTTTCTCTTCTTGATCTGTTCTTCAGATCTGTCACTTTTCTTATAAGATGTTGTCATGTTATTTTCTTTTTCTCATTCTTTATAATCTAATTTGTTATTTCTTGGTCTCTCATACCTTCATGACTTCCCTTTGCCCAATTCTAAATTTTAAAGCATTATTTTCATCTTTGAGACTCTGAACTTTTTTTTCTAGTTGGTTAACTTTTTATTCATAAGCTTCTTCTTATTCTTGTATGGTTTTAATTTTTTTTTTACTTTTTCCTCAATGTTTCTCATTTAATTTTTGAATTATTTTTTGAGTTCTTTTATAAATTCTCTCTGGGAGAAGACTGTGGGAATTGAATGTGGATCACAATATAGTATTTTCACTCTTTTTGCTGTTGTTTGCTTGCATTTTGTATTATTTCTTTTTTTTTTCCTTTTTGATCTGATTTTTCTTGTGCAGCATATTCTGAAAATATATAAAGAAGAATTGCACATGTTTAACATATATTGTATTACTTACCATCTAGGAGATGGAGTGAAGGGAAGGGAGAGAAAAAATTAGAACACAAAGTTTTGTAATGTTGAATATTGAAACTTATCCATGATATTTTGAAAATAAAAAGCTTTAATTAAAAAACAAAATGAAATGAGCTGGAGAAGGAAATTATTTTTGGACAGGGAAACATTTCACATTACTCTTTGGATTAGAAGAATTTGGATAGATTGTTTTTACTAAATTGTCCTCCTCTGAAAATGAATTTCAGTCTTCCTTGTTCCATAATATGTTTTAGTGGTGGGGTTCTTTCTTTGGCAGTTCATTTTTTTTTAATAAGAGGCATTAGTGTAAGCACATCTGATCATGGGGTAGAAAAATGGTGCCTCAAACTTTTCTTCACCTCTCCACCTGACCAGGAACCCCAAAACAAGAATTATACCCTCTTCGAAATGCCCACAGCCATTCATGCCTCTGCCACTCTATTTCTGCACTTATCAGATATGTATTCTTTCTTGCCCACAATGTTTCTCGGAAATACATCTGAGCCTGGCACTCCCAATCAGTTGAGGCTTACTCTGTCTTCCCAAACTCAAACTTCTACTCTATAAACAATCCAAGATATGAGTCTGTGTGGTTCCTGCTGAGGCTTCAGCCACAACCAGATAGCACCAGGAATTCCAACTTGGTGTTTCTGAGGAGCTATCCTGGAGATGTTTTTATCTCAAACAAGTTAATCCCAGCATGGAGTCTTTCTTCAGACCTTGTTAGATTGTATCAAGGGGTCCCTGTTCTGCTCCAAGTCTTCTTGGCTTTTCACCAATCTATGTTCACTCTGAGGGGCAAATTTGTTCTATTTGTGCAAGAAATCAGAAGAGCTTGAAATTAATCAACCTATTCTCCTATCTTCCCAGAATCCTCCCTAACTCTGTTTCAATACATCTAAATCCTTAATATCTAAAAAAAAAACATAAATTTCCTTATTTCTTATACCTGATAGTGTTGCATCACATTCATAAACTGCTACTTTTTCAGCTTTCTGTAATTGATGGGTCTCACTTTATTTGGGGGGGGTATTTTTCTCTACAAGCTGTTACAAATATTTTTCAACTTAAGAGACAATTATCTTTGCCTCTCACTTGTCTCTCATTTAGGTATAGTGTTAGCTAAGGTATAAGTGAGACAAAGGTCATGTTTTGCTTGGTAACTTTTTTGTGTCTAATTACATGGTGTTTTTAAAAATTGTTCTGTTTATCAAACTGTTTATCAGTTTATCAGTTTTCCTAAGGTCCATTCTCTATTTCCCATTTTCCTTTTTTGTCATCTTTGCAACATTGGTGGAGCATGGAGATTACAATCTCTGAATTGCTTTAATTTTCAAGATTTTAATTAGTTTTGAAGCATATTTTTATTTGACTATAAGTATTCTTTTTTCTTTATATAAAACTTCTATTCATATTAATAGAACATTTATGAACTGAGTAATAGTTTATATTCTGATAAATTTGAATCAGTTTGTGATAGATCTTAGAAATGAAACTTTTATTGGAAAACCTCTCTGCAAAGATTTTGTTCCACTTAAGTGTTCCCATTTTAATCTTAGTATTATTAGATGTATTTGTACAAAAGCTTTCAAATTTTATATAATAAAAATTGTCCTTTTTTATCTCTTATAATCCTCTCTACTCCTCATTTGCTTTGAACTTTTCTCTTATTTATATATAGGGTAAGATATTTTTTCTGTTTTTTTCTAATTTTAATATTAAGTGAACTTTAGTATGTAAACCATACACACCTTTGGAACTTATTTTTGTGTGAAGTGAAATGTATTGGTTGGAATCAAAATTTCCCACATCATTATACAATTTCCCATGTAGTTTTTGTCAAATAGTGAATCTTTATCCCAGTAAATGAGATATTAGATACATTAGTTCCCTCATGTCATTTACCTAATCTGTTCTACTTCATGATCACAATTTTAACTACACACACACATACACACACACACACACACACCCCTATATACACACCCACACACATTTATATGTAAACTAGAATGTCAATTGTCACTATTTCTATTGATGCAGTATTAGAAATGCTAGCTATAACTATAAGATGGGGGGGGGGATGTAGGGAATGGAATAATCAATCACAGATAAAGGAATAATATAAGTAGCACGTTTTTGTATAGTTGTATGGTATAACTAAGGAACCAAAAGACTCAAATAAAATTTGCTCAACACAATAATTTTAACAAATTTGTGAGATATATAATATACAACAATAAGTATTTCTGTATGATATAAATATAACCAAGATAAACAGATGGAAAGAGGAATTTCATTAAAATATTTTGGAGTATGTAAATAATCGAGAGTCTATGTTTAAAATCATACACAAAAAAATGTATAAATATAAAAATTTGTTCCTAGAAATAAAGGCATCTACATGATTAGAAAATATCACTTGTTCATGGATAGGATGAGCCAATATATATAAAAAGTCAATACTCTTCAAATCAATGTATTTACTCAATATCACATGGAGCACTTAGAGCTTGGTTAGATATCAAAGAGGGCAAAATCATTCCCTGAATCTAGAACCATAATTAGTCATCTTGATTCTATCCTGCCATTGGATTGTGATGCTTCTGAAAGAAGAGAGTGAAGTCAATGATTTAATGTAACTCTCCATCACTTAAAGCAAATTTATGAACTAATCAATAGACATCATCTATACCATTTTACCATTTCTACCTATCTGAATGTCCTTTGGCAGCAGGCAAGAAATAAAGCAGCAGGTGTGGTTACATCAGGAATTATTATAAATGTGCACACAGATGGTCCAGTCCATAGAGCCATCTTCTCAGTGAATAAAATCAGTGAGATTCAGAATCCCCCTAGGTGTCTGAGCAGTGTTTTGATAACTGTACTGCTCACCACATGATAGGAAGAAAGGACTAGAAAAGGCACTCGAAAAATATTTGTTTATCCAATCCTGGACTGCTTATAATGGCATGTGGGAATTCCCACCATGCAATACAAATTTTTCCACAAAAAAATATTTCCCTCATCATCAATACATGAAGTGTGTTTACACTTACAGACAATACAAAATCCAATGGACTTGAAAGATAAGCATCTATTGTTTTGAAAGAACTCAGTAGGTATCACATCCAAATAGAAGCCCTAAATGAAACAAAGCTGACAAATGAAGGTCAACTTACTAAAGTCAGAGTTTGATATATATTTTTCTGGAGTGGCCACCATGAAGAGAAAAGCTGCAAAGCTGATGCATTTTTGCAGTAAAATTAATCTAGTCAACAAGCTAAGATGCCTACCAAAAGTAATGATCAACAGATTTGTGACAATGCAATTGCCACTTGCAGGAAAACACCATACCACTATCATTAGTGCTTATGCTACCTTCAGGACAAATCTTGATGATGGTTTATGAAGACTTATAATCCCTTTTCATCAATGTGCCAAAAAAGGACACACGTATATCTCTGTGTGCATTTAACTATAGACTAGCTCAAGAATTCTAAACATGGCATGGAGTCCTTGAGAGGAATGGATTTGTAAACAGCAACAAAAATTGATTACATACCATGGAATACTTGTGCATGCCATTATCTTCTCGTCATTGACATTTTTTTTTCCATTTATCTAAATGAAATAAAACTTCATGGATGCACCTATGCAGCAAACATTGACAATTAATAGACTATGTGATTGTAAGGAATAGAGACAGATGAAGACAATGTGTGGTACAGAGTGCTGAACTTGTATTCTCCAAGTTATACATTCACAGTTAACAAAAGCAGTGGCTCCAAGGTATAATGACTACCCATTGAATTAATGGCAAAAGATTAGGGCTCTTCTCTGAGTGGGAATTTTGTTTGTTTGTTTGATTTTTGTTTTTTTGTTTTTTGCCAACTTGGATGGAAAGTTGAATCAACAATTGGCAACAGTAGAGCAACAAAGGAGTAGGCACATTTCAGATATTTGGTGGAGAGCATTGAACTTGCTCATATCGGTCAGAATGCTCACAAACATAAAGACTGATTTGATGAAAATGATGGAGAAATTCAGAAACTGCTGAATTAAAAACAAGAATTTCATAGGGTTTAACATCAGGATAATTCACCAATCTCTAAAAAGATAGTATTTAATTCTATCAAAAAGTAAAGTACAAGTGAAACTTAGAGATACCGGATTCTTGGTTTAGTAAGAAGGCTGATAAAATTGACTTTTATGCTGATAGTATCAATCCAAAGCACTTTTATGATGCCTGAAGAATATTTATTGCCTAAAGATCTGTGGCACATCTCAACAAGTCAATATTTATGGAGTCATTGATTTGGGATAAGGACAGGATTCCAGAGAGATGGGTTGAATACTTAAAAAGTTTTCTTATCAGATCATTTTCAGTGAAATCTGAAGTTTATGCAGGTATGGTCCCTTTAAGAATTGACTTATTCCTTTCTTTTTGATTCCCAATCCCTCCTCGTTGATGTTATTATCAATCAAGGACCTTTTGATTCACAAATCCTGGTCCTTTTGAATTCCAATAGAAGATCCGGGCCTGTCCCAGCCCCATCTGGATCTGAGTCAACTTGAGACTATACCCACAGGCCCCTCTAGCTAAATCTCCCATTATAAAAAGGGCCAAACTGGGACCCCCTCTTTGCAGAGGTCCTAAACATGTCAGCCTTACACCTGGCATGTCAGGACCCTCTGTCCACTGGAACTCTGTGTCCAGTGTCCTTCTTATCTCTACCTTAAACTAGTTCCTTAACTATACTTTAACCTTACTTCCAAACCCCATAATAATCCTCTTTTATCAATCTAGCTTTTCAGGCCAATAAATGCTTTTACTGGGCACTCACACTGCCACTAGTCTTATTTAATTCCATATCCTTGCTTTGAATCCAATGGGGTTGCAGGGGATCTCTATTTGACTCCCCATACCACAAACCTGTCACTAGACCTCAATTAAACCCTAATTTCATTTAAGTACTCCATATTTAGACCTCATCAAAGTCACTGATCATTTATTTCAAATTGAAATAAATCCCTTCCTAGCTGGAGTTCCAATAGCAGAGGGAGTTTTGAATGCCATTAGGTTCCTTTCAAGTAGTGTGGTGCTGATGGTATTCAAGCTTATATTTACAAGGTGGGGGGTGGTCCATTGGAAGTGAATATTTGTCAAAAAAAAAAAAAGTAACCAATTTTATTTAATTAATCATATAGTTACAGAATGATGACTGAAAAAAGGCCATCAATTTAACACTTACCGTATATACTCGAGTATAAGCCGAGTTTCGGCTTATACTCGAGTCACTAGATAAAACATGTGTAAATATCCCCTTGAATACCCCCTGCTGTGTAGTATACAGCGTGAGTGCCGACTACAGGGCTGGCCGTTGCTACGGTGATGCAGCTGTTCCTGTAGTATCCGGTAACCGGACTGTATACTAATGCTGGCAACCGCTCTACATATGTATACCGGCACCCGCTCTCCTCCTCTGCGGGCACTGGTGTGCTACCTAAACCTACTGATATAATAAGTTTTCCCAGATTTTTGGGTTAAAATTAGGGGCCTCGGCTTATATTCGGGTCGGCTTGTACTTGAGTATATACGGTAGATTATTGCTTACATAACTTGGGAGCAAGCAATTTCAGTTAAATTGGTTGATTGTTATCCTTCATAGTTGAAGACATTCAAAATGATATCAGTATTTTGTAGTCAACGTATGCTCTCTTTGACTATGTCTGATCAGATCAATATGAGTTTGGAAGGTTCTATCACAGGTTGGACATAGGTAGTTTATATGAACATTTGGAAGGGAGGTGTTTCTAAATCTGCACATCTCATGATTCTTTTGAACTACTCTAATTCTATTTTGTATTTAGTTCACTCATTTAGCTCTGTTAGTTATCCTCAGGCTAGTTTAGTCTATTAACAAAAAGTTTTACTGGGATATGGCTTCTGCACATGGTATGGCCTCTTAGATCCACCAAAGAGTTAGATGGCAGGTGGACACTAAATGTATGAAATAGTCCTGCAATGGGTTCATTAGCCCTCACTCCAAAAATACTGATCTTCTTTTAACACCCTTTACATTCCAATTTCAATTCAACAATTAAGTTGGAGCCAATTTAATAAGATAGTGGAATGAGGAGGAGAAGTGAAATTATTGAATTTATACAGTTCCAACACATACACAACTTGGGCCAAAAAACACTAACAGAGATAGAAATAGAAATAGCTTGATAGAATAGTAAGATTTAATATTAATTTTAATTTTTACCATTTTTAAAGGGTACAGGAAGCATTGACATGAACCACTAGACAGGAGATGATGATGAAGTATTGAGATATAAGAAATGATTGAGTGAGGCAAAAAGAATAAAGTAGAAGACAGAATAAAGCATAAACATAGACTTTTGCCTAGTAAGACTAAGGGCCACTTACTGTTAAGCAGGTACTGTATTTCACATTGGTGATGTAAAGATACATAGGATATTTGTCTTATTCTCAAGGAACTTTAATTTTTGTCTAACATGGCTTTAACAATATCATTTTTGCTACATCTGTAAGTTGTTAGGCAAATGCTTCAGGATATACATGCAATAGGTATAGTTCAATAATAATTTTGGACATCTATGGTGTGTGTGTGTGTGTGTGTGTGTGTGTGTGTGTGTGTGTAAAGAGAGAAATAAATATATAAATAGAAATTTATATGTGTCTATATCTATCATCTCTTCCTCTCTCTCTCTCTCTCTCTCTCCTCTCTCCCTCCCTTTGTTCTTTCCTCCCTCCCTCTCTCTTGCCCTTCCTTCCTTCCTCCTTCCCTCTCTCCTTCCATCCCTCTCTCTATTTTTCCTCACTTTCTGTCTCTCTTTCAATATAAATAGAATGGAGGTAACTTAAGAACCAAGATATTAGCAATGGAGAAGTATAGAAGGAAAGAGCTTCAGGGAATCCAGGGAAGTCAGCAAGCAGAGATAAGGAGGAAAAGCATGAATCATTTATAATATTAATGTATATACATATATCCCATAAATATGTATTCATCTTTTTTATATTTGTTTATATTTTTTGTGTGTATGTGTGTATGTGCATAAGCATATTTATTTAGGGCATTTTAAACTAGGTGTCCTAGAGAAAACTTAAACTCAACATGCTCAGCACTTTTAAGCTGGTGATAAGACATGTAGCTGTGAGACTAAAAGTTATATGTGTGAAGAACAGGAGGGAAGACAGTATTAATGTGTAGAGTTCTTGGAGGGAAATTTGTATGGAAATGACTAAAAAAAGTATGAAAGATATTGGTTGTAAAGGTATATGAAAAGATTTAAATAATAATTTTGTATTTGTTCCTTGAAATAAAAGAAAGGTATTGGATTTTGTTAAATACTATTTAGTAAACTGTATAGTGAAAAGGGTGTTTTTAGAAGACCAGTTTGACAGTTGAGTGGTAAAGGAATGAAAGTAAGGAGAAACCTGAGACTGAATAACTAAGTATGATTGTTATTATAATAATCTAGGTATGAGGCAATGAGATCATCCATCTATAATAAAGTCAGGCAAGATTCTAGAAGGTGGTACATACAAGAGTCATTTTAAAGGTAGGAAAGAGGGAGTATGACCAGTGGTTGTATTTAACAAAATCCAATACCTTCCTATTATTTCAAGGAACAAATACAAAATTATTTTTTTAATCTTTTAAAATAGTTTTGCAACCACTTCACACCTCTCAGATTAAGATGAAAGGAAAAATCAATGATGGATTTTAAAGGGGACATGGAAAAACTGGCACACTAATGCATTGTTGATAGAGTTGTGAAATGATGAAACGGTTCTGGAGAGCAATTTGGAACTATGCCCAAAGGATTACCAAATTGTCCATGTCTTTAGATTCAGGAACGCCATTACTTGGTTTTATTCCCTCAAAAAAATCATAAAAGGAGGAAAATGACCCACATGTAGGAAAAAAAATATTCATAGCAACTTTTTTTGTAGTGAAAAACTGAAAATTGAATGGATGCCCATCAGTTTGGGAGTGGCTGAATAAGTTATAATATATGAATGTAATGCAAGATTATTGTTCAATACGAAGTGAAGAGCAGACTGATTTCAGAAAAGCCTCTAAAAATTTAAAAGGACTGCTGCTAAATGAAGACAACATTTTACACATTAATAAGATCATGCGATGATTAACTATGATAGACTTTGTTCTTTGCAATAATGAGTTATTCAAGGCAATTCCAAAGATTTTTTTTTTTTGGACTATATGAAACAGGGCCCTTTGTCTCAATTGCTACCTAGCCTTAATCATTAAATGGAAGCAGCCTCAGTCAAACTCAGACCTGTTGAATATCTTAACTTAAAAAGCCAGAGTCTCCCATTTCATCCAGGGCATCTACAGTTATCTTGATGTATATTTGTCACTAGACCCAGATGGCTGCAGAGGGGAAAGTGTACAGCCCAATCTCACATAAAGTTAATTCACTCGCATATCATGGCTTCAATTCCTTAGTGACATAGTTCTATTTGAGAATGAAAGACAAACAACAGCAACCACCACATTAATATACATGATTCATGTTTCCATCTGCATTCAGAGAGAAAACTATGGAGATGGAATGTGGAGCAAAGCATAGAATTTTCTTTTCTCTTTTTTTTTTATTTTTTTAATGTACATTTCTTTATTAATAATGCTGGGAAATAAAAAGATAGAACAAAATAAAAAAAAAACACAAAAGAGAAAAAAACAGGAAAAAATAAATGAACATAGCATGTGTTGTAAAGTTGTTGTTTTTTTTTTTTAACTTCGTAATATTTTTTGCTGGATTCAGATGGGATTTTCTATATGTAGTTTATATGGATTGCCTTGGATCTTTGAACCATTGAGAAGAAAGAAGTCTTTCATAGGTAATAACTGCACATTCTTGCTCTTACTGTGTACAATATATTCCTGATTGTGGTTAGTTTCACTCAAAATAAGTTCATGAACATCTCTCCAGGTCTTTCTAAAATCAAATTGTTCATCATTTTTAATAGAAAAATAATATTGCATTACCTTTACTTACCATTAATTATTTAGCCATTCCCCAATTGCTCACTTCACAAATATTTGCTGCGACAACAAGAGCTGTTACAAACATTTTTGCACATGTGGGTCTTCTCCCTCTTTATGATTTCCTTAGGATGCAAACCAAGTGGTGGTACTGCTGGATCCAAGAATATGCATAATTTTACAGATATGCATGCTTCCAGAATTGCTCTCCAGAAAGTTTGGCTCATTTCACAACTCCGCCAAAAATGCAGTAGTATCCCAATTTTCCCACATCACCCTCCAACATTTATCATTATATTTTCCTGTTATCTTAGGTAATCTGAGAAGTGAGGTGATATCTCAGAATTGTGTTATATTTCATTGCTTTAATCAATAGTTATTTAGAATATTTTTTCATATTATTATTCATATAGTCAATAGTCATATTTTTATCCAATACTAGATTACTACAGTCATTGATTATTGTTTCATATGTCAAACCTATTCCACTAATTGACCATTCTATTTCTTAGCCAGTACCAAATGGTTTTGATAACTACTTTATAATATAATATGTGATCTGGTACTGCTAAACCACAGTTCTTTGTTTTGTTTTGTTTTGTTTTTCAATGATTGCCTTGATATTTTTGATCTTCTGTTCTTCCAGATAAATTTTGTTATTATTTTTGTAGCTTTGTGAAATAACTTTTGGTAGTTTGTTTGGCATGGTACTAAAAAAGTAGCCCAGTTTGGGCATAATTGTCATTTTTATTCTATTACCTCTGCCTATCTATAAGCAACTGATATATTTCCAACTTTTTAGGTCTGACTTTATTTTTGTGAGAAATGGTGTGTATTTGTGTTCATATAGTTCCTGGGTTTGTCTTGTCAGGTAGACCCTTAAGTATTTTATTTTGTCTACAATGATTTTAAGTGGAATTCCTCTTTCTAACTTTTACTAATGAGATTTGTCAGTAACATAGAGAAATTCTGATGATTTGTGTAGATTTATTTTATATCCTGCAACTTTGCTAACCCTATTGTTTTAAGTAGATTTTGGATGATTTTCTAGGATTCTCTAAGTATAGAATATCAGCTGTAAAAAGTAATAGTTTTATCTTCTCAGTACTATTTTACTTTCTAATTGCTTTCATTTCTTTTTCTTTTTTCATTGCTAAAGCCAACATTTCTAATACAATGTTGAATAATAGTAGTAATAATAGACACCCTTGTTTCATTTTTGATTTTATTGGGAATGTGTCCAAGTTTTCTACATTTCAAATAATGCTTGCTGTTGGTTTTAGGTAGATGCTGCTTATTGTTTTAAGGAAAAGTCTCTTTATCCCTATGTTCTCTAGTTGAATAGAAATGGGTGCTGTATTTTATCAAAAGCTTTTTTTTTTTTTTTTTGCATCTAATAAGATTAAAATATGATTTCTGTTGATTTTGTTAATGATGTGGTTGATTATAGCAATAGTTTTTCTAATATAAAACCAATCCTGCATTCCTGGTATAAATCCCACTTGGCCAGTATTATCTCACTGATAAGTTGCTGTAATTGCTTTGCTAATATTTCATTTAAATTTTTTTCCAACAATATTTATTAGGGAGATCGGTATGTAATTTTCTTTCTCTGTTTTAGTTCTTTCTGGTTTAGATATTGGTACCATATTTGTGTCATAGAAGGAATGTGGAAGAACTTTCTTTACCTACTTTTCCAAATAATTTATATAGTATTGGAATTAATAGTTCTTTAAATGTTTGGTAGAACATTTGATCATAAAGAATGCTTCTTAAGGAATTCATTGATGGCTTGTTCAATTTCTTTTTCTAAAATGGGATTATTTAAGTAACTTACTTCCTCTTCTGTTAACCTGGGCAATTTATATTTTTGCAAATATTCATTTATTTTGGCTAAATTGTCAGATTTGCTGACATACAATTGGGTGAAATAGCTATTGACCATTGCTTTAATTTATTTTTCATTGGTGGTAAGTTCACTGGTATTTTTTTTTTCTTTCCTTTCTTTTCTTTTTCTAATCAAGTTAGACAAAGGTTTTTCTACTTTGTTGGGATTTTCATAAAATCAACTTTTAATTGTATTAATTAGTTCAATTATTTTTAGTTTCAATTTTATTAATCTCTCCTTTAAGTTTCAGAATTTCTAATTTAGTAATTAATTTGTTCTTTTTTTTAGTTGCATACCCAATTCATTAATCTCCTCTTTCTCTTTTTTGTTCATGTAACTATTTAGAGATATGAAATTTCTCTTAAGAACTGCTTTGGCTGCATTCCATAAATTTTGATATGTCTCAATATTGTCATTCTCTTGGATGAAATTATTTATTGTTTCTGTGATTTTTTTTGTTTAATGTGTTCATTATTTAGAATTAGATTAAAGCATAGTATTTTCATCTTTTGTTGTTTTTGCTGATTGCTTGTTTTTTCCCCTTTGGTCTCTCTCTTTCTCTCTCTCTCTCTCTCTCTCTCTCTCTCTCTCTCTCTCTCTCTCTCTCTTTTTTGTACAACATGATGAATATCAAAATATGTTTACAAAGGTTGCACATTTTTAATGTATATCAG
Source organism: Antechinus flavipes (assembly GCF_016432865.1). Lineage (NCBI taxonomy): Eukaryota > Metazoa > Chordata > Mammalia > Dasyuromorphia > Dasyuridae > Antechinus > Antechinus flavipes. Next base: position 277,827,914 of record NC_067400.1, read on the forward strand.
AATTCTTGCTGTTGTGGGAAGGAAGAAAAGGAGAAGGAGAGGGAGAAAAAATCTGAAACACAAATTTTTCAAAGCTGAGTGTTGAAAACTAGTTTTCCATATATTTGGGAAAAAATTATTTAAAAAAATCAAGGAGAAGAATCATGGGAAATCATAAATCATAAAGAAATATTCCATTGAATCCTTAAAAGATAATCAGTATAATGGAAAGGTTGAGTTCTGGAGTAGGTAGAATGGATAGTGTAGTATAATTCCAGTGGATTACAAACTGAAATAATGCAGAGAGGATTGAGGAGTGGATAAAACCAGTGTGTCTAACAATACTTAAACTTTAATTTAATTTACTGTCAGCCATTTTTACTGCATCTTTTTCCCCACTCCACTCAACTTATAGATTTAATGATTACATTCAATGACACTAATTACCAGTTATCTTTTCAGAATCCAATGTAATTTATTGGATTTACAAATGTAGCAACAATGGGGATAGTGGGAAATATGTTATCTGACCCAAATGTTATAAAACTCTGTAACTAATTTGTTCAGATTTATTACTTACTTAATCTGTTCCTCTGGCTATGTCAGATACTTATAGTATCTGGTTTTTTTTTTTTGTTTGTTTGTTTGTTTGTTTGTTTGTTTCTTTTTGTTCCCAGGTAGAAAATAAGATGATACAGAAAATTACTCTGAATGGATATTAGCAGTGTAACCATGTAAGTCCCTTATAATTATATTGGTCTCTTAATGTGGTAAAGATGAAATTTTTTTCAGTCATTCAATGCTTACAATTTCCTAGGTATTGTTATTACAAAGTGAAATATAAAATCAGTCTCTGTCCTAAATCAGCATATAAATGCACATTAGTTAATAGCTTCCTCTAGGCCCACACTGAGGATATAGGCTTTGTTCAGTAATTTTTCAGTTGTGTCCAACTCTTTATGACCTCATTTTAAGTTTTCTTGCTAAGAATACTAGAGTTCTTTGCCATTTTCTCCTCAAGCTCATTTAACAAATGAAGATAGTCAGACAAACAAGATTAAATGATTTGCCCGGTATCATATAGCTAATAAATATCTGAAACCAAATTTGAACTCAAGTTCTCTCTATTCCAGAGCTGGCACTCTTATCTACTATGCCAATTAGAGATTATATTTAAATAGTAGAAGATGCCATATAACTAAATAAAACTATGCTAGAAGAGGGGAAATTGGGACAGGGGGAGGGGGAGAGGGAAGAAGAGGAGAGGGAGCAGAGAAACCTCCCTGCAAAAGGTAGAATTTGACCTCAGTCTTTAAGGAAGCCAGGAATTTCAAGAGGTGAAAGTGATAAGTAATGTAATATCAAGAAGAGAGATGAAGCATCTTGAGTAACTAATAACAAGTGGCTCGATAAGTTTGGATTGGAAAAAAAAATATGGGAGCAATTTTTTAAAATATTGAAGAGATTAAGGAAAAGTTCAAATCATAATGTGTTTTTAATAACAAAGAGAGGTCTTTGTACTAAGGATATGAAGAAGCAATTTGTGTTTACCAAATTGTAGAAGGATTGATAAGACTCATATTTTGGAAATTCATTTTGACATCAATGACATAAAATTTAGAAAGCCTCTTTAAAGTTATAGCTATATTCCAGGCAAGATATGACAAAGGTCTAATTTAAAGTGGTGGTTATGTGATTGGAGGGAATGAAGTATATGACTGAAGTTGTGGAGATGGAAGTAATACCATTTGACAACTGATTGGAAGTGACACAGTGTGAGTGAAGAGACACAAAATGAAAGTACAATTCTAAACATGGGTGACTGAAATCATATTTCCTGCAACAGTAAGAGAACTGTTAAAAAAAAAAAGAGGAGGTTTTTGTTTGTTTTGTTTTGAAGGCATGGGTACAATGAATTCTGCTTGATATTTTTTTTATCTACCCATGGAATATAGTTTAAAATTCTGTTTAGTAATGCAATACTAGATAGAGCTCAAGAGCAAGACTACCCCTGTATAACTATCTATCTATCTATCTATTTCTGGATAGAATTAATATGTAGATATAGATATGGGAATATAAATAAATAGATATGTATGTATACATACATATATGTATATATAAAGAGAAAGAGACAGAAACAGACAGGGGAAGAAAGAGAGAGAGAGAGAGAGAAAGAGAAAGAGAGAGAGAGAGAGAGGAGAAAGGAAGAGAGGAACAGAGGAAGAGAAGAAGAGAAAAAAGGGAGGAAGAAAGAGCTGTGGGTGGTTTATCCAGGAAGAATAATTAAATACAATGGAGTTGTGATCATTAAGAGAAACAAAAATTAGTTTAGCACTATGCTTTAGATGTAAAAGACACAAAATAAATGCTTCTTGATATGATAGGCAAGGCAAAGACTGAGGCATGTGATATATCAAACATTAAGACTTGTAATGTGAATAAAGATTCAGTAAAGGAAAAAAAAAAACAATCAAAAGTAATCACTAGACAGCTAGAAGAGTTACCATGAGATTGAAGTGTCATTGAATCACAGAAGAATGAGTATTCAGTTATCTAGAAGGAGGGAAAGATTAAGTGAAATAGCGCATAGAAGTAAAGATGAATGAGAACTACAAAGAACTGGTTAGATTTGGTTAACTAAGAGAGCATTGGTGACTTAGGGGAAAGTAGTTACAGTTGAATTACAAGTTTAGAAATAAAATTCTAAGGTGTTTTAAAAAAAGTGAGAGGAGAAATGGAAGACCTGAATACAAATGTCTTTTTTTGTGTAGTTTACCTTTGAAGAGAAGAGATAAAAGATGATAGCTTGCCATATAGGTAAACTCTAGTGCAGTTAAAAAAATAATGATGAGATTTGTTCATAGGCAGTAATGCAGGAAATAATATATTGGGAAGGAAAATAAGAGAGAGAAAGACAGAGACAGAGAGACAGAGACAGAGACATGAGACAGACACACAGAGAGACAGAAACAGAAAGACAGAGACAAAGACAGAGAGAAACAGAGAGACACACAGACACAGAGAAAGAGACAGACAGAGACAAACAGAGACCAAAAATCAGGCAGAGACAGAGAGATAGAAAGAGACAAGGCTGGATCTTCTCAAGACAAAATCCATGATAGGAGAAGAGAACAAGGAATTCAACAATGTAGGATAGTATGGAGTTGGAATATTTCATTAAGAGGTTGAGATTAGAAATGAGAATGTAGCCAGAGCTATATAGACTAAGAAGGTACTGACAGTTGGATATCAAGGTAATTAAGGCATATAGAATGACAGATTTTTTAAAAGCGTATTATGTATCAAGGATATTTTATGCATGGAACTGGAATTACCATGTGTGACAACAAAATTAAAAGTAGCACTATACCTGTGTATAGCTGAGAAAAAGTTTCTTAGTGATGGTGGCAGAAGGAGATTGCAAAAGTATCAATAGAAAAAAAGAGATATTTTGACTTCTAAAATGGAATGAGTAAGTAGTTGGTTATGACAAAAGATACATCTAATATTTGAGAATATGTCCAAAGATACAATGTTCAGCTAAGGGAACTAGAACCTATCAAATGTTTGAACATAAAAAGAACAGCTATTTTTTTTTATTTTATTTTTGGATTATATATGTACATTCCTTTTGTTTGTTTGTTTGTTTGTTTTTTACATATTTCCATTGAGTTATGCTGGGAGAGAAAAATCAGAACAAAAAGAAAAAAAATAAAAAAAAAAAAAACAGAAGAGAGAAAAGGTGAAAATAGTATTTACTTTGATATGCATTCAGTCCCCATAATTCTCCCTCTGGATGTGGATGGCATTTTACATCCAAAGTTTATTGGAATTGCATTGGATCACTGAATTGCTGAGAAGAGCTGAGTCTGTCATGGTTGACCATCACACAGGCTTCCTATTGCTGTGTATTTTCCTGGTTCTGCTTGCTTGACTCAGCAACAGTTCATAAAACTCTTTCTAGGCTTTTCGAAAGTCAACTTGTTCATCAGTTTTTATAGAACAAAAATAGTTTATTAATTTCATATACCTTAACTTATTCAGCCATTCCTTAGTTGATGGGCTTCCACTCATTTCTACTTCTTTGCTACCATGAAAAATATTTTGCACATGAGGTACTTTTTTTCCTTCTTTTGTAATTTCTTTCAGATACAAATCTAGTAATGGCACTGATGGATCAAAAGGAATTCAGTTTTATAAGTCTTTGCTTAAATAGAAAGAAAATTTGTTGATTGAATAGAAATTTTCAGAGGGCACAGGACTGAGTTTGTTCTCTATAATCATGAAGCATCCAGTTTCAATAATTTTATTTTTCTTTTGCATTTTCATTGTCTTATTTTGTATATTGCTTTTCTAGTGTTATTTGCCTCATTTTATTCCTTTAGATAATGATCTAATATATCATTAGATATCAGCTAATATCTTCTCATTCTGCTTTGTATTCTTCATGTACATCAATTTTTCATTAATTACAATTTATTAGCCATTCACTAATTGGTCACCATCTTTGTTTCCAGATCTAGGTAATAAAAAAATAAAATAAAATAAAATAAAAACTACTGTTAGTTATTTTAATCTTTCTTGTTCTCCTTCAGGTCAGTGCTAAATGATGCAATCTCTACACCAAATTGTATGGAAATTTCAATTACTTTTTTATCATAGTTCTAAAGTACTTTCTGAAATGATTAAATTATTTCACCAATTCAACAACAATATATTGTTGTGAATGTGTTGTGTATCCTCTTCACTATTTCCTATCTTTTGTCTGTTTTGCCAATTTGGTTTGGGTGAGATGAAACTGCAGAGTTGATATCTGCATCCATCAGATAATTAATTATTTGAACAGTTTTTTTTTTTTTTTTAATTTGGCTCCTAAAAGTTTGTGATTCTTTTCGAAAAGAACTGTTTATCAACTAAAAATTTGAGCAAAGTTTCAGGAAATAAAATAAAATCACTTAAATTACAGGTATTTATGTATGTTACCAGCAAAGTCCAGTAGTAAGAGATAGAAAAAGAAATCTAATTTAAAATAGCTATATTTGAAAGTTTATCTGCTAAGAAAAAGCCAGGAACACAATTACAAAACACTTTTAACAAAAATAAAGTTAGATCCAAACAATTGAAAGGATATCAAGTGCTCATGGGTAAGACAATTTAATATAATAAAATGGTAATTCTACCTAAATTAATCTTATTTAGTGCATTACCAATCAAAATGATTGCCTTTTAATTTAATGTAATTAAAATTATCCAATTTCTTTATAGAACTAGAAAAAATAATAAAAAAAATTCATCTGGAAGAAGAAAACATCAAGAATTTCAAGGTAATTAATGAAAAAAAATGCAAAAGAAGATGGCCTAGTTGTACCAGACTTAAAAATATATTATAACATGGTGGTCATCAAATAAGAATGGGTAAGAAATAGAATAGTGAATCAGTGGAACAGATTAACTTTACAAGACACACTAATCAATGACTATAGTAATCTAGTGTTTGATAGAATCAAAGACACCAGCTTCTGGGATAATAACTCATTATTTGACAAAAATTGCTAGAAAAATTGGGAAACAGTATGACAGAAATTAGGTATCAACCAATAGCTGACACTCTCTACCAAGATAAGGTCAAAATGTGTTTATGAATTCAACATAAAGGGTTAGTAATATCACATATTTTTATATCACAAATTAGAATAATTCACCTCTCAGATCTGTGGAGAAGGGAGGAATTTATCATCAAATAAGAACTAGAAAACATTATCAAGTGCAAAATGGATAATTTTGATTAGATTAAATTAACAGGTTTTTGCACAAACAAAAGCAGTACAGCAAAGATTGGAAGGGAAACAGAAAGCTGGAAAATTATTTTTGCAGTCAGAGTTGTTGATAAAGGCTCATTTCTAAAATATATAGCAATATAAATCAAATATATAAAAATGCAAGCCATGGTCAAAAGATATGGATAACAATTTTTAGATGAAATGAAAGCCATCTATAGTCATGAAAAAAATGCTCTAAATCACTATTTATTGGAGAAATGCAAATTAAAACAACACTGAGGTACCACTTCACATGTCTCAGATTGACTAAGATTTCATAAAAAGATAATGGTGACTGTTGGAAGAGATGAGGGAAAATTGGGACATTGTTGGTGGAGTTGTAAACTTATCCAACCTTTTTGGAGAGTAATTTGAAACTCTATCAGAGGGCTATCAAACCATTCATATCCTTTCATCCAGCAATGCCACTACTGGGTCTTTATCCCAAAGAAATCATAAAAAAGGGAAAAGGACCTACATGTAAATATATATATATAGCATTCCCCTTTTATTTTTAGTGACAAGAAACTGGGAAATGAGTGAATGCCCATCAGTTGGAGAATGGCTGAGTAAGTCGTCATATATGAATATAAAGGAATATTATTCTATAAGAAATGAGGAGCAGACTAATTTCAAAAAAACCTGGAAAGACTTACATAAACTGATGCTAAATGAAGAGAGCAGAAACACAAGAATGTGCACACAATGACAAGATTATGTAATAATTAATTATGATGGACTTGGCTCTTTTCAACAATAAGGTGTTTCAAGGCAATTCCCATAGATTTATCATGGAAAGAGCCATCCTCATCCAGTGCAAGAACTATGGAGATTGAATGTGCATCAAAACTTAATATCTTTAGCCTTTTGATGATGTTGTTTGCTTGCTTGCTTTTTTTTTTCTCTCATCTTTTCTCTTAGAATCTTATTTATTTTTTTGCATAGTATGACCAATATGAAAATATGTTTAGAAGAATTGCAAATGTTTAACTAATATCATATTGTTTACTGTCTATAGGAGGGAAGAGTGAGAGAAAAAGAAAAATTTGGAACACAAGGTTTTGCCAAAGTAAATGTTAGAAGTTATGTTGGTGAATATTTGGTAAAATAAAATACCATTCTAAAAAAGAACTCTTTATTCATATTTTGATCATTTGTCTACTGGGCAATGTTTTTGGTCATACATACATATATTAACTTTTAATATCCTTTACATAAAAGGACAAGTCCTGAAAATACCTGGAGTATTTTCCCAAATTAGTATTTTCGCAGTTGTGTTAATTTTGTCCATGCAAAAGTTTTTCCATTTCACATAATCATAGTTTATATTTTATATCTTATAATTGTTTTTAATTCTTTCTAGTTCAGAAATTCTCCTATGCATAGCATAGAAAGGTTCCTTATCTTGTCCTTTTCCATATTTTATGATAGGAATTTTAATTATCAGGTCACTTATTTAAAAATAAATTCTATCAAACAGTTTTCCAATTTTCTAAGCAATATTTGATAAATAGGAAGTTCTTTCTTCCTAAGGATTTTATGTTTTATGATTTATCAAATGCATGGTGGTTAAGTTAAACCTTATTCTCATGCTCTCCCTCTTCCTCCTCTTCCTCATCATAAACATCATCATCATCTTCATGGTCATCATTATTAACAATATCAGTCCTTATGTTCTGTTATGGTGACTTTTGGTATTTTTGAACTCATGTTAAAAAATTCTAATTATTATTTAATAGTCCAATTTTAGGCCTAGAACTGTTATCCACTTTTTGTTTGTAGTGGTATTTTAAGATAATTTCCTTTGATATTGTTCTTCAAAATGAATTCTGTGATTATTTTCTTATTTTTACACATTCCTTGGGTGATTTGATTGATATAACATTAATTTAATAAAATGATTCCCCCCATGCTTCCCAATTTATTCTGTTTTATTTTCAAATTCCTAAATGGTGGCCTTTAATTTTTGTTCTTTGTTTGCTCTTTATCCTACATAGGCTTATAATTTTGGATTTACCACATTTTAACTATTTCTTTGGGAAAATTTATATATTACTACTTTTTTATAAAAATTTTGCCCTTTTTCTTGGGTTTTATTCTTTGAATTAACAATTATTAAAGATAGTAATGTGAGACAGATGCAATGTTATGTGGCAAAAATTTTTTTCTAGCTCAAATTGTGTATCAATGTCTTTCATCTTGTCATTACCATAACCAGCGTTTTTAAAATCAACATCATTTTATTTCTGGTTCTATGCCCCATTTTATTCTGATGAAGCTACTCATAGGAAATGATATTCGCTTTCTTCTAAGGTATTATGGTACACATATTCAATACTTTTTCAAGGAAAACTCCTGAAAAACTATCAGCTATTCATGATTGAAGGACTCTATTGAGGAGAAACTCACTACGTTTCACAGCAGTCATTTTTATACTTGGAAGACTGTAATTTTTAGGTATTTTCTATTCTAATTAGTAAAGATCTCTTTCTCTGAATCTTTCAGCATTCTGCATTTAGGGTCTATAAGAATTACATGTAATCTTTTTTCTACAAGAGTTTTTCAAATGTTTGAAGATAAATGTCTTATCCATTAAATTTCTCTTCTCTAGGATAATATTTTTTTCATATTTTTATTTGTAAAACATTGTTCAAAGAAATTACTCTCTGTCTGTGTCTGTATCTATGTCTTTGTCTCTGTGTTTGTCTCTCTCTCTCTCTCTCTCTCTCTCTCTCTATATATATATATATATATATATATATGTGTGTGTGTGTGTGTATTATACGTACATATACAAACATGCATGCATGTATGTGTGTGTATTCTTGTCAATGTTTTTTCTAAAGGGTTTTGGGCAGAATAAAATAGAATGTGAGATATGATCTAATCATGGAAGAATATGGTGAAATGATTGCTTCTTTTGTTTTGGACATTAAATACCATTTTTAATATCATTAAGATTATATTTGCTATTTTTTGGAGGAGGGATTTTTATGGTAGTCAGCCACTTAATATGTTTCAGTATCTACTCCTTGCCCAAGAAATTGCCAAGCAAGAGATATTTAAAAGAGGTGAATAAAAAGCTTTAAGTTAATAAATAGAGGTAAGTCTCTGTTCTCAGAACATTTATATGTTGCTTTTCTTTGTGTTTTTTTTAAGAAAAGAATGTCTAGGAATGTTGTTACCATTTTATATTTTTGAAGTTTATTTTAGCCCAAATAAATGATTTAAAATTTATTATCTCCAAATTTTATCTTCCTAATGTCAAATCACAATTTTCTTCTTCAGCCTAATTGACCAAATAAATGAAAAAAAAAAAAAAAACCTAAAAAAAATACATGCAGAAAAAGCTTTGGACAAAAATATAACTCGTATTCCTATAAAAAAAAAAAAAACAACCTAGAAAGTATAGAATTAATAGAATTAGTTCTCCTTAAAATGATTAAATTCTATCTATCTCAAACTAAGAGCAAGTATTTTCTTAATGTGGATAAACTAGAACTCTTCCCAAAAATATCAGAATGAAACTGGGATCCCTGAAGTATTCTTAAAGATTTTGGCTTCTCTTGTATAGACAATTAAGATGAACTGTTATGTGAAAGATACAACAAGGATGACTATGTCAGTAAAGTATTTGGAGTGATGATGAGTAAGAGTAAGTAAGAAGATGAATAAAAGGGTAGAAAGAATTCAATTTATGAAAGGCTTTAAAAATAAGGCAGAAGATATTTATACTTTAACCTATAAAATTATAGTGATCCAGTAGATTTTTACTAAAATCAGACTCGGGGTTTAATGGTGAAAGTTTCACCATTAAACATGCACTTTAATTGCATCAATTTGACACATGAGTAATACATAGATTGGAAAGAGAAGAGATATGAAGCATGAAGACCAATGATATATATAGCTAATTGTAATAGGCAGGATTTGAGGTAATGCAGGCAATAGTGTCATTGGGGAATAGAAGTACATATAGTTCTTGTTATGAAAGTAGAATACTACAACTGATTATGTAATTAGATTGAGGAATGGAAAATGACACTTAACTTTTGAGTCTCTCTTATTTTCTCAGGCTTGCAATCTTCTAACCTTCTAATATTTATTTGAATAGAACTTTTTGCTTGTGTTTTAATGTACCATGATGTGAACATATTTGGAACTTGAAGTACTGTTATGCAATGTATACTTTATATGTAAGCAAATTTTTTGACCTCTACTTAAAAGTTATGAATAATTAGCAATCAATTGGTATGAGAACCCAGGTCTCCTGGAATGTTCTTCAATGCCTTTTACTCTACACCTTTCTTAGGAATATAATATCTGTATAATTCTATACTACTACTACTCTCTGTCAGTGTAAAATATGACACAAGTTTCATGTCACAGATGATTTATTTTAGAAATACATTTATGGGATCATATTCATGAATGGGGAAAAATTAATAGCTATTGAATTAATGTTTCTGTGGATCAAGCAAATACAATAGCTTATGTAATATGGTAGAGGGTTACTTTTTTTTTTGAATTTTTTGTTTTCCTTTACTATTTCTAGTGCTCTGGGAAGAAAAAGATTCATAGTATGGTCAACCAACCACTTTGCCATTAGACCCATTTCCTTTCCTTCCACTGATTCCTATAAGTAGATCTGAATTTTATTCCCAGTGTATGAATTAGAGAAATCCATTGGACCTATCTAATGCTATCTTCCAAACTAGGTATTGCTTAAAGTTGGCCCTGGAAATGGTACATATTTAAGATGAAATTAACCTTTGCAAGCAATGTGTAAAAAAGTATAAATTCATTTATAATAAAAAAAATCATCAAATAATGTATTAAACAAAACTCATTTCTCCTTTGCTCTTTTTTCACCTTTTATTTGAACAGAACCTTGCAAAGCTACTGAATTTAATAAATATTTTAGTATTTCTAACCATCACATATGCCATGAGATTTGTGACATGTATTTGTTAAGCTAAACAATTGCAATTCTTTAAGTGTAACTTAAATAAAGGTTAGTTAAAATGTTTTTCTGTATAGTTCGTTAAAATGTGTCTACAGGTTTCCAATAGAATGAAAATTATTAATGTATTAGAAAATTTTACCTGTGAATTAAAACTAAAGGATCAAGGGAGATGATCCAGAGAGGATTATTTTATAATTTTCTATATAAAGATCAGGAAACGAAACTTATTAGGTAATGATAAAATCAATATTATTCCATCTTAAAAGTACATATATTCAGGTACATTAATAGTATCTAATATATTCAAATGATGGTAATATGATACTTATTATTTTAATATATACAAATAATAATAATTATGAGTTAGTAAACTCTTATTTCAAGTATTGGCAATTTCTAATATGTGTGTGGTTTTATTAAGAAAATATGCAATCAATTAATAAGGTAGGGAATTAAGGGATTCAGTTTTTGTAGAAAGCTAAAGAAATTTGGAGAAAAGAATAATAACATGATTTAAAATTCCATGTTTGCCTTTTATTATGAGTATGATCTTGAATAAATTGTTTTCTATTGTTGAAGATTAATTTTCTAATCTGTAAAATGAGAGGAAAAGCAATATTATTTCAAAGTCCTTTGAAACTCAATCTATAATCATCTGATTCCCAAGATAACCACCACTAATAATAATTGCATAATTCTAATAATTTGCTATCATAATTCACCATTTTTTTTCCTAAATCTAAGCCCATTCCTATAAATACCAATGCAGTGCTGGTAACATAAATAAGTAACTGTATCCCATGTGTGTCAACCAGCTTTATTGTTTTTTTTAGAAACACTGCTTAGGTGGTTTACAAATGTGTCCATTTAGTGACCAGGATGACAAGTTAAATGATTGTAGATAGCTATACAATGTGGGATGGTGGCCAATGAAGACAAAGTTGGGAAAGGACAAATACTAAGGTGATAGTTGCTACAGTTGCTGGTGTAGGTAACAGAGTACATAATCTGGAATCAGAAGATCATGACATTGAATCTAAAAATAGATGCAGATTCTACTTCTGATACCAGTGGAATTTTCAAGGGATTCAAGAGGCTCATTGCTCACTCACCAGAGTTGAATAATAGCAATAAAGTCAATTAGGAGTAAAATAAGTATCCATTTATTCCAGTTGATTAGAACAGATAGCAAAATGGACATCATTTGCAATGAATCTGGCATCATTCTTCTTACATATACTTTTAGGCCATGAATCATTAGTTAAATACTTTTTAAATAGCATTGTGTAAAACAAAGAAAAGAAAACAGATGTTTTTCTGTAGCATACCAGGCTCTTTGAACCTCCACAATCTCCCCAAATCTGTACAAACTTATGTTTATTACTTCCATGACACTACCGTATCATCCTCTCAAATCCCATATTCCTTTTGCTTTTAACCTTTGTCAACATCAGCATTTTGTAAATTACTTATAATACATGCACACACATACACATAAGCACACACAGCTTCACATATATGTATATTTACACACATACACATACATGTATAAATAATTATATATATATATATATACATAACATAAACCTATAACTACATATATTTACACATGTATGCGTACTTTCCAATAAATTCTTTTCACCAGATAGCCCAAGTATTTAAGCTTTAGCTTTAGTATTTGACCATTCAGTGAACAATTAATTCCTTTTAGTATTTACTGATTTGATATCTTCGCTGTCCAAGAAACTCTCAAAACTCTTCTCCAGCACAACATGTGAAAGTGTTGTGAAAGACAATTTAAACTTTAAGAAAAATAAAGTTTAAAAAAAAATGTTCATCTGTATTCACACCTCATCAATTCTTTCTGTAGGCATGGATAACATTTTTTATCACAAGTTTCTCAAAGTTGTCATGGATCATTGTATTGCTGAGAATAGATATTCATAGTTGATCAATTTACAATAGTGCTGTTACTTTGTGCAGAGTACAATTCACTTTACATCAGCTCATGGAAATATTCCCAAGTTTTTCTGAAAGCATCACTACTTCCCACAGCACAATAATATTCTATGATAATCACATACCACAATTTATTCAGTCATTATCTAGTGGTTGAGTGTAAATTTTGAATTCTTTAGTCTTGACCCCCAGAAAAGGGCTGCCTTAAGTGATTTTTTCTTTTCTTTTTCTTTTCTTATCTTTTTTTGAGATACACACGTAATAGAAGTAGTATTGCTAAGTCAAAGGATATGCACAGTTTTGTAGCCCTTTAAGTATAGTCCCAAACTGTTCTATACAATGGCTGGATCATTTCACAATCCTACTAATGGTGCATTTTCACCACACTTTTTTTAAACTTGGTCATTTCTCTTGTTCTATTAGCAATTTGATATGTATGAGACAATATCTCAGAATTCATTTAATTTTCATTTTTTTTCAATCAATAGTGAGTTTTCTTATGCCTGATCACTAGATCCAAATACTGTTCATTTATTTTTATCAGTTAAAAATTGGAGAATGACTTATTTTTATAAATTTGACTTAGTTCTCTCTATGTTTGAGAAATAATACCTTTATTAAAGAAATCTGCTCATTTTTTTTTCATAATTACTAATTGTATTCTTTCTGCTCTCCCATTATTCTATTCTCTTTCCTTTTACCCAGTCCCTCCTCCAAAATATTTTACTGCTGACTACATCCTCCAGATTTCAGGGCTGGTGCTCTTCCCACTGCACCACATAACTGCTGCTATCCCTATTCTTATTCCCTTCTTTTCCTGCTTTCCTGTAAGGTAAAAGAGATTTCTATATCCAATTGACTATATATGTTATTCCCTGTTTGAGCCATTTCTGATGAGAGAATGGCTCACTCACTCGCCCTTACCTTTTCCATCTTTTCCTCCACTGTAAAATATTCTTGCCTCTTGTGAGGCAATTTACCCCATTCTAAATTTCCCTTCCCTTAGTCTTAGTTCATATAGTCTTTGCTTTTTTATATCCACATGCATAAACATATCACTACACATTCAATTCTGCCCTCTGTCTGTGTAAACATTGGTAAATGCCCTAATTATGAGAAAGTTTTATGAATTACAAATATCATTCTCCTGTGTATAAATGTAAACCACTTGACTATGTATTAAGGCATAGAAACCTTACAATCAAATGCACGGAGACAATCATAGTAAATGTTTCCTGTTCATACCACAATGCATTAAAATTTATATTTAATAAAGGGGAAGGAAAGACAAACTAAAATCAATTGGAAATTAAATGATATAATTCTTAAAAATGAGTGAGTCAAACAACAAATCAGAGAAATGATTCATAATTGTTGAGGAAAAGGTATATTCCTTAGTGTCTATATTCAATTTTCTCCAGTGGTCTATCATATTAACCTCCCTAATTACTTTCTTTTTATATGGTGATTAGATTTTTCTGATTCTGAGAGGGAAAAACTGAGGTCCTTCACTAGTATAGTTTTATTGTCTATTTCTTCATTAACTGGCTTAAAATCTTCCCTAGCAATTTGACTGCTCTACCACTTGGCTCATATACATTTAGTGTCATTGCTACTTCATTGTTTATGACAATCTTTTTTAAGATATACTTTCCTTCCTTATTTCTTTTAAATAGATCTATTTTTACTCCTGCTATATCTGAGTTCAAAATTGCTACCCTTGCTTTTTTTAAACTTCACCTGAAGCATAATAAATCATTTTCTTATCTGTACTTTGTCTGTGTTTGTCTGTGTCAAATGTGTTTTTTGTAAATAACATATTGTAGGATTCTGTTTCTTTAATATAATCTGAACACTACTGTTTTATGGGAGTTCATCCCATTCACATTCACAGTTATGATTACCAATCTGTATTTCCCTCCATCCTATTTTCTTCCCTGTATATACGTTTGATCTCTCCACTTTCTGCTTGGTAGTGTTTTGTTTTTTTTTAACCACACCCACTAACTTATCTCCTATCAACCCTCTTCTCTTCTCTTACTCATGTTTTGTTAATACTCTATCTACTACCTTATATTTTTTCATTCCTTCCTCTCTTTTATTACCTTTCCCCCCATTTTTCTACCCTCACTTCTATACTGTACCTCCTTCTTCTTGCCTCTTTCTCTTCCTACTTCATTATAACATTAGGCAAATCACTATATCCAACTGAACAATTAAGTTATTCCTTCTTAAAGTAAAGAAATGATGAAATCAAGCTTCAGATAATGTGCATTCCCCTTTTTTTCTTTCCCTCTGTTGCAATAGGTCTTTTTTTTTGTCTTTTCCTCTTTCTTTTTTTCTTTTTCAAGTACAGACCTTTTTCCACCCCTTAATGTCTTTGTCTTTAATATCATCACATAAGAGTCTAATCATAACCACACCCTCAGTCCATGTGATGGTACCCTCATCTGCTCCACTGACAAATACAGTTCTCAAGAGTTATACATATTTTCCCATCTTTAATATACTTTATTATACATTTTCTTCTGTTTACCTTTCTGTGCTTCTCTTAAATCTTTGCAAATTAAATTTTCTGTTTAGTTCTGATTTTTCAATAGAAATGTTTGAAAGTATCTTACTTCATTGAAGATCCGTCATCTCCCCTAAAAAAATGATGCTGAATTTTGTTGGGCAAAAAATTTTTGGCTGTAATTCTAGGTATTTTGCCTTTTGAAATATGGTATTATCCTTTATTGTAGAAGTGGCCAGATCCTAGGTAATCCTGACCATTGTTCCTTGATATTTGAATTGTTTTTGTCTGGCAGCATGCAGTATTTTTTTTTTTTTTTTGTCCCTGAGATTGTGGTTATGTAGTTTCACAACAATGTCTCTTGAGGATTTCTTTATATTATCTCTTTCTGAAGGTGATTCATGAATTCTTTCAATTAATTTTTTTCCCCTTTGTTTCTACAAAATCAGTCACTTCCTTAATGATCTCTTGAAGAATGCTATCAAGTTCTTTCTTTCTTTCTTTTTTCTTTTAGTCATGGTGTTTGGGTAAGACAATATTTTTAAAATTGTATTTTCTGGACCTGTTATCCAGGTAAGCTGTTTTTTTTTTTTTTTTTTAATGAGATATTTCACATTGTCTTCCATTTTTTCATTCCTTTTAGTTTGTTTGACTGATTCTTGCTGTCTCATAGAATCATTAGCTTCCATTTGTCTTGTTCAAGTTTTTAATGTGTGATTTTCTTCAGTTAGCATTTGTATCTTTTTTTCTATTTGCTTAATTCTACTTTTGTAGTTGTTGCTTTCATTAGAATTGTTTTGTATTTGGCCAATTATATTTTTTAAGGAGGTGTTTTCTTCAGTCATTTTTTTTTCCTTCACTGTACACACTACTGACTCTCCATGAATACCTCTCATTTCCTTTTTCATTTTTTTCTTCTATCAACTGTTTATATCCTTAGATGAGAAAATTATATCTGTATAATGTGAGAATTGTATTTATCACTGGGCAAACAGAAAGGGGCATCATGTGGATTGAGGGTGTGGTTGTGAATAGACTCTGATGTGATGATATCAAAGAAAAAGACAGTAAGGGGTGGAAAAGGTCTGTAATTTAAAATGTGGAAAGAGGAGATATAAAAGAAAAATTAGACCACATGAAGACTTATAAAAGACCTAATTCATAAAAGGAAAGAAGGAAGGGGAATGGGTATTGTCTAAAGCATGATCTCATTGGTTTTGGCTCTTAGAGAGAATACCTTATTTATCTGACTATAGAAATTTATCTGATCTTATAAATAAGAAAAAGAAGAAAGAGGAAAAGAAAAGGGAGATTCAGGATTGAATGGATGGCAGAAACACTATAGGAAAACATAAGAGAAAGGGGTAAGAGGTGATAGGATATAAGTAGTAGGTGGAGTGGGTAAAAAAAGAAAACACCACTAAAGGCAAGGAAGAAAGCGAGAACAAAATAATATACAAGGGAAAAAATAGGATCAAGGGAAATACAAAGCTGATAATCATAACTAAATGTTAATGAGATTTATCTCCCATAAATTGGAAGGGAATGAACACAGTGAATTAACAAGCAGATTCCTACAAAAAATAATTTTAAAAAATTCCCAGATTTCTGTTTTCCAAGTAATCATGATTTCAATGGTTATGTTTGTGCAAAATAGTTTTAATTTGATATAATCAAAATAATACATTTTGAAATGCATAATGTTTTCTATCTTCAGTTTTTTCATAAATTCTTTCCTTCTAAGAAGGGGAGAAATATGCCAATAGGTGGAATATTCCATGCTTCCAAAATTTACTTCTGGTATCACATTTTTTGTCTAAATCATGTATTTTTCTTGATCTTTCCTTGGTATCTTGTGTGAGATGTTACTCTATGGCTATATCATCTTTTAATTTCCCCTGGTACTTTTGTCATATAGTGAGTTTTTTGTCCAGATGCTAGAATCTGTGGTTTATTAAAAAATTGATTCTTTTAGCCTTGTATATGTAACCCATTCCACTGATCTACAACTATATTTCTCACCTAAAGCAAATAGTTTTGATGATTTCTACTTTAAAATATAGCTTGAGACCTGGTACAGCTAGATCACCTAACTTAGCATTTTTTTCATAAATTACTTTTATATTTTTGATCATTTGTTCTTCTAGGTATATAAAATATTTTTTAGTGGTTTGATTGGTATGAAAATGAATTAAGTAAATTAATTAAGGTAGAATTGCCATTTTTATCAAATTAGCTCAGTCTCCCCATGAATAATAAATATTTGTCATTTTTATATGAGTTTAATTTTGTGAAAAATGCTTTGTGGGGGTGGGTCTAAGATAGCAGAGAATAGACAGTTATTTGTCTAAGCTATTTCTGGCTTTTCTCAGATCAAAACCAGATAAAGCCTCTGAAAGTGTATTAGAGTGACAGAACCCATAAATATTTGGAGTGTAAAAAATTTCCAGCAGAAGATATTTTGGAAGAACTTCAGTAAAAGTCTGTCTCAATTAGCCAGTAGAAGGGGGTGGCAATAGGCCAGTATAAGGACTCAGGGTGAAGAGACCTCTGCATGCTGGGGGAATCTACTAGGAGGCTGTTACCCAGACTAGCTGTGAGACATCCAACTCCACTACAGAAGGCAATTAGTACTCTGTGAATCCCAACATAAAGCAGAACTTGACCACGTTCACACAGCACATAAAGAAAGTTAGCAGTAGAGGCCCCCTGGGCAATGTGAAACTGCTGTTACCCTTTTGCCTTGGTGCAATCTTGGGACAATCTCCCCTTTGCCCTGAGAGTAGACCTTAACTTAAAAAAAAAAAAAAGAGAAAATACAAAAAGATTTCTGACCATAGATAGATTTTTTTTTGGAGATAAGGAAAAACAAATCTTGAACCCTAATGTCACCAAAGGCAAAACATTGCTAGATGAAGCCTCAAAGGGAGATATGAGTGGGTTTCCAACTCAAAAGTCTCTCTTGCAAGAATTCAAAAAGAATCTTAAAAGAGAATGAGAAGAAAGATGGGGAAAAGAAATGGGAGTTTTGCAGGAGAGTTTAGAAAGGGAAACACAGAAATTACCTGAAGAAAACACATTAACAATAGATATGCCAAATGGGAAAAGAGTAAAACTCCTTAAAAATAGATTTGGTGAAATAGAAAAAGAAAAAAAAAAGAACTCCTTAAAAAACAGAATTGGTGAAAAAGAAAAAAAGAGAACAATTCTCTAAAAAGAGAATTGGTTAAATAGGGGAAAAATCCAATCAACAAAACAATTAATTTAAAAGTTCACTTGACCAAATGCAAAAGAAGATAAAAAAGCTAACTGAAGAAAAAAATCATTAAAAATTAGATTAAAAATCATGAACAAATGGAAGTGAATGACTCAGTGAGATATCAAGAATCAATTAAACAAAACCAAAAAAGGAAAAAAATAGAAGAGAATGTAGAATACCTCATCAGAATAACAACTGTCCTGGAAAATGGAATCTAAGGAAAGGCAATTTAAGAATTATTGGACTGCTTAAAAACCACAATGAAAAAAGAGTTTGGAAAAGATCTTCCAAGAAATAATCAAACAAAACTGCCCTGATGTCCTAAAACCGGCAGGTAAAATAGCCATTGAAAGAATCCATTGATTAACTTGCGAAAGAGGCACAGATTTAAAAACTTTAATGAACTAACTTTCAGAATTATCAGATCAAGGAGAAAATACTACAAGTATCCAGAAACACATAATTAAATTATAGAAGAACCACAATCTAGCTTATCCAGGATTTAGCAGCATTAACTTTAAAGAATCAAAGGGACTGGAATATCATATTCTGATGGCAAAGGAGCTTGGACTGCAGCAACAGTCCACTATCCAGCAAAGCGTTACCTCTCAGGGGAAAAGATGGACATTTAATGAATTAGAGGAATTTCATTTATTTTTGATGAAAAGACCAGAGCTGAACAAAAAATTTGATCTTCAAATAAACAACTCAAGAAAGCATGAAAAAGTAAAAAGGGAAGGAAAAAAATGTTTTTTTTAAAGATTAAAGCATTTACATTACTATATGGAAAGGTGATATGTTTGATTCTTGAGCACCGTATCTTTTATAGGGGTATACTTAGAGGGTATATGCATAATTTGACTTTATTGTAACAATACCAAAGTAACTTAACAGTGAAAAAGGTCTGTGCTGGAGAAAGAGGAAAAGGAAGGTAAAAATGGGAAAAATTACATTGTATGGAGAGGCAAAAAAGACCTATTATAATTGAGGAAAAGAAGATGAATATTGTATGAGCCTTAATCTCATTGGATTTGGCTTAAAATAAGAATATCAGACATGTTGAGTTTAATATAGAAACTCATCTCATTTTATAAGGAAATAGGAAGAGGAAAGGGAAAGGACAGGAGGCAGTTAATCAGAACAGAAGTAGAAGGAAAAAGGAATAAGAAAGAGGTGAAGGCTGTAAAATGGGAGTGCTGATTAAAGGAGGTGATGATCAGAAGCAAAACACTGGGGAGGAAGCAAATGAGGAAAGGAAAAAAAAAGTATGACTTGGGAAAAATAAGATAGTAGCAAATACAGAGTTAGTCATTTTAACTATAAATGTGAATGTGATGAACTTTCCCATAAAACATAAGTGAATAGCAGATTTTATTAGAAGCCAGAATCTTACAATATGTTGTTTACAGGAAACATTTAAAGTAGAATGATGTATATGTAGTAAAGGTGAAAGGCTGAAGAAGAATCTATTTACTTCAGCTGAAGTAAAAAAAAAAAAAAAAAAAAAAAAAGTAGGGGTAATGATTTTTATCTCAGAGCAAGAAAAAAGCAATAATAGATCTAATTAAAAAGATAAGGAAAGAAATTACATTTTACTAAAGGATAATGAAGTAATATATATGCTAAACATATATGCACCATGTAATATAATATCCAAATTACTAGAAGAGAAGTTAAGAGATCTGTAAGAAGAAATGGACAGCAAAACTATACTAGTGGGAGATCTCAAACTTGCTCTCTCAGAAATACATAAATAGAACCACAAAATATATAAGAAAGAAGTTAAGGAGGTAAGCTGAATTGTAGAAAAGGTAGGTATGATAAGTATTTGCAAAAAAAATTGAATGAAAACAGAAAAGAATACACTTTTTTCCTCAGTAGTCCATGCAACCTACACAAAAATTAAGTATATATTAGGGCATAGAAAACTCAAAATCCAATACAGAAAGACATAAATAGTGAATGCATTTTTTGCTGTTTTTGATGCAATAAAAATTACCTGCAATAAAGGGTCAGGGGAAAATAGGCCAAATATTAATAGGAAGTTAAATGATCCAGTCTTAAAGAATGAGTGAGTGAATCAAGTCATAGACACAATTGATAATTTTATCTAAGAGAATAACAATAATGAAATGACATACCAAAATTTATGCAATGGAGTCAAAGAAGTCCTTAGAGGAAATTTTATTTCTCTAGATGATTACTTACTAAAGTAGAGAAAGGGAAAAATCAATGAATTGGACATGCAACTAAAAAGGCTAGAAAAAGAACAAATTAAAAAACCCCTATGTAATACCAAATTTGAAACTCTGAAAATAAACTAGGAGATTAATAAAATTGAAAGTAAGAAAATTATTGAACTAATAAACAAAACTAAGAATTAGTTTTTATGAAGAAAAAAACAACAAAATAAATAAGTCATTAGTTAATTTGATTAGCAAAAAGAAAGAAAAACCAAATTGCGAGAATCAAAAATGAAAAGGGTGAACTTTCCACCACCAATGAAGAGGAAATTAGAGCAATAGTTAAGAGATATGTTGCCAAATTATAATAATAAATGATATTCTTAAATATATGTATGTGTGTATATTACATATATATAGCACAATATCATCTATTTTAAACCCTCAGACATTATCATATGTAACAGTGATAAAGATCACTCCAATAAGATCAGGGGTGAAACAAGGTTGGCCATTATCACTATTACTATTAAATATTGTATTATAATTGTTACCTTTAGCAATAAAAAAAGAAAAGAATAAAAGGAAGTATAATGGGTAATGAGGAAACTCCAATTATCACCCTTTGCAGATGATATAATGTTACACATAGGGAATTCTAGGGAATCAACTAAAAAGCTCCTCAAAACAATTCACAATTTTAATAGTTTCAGGATACAAAATAAATCCCCAGAAATCATCAGCATTTCTATGTATTACTAACAAAGTCTAGCAGCAAGAGATACAAAGAGAAATTCCATTTAAAATTTCTGTAAATAATACAAAATATTTGGGAGTCTCCCTGCCAAGACAAAGTCAGGAACCATATGAACAATTACAAAACACTTTCCACACAAATAAAGTCAGGTCTACACAAATGGAACAATATCAAGTTCTAATGGGTAGGCTGAGCTAATATAATAAAAATGACAATTCTACCCAAATTAATCAACTTATTCAGTTCCATATCAATCAAACATCCAAGAAAATATTTTACAGAACTAGAAAAAGTAGTAACAATTCAGCTGGAAGGAGAAAAGATCACAATTTTTATTTATTTATTACTATAGCTTTTCATTGACAAAACATATGCATGGGTGATTTTTCAACACTGACCCTTGCAAAACCCTCTGCTCCAACTTTTCCTTTCTTTCCCTCTCAACTTTTCCCCTCCCCTAGATGGCAGGCAGTCCCATACATGTTAGACATGTTAAAGTATATGTTAAATACAATATATGCATACACATTTATATAGTTATCTTGTTGCAAAAGAAAATTTGGATTTAGAAAGAAGGTAAAAATAACCTGGGGGAAAAAAACAAAAATGCAAGTAAACAACAACAGAAATAGTACTATACTATGTTGTGCTTCACACTCATTTCCCAGTGTTCTCTGGCTAGGTGTAGCTGGTTCTATTCATCACTGATCAGTTGGAACTGATTTGGATCCTCTATTGCTGAAGATAGCCACTCCCATCAGAATTGATCCTCATATAATATTGTTGTTGAAGTATATGATGATCTCCTGACTCTGCTCATTTCGTTTAGCATCAATTCATGCAAGTTTCCCCAAACCTCTCTGTATTCATCCTACTGGTCATTTCTTAAAGAACCATAATATTCCATAACATTCATATATCACAATTTATCAGCCATTCTCCAATTGATGGGCATCCATTCAATTTCAAGTTTCTAGCCACAACTAAAAGGGCTGCCACAAATATTTTTGCACATACAGGTCCCTTTTCCTTCTTTGATATCTCTTTGGGATATAAGCCCAGTAGTAACACTTCTAGATCAAAGAGTATGCACAGTTTGATAACTTTTTGAGTGTAGTTTCAAATTTCTCTTCAGAATGGATAGATCCATTCACAACTCCTACTAAAAATGCATGTGTCCCAGTTTCCCACATTCTCTCCAACATTCATCATTATCTTTTCCTGTCATCTTAGTCAATCTGATAGGTGTGTAGTGGTATCTCAGAGTTGTCTTAATTTTCACTTCTCTGATCAATAATGGTTGGGGGCATCTTTTCATATGAGTAGAAATAGTTTTAGTTTCATCATCTGAAAATTGTCTGTTCATATTCTTTGACTGTTTATCAATTGAAGAATGGCTTTATTTCTTATAAATTAGAGTCAATTCTCTATATATTTTGGAAATCAGGCCTTTATCAAAACCTTTCCCTGTAAAAATGTTATTGCTTGCTTCCCTTTTATTCTTGTCTGAATTAGTTTTGTTTGTACAAAGACTTTTTAACTTGATATAATCAAAATTTCCTACTTTGTGATCAAGAATGAGCTCTAGTTCTTTTTTGGTCACAAATTCCTTCCTCCTCTGCAGGTCTGAGAGGTAAACTATCTTATGTTCTTCTAATTTATTTATAATATTTATGCCTAACTCGTGAACCCATTTTGATCTTATCTTGATGTACTATATTAAGTGTGGATCAATGCCTAGCTTCTGCCACATTAATTTCCAATTTTCCCAGCAGTTTTTGTCAAATAGTGAATTCTTATCCCAAAAGTTAGGGTCTTTGGATTTGTTAAACATTATATTGCTATAGTTATTGACTATTTTGTCCTGTGAACCTAATCTATTGCACTGATCAACTAGTCTATTTCTTAGCCAATACCAAATGGTTTTGTTGACCACTGCTTTATAATATAGTTTTAGATCAGGTACAGCTAAGCCACCTTCATTTGATTTTTTTTTTTATTAGTTACTTTGAAATTCTTGACCTTTTGTTCTTCCAGATGAATTTTGTGTCATTAAAATAGTTTCTTGTGAGTCTGAATGATATAGCACAAAATAAATAGAATATTTTAGGTAATATTGTCATCTTTATTATATTCTCTCAAAGGTCAAGAATTTTAAGGGAAATGATGAAAAATCTTTAACTGAAGATAGCCTAGCTATACCAGTTCAAAAAGTGTAGAGTATGGGCTAGCACCCTGGAAGGCCTCAGGGTTAGCCAGAATCAGGATAAATCAAAGTCATTGGTCTTTAGGGGGAGAAGTGAAGGAGGCAAGTAAGCTGCCATGTGGCTTGCCAAAGATGTATCCTGGATTCTGGTATCTGGAGTCTCCAGATTCTTTCCTCCTTGTCCTACTACCAAGTACCTCTCTCTTCTCTCCCCCCACCCTCCAATCCAATCCAAGATCTTACTACCAAACATTCAGCAAGCACCAATGGTGAGGAGAGTTATCATCCAAATATATGCTAATAGAGCCATTGTCTCACATCGAATAGTAGCCTTAAGTGCTCTCTTGTATGATTCAGAGTTTCAGCCCTTTACAAAACAGTATATTATAAAAGAGGGGTCATGAAAACAATTTGGTACTGGCTAAGAAATAGAGTGCTTGATCAGTGGTATAGGTTAGGTTTACAAGACACAGTAGTCAAAGACTAGAGTTATCTAGTGTTTAATAAACCCAAAGACCCCAGCTTCTGGGATAAGAACTCACTATTTGACAAAACTTTCTTGGAAAACTGGAATATAGAATGGAAGAACTAGGCATTGAGCAACACCTAACATCATATATCAAGATAATGTCAAAACTGGTTCTTGATTAAAGATAAAGTATAGTAGTATAAATACATTAGAAGAACAAAAAAATAATCTACCTGTCAGATATATGGAGAAGTAAAGAATTTGTGGCCAAAGAAGAAGTAGAATTCATTATGAAATGATTTTCAAATTATTATTTTAATTTTGATTATATTAAGTTAAAATACTTTTGATTATATTGTATTTTGATATTGAGTATGTTCATTTAAAATTTTATTAATAAATAAAACCAAGGAAGACAAGTTTAGAAAGGAAACAGAAGAATCAGAAAAAACAATTTACAACCAAAGGTTCTGATAAAGATCTCATTTATAAAATATATATAGAACTCACTCAAATTTATAAGAATACATGCCATTCTCCGGTTGATAAATGGTCAAAGGATATGGACAGAAATTTTTGAAATGAAGAAATTGAAGCCATTTCTAGTCATATGAAAAAATTCTCTAAGTCACTATTTATCAAAGAAATGCAAATTAAGACAACTCTGAGGTATCACTACACACCTCTCAGATAGGCTAAGAGGACAGAAAAAGATAATGAATGTTGGAGGGAGTTTGGGAAAATTGGGACACTAATACATTATTGGTAGCGTTGGGAACTGATCCAATCATTCTGGAGACAATATGGATTAATGCACAAAGAGCCATCAAAGTATCCATACCCTTTGATCCACCAGTGTCTCTACAAGGTCTGTATTCCAAGGAAATCATAAAAAAGGAAAAGATTTACATGTGCAAAAAACATTTATAGAAGCCCTTTTGTAGGGGAAAGGACCTGGAAACCGAGTGGATGCCCATCAGTTGGAGAATGGCTGAAGAAATTGTGGTATATGAATGTCATAGAACATTATTATTTAATAAGAAACAATCAGTAGGATGATTTCAGAAAGGCCTGAAGATACTTACATGAAATGATGCTAAATTATGTAAATACACAGCAATAAAATTATGTGATTATAATTTCGTATGAATATAATCCTTTTCATCAATGACAGGATTCAGGCCAATTCCATGGACATGTGGTGGAAAAGGCAATCTGTGTCTAGAAAGAGTACTGTGGGGCTGAATATAGATCACAATATAGTATTTTCTTTTTCTTTTTTGTTTGTTTTCCTTCTCATTTTCTTTTCTAGGGTAAATGTTAAAAAAAACTATGTATGTATTTTGAAAATAAAGAACTTTCACTTTCTCCTTCACCTTTCACATCTTTCCTCAACTATTGTGAAAAGCCTCACTGAATAGTCATTTTGCTTTCTTGACCTCCTTTTCCTTTGGGAAGGTTTTTGTCTGTTTCCTTCTCTCCATTGTTCTTCAGGCCCTATTTACTAGATCAAATCCCTTAGATATAATAATCACCTTTACTTCATATTCATAAAACTTATTAGGATGATACTTACATGGTTTTATTTTCCCCTACTTTCTTGAGTTTAAGTTTGTTTTATAATAAACAGCTCATCATCTAAGTCTTAGTTTGCTCCAGGTCTTATTTTAACAGACTTTATAAAGTTTTTCCACTTTTGACTAAAAAAATACATAATCAATCTGATTTCAATATTGATCATCTGAAAATAAAAACTAAGAAAGATAAAACACAAATGACTGGAAAAAAATGTAAAGTATAAGTTACAGAAGACATAAGAAGTTGATGTCTGAGTATAGCTGGTCTCATTAAAATAAAAGAAATCTCCTGATCGAGTCAGAAAAAACCTTCCCCAGAATGGTGGAATTTTTCTCCTTCAGGAGCAAAGTCAGTTCATTCCAATAAGAGGCAAAAAAAAAAAAAAAAAAAAAGTGGCCCTGAAGTACTCCACTTGCTTCAGTTACTTTTAAAGTTTACTAGAGGTCATTTTCAACAAAATAGATGATACAGACTAAGCTAATGTAAACTTTTGTTGCAGCAGGGTTCTTTATAAAGATTAGATGTATTATTTGTTGTACAAATATGTGATGGAATTTCATGGTGTAAAACAAAGAGATTTGTCATAGTATATTATGGAAAGAAACATGTGGAAGTTTTTTGGAAACTACTAACCTCAAGACCGAATTCAATGTTAATCTATGGAGGATAGCTTATAGTCATTTTTTATGGTAGGGGGAGGATAACAATAAATGAGATAACTATACCAAAAAAATGTTGTGTAGTTAATTTGTTGTATAGTTATTAAGTTAATATTCATTCAAAATTATTCTATACATATTACATAGGAAAAAACTTTCAAGTAACAAAAATAAACTTTTTTTTCCAATACTGAAGAAAGATTTAAAAAAAAGGGTAGAGGGGCAGCTAGATGGTGCAGTGAATAGAACACCGGCCCTGACGTTAGGAGGATGTGAGTTCAAATATGGCCTCAGATACTTAACACTTCCTAGATGTGTGACCCTGAGCAAGTCTCTTAACCCCAATTGCCTCGGGGGGGGGGGGGGGGAGAGAATAGGGTATACAGACACTAGTGATTGGAAAGATATTTCTTTGTGTGACATCTTTTACACATACTATCATTAAATTAAATGCAATTATAAAACACATAGCCAACTCATGCACAACTTTTCTCTTTTATTTCTCTCGCTTTTATTTTTCTCTGTTTCTCTCTTTTCTCTCTCCTTTGTCTATCTCTTTGTCTGTCTATCTGTCTTTCTTTCTTTCTTTCTTTCTTTGCCAGGCCAATGATCTGACCATATATTTTATCCTCTCTGCTTTCTTGATCATTGTCTATATCACACACCAATCCCCATCTCTTAAAGATCCAGAATTAAACTTTAAACTATTATTAATAATATTATTCTCCTAGCTATTTGAATTAGGTATTTATTATACCTAATCCCCGATTTCCATTTCCCCATATTTTATCCCTGGTGCTATAATCTGATTTTCAATTCTAGAAACCATCTCCTCTTTCTATTATTCTATCTAAGACCTCCACAATTAAAAATATATTTATAAGAAAGTTTATTTAAGATAAGAATAAATATATACAGGTAGAACAACAAAAAGTTTATTTTTTTTCTTTTTAATATACTTGAGTGGATTTAGTTCTAATTTTTTAATATAATAAATTTGTTTGGATGATTAGAAATATTTTGAATGTACCACTTGAAAAGTTATGATTTCTACTCTTTCTTTTGAGATAGATTGCTAAGCACAGTGTTGACACATAATAAGCATTTAATAAAATGCTCATTGAATAACTTAGTGATATTATACCTTCCCATCAATTACCACAACTGTTTTTAATATTTTTATTTCCTTTGATCCTTCACTGTGACAACAGTCCTCTATGTAATTATATAATAAGTTGTTGAATACATTATTAGCTAGTAAAAAAAAGAAGAAGAAGAAGAAAAGGAAGCCACTCTCTATCAGCAAGTATTTTAGTGTCTTGTTTATAAGAATATGACAAGAAAACCTGTAAACCACATTATCCATGATGATGACATATTGTATTTCATTAAGAAAAATCACTTCAATATACACAATGTGCATTTATGGCCAGACACCTGTACTTCAGTTCCTATTTTAGAAGGTTTATATCATCCTCAGAGGTATAGATCCCTACCCTTAGATCTAACAATGTACCAAAAAAAAAAAAAAAAAAAAAATTCAAATGTCTGAACCTTGTAAGAGAATGAAGTGCAAAGGCTATCAAGGAAATCCTTTCCCAGAGAGTATGTAATAGTTGGTAAAGTGAAACAAGCTCTGTTCTTCCAAAATGGAAGATGTCATCCAAGTAATGACACACCAATTTTCTCTAGGTCACTGGTTAGCCCTTTAACTGAGATTGTACCTGAGGTAATTCCCCTTTAGTTAAAAGGATCAGCATTCACGTAATTATAATTTTCAATCCATTTTTCTTCATCAAGTCTCTCTGAGTCCTATTATTTGGAAATCTTATTGCACAGTGGAAGAGACCAAGAAAAATATAAACATTTGGAAACACATTTTAAAGAAAGAGGAACTCACAAAGTACTTTGTAAGAAATGGATTCCATATTTCTTATTCCTATACTATGAGTCACTCTCATTTTCATTAAAATATTTCAATTTTATAAGAAAAAATAAAAGATGCATAGGACTGGAAATTGAGAGGGTCATCTGTCACTCATTGGCATTGATATATAAAAAAGGTTATGTACTCCAAGAAGCAATGATTCCTGGAAACAGGACAAAAAAAAAATCACTTTGAAGAATATAAAAGCTTTCAGAAATATCTTTTCCTGGAAGGTCTATGTCTTTGAGGAATGTGCCTAGACAACTTAGAATGAAGTGGATGTTATTTCCCAAAGTCTGGATAGGATGAGTAGATACTTTCATTGCCCTTGTACTTATTATGTAATTAGTTACTGTAATATACCTCCAAAGGTTCTTGGAAAGAGTTACACCAAATTGATAACTAAAGTGAACAGTATTGAGAGAACATTCTGTTCTATAAAAATGAGCTATTTTGAATGATTTAATACTTTTGATCATTAACACTGTTAATTATGAGCCAGAGGTCTGCAATTATGACTTAATGTTAACTATCTCTTTTTAAAAAGGGATGGGCTAAATATGTACATGGAAACACTCATGTTTGGACATGTCCCATATGACAATTTGTTTTGCTTAGCTAGGCATATTTGTTACAAAGAATTTTTATTTTGTTTTATTTTGTCGAACTCTCCACCCTATCCCTTTACCCTTAAATATGTTAATACAGAAAGAAAGAGGTGGCAACAAGAAAAATAATGTTTGTGTGCATGTGTACCTAGGTATAATATGTGTGTATATGTGTGTATGTATAGACATATAGACACATATAAAGACATATAGACTTATTTCCTTTAAAAAAACAAATGATGTTAACTCTCTCAACCCTGAAATATATAAAGAAAAATCGACTTTTTTTTTTTTCTGAAAAAACTGATATCTGTGTGGTATGGATATGATTGTAGTCAAGACATATTATGAAAGATAAACAAGAAAATATTACAATTATTTATCTATGCCACATATAGATGTATGCATGTGAGTATATATGTACATATAGATAGATAAGTATGCATACACAAATATGTAAGTTTGTATGCAGTACATGCATGCAAGTATATGTATAATGTTTCATATATAGATATAAAATATGTATATATTTATACACAAAATAGTAAAATTCAGATTTTTTTTCTGCTTGAACAATTCATTTGTTTCATGGTATTTTCCTCAAGGAATGCCTAACCTTTCCAAATATATCTTACTTTTCTCCCCTTTTCTTAAAAGTGATAATAAAATGATCTTGTTGATCTTTTATTACATACTTCCTTAAAGTACTATTTGGTGAAACTTCTTTCCATTTCTACTCTCTCCAATTAGTTTTTTTTTTTTAACTTTCTTTTTTAAAACTTATTTAAAACAAATAAAAAGGTGGAAAAAAGAAAGATAGAAAAAGGGGGGAAACTGGCATGTGCACAACATAAAAATAACTCAGATTCTGAATTTGTAACAATAAATTTCCATGTCTAGAAAGCATATATAGCAATAGAAAACATCATATTCATGATTCTCCATGTTTTCTTTGCTTCTTTATGGATTATTCTTTTGTTTTCTGCTATGTACTTTTTTATTTTATTCTTTTTTCCCCCTCTCTTTTAATTTTCTCACCTCTGGCAAGCAGGTTAGAGTTAAGAAGGATAGGTTTATGTATACATACAAACATGCATGCTCATACACATACATATACATAGAAACACACATACATATATGTGAACACATACACATACATCTATTTACATATATATAAACACATGCATACATACATGCTTATATATTAAATTTTCTATTGAGTTCAGGTTTGTTTGAGAAAGTTCATTGAATATGTATTTTTTCCCCATTCAATATTATACTTAATTTTGTTGGATATAATGTTTGACTTCAGGTTTAATTTTTCTGATTGTTGGTATGTAATATTTTAAGATTTGTGATCTTTAGTTCTCAGCTACTAATGAATACGGGAAAAGTTAATTGTAGCTCTAGCATATTTGAATTTGTTTTTTGTTTGTCTCTTGTAAAATTTTCTCTTAAATCTGGGAGTTTTGAAATTTAGCAGTCATGTTCCTATGTGTTTTCCTTGCAGGATTTCTTTGAGGTGATTATATTTGGATTTTTTTCTATTTTTACTTTCCTCTCTTGTATTACTAAAGGATAATTTACTTGGATTATTTCTTATATTATTGGGTAAGGGTTCATTTTTCTTGGTCACAGTTTTCAGGTAGTCCAAGTTTTCTTATGTTTTCTCCTCTTAATTTGTTCTCCAAATCTGTTGTTTTTATTTTTATACAGTATTTCACTCTACTCTAGATTTTTCATTCTTTGTTTTATTTTGTTATTTTTTAGTTTTTTATTGCTTAACTTACTACCCCCCT
Organism: Antechinus flavipes; assembly: GCF_016432865.1. Taxonomy (NCBI): domain Eukaryota; kingdom Metazoa; phylum Chordata; class Mammalia; order Dasyuromorphia; family Dasyuridae; genus Antechinus; species Antechinus flavipes. The sequence goes on from NC_067400.1 coordinate 277,858,597, forward strand.
GCTCAATTCTAACTTTCAAAGAATCATTTTCTTTTTTAAGATTATGGATCTCCAAGGCAACACCAAATAGATAGAAAATGCCACATGTATTCAGGACAAGGAAAAAAAAAAAAAAAACTATGGAGACTGAATGTAAACCAACACTTACTATGCTCATTTCTTTTCTTTTTTTTTTTTTCTCTTCCATAGTTTTTCCTTTTTATTTTGATTTTTTCTCTCCCAATATGATTCCTAAAGCAATGTCTATCAAAAATTAACTAAATAATTTAAAAAGACTCTTCATCTTTGTTTCTAGTTGAATGGCTTTCCCTCCATAATCTTGTTTTTCTTACATGTTTTTTTTATTTTCTTTTTGTTTTATCTCAATGTCTGTCATTTCATTTTTAAAATCTTTTTTTGAGTTCTATAAATTCTTCTTGGACAGGTAACCATTCAACATTACTTTTTGGGATAGGAGAAGCTTTTTTATTTTTATTTTTACTTCAACATGCTTTTCAGAAGATGACTACATTCTTATTTTCAGAGCAAGTTTTATGGTTGATTTCTTTCTCCTTTGCCTCCTCATTTTTTTTTTTTTTTTTTTTTTTTTTTTTTTTAAGTAAGATAGGAAGAAGGGCCAGACAGAAGTTATGGTGGAAAGGCACTGGCTTGAAGTCAAGGGAAACTAAATTCAAATCTGACCCCAGACACTTACAACTGATTAGCTATGTGACCTCAGGCAACTCACTTAATTTCAATTGCTTGACCAAAAGAAAAAGAAAAAAAAAAAAAAAAGAGGAGGAAATAGAATATACTTTAGATAAACTAACAAGTCAGTGGAATAGGATGGGTGGATTAAAAGTCCTGATAAAGGAAACTGAATAAGCTATTTAGAATTTCTGTTCCACATCTCATTCACACACTCTGCCTGGATCAACTGGCATAAGGTATCCCTTATGTAGAAAAGAACTTTTGTTTATAAGGAGTATATACAGTGATCTAAAAAAGCTGCATTAAAACTTCTGAGAAAGCCAATGTGTGAGAGATGAGATCATCCTGGCACATTGCCTATTTTAATAGCTTTTTATTATATATATATATATATATATATATATATTTGCTAATAACTACTAAGCATTATTGCTTCCAGATTGTTGCAACACTTCACATATTAATAGAACACTAAATTCAGTGCCCTAGGGCACAGCCTCAGTCATATAACTTCAGTTATGTCTCTGAGTATCTTCCCATAATAAGTAACAGAGAAGGGAAAGTGAGTTTTAGGTGATATCAGAAAAAAAAAATTCAAGATTTACTGAAAACATTTACTTACTGATTGAGAATTATATCATAATCTGAATTTTTGGTGGAGTTGTGAACGAATTCGGCCATTCTGGAGAGCAATCTGGAATTATGGCCAAAAAGTTATCAAACTGTTCATACCCTTTGATCCAGCAGTGCTACTACTGGGCTTATATCCCAAAGAGATACTAAAGAAGGGAAAGGGACCTGTATGTGCCAAAATGTTTGTGGCAGCCCTGTTTGTAGTGGCTAGAAACTGGAAATTGAATGGATGCCCATCAATTGGAGAATGACTGAATAAATTGTGGTATATGAATGTTATGGAATATTATTGTTCTGTAAGAAATGACCATCAGGATGAATACAGAGAGGCTTGGAGAGACTTACATGAACTGATGCTAAGTGAAATGAACAGAACCAAGAGATCATTATATACCTCAACAACAATACTGTATGAAGATGTATTCTGATGAAGTGGATTTCTATGAGAAAGAGTTATCTAACTCAGTTCCAATTGATCAGTGATTAACAGAAGCAGCTATACCCAAAGAAAGAACACTGGGAAATGAATGTAAACTCTTTGCATTTTTGTTTTTCTTCCCAGGTTATTTTTACCTTCTGAATCCAATTCTCTCTGTGCAACAAGAGAACTGTCCGGTTCTGTACACATATATTGTGTTTAGGATATACTGTGGCATATTTAACATCTATAGGACTGCTTGCCATCTGGGGGAGGGGGTGGAGGGAAGGGAAAAATAGGAACAGAAGTGAGTGCAAGAGATAATGTAGAAAATTACCCTGGCATAGGTCTGTCAATAAAAAGTCATTAAAAAAAAGAGAGAATTACATCATAATTAATCAAGTTAGACTTGAAAATTGCTTTTTGACATTTCTGTTTTTAACAGTTCTATCAATGACAGTTTTGCAAAAAAGGTTTGAAATATTTAAGTTAACATATATCTTTGACCTATTTGTAGAAAAACTTGTTTTTCTCTTTAATGAAAGGCGCCATCTCATTATTTATTATCTCATGTCTTCCTTTCACTGCTACTATCTAATCAAAATAAAGGCAACAACTAAGAAAGAGACATGCAGAGATAAAAACAGAGGGAGACGGACATAAAGAGAAGTTCCATATAGACAAGAAGAAGTAATCTTATGAAACACTGGTGTAAAATAAAAATAAACAAACTTGTTTCATATGTTAGGATGCAAGTTCCTTGATAGTAGGATTTGTCCTATTTTTTTCTATTTGTACCCCAAAGCAGAGTAATGGTACATGTTAAATACTTAATAAATGCTTTATCACCCACATCAAAGGGTTATTGGGCTTACATGAGATAATATACACAAAGAGCTTTGCAAAACTTATTGGACTTTATAAATATGAGTATTTAATGCAAGATTTTCACACTTAAATGTACTTGCTTACTGATCTGTCTCACAGATATGATGCCTTTGTTAATTAAAAATAATATGAAATCTGCCCGTTCATTGTTTCTTATTTTACAATAATACCTCATTATATTTATGTACCAAAGTTTATAAAGTCATTCCTCAATGTGTATCTCCTCAAATTTTATTATATTGCCACTATGAAAATTGCAGCTATAAATATTTTTGCACATCTAGGTCCTTTTCTCTTTTTTATGATCTCTTTGGGATACAGACTCAGTAGTGGCATCAAAGGACATGCACAGGTAGTTGTTCTTTGAGTATAGTTCCAAAATGTTCTCCAGAATAAATGGATCAATTCACAACTCCCTCAAAAGTGCATCAGTCCCAATTTTCCCACATCCATTCCACCATTTTCAATATCATATTGGTCAATCTAATAGGAGTGAGATGTTTTAATTTGTACTTCTCTGATCAAAAGTGATTTATAACACTTCTTCATATATCCATAGATAGATTTGATATCTTCATATGAAAAATGCCTGTTTACATCCTTTGACAATTTATCTATGGGGGAATGGTGTATATTTTGTAAATTTGAGTCAGTTCTTTATACATTTAAGAAAGAATGATATCAAAGACATTTGCTATACAAATTATTTTCCAGTATTCTACTTCCCTTCTAATCTTGGTTGCATTGGTTTTGTTTGTACAAAAGCTTTTTATTTTAGTATAATCAAAATTACCTTTTCGCACTCAATATGCTCTCTATCTCTTATGTTTACAAAGGCCTTTTCCCCTTCCCTTAGGTCTGACACAGAGACTATTCTTTGCTCTTATAGTTTGTTTATGATGCCTTCCTTTACTTGTAAATTATGTACCCTTTTACACTTTATTTTGGTATATAGTGTGAGATGTTGTTCTATACGTAGTTTATATAGTATTGCAATTAATTGTTCTTTAAATGTTTGGTGAAATTCACTCATGAACCCATCTGACTTTGGGGATGTTTTCTCCTATGGAGTTCACAAATAGCTTGTTTACTTCCTTCTTCTTCTTCTTTTTTTAAGATGGAATCATTTAGACTTTTTATTTCCTGTGCTGTCAGTCTAGGTAATTTATATTTTCATAATGATTCATCACTTTCACTAAGATTGTCAGATTAATTGGCATATAATTGTGCAAAATATTGTCTTAGGGCACTATTTTATGGTTGTCTGGAGTTGAACGTGGAAGGATTACAACTATTTACTCCACCTTCTCAAAAGGAGATGGACTTTATGGACTTTTGGGCATAGTACCAAATTGATTTCCAGAAATGGTTGTATCTGTTTACAACTTCAAAAATTATACATTAATAGCTTAATTTTCCTCTCCAACATTTCCTATTTTTTTTTCCTTTTTTGTCACATTAGCCAATCTAATATGTGTGAGGTACAACCTCACAGTTGTTTTAATAATATAGATCAGTTGTACATCAAAATTGTTTAAATTTTCATTTCTCTAATCAAAAGTGATTTAGAGCACTTCTCATAACTATTCATAGCTTTGATGTCTGCATCTAAAAACTGCCTATTCATTTCCTTTGACCATTTATCAATAGGAGAATAGCATGTATCCCTATAATCTTGACTCATTTAAATATATTTTTAAAAGGAGACCTTTATCAGAAACACTTACTGTAAAGATTGTTTTCCAAATTTCTGTTTTCCTTCTAATCTTGGTTATTTTGATTTTGTTTTTATAAAAGCTGTTCAACCACCAATGAAGGGGAAATTAAAGCAATAATTAGGAGTTATTTTGGTCAACTGTATGCCAACAAATCTGACAATCTAATTGAAATGCATTAATATTTTTTAAATAAATTGCCCAGATTAAAAGAAAATGAAATAAAATATTTAAATAATCTCATCTTAGAAAAAAAGAGATTTAACAAGCCACAATGGACTTCCTCTAATAAAATCTCCAGGGCCAGATGGATTTACGAGTGAGTGGCACAAAATATTTTAAGAAAAAATTAATTCCAATACTACATAAACTATTTGGAAAATAGGTGAAGAAGGAATCCTATATATATATTTTTTTTTAATGAACAGATATGCTACTGATATCTAAATCAGGAAGAGTAAAAAAATTTACAGACCACTTTCCTAATGAATATTGATGCAAAAAATTTAAATAAAGTAGTAACAAAGAGATTACAGCAATCTATTAATAGAATAATACACTATGACCAACTGGGACTTATACCAGGAATGCAGAACTGGTTAAATATCAGGAAAAAAAATTAGAATTAATTAGCCACATCAATAACAAATTTAATAGAAATCATATGATTATCTCAAAAGATGTAGAAGAAGCATTTCACAAAATACAACATGCATTCTTATTAAAAATAAAATTAAACAAATAAACTGCTGCCAGACAACATAGGAATAAATGAAGTTTTCCTTAAATTAGAATCAGCATCTATCTAAAACATTTGCAAGTGTTACACGTAATGGGGATAAGCTAAAATTCTCCCCAGTAAAGTCAAAGACAAATCATTTCCAATATCACCATTATCATTTAATATTGACCTAATGATGCAAATTCTAGCAACAAGAGAAGAAAAAAGTATTGAAGAAATTAGAGTAGTCAATGAGGAAGCAAAACAATCACTCTTTGAGATATATGCTATTGGACTTAGAGAATCAACTAAAAATTACTTGAAATAATTAAAAACTTTAATGAAGTTGGAGGATATAAAATAAATCCATATAATTAGTATGTCTATATGTTACCTATAAATTCCAGAAGAAAGAGATAGAAAAAAGAAATTTCATTTAAAATAATGGTGGACAATACAAATTACTGGGAATACAACCTGTCTAGGAAAACCCAAGAAGTAAATGAAAATAATCGCAAATGACTTTTCACACAAATAAAGCCAAATCTAAACATTGGGAAAATTGTCAATGCCAAGCTAATACAACAAAAATGACAATTCTGCCTTGTCTACTTATTCAGTGACATACCAATCCAACTTCCAAAAATATATTTTATAGAACTAAAAAAAATAACTACAAAATTCTTCTGGAAAAATAAATGTTCTAGGTTATCAAGGAAACTGATGGGAAAATGCAAGAAATGTTGCCCTAGCTATACCAGATCTAAAATCATATTATAAAGTTGCAGTTATCAAAACTATTTGGCAATAGCAAGAAACAGTAGATCAGTGAAAAAGGTTAAGTAAGCAAGAAACAAGAGTCAATGACTAATGTAATCTACTGTTTCATAAACCTGGAGACTCCAGCTTCTAGGGTAAGAGCTCACTATTTAGTAAAAACTGCAGAAGGAAATGGAAAAAAATAATATGAATGTACTAGGCCTAGACTAATATCTCACACTGAATATCAAGATAAGGTCAAAATGGTTTCATGATTTTAACATAAAGAGTGGTACTATAAGAAAATTAGGAAAGCAAGTGATAGTTTGCCTGTCAAATCTTTGTAGAAGGGAGAAATTTATGACTAAACAAGAAATAGATAACATTATGAGTTGAAAAATAGATAATTTTGAGTACACAAAGAAAACTAATGCAGTCAAGATTTCAAGGGAAGCAGAAAGGTGGGAAACAATTTTCACAATTAGTGTTTCTGATGAAGGCCTCATTTATGATACAGATGGAGAACTGACTCAAATTTCTAAGAATACAAGTCATTCTTCAATTGATAAATGGACAAAGAATATGAACTGATAATTTTCAGATTAAGAAATTAAAGTTATCTATAGTCACATAAAAATGCTCTATATCACTATTGATTAGAAAAATGAAAACTAAAACAAATCTGAGGAACTACCTCACATCTCTCAGATTGGCTAAAATGAAAGGGAAAAATAGTGAAAAAAATTTGTAGGAAATGTGGAAAACTAGAATACTAACACATTGTGGTGTATTTATTATTGATCCAACCATTCTGGAGAGTAATTTGGAACTATGCCTGAAAGGCTATGCAATTATGAGTACTTTGATCCAACTATCTCACTATTGTATGCAAAAGAGATCATAAAAGAAGAAAAATAATTTACATGTACAAAAATGTTTGTAGCAACTTTTTTTTGTGATAGTGAGGAATTAGAATATGAGTGGATGCCAATCAATTGAGGAATGACTGGATAAGTTTTGGTATATCAATATAATGGAATGTTATTGTTATATAAGAAATGGGAAAAACATTGACTTCAGAAAAATCTGGAAAGACACATGAACTGATGCTGAGTGAAATGAGCAAAACCAGGAATACATTATTTGTGTAAAGAGCAATAATGATAGATTTGTCTCTTTTCAGCAATGAGTGATCCAAAGCATTTTCTATAAACTTTGAGTGGAAAATGAACCCATTTTGACCACATCTTGGCATTTGGTACATGACATTAATCAAGAGCTAGTTTATGTTCTATTTTTTTTCACTTTTGCTAGCAGTTTTTGTCAAATAGTGAGTCTCTACATCAGAAGTGGAAGTCTTTATTTGGGTATACCAAATGCTGGTTTACTATGGTAAATTGCTATTGTGCCTTGTGTATTTAATGTTTCTTTCTAAACCACTTACTCTCTTATGCAGTACCAAATATTCTGATGATTATTGCTTTATAATATAGTTTGAAATCTGGCATCTGTAGGGCAACCACATTTGTATTTTTTTCATTAATTGTCTTGATATGTTTTACTTTTATTTTTCCAGATGAATAATGTTGCTTTTTAAAATAACTTTATAAAAGAAATTGGTAGTTTTATTTATATGATTCTGAACAAGCAAATTAATTTAGTCAGAATTATCATTTTAATAGTCACTCAAGCTACAGATGGGCAATTGATATTTTCTCCATTGTTATAATTGAATTTGTGTGAAAAGCATTTTGTGATTGTATCCATTTAGTTCCTAGATTTTTCTTGTATTGTTGACCATTAATTTAAATGGAATTTTTCTTTCTACATCCTGTTATTTGGCTTTATTGATCATATAGAGAAATGCTGATAATTTATGTGATTTATTTTATATCTTGCAACTTGGCTAAAGTTGCTAATTATTTCAAGTATTGTTTATGTCTTCATATCATCAGCAAAGAATAATAGTTTCAGTTCCTCTTTGTCTAGTCAAATTCTTTCTCTATATATCTTCTTTTATTGCAATAGTTAATGTTTCTATTAATATGCTCAATAATAGTGGTGATAATAGGCATTCTTGCTTTATCTTTCATTTTATTGGGCAGTCTTCTATCTTATCCCCATTACAGGTAATGTTTGTTAATAGATTATTTGTTTGTTTGTTTTGTTTTGTTTTCAAAAGCATTTCATTTTTCCAAATGTATGTAAATATATTCCTTTTTGTAAAACTCTTGTGTTCAAAATGTTCTGCCTCTCATGCCTATCTCCCTACCAAGAGAACAAGAAATTTGATATAAATTAAATATATTCAATTATTTTTTTCTAAATATATTTCCATATTTATCATGCTGCACAAGAAAAACCCAGATCAAAAAGGATAAAAAGGTGAAAAAGAAAAAAAAATGATTCTAGCAATTAATTTTCACAACAAAAAGGTGAAAATATTATGTTGTGATCCATATTCATTCTCCATAGTGCTCTTTTTGGATGAAGATGGCTCTCTCCATCACAAATCTATTTTAAGTGGTCTGAATCATCTTACGCCTAAAAAAATCTAACTCCATCACAGTTGATCATCATATAATCTTCTTGTTGCTGTGCACAGTATTCTCTTGGTTCTACTCACTTCACTGAGCATCAGTTCATGCAAGTTTCTCCAGGTGTGTTTGAAATCATCCTGCTAACCATTTCTTATAGAATAATAATAATCTATAATATTCATATATCATAACTTATTCAGTAACTCCCTAACTGAAGGGCATTCACTCAGTTTCCACTTTCTTATCACTGAAAAAAGAGCTACAATCATTTTGCACATATGAGTACTTTTCTTTTGTCATCTGAAAATGATCTGTTCATTTATCAATTAGGGAATGACTTGTATTCTTATAAATTTGACACTGTTCTTTATATATTTTAGAAATGTGATTTTTATCAGAAATACTGGTTGTAAATTTTTTCCCCCAACTTTGTACTTCCCTTTTAATCTTGTTTCTATTCAGTTTGTTTGTGCAAAAACATTTTAGTTCAATGTAATCAAAGTTTTTCATTTTCCTTTCATAATGTTTCCTAGTTCTTCTTTTATCATAAAATCCTCCATTATCCAAAGATCTAATGGGCAAATTATCCCTTGTTCTCCTATTTTGTTTATGGTCTTAGCCCTTAAGCTCAAATTATGAATATATCTTGATCTTATTTTGCTATGGGGTGTGAGATGTAAGTCTATGCTGCGTTTCTGACAAATTATTTTCCAGTTTTCCCAGCATTTTTTGTTAAATAGTGAGTTCTTATTCCCAAAGCTATAGTTTTGGTGTTTATCAAACAATAGATTATTATAATCATTAATTATTGTATCATGAGTATCTAGCCTATTCCACTGATCCACCAATCTATTTCTTGACTAGTATCATATGGTTTTGATAGTCCATTGAGTTTAAACAAAGTTTTATTACTAGGCATTTAGTAAACCACAGTCCAATCATCTGTGATTCATTGTTTAGTTTTTGATGGCTTAGATGAATATAAATAACTAATGATTTCTGTTCTAACCAAAAGCTTTGAGATATTTCAAGACTATTTGATGACAAGTATATGAACTTAGTCTACAATAAGTAGAGATAGCAAAGTCAAATTGAAGCAAACTATATCCATTGTGAAATAAAGATTATTAAAAAAAATCATAAAGTGTGGGCAGTTGGAATGGGATATGAGTAAGTTAAAGTTGCAACAGATAAATTGAAGGAAGGAAATATCAGAATTTGGACTGTTTTACTACAAAGCATATAGATTTTTATTCATATAAAAATAGGGAGAGCAACAGTAGGTGGAGGTTTACTTTAGTGTCAGGGGTAATAGTAGGTAAAAGATGAATTTTACTGCTCAACATTTCTAGAGTCTAGTATTTAAATTCAAATAAAAAATGCTGACTCTTGGTCACTTATCTGCTCTTCTGAGAGGGATAGAGAATATATAAATAGGAGCAGAAGAAAAAAGTATATTTTCATATAAAAAAATCTTTCATATAGATATCTAGCAATCAATGATAAAATAATGTAAGTTTTAAAAAAATGTCAAGACTCAAGAGGGTCCTTCAAAATGACATTAGTTGATGAGATTTCAAAGAAAGTGCTATCATTGCAATGGTGAAAATCATAAAAAAATTAATTTCAAAATATTGAAATGGTTATTTAATAAAAAATGGTTTCATTTTTATTAAAGTAGAAAGAAATGCCATGTTCTTAAATTAAATTTATTTAATAAAATCTAAGCAAGATTCTTATATTTGTCACTGTCTTATACATACTTTATAATTATATTATTTCAATTAAATATAAATTCTTCTAGGATATTAAAAAAAATCCAAAAGTCAATTTATGACTTCCTTGAGAGTTAAATCAACACCTTGGTGAAAGCCTTGAGAATAGGGGAATAAACTAAGAAAATTTACCATGTTGTCAGTTCCATCTGATCAGTTTGATGGACCCAATTGGACTAGACTTGACCTAGTAATGCAGTTAAAATAAGATACAGACTTTTTCCTCTGCTGTGAAAGTAACTCTTTTAAGCTTTGATAAGAGTTATTAATATAGCACAGAGTAAGACTGACTGATTGGCAAGTAAATGCTGGAATATCCACAAGAATTTATCTCTAATATTAGGCCATACCATTGATAAGGAAAAATGACAAAGCCTATTTGAGTCAATATACATATTATATAACAATATGCCTCAAAGAAAACAGGAAACTTGCAAACAATACTACTGTACTGTTTTTTGGTTTTTTTTTTTATTTATTTTTTATTATAGCTTTTTATTTACAAAACATATGCATGGGTAGTTTTTCAACATTGAGCCTTTCAAAACCTTCTGTCCAATTTCCCACTCCTTTCCCCAACCTCCTCCCTCAGATGGCATATATTCCAATACATGTTAAATATGTTAAATTATAGGTTAAATACAATATATGTATAGATATTTATAAAGTTATCTTGCTGCTCAAGAAAGATTGATCTAGAAAGAAGGTTAAAAAAACTGAGAAGGAAAATAAAAATGCAAGCAAAAGAACAGAAAGAGTATAAATGCTATGTTGTAGTCTACAATCATTTCCCATAGTTCTCTCTCTGGGTGTAGCTGATTCTCTTCATTATTGAACAATTGGAATTGCTTTGAATCATCTTGTTGTTTAAGAGAGCCACATGATCAGAATTGATCATCATATACTATTGTTGTTGAAGTATATAATGATCTCCTGTTTCTGCTCATTTTGCTTAGCTTTAGTTCATTTAGGTCTCTCCAAGGGTCTCTGTATTCATCCTGTGGGCCATTTCTTACAGAACAATAATATTCCATAACATGCATGTACCATAACATGCATTCTCCAACTGATGGATATTCATTAATTTCCAGTTTCTACCACTACAAAAAAGGTTGCCACAAACATTTTTGCACATATGGGTCCCTTTCCCTTGTTTAATATTTCTTTGTGATTTAAGCCCAGTAGTAACACTTCTGGATCAAAGGGTATACAAAGTTTGATAACTTTCTGAGCATAGTTCCAAATTGCTCTCTAGAATGGTTGGATACATCCACAATTCCACCAACAATGTATGTGTCCCAGTTTTCCCACATCCCCTCCAACATTCAGCATTATCTTTTGCTGTCATCTTAGCCAATCTGAGAGGTGTATAGTGGTATTTCAGAATTGTCTTAATTTGCATTTCTCTGATCAAAAATGATTTGGAGCACCTTTTCATAGGACTAGAAATAGTTTCAATTTCTTCATCCAAAAATTGTCTGTCCATATCTTTTGACCATTTACCAATTGGAGAATAGCTAGATTTCTTATAAATTAGAGTCAGTTCTATATATATATTGGAAATGAGGCCTTATTCAGAACCTTTGACAGTAAAAAAATATTTTCCCAGTTTATTGCTTCCTTTCTAATCTTGTCTGAATTAGTTTTGTTTATACAAAAACTTTTTTAATTTGATATAATCAAAATTTTCTATTTTGTGATCAATAATGATCTCTAGCTCTTCCTTGGTGACAAATTTCTTCCTGTTCCACAGGTGTGAGAGGTAAACTATCCTATGTTCTTCTAATTCATTTATAATCTCATTCTTTATGCCTAGATCATGAACCCATTTTGATCTTATCTAGTTTTTACCATAACCATTTCCAATTTTCCCAGCAGTTTTTATCAAATAGTGAATTCTTATCCCCAAAGCTGGGATCTTTGGGTTTGTTAAACACTAGATTGCTATAGTTATTGACTATTTTGTCCTGTGGACCTAACCTATTCCACTGATTAACTACATTGTTTCTTAGCCAATGCCAAATAGTTTTAGTGACTGCTGTTTTATAATATAGTTTTAGAACTAATATAGCTAGATGTTGGAATCTTTACAAACTGCTAACTAATTAGAGTTGATCTAATCTTACAAGAAGATGTTTTGGGCCAGAACCTGAAACAAGGTACTAAGTAGAACTAATTAATACAAGGCTTGTGTTCACACCTTTACTCATTGGAGTTCACAAGTATGGGAGTTTCACAAAGTAAACTTTGTAACTTTATGAGTTCACACGTCCCTTGAAGCTCTTTGGGCCAGAGAGCACTACGGGAGAAAACCCACAATCCCTCTCTTGAAGGAGCATAAATAGAGCTTCAATGGGCCAGTCAAAGAAGTTCTTCAGAGTGAAGAAGCTACAAGTCAAGATTTCAGGAGAATTACACCAGAAGCCTTCTCTCAGAGGCAAGGCAGAATATTTTCCACTTGGCTGGTTGGTGGCGGAAGAAGAGTTTTCAGAGGAAGAAGCTACGAGTCGAGAGTTCAGTGGACAACCAGATTCATCTTCATCTCACACCACTATAGTTGGTGGCTGGGCTCCTGCACGCTCCCCACTGAGACCAAGCTGGTCTGAAAGACTCACCAGAAAGCTAGCCGAGCCCCAAGTGAAGGAAACAAGAGATTCATTCCATCTCTGTGCTGGTTGGAGGCAGAAGAAAGCAGAGGCAGAAGATGAAGGACCAGACCTTTGGATTTGGTGACAAGCGGCAAGAGCTCTTGGAACCAAGCAGAGAGATAGGCCTCTAAGCTAACCGGCTATATTGGAGATAATAAAAGATCTGAACTTTTATCACCTGGCTGTGTTTTGAGAAGAAGAAGCCACAGCTAGACTACCTTCTTTTTTTTTGTCATTTTTTTTTCTTTTTCTATTAGTTCCCTTGAAATTCTTGGCCTTTTGTTCTTCCAGATGAATTTTGTTGTTATTTTTCTAGGTCATTAAAATAGTTTCTTGGGAGTTTGATTGGTATAGCACTAAGAAAATAGATTAGTTTAGCGAGCATTGTCATCTATTATATTCGATCAACCTATTCAAGAGCACTTAATATTTTTCCAATTGTTTAGATCTGATTTTATATATGTGGAAAGTGTTTTGTAGTTTTGCTCATATAATTCCTGACTTTCTCTTGGCAGATAGATTCCCAAATATTTAAAACTAATAGCAGTTATTTTAAATGAGATTTCTCTTTGTATTTCTTGCTGTTGGATTTTGTTAGTGGTGTATAAAAATGCTGATGATTTATGTGGATTTATTTTGTATCCTGCAACTTTGCTGAAGTTGTAGATTATTTCTAAGAGCTTTTTACTAGATTCTCTGGGGTTCTCTAAGTATACCAAGATATTATCTGCAAATAGTGATAATTTGGTTTTCCTCATTACCTACTCTAATCTACCTACATTACCTACTCTAATCCCTTCAATCTCTTTTTCATCTCTTATTGCCAAATCTAGCACTAATACAATATTGAATAGTAATAGTGATAGTGGACAACCTTGTTTCACTCCTAGTCTTATTGGGAATGATTCCAGTTTATCCCTATTACACATGATGCTTACTGATGGTTTTAAATAGATGCTACAAACTATTTTAAGGAAAAGTCCATTTATTCCTATATTCTCTAGTGTTTTTAATAAGAATGGGTGTTGGATTTTATCAAAACTTTTTTTCTTTAACTATTGAGATGATCATGTGGTTTTTAAAAATTAATTTGGTTGTTGATATAATCAAATATACTAATGGTTCTTTTAATATTGCTCCAGCCCTGCATTCCTGGTATAAATCCTACTTGGTCATGGTATATTACCTAGGGTTGATTTTCTGTAATCTTTTTGCTAATATTTTATTTAAGATTCTTGCATCAATATTCATTAGGGAGATTGCTCTATAATTGTCTTCTCTTTTTTCAACCTCACCTGGTTTAGGTGTCAGTACCATGTCTGTATCAAAAAAGGAATTTGGTAGTAGTACTTCATCCCCTATGTTTTAAAATAGTTTATATAGCATTGGGGCTAATTGTTCTTTAAATATTTGGTAGAATTCACATGTAAATCCATTTGGTCCTGAGGATTTTTTCTTAGGAATTGATTAATAGCTTGTTCTATTTCTTTTTTTTTTTTAATGGGACTATTTAGGCAATTTACTTCCTCCTCTGTTGATCTGGGAAGCCTATGTTTTTGAAGGTATTCATGTATTTCACTTAAGTTATCAAATTTGTTGGCATAAAGTTGGGCAAAGCAACTCCTAATTATTGCTCCAATTTCCTCTTCTTTAGTGGAAGTTCTCTCTTCTCATTTTTGAGACTAAAAACTTGATTTTCCTCTTTCCTTTTTCTAATCAAATTTACCCAAGGTTTATCTATTTTGTTGGGTTTTTTAAAATAAAACCAACTCTTAGTTTTATTTTAATTTATTGATTCAATAGTTGTTTTTTTTTTTTTTTTTTTTTTACTTTCAATTTTATTAATCTCCCCTTTTATTTTTAGAATTTCAAGTTTAGTGTTTGATTGCGGAGGGATGTTTAATTTGTTCTTTTCCTAATTTTTTTACTTGCAAGCCTAATTCATTGATCTTCTCTTTCTCTATTTTATGCAAGTAAACCTCTCGAGATATAAAATTTCCCCTTATTGCTGCTTTATCTGCATCTCATGAATTTTTGTATGTTGTGTCATTATTGTCATTCTCTTGGCTAAAATTATTAATGTCTATGATTTGATGTGTCACACATTCATTCTTTGGATGAGATTATTTAGTTTCCAATTACTTTTTGGTCTGTTTTCTCCTAGCTTTTTATTGAATGTAATTTTTATTGGATTATGATTTGAAAAGGATACATTTACTATTTCTGCCCTTCTGCATTTGAATTTGAGGTCTTTATGTCCTAATATATAGTCAATATTTGTATAGGTTCCATGAACTCCCAAGAAGAAAGTATACTCCTTTCTGTTTCCATTCAGTTTTCTCCAAAGATCTATCATACCTAACTTTTCTAATGTTCTATTTACCTTTTTAACATCTTTTTGTGTGTGTGTGGTTTAATTTATCTAGTTCTTAGAGTGCAAAGGTAAGATCTCCTACTATTATAGTTTTGCTGTCTATTTCTTCTTGGAGATTTCTTAACTTCTCCTTTAGGAATTTATATGCTATACCATACTACTTGGCACACATATGTTTAGTATTGATATTACTTTATTACCTACAGTACCATTTAGCAAGATATAGTGCACTTTCTTATCTCTTTTAATTAGATCATTTTTTTTTTGTTTTGCTTTTGATTGATCTGAGATCAGGATAGCTACCTCTGCTTTTTTGACTTCATCTGAAGTATAATACTACTGTACTCTTAAAACTATGGAAAAGAGATGAAATATCAAGGTTTGGAAAGGAAATTCCAAGTAACAGTATCTCCTTGAATTTACCTGTTTTATATGAGTTAATGGAAACCTTTCTAACCTGCCTTAACTGAAACTGATGAAGACATTTGGACATTAATGAAATATAAGACATATATAAAGATATTTCTATCATAAGACATGGTATAGACATTGCCTCTGTCAAATAAGTACAGCTAGTAATTTGTTATATTCCATCATCTGCAGACTAGGTATTAATGTTAATAATCTAAAATTACATATTGGATAAGACAGTGTAAAAAGGAGAATTGTACTCACTAACTGACGGCCTGTCTTATTAGTCAAACAAATATGCCCATGATGAGACAAGTTTGTGCTTGTGTGTAATGTTATTATATTTCATAAACAGTAGGTGGCTCAGGATAGAGTGCAGGATGCAGAATTACAATGCCCCAGATTCAAATGTTACCCTAGATACTTGCTGGTTGTGTGACCCTCTGCCTTCCTCCTTTGTCCAAAGTATAAAATGGTGATAATATCACAATAAAGTGCTAAGGCATTGTACCTAAAATAAATAAATATAAGCAAATAAATAAATAAATGGATGAATAGAAAAGTGAATAAATAAATAAATTCTATATTATTATTATTATTATTATTAATCTCACCCTACCAAGCATTCCATAGTTCAGAAGCAATATTATTTCCTAATGGCAATCTGAAAAAAAAAAAAAAAAAAAAAGCAGCGCCACCAACATTATTCTTTTCCTTTGTCTCTGGAAAGTGCCTTTCCTCATTGCTTCCTCTTTCTCTCTTCTCTCTTTCTGTGTGTGTGTGTGTCTCTGTGTGTGTGTGTGTGTATTTGTGTCTATACATACACACATGTGTATGTGTAAATATGTATACACACATATACATGTATATATGTTTGTATATTAAATGTGTCCTTTGGTTGTTTATGTGGTCAAGTGAAGGTAAGAATAATAAAAGAGAATTGATATGATTAATGAACTCTTACAGGTAGTTATAATTAGGCCAATGACAGACCCATTTATTTTATAGACTAGTATGGCTTCTATTAAAATGGAATGGGACATAAAGGATGACAGGGCAAAGTAGTGAACAAGGTTGTGCCCTAACTAGTCTCAGATATGCCTTATGTATGTAATATTTTCTTCTCTATTCTTCTAAGCCCTGAAACTCAGGGCTAATTTACCTTTTCTGGTAAGATTTCCAATATATGTTTCAGGCATTCCCCAAAGATATCTAAATAGCTTATCTCATTGCCTGATCATTTATAAATAATGTGAGCTGTACCATTAAATTGATGGTAATTTGTATTGCACCTTAGTATAACATAATGGCCTCTAGGAAGAAAAGAGGCAATACCATTACTTCTCTCATGACTTTCAATCCATATGATAATGTGAAACTATGACACAAGTTCTGAAAAAAATATATTTGGGGTCCTAAGCAACACATGTGGTTACTTGACATTGCATGGCATGGGCCAAAACAACATGTTCTAGAAAAAGTGTTGTGTTAGTCTCCAAAACAAGGGATTTTAATCGTGCGTGTGTGTGTGTGTGTGTGTGTGTGTGTGTGTGTGTTTGTATGAAGAAGAATCCCTCCTTTGGAAATTTTTTCAAGCCTATGTACCCTTTCTAATAATGAGGTTCAACTGCACACACAAAAATATATAGATGAAATATACATGGTGAAATATAGTTATCAATATACTTTAAAAAACAATGTTGAACCCCAAGTTAAGAACATCTTTTCTACAGGAAGCTTCAAATAAGAAAAAAAGCTAAATAACATGTATTTTGATATATTTCACAATTGTGTTTTGGAATATTTTTTGTAGTCAATATTATGAATGACATTTTACTTTCTAAGGAAAAATAATCTGACATTTTGTGGGGAAAAGAGAAATAAACCTTTGTAGTGGCAATGACTTAAATTTCTTTTTAGTCCCAATTACAGTATTTCTCTTTTGAATTATAAGTAATGGCAGAAGATACTTTAGCCTCATGGTAATGCATTAAATCTTGAAAAGTACCCATTAAATTCTATGATACTTAATTCATGCTATATTAAACTACTCCAAATCTTAATAACGGTTTGATGCCTACATTTCCCTGTTAGAGAAGGAAAGAGGTAAGAGTTTCAGTCACAATATTAACTCATCAGAGTCATGTGTAATACAATGAGTTGGGAACTCATAATGTTGAGTCCCAAAAGCTATCTTGTATAAAGAGAATGTAAACTCATAAGAGAGCAAACATACAGATAGAAGATGTCTAAAGTACAGCCTTAAAACATCAGGTAAGTTACCTTTGCAACTGAAATATCAGAGCTCACCTTCAGAAACCCAAGTATATTTAATACTTCCCTTGATACACCCACTTAATAAATGAAAGACTTCCGAGACACTAAAGCCTCAGCATCTGAAATTCTTTTCAACCAAAAAGATGACAGATAGATAAACCAAAGCTATATTTTCCTATTTCACACAGGTCAGATGATGTTCAGGAATCAGGAAATGACCTGATCCCTTTATTTATCAGCATAAAAGTTTTGACCTCCTCTTTGGTCTGAGAAGATTTGCCCTTGTTTAGCCAGGTCCTAGTTTGCTGTCCCCATAGATTTTTCTACTGCTCAAGCAATTCTTCAGCCTTACCATCTCCAGTGGCAATAATTATTACATGCATTACCATATTTAACTTTGTTTAATACTTGCAAGGAGAAAGTAAGATTATTGATTTTGCTGAGTTCAAGTCTTTAGCTATGCAGGTGCTAGATAACTCATTCAGGATAGAGGTATACTGGTATAGTTGAAGAATGTACAAGGCCCTAGCTAGTGAACTCCCTTATTAAAAGAATTTAAATGGACCATCAATTCCAAAACTCTATAGGGTAATGCTCTAATATAATAGCAACTTTGGTATAGACATCTAGTTATGGACAGCTATTGGGAACATAGATTCCTCTATAAAGACACTGGTCAGCTAGTAGATTAGTTGTGATTAAAATCACTTAATCTCTATCTTCTAAAAGTTTGGCTCAGTAGATATTAATAATAGAGTTTGTGGAAAGCTCCAACATTAGGCACACCAAGGGTTACCTGTTAATAAGAAATATGTAAGGAAATTATTAAACACTCTGCTATGCCACATATAAATATGTAAGGAAAAGACCATTACATAAAGGACCTTTGAGAGGTATTATATGAAATAAAAGCTCCAGTCAAGTCTGACTAATAGTTCATATAAGGCTACTCTTATCCCAAATCTCTAAAACACTATGACTTTGATAGACACCTACTCTAGAATATTGGCTGTAAGCTCAACAATCCAAGATAATCAGAAATCAATCTTAAATGAATTGATTTTTTACTACAGATACATGGTTCTTCTTGATACAGAAGTTGATAGGGTAAAACATTTTTAGTGACAAGGAAGTCTAGTGACACAGAGTAGAATCTGGTATTAAGGGGTCTATCCATTGTGCCATCTAGCTGCCCCACCAAAAAAAAAAAAAAAAAAAAAAAACTTGAACAATAAAAACTGTCCTATGACTGACAAAAGTACTTTTTCTAGGAAAATAACTATGTATGAATATGTATTGTATGAACTACTATGAATACTATGAATATGAATATGTATGAACTATATATGTATGAATGAGTGAATTTTGAACATTTATTCAAACATGCTATCTTAACTTGAATACATTTAAATGGGAAGTTATATGATATGGAGGAAAATATCTAGATGAAAATAAATTATGAAAAATGAAAAATTCAACACAGGAAAAACTACAATGGGGGAGAGAGAGCATATGCAGGAAATAATAAGTTATTCACATGATAAAATGATAAAATATGCATGAATAATATGTATGCTCTCAAATGACTAAATATAAATATATAGATTATGCAATAAAATATATAAATGCATATTTATATTTGTACAGATATATGTTAATACACAACATATGTATATATGTGTATACATTTACAAATGTGTGACTGTATATGCGTAGTGGCATGTATATGTTTATATTTATGTACACATGTATATGTATTCAATTCAAATATGTAGATATATCTCAGTTATAACCAAGATTCAGTAGCATGGAATTTATGACTAAACTGTTTTTTACAAAGAACTAAAAGGTCGATGAGATAAATCTCTGATCAAATGAATCCACAGCCAATTTGAGCGCAGTTGTACTATCCAAAATTTTCTTCAATGACTCTAATGAAATTAAAGGTAACATCCTTAAATAATTTGCAGGTGATGCAAAGCTTATATGAATAATCAGCACAATGAATAATAGCAGGGACCAACAAGATTTCAGTAGACTAGGATGATGGACTCATCCTCCTCATCCCTAATATAGAATTTATGAGCCATATGTAATATGCTACATTAGAGTTTTTAAAAAATTAAATATAAATATACAATATAGGAATATGTGGTTACACAAAACTTGTCATGAAAAAAAAAAATCTAGGAGTTTTGGTGAACTTAAGATGAGTTTGCATGATCATTCATATCCCCTAATTCTAGTACAACAACTAAGGATGATATAGAATACCAAAAGGATATATTATTTATTTATGAATTGAAATATTCTGTAAGGTTAACTATAAATTGTCTAGTCAGATAGAGGATATATATATATGATAATTTTCTAACAGACCACAAAACTCAAAGCATAATAATGATGGTGAATTTAATTTATCCTGACATTGTTGGGGGAGGGGAAATAGGGAATGAATTCATTTTACTAAAAGCTTCAAATGAATATTGGAGATTTCTGGCTGGCAATTCTCAGATTACTGAGGAAGTAACAAAATATGCCACTTTGTAAATCAAAAGGTCAATTTACAGGATTTGCTTCCTAGGCCAGCCTACTCTGCTATAATTAACTTCCTCTTACTTGCTGCAGAATCTGCTGTAACAATTAGGATGCTTTCCAATCTTGCCTATGCTCTAATTTTTATTTTGACCAGCAAGATTAAGACTATAAAAATGATAGAGACCATAGACAATTATTAAACTAAGTTACTAAATTATTGATTATTAAAAGCTATTGATTTTAACTATTATAATATTTAGGGGGAAATTTTAAAGCAGACATAATTAGGGTTAACCCAGAAATGTTTTGTTTATTTTTAAATAAAATATTTCATGTAATTAAAAAAAAAAATAAATGTGATCTCAAAAGCAGAATTCATAGAATTATAGGATTTAATGTTCAAAAGAAACTCAGATATTTATTTCATCTTCTTCAGTTTATACAAGAGGAACATTAAACCCATAGAGATTTTGTGACATTACCAAAGTCACATAGATGGTACATAGCAGAGTAAGATAGTAAGATAGTAAGTAGGATTCAAACAAAGCTTTTCTGATTAGAAATATTCTGAAGGAATGTCTCAAAAATGAAATTCATATAACATCATTATTGAATTAGAAGGAAAATAAAGAGGTGATAAAGAGATAGAGACTTCTTGGGTTACAGTTATAGCTCTCAAATTCATTCAAAGATCAAAGGGACTCTAAATCAATCACTTTTCCCATTGCATCACAATGCTTTAAAATTCTGCAAAAGTATTGATTTGACATGTAAATTAAGAAATAAACACTCAACCAATAGGTCAACTCAAGTATGTGTAACCAGTATTCAAGGTTAGGTTCACAGGACAAAATAGTTAATAACTATAGCAATCTAGTGTTTGACAGACCCAAAGACCACAGCTTTGGGGATAAGAATTCACTATTTGACAAAAATGGCTAGGAAAATTGGAAACTAGTATAGCAGAAACTAGGCATTGATCCACACATAACACCATATACTAAGATAACGTTGAAATGGATTCATGATCTAGACATAAAAAGTGATATTATAAACAAATTAGAAGAACATAGCATAATTTACCTCTCAGACCCGTGGAGGAAGAAAAAAATTGTGACTAAAGAATTTATTATTGACCCCTAAATAGATAATTTTGATTATATTAAATTAAAAAGGTTTTGTACAAACAAAACTAATGTAGACAAGATTAGAAGGGAAACAATAAACTGGGAAAACATTTTTACATTCAAAGATTCTGATAAAAGCCTCTTTTATAAAATATATAGAGAATTGACTCAATTTAAAAGAATCAAGCCATTCTCCAATTAATAAATGATCAAAGGATATGGACAGACAATTTCCACATGAAGAAATTGAAACTATTTCTAGTCATATGAAAAGGTGTTCCAAATCATTGTTGATTAGATAAATGCAAATTAAGACAACGCTGATATATCACTATATACACCACAATCCTCTCAGACTAGCTAAGATGACAGGAAAAGATAATGACGAATGTTGGAAAGAATGTGGGAAAACCGGGACACTAATACATTGGTACAGTGAATAATAGCAGGGACCAACAAGATACAAAACCTTTGTCCGTGGTCTTAGCAGAGGAGTGAAGGAGGCTGGAAGGCCATATGGATGATCAAGGATGGTGTCTGGAATCTGGTGTCTTCTCTTGTGAATGTGGCTGAGAGCTGTGACAGAGAGCTGTGGCTGAGAGAGTGTTCCCAGTTGTCCCAGCCCTTAAATACTTTAGTAGGATTATATCACTACAATACACTGAGCTTGTGGAATCATTACATCACCATACTAAGTACTAAATATATACTTAAATATACCTTGCTGACCTAGATTTAAGTATACCTTTTCAAAGTTCCTGCCCGCTATAGAAAAAAAAAAAAAAGAATTAAAAAAAAAGTGAGAGAAGAAGAAAAATAAATTTGGCTTTCATGCTTTAGTAGGAGAGATAGAGCAGGATAGTGATTTAGGACTGGTTGTCTTGGAGTTAGAAAGACAATGATTCTAGGTCTATCTCTGATAACTATGAACTGTGTGATCATGGACCAGTTCTTCAATATCTTTATGGCTCTAGGAAACTCTGACTTTAAGTTACAACTCAGTTCCAAACTTATACATGAGAGGAAGGAGTTTATATAATGACAGTTACCTTCATGATCAATAACCACTCTGAACTTTTTCTTCTCCTCAACAAAAGCATCATGTTTTTATTCAGAGAATAATGACCAATAATGTCAATCTTCTAGAATATAACCCTTAAACCAGAATTTCTATTTTTTAAAAGTTCATCTTACATTTATCACGAAAAAGTCTAGGCTTAAACTATGGCTATTATCGATATCATCATACCACAAATCATCATACCATTCTTCAAATAATGGATTTGGTTTACAGTCTAAAGTAATTTAGAAGAATCATACTAGAAGGCAAGAATGAAGAGAATGCAAGAACTCTGAGGTAGGTCTTTTGATGGTCAGAGATATAATAGATAGACTACTGGAAAAATGACAAAATAAGCTACAAAAGAGAAAGAATGCTGTATCATATCATCTATAGCTTTGCTCTAGATGACAGTGACATAAATGATGCATATATGCAAATGTACACATAGCTTTATAAATATATATGCATATTGATATAAATACATACGGATGGTAATGCCATAAAAACATTAAAATTCAGCCTGCTTCCTTTACATATGAAGTAAAATAGCTATATTCCTAGAACAATTTTAAAAGCTAATAATAGTGCTTTAAGTTTCACAAAGTGCTTTATAAATGTTAACTCTTTTTATACTCACAATGGCCCTATGTGGTAACTTATTATCACTCCTTTATAAATGACTAATATTGAGCCAAACAGAAATCAGATAACTTGCTCAGGTTTATAAAACTAGTAATCATTTAAAGCCATATTTCAAGTCAGGTTTTTAAAACTCCAGTACTCTAAACATTATATTATTATACCTATTTTTTAAGATGAATGTACCTTTTTTAAAGGATGATGGCTCGAAGGTGTGATTTATTCATTTAAAAATTTTAATTTTGTCCAGAACTTCATTATCCTGTAGAGGGCTGTAACTATGCACTGAGATCGGGACTGCTGAGACTGTGAGTGCTTGGGCATATGCTTGGAAAATAAATGGTCCTTTCCACTATCTGTACTGGCTCAATGATTGGTGTATAGAGGATTTTAGGAGGGACAGGGGGGTGGAGTAAAGCTAGCCAGGGACACACTCTTGGCGGGAGAGGAGGGAGAAGGCACTTGCAGAGATTCTCTTCCATCCCCTTCACTTCTACCCCTAAAGACCAAGGATAAAGACAGACTTTTGCTTATCCTGACTCTGGCTGATTCTGGGGTGTCCTGGGTGCTAGTGTGGTCATTACATTATCCCACCATGAATTAATACTACCATGTGTGATGTACTTTATTTCTTAGAAATTAGGTAAAAAATTAACATTTTTTATAGGAAAAAAAAACAAATCCTTAATCTTCATCAATACCGTCCTAAAAGGTAAAGATTTATCCCCATTTGTGCACAT
Organism: Antechinus flavipes; assembly: GCF_016432865.1. Classification (NCBI taxonomy): domain Eukaryota; kingdom Metazoa; phylum Chordata; class Mammalia; order Dasyuromorphia; family Dasyuridae; genus Antechinus; species Antechinus flavipes. The sequence goes on from NC_067400.1 coordinate 277,882,553, forward strand.
GTCATGGAAACAAATTGCCTCCTTTTCAAACATATGATTTCAACACTATATATTCAGTTAACTTTCATTTTAAGAATTATTTTTAGCAATTTTTAGTATATACCGTATTTTTACCTTTTTGTTATTGTTTACTTGCTTTTTGTTTTCTTTCTCTTTTTTTTTCTTTTTTGATGTGATTTTTCTTGTACAGCATGATAATTGTGGACCTATATATACAAGAATTGCACATGTTTGACATATATTGGATTACTTAACTTTCTAGGGAAGGGGTTAGAGGAAAGGGAAGGGAAAAATTGTAACACAAGGTTTTGCAAGGGTGAATGTTAAACACTATCTAAATATATTTTGAAAATAAAAAGCTATTATTTAAAAAAGAAAGTTTTAGTATAGTTTATCCTTTTAAAATTCATATACTTTAACATTCAAACACTTGCAAAGTTTAATTTTGTACAATGTTCATCTGAATGGAAGTACTAATATCTAAACTTTGGTCACCTTATTGTTAAGGATACAGCTGTCACTTTACTTCAAGCTTGATTAAATTTTCAATAAGCAGTGGAGTGCATCTATGATGGGATATAATAAATTGCTGATGAATGCTGGGCTATTAAATAGCTCTGACTTATTGGTACATGACATAGCACTTGTACCAGTATGAAACAAGGTTTTAATGCACCTTTAAAGACAAAAGGCAAACACAGAGTCTCTTCTCATTTAGTTATGTATTTAGCTATGTGATTAATAAGGAATACAAAGTAAATTTATTAAGTTTATATACCTGAAGAGAATATATGTATATTATATTATAAGGAATACAAAGTAAATTTATTAAGTTTATATACCTGAAGAGAATATATGTATATTATATTATAAGATATAATGCATTGATAGAAGAATGTATTGGCTTAATTTGGCCCACAGATACATTTCTTATGATTGACATTTAACCTCTGTTTATGTTCTATTTCCTTGTGGTGTTCTTCTCATTTTGATGCAAATATTGCTAGGTTTTATAATATAATCATCTAAGAGAAAGTTTCTTAATCTTTTTCACTCATGACCCCTTTTTGTTTGAGAAATTTTTATGAAAACCTGGATATAGAGTTATGCAAGTAATAAATTTACTGATAATAAATCATAGTTTTGTGATCCCTACATTCAGTTATAAGACCTCATATGCTGTCATGAATGACATATTTAAAAAGCTTAAATCTAAGATGTAATATTGAATGAAATTACATTGATGCACAGACGACTACTTCGTAAAATTTTATCAGGTAGATGGAATTGTGCATCAAAAATAATTTATTAACATTTTGTATATGAATTTGCTGCTTTGTCCAGATGATACTTCTCAAATCAAAATACTAATACATACATATGCTATTTACTTGCCTATAGTTTGAGAATACATAAATTGTATTTATTAAAGTGTCTTAGTGATTTTCTTTTTTATATTTGAAATAAGCCTTCTCCTAATATCATATGTGCACCAAAGATTAATAGCAGATAGATTTACAGAGAATTTTTATAAACACATTTTTTCAAATCAACTTACAGTGATACCTCCATAATAGTATATATAGCTCACAAAAATTATAAACAGCAATTCTTCCATAATTGAAGAATGTGAATTGTTGTTGGCTGAAAAAAATTTTGTGTTATTTTTTTTCTCTCTAATTTATTTAAAATATTCACAAAATATACATTTCTGTGTATTTTTGCTTTAATAAATAAATGAGTTGATTTAAGAAACATTATTACATTGTATTTTGAATAGCAAATATTTGAAATATTAGTTTATATTAAATCTAGCTTAAATATTTTATATCCTTTTCCTTAGAACTGACATTACCAAAATGGTTTTATATATTTATCTCTGTGTGTGTGTGTGTATGGTTACACACATGTATCATTTCTAATGATTGTCTTTTTCTGAAGAATTTGAGTCAGAATTTATACTAACACGCTTTATTATATGACTAAAGTTTTCCAAACCAAATAACCCCATACACAAACACATGCCACTGGCTTTTGAAAGAAAAAATGTAAATTTAAATCAAATAGTTTTTATTCATCCAGCTGAAATCACTATCTTTGATTCCTTTATTGATACAATTAGACATATTCACATTCAAAAGCTTCTGCTTCTTCAGAACGTAAATCGCTTTTATCTTATACTCATAATAAACCCACCAATACAGTAAAATGAATGCTAGTTCTTGTATCATTTGACCAGATAAATAATAACAGGTTTATTTATTACAATGTGACTTAGAGAAAACCATTTAATACTTGTATCACAATCTCATTTATTAAAAAAAAAAAACTATGGATTCTATGGTGATGGTGACTTCAGTTCAAAAACTATTCTCACTTCTTTCATCTATAAAATAAGTGTGGAACAACCTAGTCTCTAGGATCCTTTCATGTATAGGCATGTGATATTATTCAGTGAATGTTTTAACTTGATGAGAAAGTTATGATAATTATGAAGATCATTAAGGTTTCTCTACTGACAGAAATTAAAATCATATTGTCTTTTCACAAGTACAGAAAGATATGTGTATTTACATACATATGTAGATAAATAGATAAATTTATCTATCTATAATTTATTTTATTTAAACTTATGGAGTAAAATGAGCATTTCTATAACATAATATAATAAAAAAAGATTTTTGCAAACATAACTGCAATTCTGTTGTATGCTACTTGCTATTCTTTTTAAAGATATAATAAAATTATCATGTAAATTTATATTTTTTCTTTTTCTTCTTTCTCTCTAGTTTTAAATAATTTTATCAATTTAAAGAAAATCAATTTACATATATAATATACGTACATATATACTTTCAAAAGTTTTTAATGAAAATTAGTTTGATATTTTTTCAAAACTTTTTTCTGTATCCATTTATATAATCAGACAATTTTTAAAACTTAATGTTAACAGTTTCCTTATGTTAAAGCATTCTTGTATTCCTGACATAAATCTGACTTGATCATAATGTGTAATCTTTTATTATTGTAACCTTTTAGCTAATATTTTATTTAGGATATTTGTACCCATATTATATGAATGTAATTGGGCTAATTTTCTTTATCTTTTCTCTTTCTAGTGTAGGTATCAGTATCAGATTTGTCTCATGAAAGAAATTTGATAATTTCCTTTTTTGGGCATTATTCTAAATTATATAATATTCAAATTAGTTGATCTTTAATTATTTTATAGAATTATCCCATTTTATCTTGAATTGTTGATTTTTTTTTCATCTGTACAACTGAATTTTAAGAGAAGAGGCTGCAATCCTACAAAGTGTCCCTGAATCAGATAAAAATATAATAGGAAATATTTAAGATAATAAATCAAAATACAATAACATAAAGACACTTTAATCTGTTCTTTTAAAAAGTTAATGTGTGGTTTATAGGGATCTTTAGATATTGTATGGAGTCCTCTATTTCTATTTGATTTAAATACCTGTACTTAAAAGTGTTAGACTTAACCTCTGTGACAATTCAAATCAATTTAAATACAAACATGTTGATGATTTTATGTTTTATTATAGATTATAAATATAAGATGAATTAAGCCTAGAATTCAGTCTTTTCACTTAAGTTATTTTATTCTGTTCAAGACGATGATGTGAAAAGTTTGAGAAATGATCAGCACTTTTCTATATAATTTAGAAAGTATGTGGGAAAAGGACCCCAATACAATAATGATAAAGAAAATTAAAAAGAAACAGAAGTTCTTACATGTAGTCCAGAAATGGACAAAATGATGGTCAAAAATCAATGAAAATAACAAGGATGATTGTATAATGGAAGCCAGAAGAGAACTTTGGTAAGTATTCCTTGAAGTGAATTGCTTCTGATGGATGGGAATTGCCAGGAAATGCAATGGAGAGAAGATTAGCATAGAATTTCAGATTAAAACAAAACACAAGTTTTGGGCCCAATAAAATGGCTCTACAAGTACTCAGAGAAGGATCAGTCTAATGGAGCAGTGGACCAAAATGGAGCATATTATGTTAGTTTTGTTGATTGATTTTGCTGCATTTTTAACTCCCCCCTTTCCTCCTTTTTTTTTTTTTTTTTTAAAACCAAACTTTTACTATTAGGTATGGTTCTTTAGGAGGGGAAAAAAGATGTGGGAAATCAAGATAACTTAAAAAGAAAATAATTTGAGAAAAATCTATTAAAAGCAAGAATGTGTTAAGGCATAAAATTAAAAAACAAATACAAAAATGTATTAAACACATCTTTCCATAAATACTACATAACAAAGTTCTGATCAACAAAGGGTATTTGAAAAAAAAAATTCAAACAAATTTAGAATAAATACATTAAATATATGTTGGACAACAAAATAGAAATAATAGAAAATTTCATCAATTGAAATGACAGCAATAACAGAACATTAAAAAAAAAAAAAAGAAGTTGTGACCAAAACAGTCCTTAAGAGAAAATTTTTATCTCCAAAATTTAATGAGAGAGAGAGGGAAGGAGAGGATAAAGGGAGAGGGAGAGGAAGAGAGAGAGAGAGACAGAGAGAGAAAGAGACAGAGAGACAGAAAGAGAGAAATTTCACAGGAAAAAAAAAACCTAAGAGAAGAAAAAAAAACAAACAGATAAATATTCAATCTGATTAAGGAAGTCAGAAAGATATTTCCTAATAGTGAACAATAAAAGGATAATTAACAACAATAAGCAGTAAGCAGCATGGAAATGATCTTGCTAATGTCACAAAACATCTAATTTAAACAAAATGTATAAATACATAAAAATAAAATAACCTGATTAAGAAGAAACAATTTAAAATTAAATAAATGAATTTAAATGAATATATAAAAGAAATTCCCCAAATAAAAATCAGATTGATTAATAAGTTATTTATTTCAAATATCCAAAAAATAATTAATTTTAAAGTTATATGTTAGACTCTTTCTTAATTTACCCTACAAACTATCCTAGAAAATATCATTCTCCAAATAAAGACATATTTTTAAAGGTTGTTTCATGCTGCATAGCAAGTTCTACTTGCATTGAACATGTGTCATTGCTTCTTGAAGATTCTTGAAGAAAGATAAAACACAAACTGTTTAGGTCAATAGAGAGTCTTCTTGTACTTCAGCTATTCAGTTCTCAGTACCTATTCCAAAAACACTGCCTTCAAACTTCCGTGACTACCTGCCTATTGCCATGGTTGTTTATTTAATGCAAAATCTTTTTGCTGTTGATTCTCTTTGTAAGTCTACTTTTAAGCCAGTGTGGCTGATTCTGGCTTGTTCCCCACTCAGGCATTAGCAGATACTTGGTAGCTTTCATAACTACATAAGTCCTTAGGTAATTATTCTTAAGCATTCACCAAAATAACCAAGCAATATAAGTGACTAGGACAAAAATATGAGAAAATCTCTCACCTTCTTTGCTATATCATTCCACTGGTAATGGCTACTGATCCTGAAGGAGTTCCAAATGACTCCTACTGATTTTCTTGATCAGAAAAAAAAATTTCAAGTAAGGAGAAAATTCTTTGAATATCGAGCATATGCTAAAATGGGACTAAATTGCATACTTTTCTTTGAATGAAATAGGATTAGTATCTGCTAATTAAAGCATTTTAGATATGAAACCTTTAGATATCCTTTAAAATTAATTTTTAAAGAAGTATTTAGATGTACATATGTAAAAAGTTGAATCTGAGTCTGATTAGTAACTATTCCTTCATAACTTGTTTTCATTTTCCCTATTGAAAAGATCTGAGCACCTGTTCTAAATATGACAAGCATAATTTACTATATTTTCTCCAGCAATTTTGGGATGTTCTGAAGATATATTAGCACCCATCATATGCTCCCATACTTAATGCAAAAGTTGAGTCAGCATATGCAAAACGCAGGCCTTGCATGGCAACCATTGGCTGAAGTCCTAACGCTCTGTTTCATTTTTCTGATGAGGTGACAAAGTGTAAAACTTGTACTGTGTAATTTTGCCATGTGTTTCTTTAGGGATTTTTGAAAGAGGATCAATGGTTTGAAATCATCAGATAAAACAGCTTTTCTGAGAAAGGAGGAAGGTCACAGCTAATATTTTCTGAAATTCTACTAAAATGTCTCTGAGTCCATTTCAAATAAAACCATATATAATAGCATTAATGATTGCTATCACTAAAATACCATTTTGAAATGTATAAAATATAATGTAGCTTGGAGTCAGAATTTGGCACATTGATAATCATGAACATATATTGCCCTATTTCATTTTTATTCGAAAGAACTGTTTAAAATGGTGAATTGTAAATTTGAAAAATGTAAATTTCTCAATCTCAATAAGCCCAAAGTACTATGGATTCAATTTGTGAATATAGCTTTTCAATAATTACCATTTTAATAATTACAGAAGTAATCCTGATGCTTGCTACATAAATACATTATGAATAAAAGTTAATTGGATTTTACTCAACTTTTAATCTTTATATTTTTAATCAAATGTACATTAACACTAAAGAACACCAATTTCTAAATATTTTTCCAGTTTAAAACAAGTTCAGCCTCTAGCAATATACTATAATCAAAATGCAAGAAGCACACAGATGAATGTTTTTTGATGAAACTTTGAAAGACTATATAACTATCCAGCAGTTAGTTAAAAAATAACAAATAAATATAATGAAAATTTCTCAAGTTTTAATCAGATAATCAAAGATCACTGTTAGGAGAAAGATACTCCAACAAGAGTAGGGTTTCCTTTGATCAGTGTCAGTAGGATTAGCGACAGAATTTGCAGATTCAGTTTATCTCCAAGTTAAGGGGCAAAGATCTGTTACGCTTTTGACAGGAGGCTAATTCCAGGGGAGTTTAGCAAAGAGGCAGTCTCAAGGAGACTATTTTATTGGAAAGAAACAAAGTTTAAGTTGATATGCTGATATTATGGTTTAGAAGTATAATTGAGGAATAGTAGGGGTGGGTAAGGTCTTTGAGTTCTATGGTTTACTGATCAATAGATTGGCCAGCATTGTTTGTTCTCTCCCAGGTTGTAGCCTTGGGGTTTCTTAGATCTTGCTACATTCTCACTCCTCATTAAGTGTATTCTACAACTTGGAGAGAGCAATTGCCATTCTAGTTATGCAACCAAATCATTCACTGAGAGTTAGAATATTCCTTTCAAGTAGTTCAAAGTATTGCAACTAAATTTTCTTCTTTTTTTTAATCCCAAGATATTTTCTTATTTTATTTTGTATCTCTGAAACAACATATATATATATATTTTATCAGCAGCACCAAATTAATAATTTTGAATCTATAATGTTATGGAATAATCACTGATTCTAGAGTCAGAGAACCTTAGTACAATTCTAATTGCTGTTTTAATGTTTTAATACCTGCATAATTTTGTACAATTTACTTAGTTTCCTTGATATTCAGCTTCCATATCTTCAAAAATATGGGTCTGATCCCTTCCAACTCAAAAATCTACAAATCTATGATTGCCTTTCCTAATTTTCTAGCTTGAGAGACAGAAATAATCAATTATGTGAAGATAAAAGATTTGGACTCAAATTCTAGTTCACATGTTTATCAGTCAGTGTCACTTTGACCAATCTTTCACCTTCTCTGAAATCTTGGTCTCAGGAAACTGTTTCAATTATATATTTATCTGAAGCCATTATTTTTCTGTAATCAATAAAACTCTTACCAATCATCATGTTTATTTGTGAAAGAAGCAGCAAGGTGTGGAAGTATGTAGAAATGGGCTTAATTCTTGACAATGATATTAGTTAACCTGGGCTAACCCCTTACATTCAAACCTTACATTCCTCATTTATAAAATTAGTCTTTCTCTTTCCTTTCCTCCTTCTCCCTTCCTCTTTTTTCCTCCATCTCCCTCTTGATGTGGTGCTAGTGGTGTGAGAACTGGGGTGGGGAATCCCTCTGCTCTACTTAGATCCAACAGAAATTTTTATTGGCACTGAGAAGCTAGCTTTGCTAGGAAGACAGAATACTCAGTAGCAATCTCCTGTCAGAGAAATAACAAAGGCTAACACTGAGAAAAGGATATCTTCACAATGGGCAGGAGTCCTGGCAGACAGCCTTGCCAAGAAAAGATCTCCATTGGCAAAGCAAATTCCTGTTTTGGACTTCTGCAGAGATTTGGAGTTCAGAATTGCCTTTTTTATTCGCTATCTGAGGCCTGGACTTCCATTCAAAATTGAATGAAAATCCCTCAGTATTGTCAATGCCCACAGGCTTAGATTACCAGTTGAAAAGGGAACACTTATCTTGGAGTTTCAAACCACTCAATAGCAATATCAGGTCTAAATCTCCAACTGAAAGAGGCCTCTCAACTGAGACTGGGAGTGGTCCCAGGTTAATCTTCAACTCATTAGAGAATGCAACTAGTCCTGTCAAGATTTCCAAGGGAATGAGACCACTTAACTTGACCTGAAGGGTGTATATCTGTCAGAGGAGAGTTTCTCAGAGTTCACCCCCATTGCTTTCCCCCCAAAATCAAGGGAGACACAATTTACATCCCTCACCCTCTTCCCCCCCACCATGAAAGGAAATAGTGAGATTAATGAGATTGTGTTTAGTTTAGTTTTAATCTATGTCTATTTTTACATAAAGATTCCCTGCAATTTTGTTGATCTACATCTTATCTTAATCTTTTTTTTTTTTTATCTTATATAAGCTTTAATATTAAAGCAACTGAGAATTTAAATGTGTCCAAGGACTGATAGTAAAATTTTAGAGACCTTGAACTCAGAGATTCTTGACGTTATGACCACATACAAAGAACATACTAATGCTGAAGTTAGAGGAAAGCAAAATAAAAAACTGGAAGTTATTACAAGGGGGACAGTTGGAAGCTAAGATAAAAACAGGAAAAAGATTGAGCTAATTTCCCAAATTTGTATATCATGGATTTTTGGTCTACTGTCTGGAGAAGAGTGACACATCTAGGTGAATTCCTTAGGGGGTTTAATTTAATGGAAAGATTAGAATGATTTGTAATTAGCATATAAATTGTTTATATGTAAATGAATGAACTTAAAGTGTTTGAAAGCAGTTTGTTCTTCCAAGTAGGTAACCATTGCCCTATGCCTTACAGTTTGCAATTTTTTGTTGAACTATTGTTTTTCTCAACAAACATTCTCTTCTTCTCTAATTATATAAATGGAATATTCAGCACAATCCTTAACTATAATAACAACTCTACTATTGAGATCTGAACTTGTTTAACTAGTTGGTTTTCACCCTAGTTTTGTTTCTTCTTTCGTGAGTGATTGACTGTCTGCCAAAGACTTAAGAAGCATTCTCTGTCTAAAGTGTCTTGAAAGCCAGCCAATATGGAGAAGCATTCCCTAGGCAACTATGGTCAGCTGTTGTGCACCTGCTTAACTTTATATTGTAACATGATTTTTTCTTACCTGATGGTTCGTTTAAGTTCAGCTTGGCGCATTCTGTTCATTCTGAAGGACCTGAAGGACAATGATGTTTATGGGGATGTGTGAATGAATATTTTAGTAAATTGTTTATTTCTGAAATATCACCAAAAGGATAAGAGGAGAAGCTACTCTGGGGGCAAGCAGTATGAGAACAACTAATTCGTTTTACTTTTAAAACTGCTAATTGTTGACTGAAAACAGTTATTTATTTCCCTGACTTTTTTTCTCCAAAGCAGAGTGCCATAAACAAAGCATTTATGAAGAAATTCTGTCCGAAGGCAAAATAACAAGCTAAAGAACTCTTCATTTTCAAGTCCTAGCTCAAGCCTTGTTTTTGCAAAGACAGTTTCTCAATTTTGTTGCTGACCTATAATAATGATGTGTAATTGGCATCAGGGAACTTTACTACCTCCAGTAATGCTGATATATTATATAGTAGTTAGAAGGTAGGATCTTCAGGGATTTGAATATATTTTGAGACTCTACTCCCTCTTAACAATTGGAAAAGTAAATTCTAAAGTCATATGTTTATAACTGAAAGTAAGTTCAGAATCCAATCCAATCTAATCCCATTGTTGATGCAGAGACTGAGGTCCAGAAAGGCTAAATATTTTGCTTAATGTAAAATAGGTGTCTTTGGATTAAAGGTTTTAGTAGTCCTAATGAGTATGATAGCATCAGACCTAGGCAAAAATTCAAGTTTATTAACCTTTTCTGTTTGGCTTCCTGCATTCCTCCTGCATCTTCCCTCTCTCCCCCCCCCACCCCCCCCCCCCACTCAATGCCTTGTTTTCTCAGTTGTACTTCTTCACAATCTACTCATGTGTCATGTTTTATATAAATATTATTTACCATGATTTTATTTTTCTTCCTGATGGAAATTATCTTCAAAAACTAATTTCTATTACCATGTTAGCAACTTTTTATGGCAACATTGCAAAGAGTAATATTGCTGAGGAAAAACACACCCCAACAAGATTAAGGTCCCCCCTGGTTAGTATCAGGGGTTTGGTGAAAGAATTCACACATTCAATCTCCAAGTTAAGGGGCAAAGATTTATTATGCTGTCAGCAGGCTAAAGTTACAAAAAAAGTTTAACAAAGAGGCAAAAGCCTGAAGGAATTATGCTGCTTGACAGCAGGCTAATTCCAGGGGAATCTAGCAAGATTCAAGGACATACTTTTATAGAAAAAAGAAACAAAGATTAGATTGATATACTAATATTATGGTTTAGAGGTACAATTGCAGAGTAGTAGGACTGGGGTTGTTCCCATCATTGAATTCTACAGTTTACTGATCAATAAAATCAGTATTAAATTACTGCTATTGGCCAGCATTATTTATGGTGCTCCCAAGGCCAGGTAGCTTTAGAGTTTCTCAGGAATTGCTGCTTTTTCATACCTCATCATTCCTACCTCAAGCAATCAAAACCCAAATTCTTCTGGGGCAAAGGGTTAGAAGTCACCTTCTTCTGGACCTGAAGGCTGCCAAGGGGCATAGAGCTGACCTTCCCCAGCTGTGTCCAGATTAAGAAGAAGAAACTTAATGGTGGCAGCAGTATCCAGGGAGTATTGGGGTCTGAGTATTAGGTAGTTGATGATATTCAGATTGAAAAGTTCATGGTCTGGAATCTGGAAGATATAAAACTCATTAGTAGTAGGGCAGAAAACAATTATATTGGAGAAAGTGGAGGATAATACCAACATAAAAGAAAGAAAGTTAGGATGAAGCTGACCTGTCTAATTGGTTGACCAGTGAAAATAGGCATCCTAAGAGATTGGAAGGCATTCTTTCCCAAGTGAGTAGCTTCCTTTAGAGTAAAAAGAAATTTTCATTTGCTTGTTTTCTGTGATTACAAGTAGGCCTGAGAGTATTTGAAGTCCCCCAGAAGGAAAACGGGTAAAAGGGTATATCTTTTTTTTTTCTTTTTTTTTTTGCAAAGGCCTGTTCCTGGGAGCTATATGAGGGAGTGTAGGATTCAGAGATTTGAGGAATCTAAGGTGCTATCAGGGGCACCCAGGAAGCAGCACAGGCTGCTAAATCTGTGAGCCTTTTTCTCTTGGTTTTAATGAAGTGAATCCCCCTTCTGATGTCTTTTACAAAACATACAGAAACTTCTCTGGGTTCAAGGACAGCTTGCAGTAATTGTAGAATTTCCCCTTCCTACTTGTTTGGTTGTCAAAAATCCCTCTTCTTTCCATATAGCCCCATGGGCATGCAAGATATGAAGGGCATATTTGGAGTCAGTATAGATGAACGTTCTCATTCCTTTTCCCAATTCTAAAATTCTGGTGAGGGCAATTAATTCAGCCCTCTGGGCAGAGGTCCCAGGGGGAAGTGGCTTAGCCTCCAAAGTACTATAGAGGTTCACCACAGAATAACCTGACTTCCTTTCCCTGTTTTCAAGAAAACTGGATCTATCAGTAAACCATTCACCATCTGGGTTATCAAGAGATATGTCCCTCAAGTCAGATTGACTGGAGTAGACAGAATGTAAAGCATCCTCACAATTGTGAATATTATTCACAAGGGAAGGGTTAGTTCCCTTCAACATCCATCAGCTTTAGAGAGAAGGAGCTAGAGTACCTGGGCAGAACAGAATATAAGACTCCCATAAAGTCAAAAAGAAATTAAATGGATTCACCTCAAGTTAGCCTGGATTTGGCCATCATAATGGAGCAAGGAGAAGCCTGGACAAATCCTAGACAATGTTACTTCTGGTTTTGAGGAGACCAGAGGATAGGGCAAGGGAGAGAGTTAGCTCCATCAACAGTGACAACTATCTCTTCCTGTGTCCCTCCTGATTGCATTTAGGGCATGGGTCTGGGGGTTTCCTCTGAGGAAACTGGCATCTGAAGCACAAACCCTCATGGCGGTGGCTAAAATTTGAGTCTACTTTCTGATCCTCCCTGGTTCTGCCCTCATTCTCCCCTGCCTCATCTTGAATCCTATTATTGAACATCTAAAGGCTTTTTCCAATAGCTGTGTCTGGGGAGCTTGAGCACCCAGAGGTAACTCTTGCAGTTTCCTCCAAATGTCTGGGATGAAACACATGATGAGGTCAGTGGTCCCCTCTAGAGAAGTAGGATCCAGGCTAGTGTATTTCTTCAGAGCCTCTACAGTGGTTCTCAAACTTCTGTTTTCAGTATCTTTATCCTTTATTGAGGATCTCTCCAAAGCGTTTTTGTTTATTTGGATTATATTTATAGACATTTACCATATTAGAAATAAAAACTATTTTTGAATTTGTAGACCTTCTAAAAAGGATTTCAGAAATCCCCAGGATTCTCTAGACTATACTTTGAGAACCACTGCCTACAACATGGCCCTGAAAGAGGACAGGATTTTTCTCAGCTCCTTGGGTAATTGAATTAGGAAGTTGCAAGAGTTCGTTCTGGGTCCTCAATATATATGTGTGTGTGTGTGTGTGTGTGTGTGTGTGTGTGTGTGTGTGTGTGTACATACACATATATACATATATACATATACATACACACATATATATGTATGCATGCATGTATATGTGTGTGTGTGTATAATTTCTTCATATCTTCAATGATACAGATTCAAAAATGATCAATTCTTTGCCTCTGCTTCCTTTCTGATAATTCCACCCAGAGGTCTAAGACTGGTACAGCAATAACCCTTTGGGGTATATATCTAGAGGAGTACTTAGCAATATCATCCCCAAACTTCTGGGCTAGATCCCAGATTCTCTATGGTGCAGGAAAATGAGATAATGATGTTAGTATCTCCCCAGGTGAGATCCAGTTGGAGGGCAATGGCTTTAAAACCCTGAATATATCTGAATCCTCAGAATAATGGCCAATTTTCTCCTTAATTTGGGAAAAGTCTGATATTTTAAAAGGACCATGCACACTGAGTATTCCACCCTGAAAGTCTGTTACTTCTCTCAATGGTCAGAATTTAGAAGGGATGCTGACTCAGGATCCTTAGAGAGAGAAAAAGGGATTCTGCTCCTTGTATGGGAGAGACTGAGGAGCTGGATCTGAGAGGTTTCAGAAATCAGTTTAAGAATTAAGAGTTCCAGGAGAAGGGTACTGAGTTGAAGAAATATTACCAGACAAAAGGTTCACATAAGGGATTGTCCTGGAAAGAAGTCTCAGGTTTCCTGAGAAGGACTGCATGAGGGGGCAAATGGGACATCCCTTGTCCCTGGAGGAGTAGAAAAGAGGGGGTCATCTAAGAGGTCAATGTTCATTTCTCCTCTGGTAATTTTAAAGATAGAGATGAATTGCTCCATGCTGTGAGCCTTTAGAATTCTTAGACATATAGCATTCCCCTGCCACTGGCATTCTAGGGAGATAAGAGTGTGGCAAAGGTTCCTTAGTCTAGAAGAACCATTGGGGAAAAAAGTAACAAGAGATTCCAAGTCAGAGATCCCTGGCAAGGAAAATATGCAGAGCACCGAGCTCAGATGACCCAGAGAAGTTTTCCTTGGAGATTTGGGTATCCCTCACAAGCAATTATGTGAGGTATATATTGCAAAATGTTATTTTCATAATTTTATAGATAAAGAAATAAAATGTCAGAAAGGTTAAATGTCTTGCCATGTAGCTATGGGTCTCACTCTAATTATCGTTATGTCAAGTGTCTATTAAGTATTGAGGGAATTAAATTGTATTTGTATCTTTTTTACTGATATATTTACAATGAATCGATTTTGTGCTAGAATTGCCTAAATAATATTTCTTTGTCTTTGAATGTAGTTCAGAAATAAATCTGGCCTGTATTGAGTTAAATTTGGAAATCTAGTTCTCCTAATCACTGTTCTATTCTTGCCTCAAGGACATCTTTTTCTTAAGAGATGCAGTGTTCACTAGGGAGTCTAGTTCACTATCTCTATCCTTGCAGGTGGACTCATTCAATGAACATTTCATAGTCGCAACAGTTCAATTACCCCTCTGATTACTTAGAATTTCTTGTCCCTCATATCTTCAGCTCTTGAAAAATTCTAGGCCATCTGTTTGCTCTCTTTTAAGGTCTACAAGGGACCAGCCACATTTTACAAGATATATTGTCCCTCCTTGCTCATTTAAAGAGAGTTGTATCTCCTTCCTTGACGCCACAGAATCTACTATCCCAGATCCATTATCAGTAGCTTTAAGATGCAGATGGATCCCCAAAACCAAATATCCCTCTATATTGTGAGTATTGGACCTATTTTTTGTAATGTAACCACTCATATTCTCATCTTCATGATGCAGCCAGCCCTCGAATCAAATGTGTTTTTCCTCACTTACATCGTCCTGTTCTTTGTTCTATTCTCTTTTGTTTCATGTTCATAAAAAAGGAACTATGCCTCTATCTAGGAGTCCTTTGGCCATTTGATTCAGGGCCCTGTTGATAAAGAGCTGATAAAGGTCCAGAATTATGCATTTCAGTTAATATATATTAAATTCCAGTAAAGCAGAATTTAAAGCATGGAGGGATCTTAAAAATTTAACTCAGTCTAGTTCTTCCCCTTAAAGGTCACATGCAGTTTACTATCATAGCACGATTATTTCTGTTCTACCTTCAATGACTTAAATAATTGCATTTTTAAATTTTTTTCTCATACAAGTACAACTAATAATAATTTGATAATTTAATAGTAGTCTTGAAAGCCTGATTCTAGGAATGCATCTTACTCTGAAAGTGTTCTAAAGTGATGCATTTGAAGAAATTTTCCTTCTGACATAAGCTTATTTGTCATTTTCTTGACACAATTCATTTTTCATTTTTGTATAGCCCTCTGAAGTTAAATGTTTCTTGCTTGAATTGTTCTGGAATAGTGAATTACTGATCTTTTCTAATTACATCCTTATATTGTAAAAGCTATTCTGCATTTCAACTAAAAGATATACCTTTGTAGTTTTATCTTCACTCCTTTTCATATGAAAACATTTTGATCTGATATACAAAACTTTAAACTTCTTGTCCTTTTTAGATTATCAATCCTGTATAACTGCTCTATCTTTTAAGATTTTGACAAATTTGGCAATTGAAAGGGGCAAAAAACCGTATAGTGCTGGTATGTGGGGAAACAAAAAACTAATATAGCAGATATGTTCTTCAATATGCTTTATTTCTTCATTTGAAAGTGTCTAAATGTAGAACTTTGTAGTCAATATTGTGAGAACTCTGAACATAAGAACTGTTTGTGATTATTGGAAAAATGCATATTTCCTGGTTAGAGCTAGGAGAGATTAGGATTTAGTTGCTCATCAAGAACTAGAGAAAAATTCCTCCTGTTTGAAAATCCATTTCTGAATCAGGATGAGTTGTTTGTTTTGCTTTGTTTTGTTTTAAGACTTTCCAGCAATGATGGGTTTAAGAATACAGTATTCTTTTATTATCTAACAATTGACAATAAAGCATGCAACTATCTTCTCTAAAGATAAGTAATGTGTGATGTGTAACTGGCTTCTATACCATAACAGGAAAAAAAGAAAAAAACTAATTTTTTTAAAAGAATCATTTGTTGTAAGCTCATTCTCCATCTCAAATTCATTCTATCTTTGGACAAAACTATTAAAGGCACAAGCAAAATAGTAGTTATTTATGTGGGTTAAGGATACCTAAAAAAAAAAAAAAAAGATTAAACTGTTTTCTTTCTTACTCCAAGCAAATATTATTATGCCTTTTTTACATAAAAATGTCTTTTAAATTACATAATTTATGATAATTCTTCCTTGTAAAAAATTTTTGTTATTCTTCAAAAATAACAAAATAGAAAAAGGCCAAATAATAGCTTAAAAATATGTGGATAAAATTTTAGTTTTTTTTTTTTTTTATGTAATTCTCATGCTGAAGTATGAAATGCTTTGAATTTTAAGAGTTTTTTTTTTTTTAACATTCTGTGCTATATTATTTAAATTTTAAAATAATTTTCATTTCCTTGTTTCTTCCTACAAAGCTACAAAAGAGATATAGTAAAACAGATCTGACCTCTATATGACACCTTCTTCACCAAGATGTACTTTCAGAAAACTCTTAAAATAAAATTCAAAATGCTTATCCTCCTACTCCTACACTGATCTCACTGCTACCGACTGTTCTAATCATATGTCATATTATTCTCTCTCAGAGAATCAGTTCCAGTCACAATGACGTGATAACTCTATCTTGGACACTCTTTATTTTTTGACAGAGGATTCTTCAGATCTTAAAAGTATTCCTTTCACTCAATCCATTTATCAATATACATATATATGTGTGTGTGTGTGTGTGTGTGTGTGTGTGTGTATACACACACACACACACACACACAACTCTATATCTATCTATTTGCTTTATGTTGTTTTGTTTATAATAATCCCAACAA
The DNA here is from genome assembly GCF_016432865.1 of Antechinus flavipes. NCBI lineage: Eukaryota > Metazoa > Chordata > Mammalia > Dasyuromorphia > Dasyuridae > Antechinus > Antechinus flavipes. The sequence continues at coordinate 277,899,331 of NC_067400.1, forward strand.
TTTAAATGCTGTCCTTTTTGGGATTACTTTGTATAAATTTGTATATGCCTCTTACATAACTGAATGTGCATTTATCTTTCTGCTACTCATGGAGAGGCAGGGTTCAAAGCTGGAAAAACCAGGACAACAAATATCCCAATTTAAAAAAAGAGAATGTTTAAAATTTACAGATAACAGATATAGATCTATCTATCTATCTATCTATCTATCTATAGAGAGAAGGCAATCTATTCCAAACTCCATATATTATGGAGGTAGAATCTAGAGGCAGAAAATATAATGACAAAAGTTAGGAATGATAAGATTATAGATAATGAGATAAAAAGATACTTTTGCAGTCCCTGAATTCAGTTCTCTTACTTTATAGATGAGGCTTAAATAATAATAATAAATTATATATATTACAGAAACAAAATAATAACAGGTTAAATAATTTGGATAAATGACTAGTAGCTTAATGAGGTGACTTTCATTCAGATTTTTATGACTTTAAATCTAATACTATAGTTACTTTGCCATGTTGATATTATTTCTTGAACTGACAAAAATAAAAAGTTACTGTTATATAATGTTTTAAGTACTTTTAGGTTTCTATAACACTCTTCTATGCTCAAGATGGAAGTTGAAAAAAAAATGAAACAATGTGGAATTACAAGCCTAGCCAAAATAAAGTATCATAATGATCATATGAAAGATCCTTTCACAAAGAAACCCAGAATGTGAACATTGGAAATAGCATGTTATTAAAGAAATTGTGTCAAATGGCTTCTCATGTATAATATGGGACAAAGAACAGGAAAATGATATATGTAAGACACTGTTCTTAATATGCTCCAAACACTCAATTTTTAAAGTGAGATAAAATGAGATTTTATAATATAATGGTTGATATTTTAAAGATTATATAATGAACTAGTAGACAAAAATGTCAGAAATGCATGTTTTGCTAGTTCATGGAGGTCTTCGAGTTAACCAGTTTGGAATTATATTTTGAATGGGGAATGACACATTGATATTAACCAGTTATATGATGATGGTTCTTTTGAGTCATAAGTTAGGATGGCAACCATTTAATTTATGTCAAATGATTAAAATCATGGAATAATGGAAAGATTGTTGGAGATGAATTTTAAAAACACCTGGGTTCAAATCATGTCTGTCATATTTGTTAGCACTATAATCATGGTCAAGATAGTCAATACTAGTTTCTACATCTATAAAATAGGTATAATAATGCATACCTGCTTTGTTCATAATTTCAACTTTACAAGTATAGGATAGAAGAGAGATAACTAGACAACACTGTCTGAAAAAAAGGCAAAGATTCAATATGAATGTTATACAGTGCTTTGAATTTTAAAAAAGGTTTTCCTAAAAACAAACTTGTACAATAAATAAAATAGTTGAAATGAAAAGGACATCACAAATAAAACTATTGTGACCTTACAAATATTTAAAAAACATAAAAATAATTCTGTGTGTGATGTTAAAGAATTAAAGCAATGTTTCCATTTGAACCTGTAATCTGTAAAGAACTGGATAAAAAAAAAAAAGAAAAGTTTTATAAAATATGCCTCTTACAATGATTGAATCAGTTTCTGCATTAGATAGTTATAAAATTAAAAAAATAATAATATATCTAGCGATTTGAGTGAGATAAAAAAGGAACATAGTTATGATATATTTCATAAGGATTAATTAACTGATTTCACTGGATGAGAGCAGTGAACCTGAAAGGGACTTTAGAAATTACCATATTATTTTACAGAAAGGGAAAATAAAGGGTGAATGATTAAATGATTTGTTTAGTTTATCTATTTAGTTAATAAATAGAAGCAGATTTTGAATTTAGATATTCAAGTTGAAATCCTGTGATATACCTGCATTTTCCTAAACTATAACATCTTTCTTTCTTGGCTCATGGTGATAACTTGATCCCTGGAGGTAAATGAGTTCTGTGGCATCTGGCAGACCTCCATTCATTTCTAATAGACTACATATTTCCCCTCCAATTTTGCTAATTTGTTCAGGCACTAAGACATAGGGATGTTCTGGTTTTGACAACTTTCATAACCATTTGGGGTTCTGTAAATGATATGATAATTGCTTATTCATAAGTCATTCTTGCAAATAATTAACAAATTCAAACTGCAAGTAGTTGCCAAGATGAAATCCTTTTACCAGAAACACATGGCTTGGTCCTCAAAGTGAATTTGAGAATTGTTGCTGTGGTTAGCAGGAGGTACTCATTAGGATCAGGTCAAAATATGCACCAGATGCGAATAGCTAACTATTTTATAGGAAGATGATTGTTTTTCAACCTTCAGGCAGATTCTGGAGTAAGAACTTGTAAACTGAACTTTTTTTTTTGAGACTGTGCCAAATAGAGTTGTGGGCACTGAAACTCTAAGGACTTTAATTGTCCTCCATGGATTTTGCTACTACTCATTTAAGCCAAGTTTAGTAAGCAGTTTGTGAAAATGCAGAACAATACTTTATTTAATTGATAATAGGATCAAGGTAAGTCCATTTGGGAACAGTAAGTTCAACTAAATAGCCTCATGACTTCACAAAATTAGGGAATTTCAAAAGAAGGAAATCATGGGGTCTATTCATAAATTTAAAAGTTGCTTCAAAAACACCCTTGAGATCACACTATAAAGTTGATGTTATAGGACAGATATAATCTAGACTTGGTATCAGGTAAGGCTTAAATTCAAACACAGCTTCTGACCCTTAGTTGTGTGAGCCTAAGCAAGTCACTTAACCAGTGTCTGGCTCAGTTTCCTCATCTGTTAAATGGGAATAACAACAGCACTTGCCTCCCCAGAGTTGTTATGGGGATTGAATGGGATAAACTGAGTGAAGACCTTTCTTAATAATGTGGCCTTGAACTATGGTCTATTGTGATTTGAGGCTTTGCAATAAGTTAAGCTATAGCTAAAAGCTATAGGTGTTCCATTATCTGAGATAAATAATTCCCCACCTGATTTCCCCCATCCCCTTTCCGTTAACATTTAAGTACCTAATAGGTAAAGTGTGTTCCAGAGTCAATATTTAGTCTCTAGATAAATTAGAGCTTGTTAGCCAATGGGAGAAAAGGTCAGAAAGGGGTGTGGGGACTTCTGGTTATGGTCTATATAATCTTGTATTTTGCAGTTTTCACAAACACCTTATCTGCTAGGAGTTGCCCTTTTTTGGGGATTGTAATAAATTTCGTTTTGCTTTCTACCTTGAGGGTTTCTGATTTTAATTTGGCTGAGGGTTTGTCAACTAATTCTGGGATATTTCCTGTATGTTAGGGTTCTATCCTATGGTGAATCTTTAGACAAGTCCCTCTGGAGAGTTCTCTGGTGGTCCTTGGACTTGGGTGAAGAATTCTCACTCCTGATCTGGTAAACTCCCAAGGAGAGATACTAGGAGAAAGCTAAAATTTGGCCCAGGAGACAAGCCAGCAGAAAACTTTTGGAATTAGTCATGTAAACTGCACTTAACCCAGGTGGGCAAGAAACTGGTGGAGGAGGGTAGAGAGAGAGACACTCAAAGTGTTTAAAAGGACTTTCCCTTGGCCAAGAAATAGGAACTACCTGGGTGACTAGAATTGATAGAGACTTAAGCAGTTAAAATCTATAAAGTACTCTTATTTCTCTTTGGTAAGATTGGATGAGTCCTGGGATTCCGTGAATCTTGAGAACAATCTACTTGACTCTAGTGTCTAGTGACCCGGGAATATAGCCTTTTAGGAAGAATAAGGATGAAGTATCAAAATGGATAGGGATTTACTGTTCATCCCTCGAGGGGTGGGAGTAAATTCAAAGGAGTTTTCAATGCCCAGCGAGCAGGCTCCAATGGCTTCAGCTCCAGAGCTCCCCAACTTGTTTTTACCCCAAAGTGGAGCCCATAACTGGAGCTGGACTGGTTTAGAAAAGCAATTTGTATTTATGTATGTCTTCTGTGTTTCTCTCCATCAGTTGAATTACAAAGGAAAAGATCTATTTGGGATTTAAAAATGGTTACTTTATGCAAATAGCTTTTAGCTAGGGTGAGGAAAGACTAGTTCTGAGATAGAAAAGGTTTTTAACTGCCACATCAAAAATAATAATAATAATAATAATAATAATAATAATAATAATAATAATAAAAAATAATTGAGGACTTAGAACTGATCAAGTCGGATCTATAGAAGTAGTTAAAGTTACAGAACTGCTAAAATACTTAAGCAGATTCTGGGCTTTTGAGACTAAATTTAAGTAGCTTAGCATTTCTATTAGCTAAATTGAGTTAATCTATTGTATTTTTAAGTAGACCTGCTTTATATAACTGAAAGTTTTCTGAGGATCTGAATCTGAGACTTTCAAAAAAACTACAAAAGGGAAAAAAACCAAAAAAACAAAAATGTCCTCCCTGGGATTTTCCGAGCTTCTCGTTCTTGACAGAAGCTTGTGGAATCTGTCTTGGATAGGTTGGCATCTGATTGGCCTGGACTCTTTTGGGGTTTGTGCTGATGCCCCAACATCTTTGACAAGGTCCTCCTGCATTTCTGGTGTAGAGGATGTGCTAGTCACTGGGCCACAGACTTGCAGCCAGATACCTGGGTCCAAATTTATCCAACTCTCTCCCCCTCAGTCCTAAAGTCTCCCAATTTCTTAATGCCTTATTGTTATAAATGCTAAAAAAAAATTGGGTTTCCACAATATTACAAGTTTTAAGGTAGTGTGGGATAATGAGTACCCCTGACTTCGGAATGTGAGTGGTTAAGGAAGATTAGGATTTACAGAACAATTAAGTGATCAATAGAAGCCTTGTGCAAACAAGGAATTGGGGGAGTAGATTCAGCCAGTGAAAAAGACTGTTGTAGTTTTAAGAAAACCATAAATTTAAAATAATAGCCCATCCAGCCCAAACTATTTGGGTTCAATGACCTGATTTTGGTGTGCCAAAGTTCCCTTTTGATTTCCTGACCTAGTTTCTCCATTGTCCTATTTAGTTATTCTGCCTCAGGTTATAACCTTTCCCTCTTAATGTTTGATGAGATAAAGGTCTACCTCAGTTGCTCTGCCCCAAAACCCCAGGCTATAATCATTCCCTCTTAAATGGTTGATGAGATAAAGGTTTTATATCTTTAGGTTACAGACATTCCTTCTTAATGTTTGACAGGATAAAGGTTTATCTATTTTAGATGTCATTAGAATATCAGTTACCTACCTCCATTGTGTCATCCTAGGGGCCTCCCTCCTCTATTAAGTTATCCCCATCCAGGTACCTCCCCCATTATGTCATTGTTCTTGTTATCTTATTAAAAGCTTGTCCTCTGATACTTAATTGCTGGACTTTTTGAGATGATAGTATTGTCCAGCCCTGGGACCAAACATGGATCCACTGGTCCCAGTATCTCTCTCCATTTAATAAACTATTGAATTGGTCTCTAATCTCTGTCTTGCTCAATTTCTCCGGCATTACAAGGGGAAACGGAGTGGGCATATCAGAAAGACTGTAATCTGGATAAAATGGACCATTCCCTGAAGGGTTGAGCTGCATCACCCGAGCAAGTATAAAAGCCTCCCCACTTCTGTACACAGTGCTCCCTCTTCCCAAAGATGATTGAGGTCCACTTCTGGCCAGAAATGTTAAGACAATTCCTTAACATTATTCTTTAATAAATTGTCCTCGATATCTGATTTTCAGTGTCAAGAGTGTTATTTCTAACACCTATAGATGGATTTGAAATGGCAGTTTTCTGCCACCTTAAATTTGGGGTCTGAGTGTCTTTAAATTGGAATTCTGATTCTGAAATTGTACTTAATTACTATTAACTACTCTATATTAAAATTGTGAACTTGTTTATTCTCATATAAGATTTTAGAAATATGTGTGCTTTGATACTGAAGTATTGTTACTAGAAATTTAAATCTGTATTTGATTTAATTTTAGGTTTAAACAATTTTGGTTCTCTGGTAACTTACCTAAAGAGATCACATGTTTGTATCTCCTAAATAGATGAAATACATTTAAATTACTATGTTGGTTTTTAAATTGTACAATGGGCAATTTGTAAAAATGAGCTGTACTTTACCATTTTGCCAGTCCGCCTGGATATGTGGTATAAATTTTGTAAAATTTGGTCCAAAGTTATTTAGATATTACCTTTATTCTGAATCTTAAGATTTATCTTGCTTTGTCCCTTTAACAAAGAAGTAAAAGCAAAAAAAATTGACATATAAGGATATGTGCAATTGCAGAACAAATTGTATCTGAAAGATTATAATATGTCAAATGATAAATAAGATATCAAGGAGGTGTCCCTCTGCAGGGAGAGGCTCAAAAGTATTCAAATTAGGCTTTAATGAAATGGCACCTGTTAGGAAGTTGAGTGGGTAGCTTTTCCTTGAATTCTGCTGTTTTCGGAGGGGCTAGTGGAATAACATTGGAACAAACTGTACCTAAGTATGGATTGGTAGAGACTATTGATTTTGATAAAGGAATATAGTTTATTTCTTAGGTTTTATTTAAAAAAATAATGAGAAGGGATTGCAAATTAAGTGGCAATTCCATATACCTGGGAATCTGCCCTCATCAAGAAAAGTGGAAAGAATGAATCACATTTTTAAGAAACAGAATACTAAATTAAGGTTAGAGGCTAAATTGCCTTGGACCAAGTGTTTGCCTATTGCTTTGTTAAAAAATTAGAACTATTTCCAGAAGTGATTTGGGACTTTCCTCAAATGAGTTTGGTTCATTTTATTAGGGAGGAAAAAGGGAAAGACCCTCTATTGAAATAAAGGATACATTTTAAAGGAATTCTATACTGACAGTGTCCTTATCCCTTTTATTATTTAGGATTTAGCATTTAGGAAGCAAGTATTGTTGACCCAGAAACACTTTTGCAGTTTGCAGTTCCAGTAGAGTGAGTGCTTACTAAATCCTGGAAAAAGCAGAGTGGGAAGGACCTTACCATATGTTACAAATTGACAGAAACTGCAGTCTGGAGGCTGAGAAAGCCAAGGTTAAAGGACCTGTGGAGGAACCTCAAGAATGGATTGTGAAGGACATTTTATAACATTTAAAATTGACTTTTCAATTAGGAATGTTTCAGTGGGAGGAGGGATTAATTGTGTTTAGAAGAATTTTAACAATATTGATATTGTATCTATTATTTATATTTCTAGAAAAGTTTATAGAGATTCCTTGATTGAAGGAAGTTAAATTCATATTTTTTTTAAGGATAAAGAAATTATTAATGCTAATTCTGATAGATTTCTTTAATGTGAAATTAGGACAATATATTCTATATTCCATGTGAGTTTTAATTGGTGAGTCTTTTTATAGAATTGTTCCCATTGTTCAGGGTGATTCTGATTGCAATGATCTATATCTTTATCCCTTTGATAATAGTTAATACCTGCACATTTTTTGATATAGATTGAGTATTGAGCATCTTAAAGTGAAACATTCAATTTAAAACCCCTCTACTTCATACATATTGAAATATGAAGAAAAGCTGTGAATTTTCTAGGATGAATCTCTTACTGTTATCAATGTAAGATTATAGTCAATATTTAGAATATATGATCCTTGAGAGTTAAATTCACCTGAACCTTTGATTAATGAGATTTCTATTTGAGATAAAATCTCTTGGGACTGTAGTTGATAATATTTGGAGTTTTGAATTCAGGTATGATTGTCTGATGGAGCATCAAGACAATAATCCACCATCTGAAAGGAATATGTCACAAGCTACTCAAAGGAATGTCATCCTTAATTGTTATAGGTAAAGGCTATTATATGGGCAAAAGTTGGGCGAACAATCTTGGCCTCTGTTTAAGGTGAGATCCTTCTAACTCAGTTTAGCAGTGGTGTTCTTTTGAATAAGAACCCACCTGATTATTCCTGAGTTTGGCTATAAGTAGAATTGTTATTGCATACAATTAGCTAAGGAAGCTTTATCTTGTCATGCACTCTCAGGGTAAGGCCTGAGGACCAGTTTTGAAATGCTATTATAGTCATGTCCCTGCTTTTTCCTCTTATAGCAAATTAAGATAAGTGTTTGGGGTTGGTAGAACCTATGAGTACAATTCAAGGATGTAAGATCTTGAATTTTCCTACCTGAAAATATTTGGTGATTGTATCCTAAATAAGTAGGTGAGTATTTGGCCTAGTCATATATCTGTTCCTAGAGCATATGTCTATTTATGGTAACATTTCTGTTATTGTGAACTTTCCTGATAGACATCTTTGTGAAGAGTTACCTACTCTGATTACTGGGGATACAAATGGTTGGGTGATAGGCCCTAGATGGGATTTAGGGATAGAGAACCCCAATATATGTGTTAAACAGTCTCATTAGACTCCAGGCTATGGTCGAAATGATTATCAACCAGATGATAAATGCACTGGATTTGTTAGCAGACCAGGACTAGAGAAGTAGTACTCTAGCAGAAATTAGTATTAGACTCTCCTTGTTGGCTAAAGAAGGTAAAGTTTGTGGGAAATTAATTTTATGTTGTGTGAAAATTAATGATAATGGACAGGTAATGAAGGAAATTGCCAAAGACATCAAAAAATTGGCCCATATCCCATTCCAGACCTGGTCTTCACTAATGGGATCTATGGTGTGGGGTTTGTCACCAAATGAGGGCAGGCACCAAAAAATGGTGTTCTCTTTGGCAAAAGATAGATTTATTTGCAAGAATAGATTACAGACAAAATGAAGGAATGTGAAAAAGAATTGGGAGAATATATGAAAGACTAGTTCTTTAAGTGGACCTCACAATTTCCTAGTAGAAAGGAACCTCATTTCATGAGGTTGGAGCATGTTCTTAGCTGGCAAGCTAAATCCTGAAAGGGACTTGGCACCCTAAAAGTCAGTTAGCTGTAAGGAAGAGAAGTGGGATTGAGAAGCATGATAGTTAGGGGAGATATTATGTGCCATGGGGGAAGGGAAAGCACACCACAAGGCAGAATGCTGTGGCGTGCTGACCCAAAGGAAGGTAGCAGCCATGGGATAGCCCACAAGTAGGTTTTATAGGGAAATATATATATATATATATATAATTTTTAGTGGCCCTGGTTTGAATCATCTCATTGTTGAAGAAATCCATGTCCGTCAGAATTGATCATTGTATAGTTTTGTTGTTGCCCTTTATAATGATCTGTTTCTGCTCCTTTCACTTAGCATCAGCTCATGTAAGTCTCCAGGCTTCTTTGAAATCATCCTGCTGGTCATTTCTTATAGAACAATAATATTCCATAACATTCATATACCATAATTTATTCAGCCATTCGCCAACTGATGGACACTCATTAAATTTCCAGTTCCTTGCTACTACAAAAAGGCTGCTACAAACATTTTTGCACATGTGGATCCCTTTCCCTTATAGGAAAATTTTAACCTCAGGGACATGACTGGGACTGTCACAGGGGATGGTTTCAGGAGTTTGACATAGCTTGGATTTCTAACTGGATTACCTTTGAAAGGTGGGACCAACGAATCAAACTGAAAATGGATTCTTTGGTTCCTGTTGATAGCTTTAAGTGAAGTTATACTACTCCCTGCCTGCCTCCTTTGTAATGCAGTTTATCACAAGGCTAGTGTAGACATCTTTGGTCAGGCTAGTAAGTAAAGATTAAACAACCTTGAGGGGGAGGCTCAGGTAGACTTAGAGTTTTAAAATGAGGAGGATGGACCCCAGTAGAGACAAAAGGACAAATAGGTCCAGAGGGATTGGAGACTGAGAAGAAGATGGTTGATGAAATGGATTAAGAATGGTGGGAGAGGGACTAAGTGAAGATCTCTTATAAGAATGTGGCCTTGAACTATGCCCTAATTATGACTTGAGACTTTGCAATAATAAGTTGAGCTATAACTAAAAGCTGCAGTTGTTCCATTACCTGACATAAACAAATATCTCTCTACTATCTCTCTTTCTCTCTCTCTCCCTACTTACCTTTTCATTAGCATTTAAGAATAGATAAAGTATGTTCTGGGGTCAATATTTAGTAAATTAGAATTCTCCAGCCAATGGGAAAAAAGATCAAAAGGTGGTGTGGGGACTTTTGGTTAAGGTTCTTATAATCTTGTGTTTTGCAGTTTGCACTTTGTATTCCTCTCCTGATACCTTGTCTGTTGGGTGTTGCCCTTTCTCTCAAGATGGTAATAAATCCCTTTTTGCTCTTTACCTTGAGTCTCTGATGATAATTTGGATAAGGATCACTGTCTTACACAGGGATCAAATCAGATAACATATGTAGAGTTTGGCAAAGTGCCTGATACTTAGTAGGTACTTGACAACAAATGCTTGTTCCCTTCCTTTTTTCATGGAACTAGGCTCTGTAAGTGTCCCTTCCATGCCCATTAGTAGAGGCAGGGAAGAGAAAATGAATGAAAATAGTCTCAGTAAATTCCAAATCAAATCTATTTTATTTCCCTATGTCTATTAAATAGAAGTTTAAGTAGAGTCATTGCATGTAACATTTTTCTGATCCCTCCAGTTGCTAGTGTGTGACCTCTCACACCATTATGTATTTAACTATTTTGCTTATATTTGGATTCATTTGCTTCATATTTGGGTTGTATATGCAAACATATGTATTTATCATTTTTAAAGAATGCAAGCAATTTGGGAGTGGAGCTGTCATACATATATCTATATACACATGCACACATGTGTATGCATACATGCATATGTATATACTTTTGGGCATACATGGATGTATATATGTAAAATTTATAATTAATATAGTACCTATATCTGTATTTAGTTATATATGTGTGTATATATATATATATATATATATATACATATATGTATATTTTAGATATGTATATTATGTTCTTAAGTGTATTTTTGTTATACAGTTGTTCAGTCATTTTATTTTTGGTTCCTTGTTCCCACCTTCTACAGGTAATCCAGTCAGAAATCCAAGTTATGTCAGGCTTCTGAAACCCAGCCTCTGTGGAAATACCAGTTATATCCCTGAGCTTAAATTTTCCCTATAAAACATATTTGTGGCCATTCCATGGTTGCTACTTTCCTTTGGGTCAGCCCACCACAGCATTCTGCCTTTTCCTTCCCCCATGCCATGGTATCTCCCCTATCTTTTCTGTACTTCCCAGCCTCATTCTCCTGCTTACAGCTAACTGACTGTTAGAGTTCTGAGTTCCTTCAGGATTTAGTCTGCCAGCAAGGGCATGTTCCAACCTAATGGTGTGCTTTCTTTCTACTGTGAAATTGTGAATTCCACTAAGGAACTTGTCTTTCATCTGTTCTCCCAATCTTTTGTCATATCCCTTCATTTTTCTGTAATCTGTTGTCACTAATAAATCTACCTTTTGCCAAAGAGAATGACCATTGTGAATTCTTCACATGCCGGAACCCCAACTTTGGGTGCCTGCCACCATCTGGTGACACACCCCACACCATAGATCCCATCAGTGAGGGCCAGATCTGGAATGGGACATGAGTCAATTTTCTAATGTCTTTGGCAATTTCCTTCACAAATTTTCCATTATTATCAATTTTCACACAGTAAAAATTAAATTTCCCACAAACTCCACCTTCATCAGCCAAACAAGTAGTTTAATACCATTTTATGCTGGAGTACTGCTTCTATAGGTTGAGTGGCCTGGTTTGCTAACAAATCCAGTGTCTTTGTTGTTTGGTTAGTAATTATTTCGACCATGGCTTAGCAGGGGTTCTCAAACTTAAAAAGTTTGGGGGCTAGTTCACTGTCCCTCGGACTGTTGGAGGGCCGGACTATAGTAAAAACAAAAACTTTGTTTTGTGGGCCTTTAAATAAAGAAACTTCATAGCCCTGGGTGAAGGGGATAATCGTCCTCAGCTGCTGCATCTGGCCCCGCGGGCTGTGGTTTGAGGACCCCTGGATCCTAGAGTCTAATAAGCCTATTTAGCATATAAAAACCATGAGGTTTTCTTGACAAAGATACTGAAACAATTTGTCATTTCTTTCTTCTATGGATTAAGGAAAAAAGAGGTTAAGTAATTTGTCCAGATTCCATATCTAGGACATCTGAGTTGGATTTGAACTCATGTCTTCCTTACTCCTGGATCATACTCACGCCTATATGCACTGAGTTATCTGTTGCCTCCTTCATGTTTCCATATGTATTCACATGTATATTTACATGAATACCCACTATACCCGTACAAAATGTTGTATTATGTATATACATATATATGTGTGTACATGTGTGCACACACATTCACGTGTTTATACACACATTCATACCAACACCCCTCCACACACATCCTCACCCTCATATATATGTATATGAGAAATATTTCCTAGAGGCTTAAATTGTAATGTATAAATTACTGTCTGTGTCATACTGTCCACACTTGCTCTTTCTAGCTTATCTCTTTGCTCCTCATATATTTTCAGGTCATATTTTCTACATTGCCTTTTCTATTTAATTGTTCTTTTGTAATGTGTGGCAGTTCTCTCACCCTCACCACTGGTCCTTCAATTTTCTTCTGAATATCCCTCAAGTTAAATTATTCAAAATATTTCTAATTTCATGACTCACATTCATGTAAAATTATTGAAAGGCTATTGCTTTTTTAAAAAAATGAGGTTTTTTTAGAGAAACCTGGAAACATTAAAAATACTATGACATTTCTCAAAAGTTTTATTATCTAAATCATCTCTTCCCATTTATTCTGGGTTTAGCTCATATGAACACAAATTGAAATTCCTTCTCTACCTTTGCCTCCTGAATTCCTAAATCCCCTTTAAGACTCAGCTCTATCTTCACCTTTCCCAAAGCCACCCTTCAGATAATTTCTCCCATCTATGTCTTGTATGTCTTGCATTTTATTATCTTAACTATCTTAATTATTTTAATAGTTATCTTAACTGCTGCCTTCCCCATTAGATTGTGAGTTTCCTGAGGGCAAGAACTTTTTTTTTAATATTTGGAAACTGGCACTTTGCAAGCTCTTAGTAAATGTGTGCTGGTTGATTTGCTTGCTAGTTGAATAGTTAGGATTTCATCTAGAAAGATTTTTTGTATTTAGTATTTGATTCATAAACATCTCATGAAAATATAAATAACTGGAGAACTTCAGCAGCAATATGAAATCAGGTTTTCATTTGACCATTGCACAGGATTGGCTTCATGGCAGCAGCAAACACCTTTGGCAAACAGCTTGTTTCATGAATCATTTGATATAAATAATCAGACAGTCTGTCAAAGCTATCTACTGTTACATCTTTCAAGAAATCATGATTTTGACATGCCATAATGACAATGTTGTATGTAGGATTCTATGCTAAAATTTTGTTTAAAGGTTATGGAATACATACATATACATACATACGTGTGTGTTTGTAGACTAGATAGATAAATATTCACATCCACATTCATTTCCCCTTTTAAATGAGTAACAACAGAACAGACAAAGATTTTTTTTTTTTTTTTGCCTTTATAACAGACTAGACATTTCAAATGAAGATGTTTAGGATATAATTTTCCTGCTAAACTTAGTGACAATGAATTATTTCAATTCAATCTAATCTATTAAGATTTTTAAAGCAGCTAATATGTGCTAGCCCTAATGCTAGATGCTGAAGATATAAAAATAAAAAATAAAATCATCCTTTCCTCATAGAGTTTATATTCTATTAGATGTGGAGGAAAATGATATATAGAGGGCTAAGTAAGAATACACCCATACATACACACAGATACAGTTGTGAAAATCTGTAAATGTGAATAAATGACAATGTAGACATGTAGATACTATGCATATCTTGTTTCACATGTATAAATATACATGCATATTTATATATGCATAAGGATGTGAATACTATGTTAATAAACACATAACACATGCATGCACATATTTTCATGTGTGTATACACACATATGACAAGGGAGAAAGAGAGAAAATCTTATATAGAATTTCTGAGTGGGGAAGCACAACTAATTATAATTAAGAAAGGTCTTAAGTAGGAAATGGAAACTGAGATGAGCCTTGAAAGAAAATAGGTATACCATAAATTAGGGATAAAGAAGAGAAGTCAGTTCTTGTAGGATAAGCTGGATGGAGCCACCTGGGCATGGATATAAGGTCCTGTTTGCAGAATAGCAAGTAGGCCAGTATATTTTCAATGTAGAATTGGTGAGGAAAGGGAGGGAGTGCTAGGCACACATGAATCAGATTGTGAAAGAACTTAAATTCCAAAAAGTATAAATGGTATTTTATTCAAGAGATTAAAAGTGGAGAGCAAATGGAGCTCTCTTGAGCATTAGAGTAATGTAGTCCAATCTATGTTTTAGGAGTATAAGCAATTGAATTTTGCTTAAGATAATGATAGTGCTATAAATAACATATCTGAATTTTTGTATTAAATGACACTATAATAGGTCTTTAACTGTGCACACACTATTACTTCTTCCTGTTAATTACTATTCCTCACCATCACCAATAGCAACAAGCAAACAATGGGCAGATAATCCCAAGAATCCTTACACTGCTACTGATCACCACATGATTGGTCCTGCTTTGAATTTTCTCTCCCAGTTTCTTGGGAAAAAACTATTTTGAAGAAGAGATTAGCTATCCACAATAGTGGTACACCAAGACAGAGATACAAGCCAGCACGTACCAGGCAAGTAAAACCATCTGCATTACCTCCCGTCAAACAAATATGAGCAAAGTCCAGAATCTTGTAACCCAAAGTTTTGGAAATAGCAAAGTCTCAACAATACTAACCCTAGTGTTCTGGCCCCTATCACCATCATTGAAGTGAGCAATCAAAATAGAAAATAGACTCAGGTTTCTTGTCATTACTACCACTGATTGATGATCAAATATCACTGATTGGGAAATGTCTAAGAGTCTCAGAAATATCACTGTCTTTCAGATCACCAGTCCTCTTTCTTATCAAGAATCCTTAGACACAATTCCTTGAAAATAATCCCTGAGGAGATGAAAGATGGCAACTGCTTCTGCAGGTGTACCTCACTCAAGTAGTTCTGTTGTTCAGCTACTGAAAACCCAGGGAAGAAAAATATTGCTTCTAAATCCTTGTCAGTGGGGGAAGAAAACAACACCAGAAATTTTGTAAATTTATTCATGGTTTCTTAAATTCTCTACTAAGGTTGGGTCTCCCTTTCCCACACAGTCACACCATTCAGGGAAAGAAAGAGCAGTGCTTTTACTGGGCTAGAAATGAGTGGCAATAGGGTGAAAAATTGATGTGTCAAGGAATTTGTGATTGAGACTTGAGGATGATATGGCACAATAATTCTTTACAGGATAAAGGGTTTTCTATGTAAAAGAATGGGGAGTGGGGTAGATCTAAAGTTATTTTATAAAGCACTAAACTTTCTGTTATTGGTTAAGAAATGGATTGGTAAGGGCAGCCAAGTGACACAGTGGATAGATCACCAGTCCTGAAGTCAGGAGGACCTAAATTCAAATCTGGCCTCAGGCACTTAGCATTTCCTAGCTGTGTGAGGCTGGGCAAGTCACTTAACCCCAATTGACTCAACTGCAACAAAAAAATGCAGTGTTAGTCAGCAGAAAATATTAGGTACACAAGAAACAGTTGTCAATGACCCTAATATCTAATATGATAAACCCAAAGATTCCAGCCTTTGATATAAAAACTCATTATTTGACAAAAAAAAATTCCTCAGGAAACTGGAAAATAATAGGATGCAAACTGAGAATAGACCAACACCTCACACCATATACCAAGATAGGGTCAAAATGGGTGGATTTAGACACAAAGGGTTAAACCATAAGAAACATAGAAGAGCAAGGAATAATCTACCTCTCAGATCTATGAGCAAGGAAATAATTTATGACCAAATGAGAGAGAGAGAGAGACTGTTGCTAATTCAAAATAAATCATTTTGATTATATTAAAATAATTTTGTTTTGTTTTGTACAAACAAAATCAATGCAACCAAAATTAAAAGGAAAGCAGAAAGCTGGAAAACAATATGTATAACAACTGTTAGAGAACTGAGTCAAAATTTTGCCAATTAATAAATAGTCAAAGAGTATAATAACAACTAGTTTTCAGATGAAGAAATCAAATGTATTTATAGATATATTAAGAAGTACTCTAAGTCACTTTTGATTAGAGAAATGCAAATTAAAACAGCTCTGAGATAACACCTCACTCCTATCAGCCTGGCTAATATAACAGAAAAGGAAAATTATAGATGTTGGAAAGGATGTGCAAAAACTGATACACTAAGGCACTGTTGGTGAAGTTGTCAATTGATCCAGTCTTTCTTCTGAGCAATTTTAAACATGCCTAAAGGGCAAGCAAATGTGCATACCATTTGATCTAGCCATACCACTACTAAGTCTATCTCAAAGAGATCTTAAAAGGAGGGAAGGAATTACATGTGCAAAAATATGTATAGCAAACTTTTTTGTGATTGTAAAATATTGCAACTTAGGGAATGCCCCTCAATTAGTAAATAATGAACAATCTATGGTATGTGAACATATTTTGTCAAAAGAAATGGTTAAAATATAGACTTCAGAAAATTTGAGAGGTTTATATGAGCTTTTTGAGAGTTTATATGCAACGAGTACAAACAGAAACAAATGTATAGTTTCATCAACATTGTATGATGATCAACTCTGAATGACCCAGTTATTTTCAGCAACACAGTGATCCAAGGCAAGTATAAAGACTTATGAAAAAAAAAAAATGCTCACACTTCTATGGTTGGGAGCCAAGGTGACATTGTGAAGTCAGGAAGCTGCTCATGCTTTCCTGGTTTCCCTTGAAAACTACATGAAATCAAGCCTCTGTCAGCGCCTGACAGAATTAAACCTCTCTCTAATTCAAGATAGACTGGAAAAACTTTAAGAAAGGTCAGTGTCACTGGGGTGAAAAAGGTATTCAGTCCAGCTCAGATGGAGTCTAGGAAAGCTGATGAGAGGGACTTAATCACAGCACATCAGCAACTGAGACCCTGTGTCAAATTTATAAAAATACAAGTCATTCTGTGGCTCTTTTCAACAGTAAGGTGATTTAGGTCACTTCTAATGGTCTTGTGATGGGGAAAACCATCTGCATCCAGAGAAAGGATTGTAGGAATGGAGTGTGGATCACAACATAGTATTTTCACTTTTTGTTGTTGTTTGCTTGCTTTTTGAATTTTTTCATTTTTTTTTCCTTTTTCATTTGATTTTCCTTGTGAAACATGGTAATTGTGGAAATATGTGTAGAAGAATTACACATGCTTAGGTGACTTGCTATCTAGGAGAGAGAGTGAGGGGAAGGGAGGGAAAAAATTGGAACACAAAGTTTTGCAAGGGCAAATGTTGAAATCTATCTATTTTCTATGCATGTGTTTTTAAAATAAAAAAGCTTTATAAATAAAAGAATACAAATCCTTTCCCAATTGAGTTAGTCAAAGTATATGAACAGACAATTCTCATATGATGAAATTGAAGCCATCTCTAGTATTATGAAAAAAGTGCTCCAGATCACTATTGATTAGACAAATGAAAATTAAAGCAACTCTAAGGTACTGCCTCATATCTCTATAATTGGTTAAGATGACAGGAAAAAGATATTGACAAAATTGGAGGCAATGTGGGAAAACTGGAACATTAATGCATTGTTGGTAGAGTTGTGAAATGATCCAGCCTTCTGGAGAGCAATTGGGAACTAGGCCCAAAGTGCTATCAACTGCATTCCCTTTGACATAGCAGTGTCACTACTGAGTCTATATCCTCCAAAAATAAATAAATAAATAAATAAATAAACAAACAAACAAACAAATAAATAGATAGATAGATAAATAGATAAATAAATAAACAAACACATAAATAAATAAATAAATAAGTAAATGAATAAATAAATAAATAAATAAAAAGGAGAAAGGACTCACATGTGCAAAAATGTCAGTAGCGGCTCTCTTTGTCATGGTAAAGAATTGTGATGCCTATCACCTGGGGAAGTCTGAATAAATTATGGTATATGAAAACAATGGAATATTATTGTTCTTTAAAAAATGATGAACAAACTGATTTTAGAAAGGCCTGGAAAGATTTACAAACTGGTGCTGAGTGAAACAAGTAGAATCAGGAGTGCATAGTATGCAATAATAGCATGATTAGTCTATGATTACCTATGAAAGACTTGGTTTTTTTTCAGCAGTTCAGTGATCCAAGGCAATCTCAAACTTTGGATAGAAATTGCCACCTGCATCCAGAAGATTGCAGTTAAATCAACAAATGCTATGGTTCATTTTTTTCTATTTGTTGCTTCTGCCATGGTTTTTTTTTTTTTTTCTTTTTGTTCCAACTTTTCTATATCAGCATGATTCTTAAATAAATGTTTATGTAAAAGAGTTAATATGCATGTAAATAATAAAATAAAATACATATATGAAAAAGTAAAAAAAAATAGAATGTATAAGGTTAGAATATTGCTGTGCTATATGAAATATTGGGACAAACACATATCATGATCTTACGTAGATGCACATGATCATATATCTATGTATTTGAGTATTCTAAATTCTATGTATCTATGTATACATGTATACATACATGCATATATACATATTTGCATATATACATATATGTATACAAAAATATACACATGAACACAAAAACATGCATACACACAAACACAAGATAAATATATACACATGAATTTGTAAATTCTTCAGCAAAGCAGGGAAGAAGGGAGGAAAAGAATAAAGTAAGTAATGCACAACAAAGAATAGAAGAAAACCTACAAGGAAGCAAAGAAAGGATGGACAGCTCTGAATACATTGTGTAGCATTTATAACATAGACTTTCTTGAAAGTGAATTTTTTTCTTTATTTTTTGAATACTCTGATGTTCTGCTGTGCTTGTCTTTTGCTATTTTTTTTAAATAAACAAATGAAAAATGGAAGACTATAATAATACAGATCCCCAGACTCTTCTCAATTATGTGAACATGGACAAGTCTCCTAATCTATTTATTTCAGTTTTCTCATCTATAAAATTAAAAGATTAATATCATCTACTCCATGATGCTATGGTAAAGATAAAAATAAGTTATTGGTAATATGCTTTACTAAATTTAGAATACCATATAAGTGATATTATCATCCTAATTAATATTAATGTAGAAATATGTTTAGTATGACTATATGTGTATAACCTATATCAGCTTGCTTGCCATCTTGGAGATGGGAGAGAGGTACAAATTTGGAAATATAAATCTTTAAAAAGTCAATGTTGAAAACTATATTTACATGTAATTGTAAAATAATAAAGTTCTATTAAGTATAAAATGTTTTAAAACAATTAGTATTATTACTATTGAAGTGTTTCAGCTTTTTCTTTGAGATTTAAGATACTTTTGATAATAACTCTAATTTAATCTGGACTTAGTGATATAATTAATTTTTCTAATTAATTTGTAATATGAATTACTTTTAAGTGTTTGATAAAATCACTTTTTAAATTTGTACTTTATATAGTTATTTTATTTGTTTTTTTTTTATTCTGTATGTTTGTATACCTGTTTTTCCCAGTCTCTCTTTCTCTATCTCTAGCTTTGTCTTTCTGTGTCTCTGTCTCTTTCTTTCACCCTCTTTCCGTCTTTCTTCTTTTTCTTTTTATCTACCTATCTACTTACCTATTTTATTTATCTATCCATACATCTATTGATCTATTGATCTATATTTGTGTCTATAGCTATATTTTAAGATATGTAAATAAATTTCTTGTCTTCCTCATTAAAATATAAGCTCCTTGCAAACAATGTTTCATTCATTACATTTGTATTCATATCTCTTAGCAGAGTGACTGACACATGTGTTTTAGAAATGCTTGTTGATTTACTGAATATGATATTGACATATATTGATGAAATTCATGTCTTTAGTTAATTTGTTTTTGATGAATTACTTGCCTTAACTGTGAGTACCACTTATTTGAAAGGAATTCAAGCACATGAGATACTAGTGGTTTTATTTTTTCAGGATTTGTCTTGTTTTCTTGTTACACCAGAATACAAATATGGACTAGTCCCACAGCCATTTTTCTTGACAATTTCTGATAGACTACAATTTGATATTACTCAACTATTGCACTGATTCCTAATAGCAATTATATCACATAAATGATTGTGATAACACAATCAGTGATACCTTTATAGCTCAGTTCATCAGCATTCAGTGTTCTTGCTATTCTTTCACAGCTAGGAAAGGAAAAGAAATAAGCATCTCCCTACGTGCCTATTATTTGACAGGCATTGGCTTAAATTATTTACTGTTATGTCATTTAGTCTTCATAACAACAATTGTGTGAAGTAGATGTTCTTTTCCTTATTTTACAGGTGGGAAAACTGAGGCCTTAAAGGATCACAAAACCAGATTTGAATTTAGGATTTCTAGATTACATGGCCAATACTTAATCCATTGTGTCAACTAATTGTCTTTGTATGTTACCTGAATGGAAACTTCTTCTTTGCTTTTCATCCTCACATAATATTATTGTTTTCTTAATGGCCTCATATACCTATTATTAAATAAATCAGAGCAATGCAATTATTTTGCTTCCATAGTAGAGTTAAAAGTTCCTTGGAAGTTTCTGGAAAATTAAACCATTATTTAGAATTTTGTTTTCCTTTAGAACAAAGGCTCATAAGAGTCTTATTAGTTTTATTAAGTTGGGGAAAGAAGAATGATTATTGCAAGCTAGAACTTTTTAAAAGTCAGAAGAAATCTTTCAAATCTTTGGATATTTTCCCCAAAAGGACTGGGTTTTCTTAATTGAGGCAAGTAGTTGAAACTGAGTCCTGCTGACCCGAGTCTCAACAGCTCTCTATACATAGTAGGCACTTACTATCAATGTGTGTATAATTAAATAGACTCTTATTCTTGCCTGTAATTACCACCTCACATGAGATTAATTTCCTGATCATGATGGATTCTTCTCTTTCTGGCTGGGTAAAACAAACAAAAGAAATGCAATTATTTTATGAAGAAAAATAACTATACTGTACTATGGTACAGTATTTTCATTGTGTAAACATATAAACCAAACAAATAATGAATAATTTCAACAACCCTATTTCACTAAGGATCTAATTTATTTTTTCTTTTGCTTATATTATTATCAATCATGTATATGGCCATTTAAACAGCACACTTTGATATAACTTTCCCAAACATAATTATGTACACACCTGGTATTTGTTTTAATTGTTAACTAAATGAGAGACCAGGCAGTGAGATTCAATCAAGTTCTAAAAATATTACTGAAAAGACAAAATTCAGATTATCTTCTCTTAAGGTCATTTATAGTTCACAATACATATTATGAATTGCTTCTGGGTATAACTAAAATAGTTTCATAAGATCTTTCATCTTTATCATTGCTAAAACAAAACAGAAATGGAAGCAAAAAGAAATATAAAATGAAGATATCAAATATAAAATTAAATCAACAGGAAACATCACTGGCTTTTCTACTTTGTTGTTCTTTAGTCATTTTTCAGTCATGTCCAACTATTCATGAGTCCATTGGGGGTTTTCTTAGCAAAGGTAATAGTATCTTTTGCCATTTCCTTACCCTTACCTACAAATGCTCTTAAAAAGCATCTTTTTTTCCTCTCTTTTGTATATGAATCTTTCCAAGATATCTTGAAATTTACTGGCTAGATTTCTTTCTTAAGGACCATGACTTAAACAAAACCAATCTAATTCTAAATGGCCACCAATAAGCGAGCATGATGAATACAGAGAGGCTTGGAGAGACTTACATGAACTGATGCTAAGTGAAATGAGCAAAACCAGGAGCTCATTATATACTTCAACAACGATACTGTATGAGGATGTATTCTAATGGAAGTGGATATCTTTGACAAAGAGAAAATCTAACTCAATTCCAATTGATCAATGATAGACAGAAACAGCTACACCCAAAGAAGGAACACTGGAAAATGAGTGTAAACTGTTTGCATTTTTATTTTTCTTCCCAGGAGTTATGTTCTTCTAATTTATTTATGATCTCGTTCTTTATGCCCAAATCATGGACCGATTTTGATCTTATCTTGATATATGGTGTTATATGTGGGTCCATGCCTAATTTCTGTCATACTAATTTCCAGTTATCCCAGCAGTTTTTGTCAAATAATGAATTCTTATCCCCAAAGTTGGGATCTTTGGATTTGTCAACACTAGAATGCTACAGTTATTAACTATTTTGTCTTATAAACCTAACCTATTCCACTGATCAACTAATCCATTTCTTAGCCAATACCAAATGGTTTTGGTGACTGCTGCTTTATAATATAGTTTTAGATCAGGTACAGCTAGGTGACCTTCATTTGATTTTTTTATTCATTAATTCCCTTGAAATTCTCAACCTTTTGTTCTTCCAAATGAATTTTATTGTTATTTTTTCTAGGTCATTAAAATAGTTTCTTGGGTTTCTGATTGGAATAGCACTAAATAAATAGATTAGTTTAAGGAATATTGTCATCTTTATTATATTCGCTTGGCCTATCCAAGAGCATGTAATATTTTTCCAATTATGTAATTCTGACTTTAAAATTCCTTCCTCCTCCACAAGTCTGAGAGGTAAACTATCCTATGTTCCTCTAATTTATTTGTAATGTTGTTCTTTATACCTAAATCATGGACCCATTTTGATCTTATCTTGGTATACCGTGTTAAGTGTGGGCCAATGCCTATATTTCTGCCATACTAATTTCCAGTTATCCCATCATTTTTTATCAAATAATGAATTCTTATCCCAAAAGTTAGGATCTTTGGGTTTGCCAAACACTAGATTGCTATAGTTGACTATTCTGTCTTGTGAACCTAACCTATTCCATTGATCAACTAATATATTTCTTAGCCAATACCAAATGGTTTTGGTGACTGCTGCTTTATAATATAGTTTTAGATCAGGTACAGCTAGGCCACCTTCATTTGATTTTTTTTTTTTTTAATTCCTTTGAGATTCTCGACCTTTTATTGTTCCATATGAATTTTGTGTTATTTTTTCTAGATCATTAAAATATTTTCTTGGAAGTCTGATTGGTATAGCACTAAATAAAGAGATTAGTTTAGGGAGTATTGTCATCTTTATTATATTCGCTCAGCCTATCCAAGAGCACTTAATATTTTTCCAATTATTTAAGTCTGACTTTATTTGTGTGAAAAGTTTTTTGTAATTTTGCTCATATAATTCCTGACTTTGCTTTGGTATATGGATTCCCAAATATTTTATGCTATCAACAATTATTTTGAATGGAATTTCTCTTTGTAGCTCTTGCTGTTGGATTTTGTTGGTGATATATAAAAATGCTGAGGATTTATGTGGATTTATTTTGTATCCTGCAACTTTGCTAAAGTTGTGAATTATTTCTAATAGCTTTTTAGTAGAATCTCTGGGGTTTTCTAAGTATATTATCATATCATCTGCAAAGAGTGATAATTTGGTATCCTCATTACCTACTCTAATTCCTTTAATCTCTTTCTTGACTCTTATTGCTGAGGCTAGCATTTCTAATACAATATTGAATAATAATGGTGATAGTGGCAACCTTGTTTCACTCCTAATCTTACTGGGAAAGGTTCCCATTTTTCCCCATTACATATGATACTTTCTGATAGTTTTAAATATATGCTCCAGACTATTTAAGGAAAAGTCCATTTATTCCTATCCTCTCAAGTGTTTTTATTAGGAATGGATGTTGGATTTTATCAAATGCATTTTCTGCATCTTTTGAGATGATCATATGGTTTTTATTAATTTGGTTATTGATATAGTTGATTTTGCTAATAGTTTTCCTAATAATGAACCAGCCTTGCATTCCTGGTATAAATCCTACTTGGTCATAGTGTATTATCTTGGGGATGATTAAATTCTCCTTTGAGTTTCAGAATTTCTAATTTGGTATTGAATTTGGGGTTTTTAATTTGTTCTTATTCTAGCTTTTTTAGTTGCTTGTCCAATTAATTGATCTTATTTTTTCTCTATTTTATTTATGTAACTATTTAGATATTTAAAATTTGGATGTAGTTTTTATTGCATTGTAGTCTGAAAAGGATGCATTTACTATTTCTGCCTTACTGCATTTGAGTTTGAGGTTTTTATGTCCTAATATATGGTCAAATTTTGTATAGGTTCCATGAACTGCTGAGAAGAAAGTGTACTCCTTTCTGACTCCATTTAGTTTTTCCCAAAGAGCTATCATATCTAACTTTTCTAGCATTCTATTTATCTCTTTGACTTCTTTCTTATTTATTTTGTGGTTTGATTTATCTAATTCTGAGAGTACAAGGTTGAGATCTCCCATAATTATAGTTTTGCTGTCTATTTCTTCTTGCAACTCTCTTAATTTCTCTTTTGAGAATTTAGATGCTACACCACTTGGTGAATGTATGTTTAATATTGATATTGCTCCATTATCTATGCTACCTTTTAGCAAGATATCATGCTCTTCCTTATCTTTTTTAATTAGATCAATTTTTGCTTTTGCTTTATCTGAGATGAGGATGGCTACCCAAGGATGACATTTTTAAGTATAAAATTCTGATTGTGTATGTCAAAAAATAGGTGTTCTAAAGTTTAAGCTTAAATGGGAAAAAAAAAATTCAAAAGTAATTTACACCTTTGGAATTATAGTTTTAATAGATATATTTGCAATATTAAACAACAGATTTAAAAATGATACAATACAAATGAATATAATATCTTTAAAAATATATGGAAAAGTCTTCTCCTAAATGAGGTATAGAAAGATTAACACAAATTTATTTTTAAAAAGAAAAAGATACTTTTATGATAAACATATTAATGTTAATGCTATTTATAAAATAGCAACTATCATTTACATCATGCTTTATGCAATGCAAAATTCTTTATACATTAGCTAGGTCCTGATTGCTATGAATAATGAATTCCCTAAAGTTCTCACATTTTAAAATTTGCACTCTTTATTTCCACTGGACAGGAACTATTTTGAAAAGTGAACACTTAAATATTTCTGAAACAGAAGGGATTTATTTTGGACATAAGGTTGAGAGTGTGATCTTTAATTCTCACATCAAAATTTGTAGTTATGTACACTAAAATTTTTTATATGAAGTTGTATCCTATAAAATATTCAAGAGGATTCATTTCATTTCATTCAATGAGTTTTCTTGGACATTTTCTAAGAAATTTGAGTTTTCAACCAAGACTTGTTTCTTTAAGATAATACGCCAAATTTTGAGGTGTCCTTTGATCCCTTACCATATGAAGTTTGCTAAGTCTTGAGTTGAATTTGTATTAGAGAAGATTAGACACTAAACCATGTGTGTTCAGTATTCTGTCTGTTTCTCTCTCTCTCTCTCTCTTTCTCTCTCTCTCTCTCTCTCACACACACACACACACACACACACACATTCTCTATTAAGCATTACCTAGCCAGAATTATTTATACAACAGGAGAATTTTTTTGTTTGTTTGTTTGTTTGTTTGTTTTGTTCTATTTTGTTTTTTCCCCTATACTTCAGAAGCATTTTCATTGTTGCCATTTGGCAATGGAATTCAAGTCTGTTCCTCGGCATACTTCCCCCTTAAGTTTCCCTGCCTAATCATAGGTGACTGGGAAATGAGCTCAGAATTGATGTGTTCAGTTTCAGAGCTAATCTTATGAATCTGAGAAGTAAGGATGTCCCACATGCTTAGACTTTTCCAACTGGGGGGAGAGGGGCATCATCTTCTCTTTGTATTCACTACATCAGTGGTATAAAATTAAAAAAGAAATGAAGGTCACTAAACTATATAGAAACAATCCCTGACAAGCATATATTGATATAGGAAACTGCATATGTAAAATTTTATCTACCTTTATTTTATTTTTATTGATTATTTAAACTATTCTCCAAATATATTTTAACCTGTTTTAGATTGTACTCAGGAGTATTGCTGTTCTCATGAATACCAGTTCATATATAAATTATTTATGCCAAAATGATAAACTCAACAAATGTTTTTTTTAAATTTTTTTATTTTAGTTCCATAATTAAATCTTAATGATAACAACACATAATTTCATATTACTGAAATAAAGAAAATATCTCTACATTTGTTTGAATTTTAGCTCAGATTGGTACTTTCAAATGTAACTGAAACTTGAAATGAAATTCAGTGGGCATGAAATTATATAAACTCAAAGGTGACTTTCATATATTTTTTAATAAAGAAAATAATCATAATAGATTTTTTTTCTCACAGAAATATGTCGTGTGGGAAAATTATATTGAACTGGTATGGTTTGTAAGAGTAATTCTGAGAAATAAACAATATCTAAGAATAAACTAGATTGATTATACAAAATTAATGTAAACCACATTCAAGAGATGTTCATTTAAGTCATAAATGATTCAGTGAACATAAAATTTCACAAAATTTCAAAATATTTAAAATTATGCAGCTGTTCTTATTGATAACAATATATAATTAGCAGTTTTGCCCATATATATATAGTATGTCATGCTTTACAAACATATACACATACACACACACAAGCTCTGTAATTATCATTTTCATTTTGCATCTGAAGTAATTGAGAATCAGAAAGATTATGAGGCTTGGAAGCATGTGATGAATGAAAGTTAAATGTCAAAGATGACACTCAGGTGCAAGAATTCAGAATTAAGTTTAGTTCTCCAGGTTTCAGTCTGGTCATGCTCCTCTCAGAAGTTTTTTGGTGGTGGAGCTACTTAAAGAGAAAGATTGGAGTTTGAGTCATATAGCTATGTTGCTTTTGATCTTTGTCAATTCACTTAAAACTTTTGGGATTCAGTTTCATCATTTACACAGAGACCAAGTAAACTTAATCACTAATTAATCATGAAACTTTATAATCTCCTATACATACTGAGTAGTATTCTAAGTACTATTCTAGAGATACAGTGACAAAAGAAAGCAATTACTGTCCTCATAGATCTTACTTTCTAATGAAGGAAAAGTGACAAGATGCACATATTAATGGAAGATGCCAGGTAATTTGTAACAGGGGAAGTCTAACCACAGACTGTTAAGGATAGACCCAAAATAATAGATGACAGTTGAATTAAGTCTTGAAAGAAACTGTCAATTTCAATAAAGATTAAAAAAAATTCCCTCAGGCATGAGGAACACTAAAACAAAGACAAAAATGTAGAAATGAAGTGTTGCAGGAGGAGTTCCAAGAAGGACAATTTGACTGAACTGAAGATTTGATATGAAGTAATATGTAAAAAGAAACTAGATAGATAGATTTGAAGCAGTTTGTAAAAAGTTTTAAATGCCAAACTAAAGACCTTATATTAAACCTTATGGATAATAAGAAAGGTCAACTAGATGGTATAATACATTGGGCCTAGACTCAGGAAGACCGGAATTCAAATATAAGTTGAAACACTTGTTATGAAACCTGGGCTAAGTCACTTACCCCTCTTTTCCTCATCTTTATAATATAATAAGAAAGAGAATTATGGAGACTGAATGTGAATCAAAGAATAGTATTTTCACTTTTTTATTGCTGTTTGATTGTCTTTTTTCCCCCTTTCTCAAGGGTTTTTTTTTTCCCTTTTTGATTTGATTTTTCTTGCAAATCAATTTCTTGATTCTTTAGAAGAATTGTACATATTTAATCTTTAATGGAGTGCTTGCTATTTTGAGGGAGAAGTTTGGAACACAAGATTTTGCAAATGTGAATGTAGAAAACTATCTTTATATATATTTAGGAAAATAAAATAATGTTAAAAATAATAAAATAAACTGGAGAAAGAAATGACAAAACACTCCAGTGTCCAAATCAGTTCACAGATTATTAGACATAACTGAAACAAATCAAAACAGCAGATGCAATAGTAAGCTATAAGACTATATTGAGTAAGTGTGTATGTGCATTAGCTTTGCATATATGTATGTATGTATTGGTGATGGTGGTGGTGGTGGTGATACTGTCCAAAGTGTACTAGGAAAACAACCTTGGCAGCTATGTGGTAAAAGATGGAGAGAAAGTTGAAGCATAGAGATGAGTTTTGATGTGAATAGAGAAAATGGGACAAAGATCACAGATAATGTTAGAGTAGAAATTAGTAGTGCAAAAGTCAGTCTCTGCTCTCATGGAACTCACAATCTAAATAGGGATAAGATCTAAAAACAGTTATATAAAAAAGATATATAGAAGATTGTTAGATGATTTTAGATATATGTGGCAAAAGGAGCTGTATAGCAGGAAATAACCTGAGGAGGGGGAACAAAGTGTGCAAAGGAGGAAAACAGGAAGGCAGTTGTGAAAGGTTGTTTACCCCAAGATTAATGAGTTTGTTATTGAGTAGCCTGTACCATTACGGGGCAAAGACAAAGAAACTGGGTTTGAGATGATGTAATGAGATGGTATATAAGAAGGAATGTAACTATGAGAAGCTGCAGATGCCATTAGAGAAGATGTAGAGTGCTTAATAAATGCTTGCAGTAATTTGTAACATCTGGTGTCCCGGGTGTTCTGTGGGGAAAGAGAGCAGCTAGAGGGAGCTGCTTCAGAGACGTCCAAGTTCCTGGAGAATGGTAAGGAAACCAATTATACTTCCCCTTGGTGAGTAGGGGAACTTAACAGAAGATTAATTGGAAATTACTCAGGAAGGGAAGATATTTAACCTTAAGGAGTATTACAAAAGGCTCTTTGTAAAAAGTTGTGTTTATGCTGAAACTTTAAGGAAGCCAAAGAATCCCTGAGTTGGAGATGAAGATTCAGATAATTTCAGGCTTGAGAGATAGCCAATAAAACTTCTTACAGTAGAGAAATGGATAGAGAGAGTCTTGTTCAAGAAATAGAAAGAAAGATAGTGACACTGGGTTGCAGAAGCTTCAAGTGAAATTAAAAAAAGCACATGTAGGAATTATCTCAGATAAAGCAAAAAAAAAAAAAAAATAGGCTTAAACTTACAGAAAGTGCATTTTGCTAAAATGTAGCCTGAAAAAGAATAAATATTAATTTTAACACATATGCAAGACATAATATGTCATCCAAATTCTTGCAAAAAAGTTTTATTGAACTATAGGAGAAAATAAACAATACAATTATATTAATGGAAAACTTCAATTTACCCCTCTTCAAATTAGATAAATTCAGATTAGATAAACTTTCCAAAAGAATTTAATGAGATAGTTATAGAAAAGTTGGATCTGAAGACAAACAGAAAAAGAACAAATCCAAAATCCCCAATTATATACCAATATAAAATCCTGAAAATAAATTGAGAAACTAATAAAACCAAAAGTAAAAAAAAAATTATAACTACTGAATAAAGGGTTGATTTCATGAAAATAAATGTAAAAGGCTACATTATAACTTAAATTGATGTAAAACAAAACAAACCATACCAGTATCAAAAATTAAAAGAGTGAATGCATGACAAATGAAGATGAAATTAATTATAAGAAGCTATTTTGTCCAACTTTATGTCAGTGAAATTGATGTCAATGAAAAGAAAGAAAGGGAAGAATAAAAGAAGTAGTATCATCATTTTTATTATATTAGTTTAAATTATACCTGAGCAATGAATATTTTTTCCAAATATTTAGATTTGACTTTTGAGTGAAAATTCTCTTATAATTGTATTTATATAATTCGTCAGTTTTTCTTCACAGATAGACTACCAAATATTTTTTATTGTCTACAATTATTTTAAATGAAATTTATCTTTCTATTTCTTGCTACTGAGTTTTGTTAATAATATATAGAAATGTTAAAGATTTATGTGGGTTTGTTTTATATCCAGTAACTTTGCTAAAATTAATTATTTTAAATAGTTTTTTTAGTTTATTATCTAAGATTCTCTAAGAGGACCATCACATCTGCAATGGCTGATTGTATTATTTCCACAATACCTATTTCAATCCCTTCAATTTCTTTGTCTTTTCTTTTTGCTAAAGCTAACATTTCTAGTATTGTATTGAACAATAGTGGTGAAGACAGGAATCCTTACTTCAGTCCTTATCTATTGGGAATGCTTCTAGATTATTCATGACTAATTTACTCTGTGGCTCCAGGTTACATTTTCTCTTCTATCTGTTTTCCAGGTCTGTTGCTTTCCAATGTGGTATTTTACATTTTCTTCTATTTTTTCATTCTTTTGATTTTGTTTGACTTATTTTTGATGTCTCATAGAGTCATCAACTTCCATTTGCCAAATTCTAATTTTAAGGAATAACTTTCTTCAATTAATTTTTGTGCCTCCTTTTCTACTTGATTAATTCTACTTTTAAAACAGTTGTTTCTCTCAGTGGATTCCCCTCCTCCCCCATTTCTCTAATTCTATTTTTTAAGGAATTGTTTTCCTCAGATTTTTGCTCTTACTTTTCCAAGCTATTGATTGGCTCTTGCATGTCTCTCATCTCTTTTACCAATTTTTCTTCTATCTCTCTTATTTGACTTTTAAAATCCTTTTAAAATTCTTCCAAAAAGGCTTTTTTAGGCTTGAGATTAGTACATCATTCATTTTGAGGTTTTACATGTAATCATTTCTTCCTTTATGAATTGGTGAATTGATCTTCCCTGTCACCATAATAGCTTTTTATGGTCAAGGAAAATGATCCTTTCCACTATCCATGCTGGGTCAATGATTGGTGTATACAGAGGATTGTAGAAGGGAGTAGAGGGTGGAGTAAGACTAACCAGAGTCACTCTTTGCAGTGGACAAGGAAGAAGGCGGTTGTGGAGATTCTCTTCCATCCCCTTTACTTCTACCCCTAATGACCAAGAATAAAGACTAAGGACTTTTGCTTATCCTGACTCCAGCTGATTCTGGAGTGTTCTGGGTGTTAGCATGGTCGTCACAATTACTCTCTTTTCTTTTTCATTTTTTTTCTTTAATTTCTCATATAATTTTAAATCTCCTTTATGAACTCTTCTTGCATGAGTTCTTTCTGGACTTGAGACCACTACTATTTTTCTTTGGAGTTTTGCTCATAAATGTTTTGACATTTTTGTCCTCTTCTGAGTTTGTGTTGTGGTCTTCCTGATCATCGTAATAACTTTATGTGGTCAGATAATTTTTTTGTTTTTTGCTCATAATTTTCCCTTAATTGTTTATTTTAAATTTGAGCTCTGTTCCTAGGGCAAGAGGGGCACTGTTTCAGGCTTTGTGTACAAGTGGCTACAGGCCCTTGTTGTTTATGTGATGATTTACTGATATTGGCCTGAGGCCTACATTCATGTTTGGTGTTAAACTAAGGGGTTGGCTGAGGGGTGAACAGTCATATTGAACTTCCTAGGGATCTGGTAGCTTACCTGGTGCTAAGGTGGAGTCCTAGTGATGGTGTCTGACTATACTAGGACAGCTGGGATGTTTTTGCATTTTCCTGGGTCTGCACTGAACAATGTGGTCTCTGATTTCTGGAGGCTGCCAATTTACCTGAAACTAGTCAGAGGAGTGTCAGGGCCCAGTGCTGGTGACTTCTTTTTTGATTAGGCACCCATCAGGTTAGAGCCTCCCTGTTTGCTTAGAGCTGTGCTGAAGAAGAATGTTTAGTTTGGCCACTGGAGAATGCCCCCTTTTTTAGGGCTGTGCTGAGGCATATGATATTTGTCCCTGAAGAGCATGTCTTTTGCCCAGGTCTAAGCTGAAGGAGATGGTGATTCCCAGAGATGGTGTCTGTCTATCAGTTTCCCTGATTATGCTTAATTATATGGAGAGGAACCTTGTTGTTGGTGTTTATTTGTTCTACTTCATTAAGGCTCAGAATCTGCCACTGGTTTGCTGAGATGGTGTTTGTTGCTGGTTTCTGGGTCCTTTCAAGTCTTCTATTGTGTTCCCCTTTGATGTGCATGTAGTAGATATTCCTTCATTATTTTTCAAGTTTCTTGGACAAAACTTTGTTTCACCCTATCTTTTTGTTGGTTCTGCTGATTCAGGATGTGTTTTGGGATGCTATTTTATGGTTATTTGGAGATGAATATGTGAAAGTTACAAGATTTACTGCTTACTCCAAATTCTTGCCGATCATAAGTCCAAGTAAACAATTTATGAATAAATGTGAATATTTATGAATAAATACTGAAATGATTCAACATAAGGAGACAGTGGATTCCATGAAATGTGTGGAGAAAAAGAAAACGTGATATGCTTTTCTTTTGTGGTATGAAAATGAAATGAGAATTATAAGAACAGAACACATTGTCTGTATAGTAAAAATAATGAGAACAGAAAAAAAAAAAATGAACCTACCATTGTAGGTAAGTCTCACCAATTAAACACAAAAAAGAGTGATAGATTGGAAAGGCAAGTATAGAAGCAAAGAAGTGAAAAATAAAGCAAATAAACATTTTAAGCTCACTTATATATGAAAAACATACAATCCTAAAGAAAAGATACACTGAGATGAATTAAGGATTATTTCACCCAGAATTTGACAATGCAAAATATTTGAACATCATAATGAAGAAAAGAATAAAAGAGTGCCCAGAACTGTTTTCCACATACATTTACTTATTATTTTTTTTTAAAGAATATTACTTTATAAATCATGTTGATTGAGAAAAAATCAGAATAAAAAGAAAAACCATGGGAGAGACTGAAAAAAATGGAAAAAAGAAGCAAACATAGCATGTGTTGATTTACACTCAATCTCCTTAGTTCCTTTTCAGGATGCATATAGCATTTTCTGTCCAAAATCCATTGGGATTACTTTTATCACTGAGCCATAGGGAGAACCAGTCTTTCATAGTTGAGCATTGAACATTCTTGGTGTTATTGTGTACAATGTATTTCTGGTTCTGGTTGTTTCATTCAGCATCAGTTCATGTAAATCTTTCCAGGCTTTTCCAAAATCAGCATATTTATTATTTTTATAGAAACAATAGAAAATAATATTCCATTACCTTCATATACCACAACTTATTCAGCCATTCCCCAATTAATGGGTATCGAGTCATTTTCCAATTCTTTGTTACCACAAAAAGAGCTGCTACAAATATTTTTGCATGTATAGGTTTTTTTTTTTTTTTTTTTCCCTTCCTTTATGTATCCTTGGGATACAGACCAAGTAATAGCACTGCTAGGTGAAAGCAAAGTTTGATAGCCCTTTGGGCACAGTTCCAAAGTGCACTGCAGAATGGTTGGATCATTTCGCAACTCCACCAAAAATGCATTAGTGTCTCTGTTTCCCCACATTCCATCCAACATTTATCACAAACATTTCTTGTCATCTTCAATCTGAAAAGTGTAAGGTTATACCTCAGAGTTGTTTTAAATTACATTTCTCTAATCAATAGTGATTTAGAGCATTTTTTTTTCATATACCTATAGATGGCTTTAATTTTGTCATCTGAAAATTGTCTGTTCATATCCTCTGACCATTTATCAATTGGAGAAAGACTTATATTATTATAAATTTGACACAGTTCTTTATATATTTAAGAAATGAGACCTTTATCAATAATACAGACTGTAAACATTTTCCTCAGCTTTATACTTCCCTTTTGATGTTGTTTCTGGTGATTTTGTTTTTACAAAAACATTTTAACTTAAAATAATAAAAGTTGTCTATTCTGCCTTTTGTAATGTTATTTTGTTCTTCTTTGCTCATAAATTTCTCTCCTTCCCAAGCCTTAAAAATAGCAACCTCCTTTGAGTTTCTCTCAAATCAACAGTAGATTAAGCCTCTGAAGTGGTTTTGGAGTGACAGAACCCACAAATATTTGGAGTACAACAAATTTCCAGAAGAAGATGTTTTGAAAGAACTTCACAAAAGGTCTGTTTCAATTGGGCAAGAGGAGAGACTGCCAATGCTAGACTGCAGTGTAGTCTAGTCTAATCTAGTAGAGGAACTTAACCTTGCTTTCTCAGAAATAGATAAATCAAATCACAAAATAAATAAGGAAAAAGTTAAGGAGGTAAATAAAATCCTAGAAAAGTTAGAGATGATATACCTTTGGGGGAAAATGAATGGAGACAGACAAGAATATACTTTTTTTTTTTTTTCCCTCAACAGTACATGAAATTTATACAAAAATTGACCATATATTATACATACATATTTATATTTATAAAAACCTCAAAATCAAATGAAGAAAGGTAGAGATAGTAAATGCATTTTTTTAGAGATCACAATGCAATAAAAATGACATGCACTAAAAGGCCAGATAGAAATAGAAAAAAAAAATTCCTAAAGAATGAGTGGGTGAAAGAACAAATCAAAGACACAATTAATAATTTCATCCAAGAGAATGACAATAATGAGACATCATACCAAAATTTATGGGATGCAGCCAAAGTGGTTATTAGGAGAAAATTTATATCTCTAAATGTTTACTTGCATAAAAGAGAGCAAGAGAATATCAATGAATTGGGCTTACAACTAAAAGAAAGCTAGAAAAAGAACAAATTAAAACTCCTCAATTAAATGGTAAATTTTAAATTCTGAAAATAAAAGAGATTAATAAAATTCAAAGTAAGAAAACTATTGAATTAATAAATAAAACTAGGAGTTGGTTTTATGAAAAAATAGGCAAACCTTTATTTAATTTGATTAGAAAAGGGATGCCTATTTTATAGGAAATGATTAGCAGGATGATTTCAGAAAGGTCTGGAGAGACTTACATGAACTGATGCTGAGTGAAATGAGCAGAACCAGGAGATCATTGTACATGGCAATGGCAAAATTATAAGATAATCAATTCTTATGGATGTGGCTCTCTTCAACAATAAGATGATTGAAACCAGTTCCAATTATTCAGTGATGAAAAGTGCTATCTATACCCAGAGAGAGGACTGTGGGAACTGAGTATGGATCACAATATAACATTTTTACTGTTTTTGTTGTTGTCTGCTTGTATTTTATTTTATCTCATTTTCTTTTCCTTTTTGTTCTGATTTTTCCTGTGCAACAATATAATTGTTTAATATGTATATATATATTAGATTTAACATTTACCATATTTAATATATATTGGATTACTTGCCATCTAAGGGACATGGTAGGGAGAATAGAGGGGAATCGAAACATAAGGTTTTACATGGGTCAATGTTGAAAAAATTATCTATGCATATGTTTTGAAAACAAAAAGATTTTATTTTAAAAAGTAATTCCTTTCTTTTCCAAAGAACTAATACTTAAATTATTCCTTCCTTTCATAATTTGTTTCCCATATCTTTTATGCCCAAATCATGGACCCATTTTGACTTTATTATGGTATGGAGTGTGAGATGTAGGTAAAATGCCAAGTTTCTGAAATATTATTTTCCAATTTTCCCAGCATTTTTTTTCAAATAGTGAGAAATACCATCCTTCGCATTTTTTCATTAATTTTCTTGATATTTTTCCCCATTTGTTTTTTCAGAATTTTGGTATTATTTTTTTTTCTAACTCTATAAAAATAAATTTTTGGTAGCTTGATTTCTATGGCACTGAACAAGTAGACCAATTTAGGCAGAATGACATTTATATTATATTAGCTCAGCCTACCCATAAAGCAGTTGATGTTTTCCTAATTGTTCAGATGTGACTTTATTTGTGTAAGAAATATTTTGTATTTGTGTTTATATAGTTCTTGGATTTAGCTTGGCAGATAGACTCCCAAGTATTTTATTTTGTCTAAAGTAATTTTAAGTGGAATTTCTCTATTCCTTGCTGATGGGTTTTTCCAGTAATATCCAGAAATGATGATGATTTCTGTGGGCATATTTTATATCCTGCAACTTTCCCAAAGCTGTTAATCATTTCAAGAATATTTTTGGATGATTTTCTAGGATTATATAAGTATATAATCATAACATTTTCAAGGATTGGTAATTTTGTTCCCTCATTGACCATTCTAATTCTTTTAATTTCTTTTTTATTTTCTAAAGCTAACATTTCTAGTACAATGATGAATAATACTGGTGATAATAGACATCCTTTTTTCTCTCCTGATCTCATTGGGAATGTATCCATCTTTTCTCTGTTACAAATAATGCTTGTTGTTGGTTTTAGAGAGGTAAAGATTATTATTTTAAAGAAAGCTCTCCTTCATTTTTATGCTCTTTAGTGTTTTTAATAGGAATGTGTTCTGTGTTTTATCAAAAGCTTTTTCTGCATCTGTTGACATTATCATGATTTCTGTCGGTTTTGACACTGATATGGTTGATTGAGGTAATAGTTTTCCTGATATGGAATCAGCTCTGCAATCTTGGTATAAATTTAATTTGGTCATAGTCTATTATCCTGCTCATAAATTGTTATACTTTTTTGCTAATATTTTATTTAAAATTTTTGCATTGATATTTATTGGGGATTTTGGTCTATAATTTTCTTACTCTATTGTGTCTGTTCTTGATTGAGGTAAGAGTATCATATTTGTGTCATAAAAAGAATTTGGCACTCCTTCTTTTTCTATTTTTTCCAAATAGTTTACACAATATTGAAATTAATTGTTCTTTAAATGTTTGTTAGAAGTCAGTTGTAAATCCATCTGGCTTTGAAGATTTTCAAGATTTTTTTTTTTTTTCATTATTGACATATTTGATTTTTTTTCTAAAATGGGAGTATTTAAGTAATTTATTTCCTCTTTTGTTAATCTGGACAATTTATATTTTTGTAAATATTTATCCATTTTGGTTAGATTGTCAGATGTTCCACAATGCATTTGAGCTAAATAGCTTCTAATTATTGCTTTGATTTATTTTTCATTTGTGTTAAGCTTAAGCTTTTCATTTTTGATGCTGGTGATTTTTTTTCTTTCCTTTTTTTAATCAAATTAATCAAAAGTATTTTTTTATAAAACCAACTCTTAGTTTTATTCATTATTTCAAGAGTTTTCTTAGTTTTTATCTTATTAATCTGCTTTGAGTTGCGAATGTATAATTTAATATTTAATTGGGTTTAAATTTCTTTTCTTTCCAAGCTTTTTTAGTTGCGTGCCTAATTCATTGGTTTCCTCATTCTCTATTTTATTCATGTTACTATTTAGAGATATATTTCCCCCTAAGAAGTGCTTTGGCTTTATCCCCAAGGATTTGGTATCTTTTCCCATTATTGTCATTCTCTTGGACAAAATTATTGCTATTTTGCTTCTAGAACATCCCAACAAACATAAATTTAAAAGGAATTAATAAACACAGAATTCCTGGACAACATTAGCAAGACAATAATGACAGAAAGACCAGTAAGAACTCACTTTTTAAATGTACAGAAAGACATGGGTATGACGCCAGAAATCTGACAGATAGTTATCAAAGTGCAGAAAGTCCTATTATGTGCAGGATCTTTATAGAACTTCATTACAACAAGGGAGATACATAATGAAGGTAAAGGGAATAGGACAATAGAGAAGAGTAAGAGTAACTTAAATCAAAGGCTAGCATGGAGGAACATTGTGATTCCAGCAAGAGAAGAAAAGGGGGGAAAGATTGAAAAAAGGAAAGGAAAGAAGAAGGCTTGATTTTGGAAGTGGTTAGGAGTTCCATTAATGAATGTTTTTATTATTAATGGGAAATAATGACCTCATATTGGATAAATACTGGAAGATTTGGTGTTTGAGAAATCTATTATTCTGAGTGGGAAAAAAGTTGGAACCTTGGAGAAATGCACTTCCTAGAAGAGAGTGTATGGACAAAGGGAGAAGATTACTAGGCAAATTTATAAAAAAACAGTCAACAATGGACTATATAGATCATTGGAGGAGTAGGGGTCCCATCATAAAGCATTGTCTTCTCTGACACCTGAAATAATTGGCATTATTCCAAGATAGGTCCAATAGTAAAGCAGAGTATAAAATTTAAAAGGTAGTGTAATAAAGTGCCTAGAAGGCAAAGCCCAGAATGTACAACATAAATAATTTTATTGTATAAAAAGAGAAAATACAGAGACTAGATGATCACAGGGGATCAAAAAATTGGGATTTAGAGTAAACAGAAAGAGGAAATTGCAAATAAGGAAAATTGGAAAAATATTTTTGAAAAGATCACAAAAATGAAACTAAAAAAAGTTAATGAACAAGAGAATCTGAACAGGAGAAGAGGAAGGAGAGATGGGAACAAAAAGAATGGAAAGAAATACATAACCATATAAAAGTGGCAGAGAGGAACTAGTAAAGAAATCCCTAAAGAGAAATAGGAAACAAATTAGAATAGGGGATGGAGGATGAAAGGAAAAGAGCCAATAGGAATGGAGTCATCTTAAAAAAATAAAGTATTTGAAGAGACATAAAAAGAAAATTGTCATAATGAGTTTTAAAAATCAATTTTAGAAAAAGATCACAGAATACACAGTTAACAATTTTAAATGTCAATGGATGAAACAATAAACTGAAAGAAGAATAACTGGTTGATAAGAAAATTAAAAAATATATATAATCCGTTCATTAGAAGAGAAAAAAATAATATTTATGAAAAAATACATAAACACAGAGAGGGGGAGAGACAGAGACAGAAACATAGAGAGACAGACAGAGTAGGAGGGACAAAGGAAGGGAAGCAGAGAGACAGAGACACACACACACACAGAGAGAGAAAGAGAGAGAGAGAGAGAGCATATTAAAGAATGTAATCCAAACAATACAATCATTGCTGCAGGCATGAAAAAGTTAATCAATTGTCTTGTATCTTTAATTGCCATTTTATTACTCTCCCCCCTTCCTCCCCCCAGGCATGTCTCCATAGTAATTTGTGTTGCTTCTCATGCAAAAACCCTTTCCATATCATTATTTCCCTGGAATCAATCTTGTCACAATATGAGCTCCTCAAGACAGATATTACTTCACTTCTGGGTTTGTATCCTGAATATAGTAGTAATCGCAAAGTTAGTTCTAAATACATTCTTGTCATTCATTTATTGACTGCATTATTAATCAGTTCATTCAAAA
Organism: Antechinus flavipes; assembly: GCF_016432865.1. Lineage (NCBI taxonomy): Eukaryota > Metazoa > Chordata > Mammalia > Dasyuromorphia > Dasyuridae > Antechinus > Antechinus flavipes. The sequence goes on from NC_067400.1 coordinate 277,938,172, forward strand.
CTTCCTTTATTTCTAATTGGCTAATTATTAAGTTGGTTGATTTAATCCTTTAAAAATTTCAATTTCCAAATCTCTATGATTCTACCTCCATAATACTTTGCCTAAGCTTACTCTTCTTTCCACAAACATCACAATCACCCCAAGTTGAGCCTATATTCCTCTTCCACTATTCTAATTTTCTCCCCTTGTTGCTCCCCCATTTGAAGCTATCCTTTCTGCAATTGCCAACTGATTTGTAATCATATCCCTCTCCTGATCAATGAGCTTGCAAACCTCTCTTGGATATCTAGAACAAAATGCAAACTCCTTTTTTTTTTTTGACATTTAAAGCCTTGAAAAAACTAGTGATATTTTAATCCATCAATATATTTTGTGCTTTACTCATGCTAACCAAACTTTGTACCCCATAAATGATTTTCTATCTTCATTCTCTATGCTTTTGCTTTTATAGTTGATCCACAAAATCTAATTAGTGCCTTGCATAGTAGGTACTTAATAAATGATTCTTGATTGATTCTAGCAATGGTTTATAACTTCAAAATGGATCAATTGAAGTTGTCATTTACTGATAATTCTATGAAAAGAATGATATGTAGTAAGTGTAAATATGGTGGCAATGAAAAGTTGTAGAAGGAAAAAAAAAATAAGTGAGATGCATAACAAGAAATTTTGATGCTGTTTTGTAGAGAGCCTAAGAGAGAGAGAGAAAAAAAAACAGATGGTGAACCCATTTTCTCCATTCACACATATTTATTAAATTTCAAAACTTCTAGATTAAACTCAGAATTTTGTGTAGAGTACTCTGGAGGATTGTGTAATAGAACATGCACAATATGGTAATAGAAAAATAAAGTTGTTTAGATAGCTACATTTATTAAATGATAATCTGTAGGAGTAGCAAAGAAGCTTTTTTGTCACATAAAATGATATTATATTTAATAGTTCCAGAAGGTAAAATTTGTTTATAATACCTATTCATTTCATAATTCTTTATTAAATATCTATTGTATTAGAGTACTAGAAGGAGACTCCAAATTTGGATTTTTGTAATTCTTACTTTTATAGGTTTTATTATAGAAACCACTGTGGCTAATGAAGTCATTTGGCAATTTCTGATAATCATGTTCATTAACATTCTTTTACATTTAAAAATATATGCATTTAGTTGCCAGGGGTAAAGTAATATGCGTAGTTCTGTTTTCTTGTGTTCCTACAATAACTAATATCTTTATAGTTTAGTTTACATTTCAAAAAAACAATGCATGATCTATATTATTAGAAATAAAATTTATTATCAATGGTTTTTAAAATTATTTTTTTAAGTTCTTAGAATATTATTATTTGGATTTAAGAAAATCTGAAAGATATTTCTATCTAGATGTTGCATTTTATTTAAATTAGAAAACTGCTTTGGTCTTAGATCCCACCAATTTTGTAAATGCCTATAAGCTGATTTATTATGTTAATCACATAAACAATTTGTCTAGACAGATGTTTTCTCTGTGGGTACAAAACCCACAGACTGGTATGGGATAAGGTCATGGGATCCTTAATATTAACATATATTCTTCATTCTTATATACACACTTAAGTCTGTGGTCTATTTGATAAAATATAAGTTAAGGATAAAAACTCAATCATTATATATTATTTGTGATGAAATTATCAATCAATCAATATTTATTACATGCCTGTCATGAGCCATGAACTACTAAATACTGACAATATAAAAAAAGAAGCAAAAAACACTGCTCTCAAGAAACTCACAATCTTCTGAAGGAAAATATACATACATACATATACACATGTATATGTATGTGTGTGTTCAGCTATATATAGGGCAACTGGAAAATAATTAAAATAAGGAAAACACTGAAATTAAAAGGTATTAGGGAAAGTTTTTTGTGGAAGATGGGATTTTAATCACTGGATTGAAAAAAAATACATACTGAGAAATAAGATGTAAGAAAACTGGAAAGGTGTGGGTAGTGTCTAAATTATGAAAGTACTCGAATGACAAACAAAACATTATGGAGACAATAGAAAACCACTAGAATTTATTGAGATAGAGAAAGAGAAGGAACTGATTAGAATTATATTTTAGAAAAAGTACTTTGGTAGATGAATGGAGAGCATATTACTCTGGTGGAAGACAAAAAGAGATACAACCCATCTGCAATCTATTGCAATAATCAAAGTGTGAGGTAATGAGCACCTACAAAAAGTGATGGTAGTGTTAGTGGAGAGAAATATGGCATATTCTAGAGTTGGCAGTTATCAGTAAACTCTTGTAATATCTTGGACATTGGGGTAGATTTTCTAGCCTCAGGGATCAGGAAGATAATGTTGCCCTCAGTAATAATAAGAAAGTGAGAGCAAGGATTTAGAAATAAAGATGAGTTCTATTTTGGATATAGACCATAAAAATAATCTCACACTTATAGCAATGTGAGATTAGAACACAATTTCTCTGATAAGTACAATTCAAGTTTAAAATGTGACCTACTTTCACTGAAACATTACACATTTATGAAGACTGTTATATTCTGAGCACTGTGTTAGATAATGGTCTGAAAAGACTAGAGACAAAAACAAAGAAATCAAAACTTAGCATTTTGGATAAATCAAAACTGAAAAAAAAATTATTTTAAAAGAAAATATCTCCAAGGTTACAAATATTCAAGATAGTGGTCCATGGATAGATATCAGAAAAAGGTGGAGATTTATGTGGAATGACAATATGTCTGATTTAAAACTTGTTGAATTGGTTCCTCATGTAGGAATGGCCTGAAGGCAATTGAAGATGTATCTATAATGCTTAGAAGATTTTTTTTTTTTTTTGGATACTGGATTTGGAGATTTTCTTCACAGAGTTTGAAGGCATAAGTGTTAATGAGATTGAAGAGAAAGAGTTTTATGGATACATTTCTTGATAATAGATCTCCAATCCCAACCTCTAGAAGAGATTAAGAGAAGCATGAAGAACCAATCAAGGATACAAAGAAGGAAGGAAAGAGAAGAGTAAAATCAAGAAAATGTTGTCTCTGAACCCAAATGAGGATCTCAGTTGGGTCAAAATTTAAGAAATAGATTAAGTTATGGACAGGGTAAAAGTGGTTAACCAAAATAAAGTAGAAAAAATCATTTAAAAATTTCTCTCTCTTTGTCTATGTCTTTCTGTATATATAGATATGTATGTGTACTATGTATATATATGTATGTGTGTGTGTATGAATATATATATATATATATACCATATATATGCATGTATATGTACACACATATTTTATGGACATTTATAGAAGCTCTTTATGGTGTCAAAACTTAGAAACTGATGGGGTGCTCATCTATTGTGGAATGACTAAACTATGTATGATATATGTATATCATCAAATTCTATACTGTAAAAAGTGATGAAAAAATGGTTTTAGGGAAAAAAAAAAACAAGAAGAAAGACTATAGAAAGAAAACTGACAAAATAAATTGAGTAGAACCAGAACAGCATACACACAAAAATGTACATCACATGTATGATATTTGAACATTTCACATGGTTTTAACCTATATAGGGTAAATGCAACTTCTTTGAGAATTGAAGCTTTTCATTTTTTTTTTTATTGCAGAATGACTTTTTCACATTATTTTCAAGTCCCAGCAGCTGCTAGGAAATGTTAATGAACCCATTAGGGACAACTGAAAAAGGTCATTCAGAAGCATGACAGTCTTACAAAACAAGTGCTATGAAAGTGTGATATCAGAAATGACAGAAGTGTTTAGGGTATTGAATAATACTATCACAAATATGTCAGCAAATGCAGAAATGATTCCCATGGCCTGAAGCTTTCACTATCAACTATATCTTATATTTTGTGTAGATTGATAACCTAGAATTCAATTCTGACTCATAGTGATAGAATTAACAGAATGCTGAAATTAAAAATAAAATAAAATAAAATAAACTTAAAAGCCTCATAAATGATAGTTGGATTAAAGGTGACAATGAGATTGTTTTTAAAAAATGAAAGTGAAATATTTTTCAAACAAATAAAATATCATTCATAGAAGAATTGAAAGTTAACACACATGTTTTCTTCAAAGGTCAATTAAAAAAAAAAACAAGGGACATAAAAGGTGAGCATTCAGTTTTGTTTAATTTGGGTCTGTAAATTATTTTATTATTCAATTAAATGTATTTATGATTTCTTATATCACAAATTACTTAGAAAAATGAAATCTCATAAGATGCCTCATTATTTTTTAAAATTTCTTTTCTGAGTCTACACTAAAGGATATGGCAGTAGATAAACTTAAAAGAGTTATGGATGTCTTACATGAAAATAAAGGAAATAATTTCAAGCTTTCAGATTCTGTTTATAGAGGAGCTTCAAGCAGTGGCTACAAAATTTAATGTGTCATGTAGAAGCAGAAAAAAAATTGTTTAATCTTTGTCACTGGACTAAGTGAGATTACTACCCACACATAGGCATTTAAGTAAACTCAATGACCATTTTTGAAGAAAGGCATCATTCTAAGTGGTGGTAATATAAATACAAAAGTGAAATATGGACCCTCAAGAAAATTACATATATGCTGTTATAAAGAAAATTAATGTGTACAGATAAATGAATATACCACAAATACAAAATAATTTTATAAAGAAGGAAACATTAACTATTCAGGGGATTATGAAGAATCTTTTTTTTTTTTTTGACATGGCTAGGATTCTAAAAGATGGAGATGAAGAGCAATAATGTTGCATTCATCAGTGATAATTAGTGCAAAGGCAGGGAGTCAGAGCATAGAATGTCATGTTTGAGGAATATCATGTAAATGATGTTTGACTAGGAGTTTATCATACATACATAATATCTCTGAATTTATTTGTACATGTTTGTTTTTGCTTTGTTTTCTACTGTTGAGTCTTATGAAAGGGACCCCAGCAGAATGATAATTTTACATGATCTCAGAGTATATTTGTTAAAAAAGATTGTCAAAACTATGCACACTTTCTACTGAATGTGATGCTGAAGATTGGCTGAAATTGATGATGTAATTAGTGGCTTTACATATGTTAAAAGATGAAAAGTTTCATGCTAATCACATTTAAATGAGCAATTATAGTTGCATAAAAGTAACTATAATTTTGTTGCTTTCACACTTTCATTCTTCTAAATGGAAATAAGATATAGTTTGAAAAGGTAAAATTGTGTTGTAGAATAGGGATATAAGAAATACTGAAAAGTTAGATTTCCACAACATGTTGTAAGCTTCAGAGTAATGTAAGATATCATCTAAGTACCACTAACCAATGGGTTTTCAGAATGTGAGAAATTAAGGAAAATTGTGTTCACATAAAACAATTAATTTTCAGTCTTTCAGAAGGCTTCAGCAAACAAGTAATTGGGGAGCTAGAAAGGCACAAGTGTACTCAGCCAATCAAAAAGAGTTTAATGGTTTTGAGAAAAACACAGGCTTAATATCTGATGGGACTCTAACTAATTGGGGTCAATGATCTGACTTGACCAAAACTAATCTTTTATTGAGCCTGCTTAATAGGCTAATTGAATTTTAAACAACACACCCCATAAGAAGAGCTTTATGCCATTTTTGAACATAAGATATATGAGGGGGGGGGGCACGCTTACACATATTTAGAAAGAATCATACAATGAGTGAATCAGAAATATTGTAATCCAGAAGGAAATGGACCAATCCAGTTTCTGAAGGAAAGGATTGTCCTAACAAGTATAAAGTTTCTCTTGATTCTGTGTTCAATGCTCCCTCTCCCCAAAGAGAAGTGGAGCCCACTTCAGGCCAGAAACGTTTAAATGATTCTTTAAGATTCTTCTTTAACAAATTTTCCTCGATATCTGATTTTCAGTGTCAACAATGTGTTTCTAACAGGGGCATTTGCAAATGTCAAATTTTTTTTTTTTTTAGGATGCATCAATATCTTCTTCAGTTGCTTGCAACTAACATTTTGAATTTAATTGTCTGTTTTATTCTTTCTTTCCTCTTGACTACATTTAATTCATGATTATCTAGCAAAATGTATAGGAAAAATTTATTAGTTACCTTTATCATCATGCAAAATTTTCTTTGCTTAGAAACATTTTTTAATTAAATAAATCTCTTAATTATATGGTAAAGTGTAGCATTTTGTGAACAAAAACTAAAAAAGAAAACATTTTGGGAACAACTTAAATCATTCAGTTGGGTATAAAAGAAAGCACTTGCTTTTTTTGTTTTTACATCACCTTCAAATCCAAATATATAACTTTCCTCTACATATGAATTTTCTTGCTATAAAGAATAAAAAATATAAGAATAATTCAGCAAAACCAGCATATCACTCAAATCTGAAAAATACAATATTCACTTTCCATAATTCACTTCCTATGAAAAGAGAGGAAGGAAATGCATTTTCTCGAATTTATTCATAGTGTCAAACTTTGTAATCATCAAGTTATTTATAGAAACAGATAATATCATAAAACTTGTATTAAACAAGTACATGTCATTTGGGATAGGCATAAAATAGTATATTTTTTTCTTTTGCTTATCACTTTCTACTGTACCTCATCAAAATCCCATTTAAAAGAATTATAGATAATATAAAATATTTGCAACTCAACCTGCCAATACAAGTCCTTGAATTTTATAATCATAAGCGCAAATCACTTTTCATAAAAAGTCATATCTAAATATCTGGGAAAATATCCATTTTTGGGTAGGCAAGCTAATTAAATAAAATAAAAATGACAATTCTGCTTAAATTAAACTATTTACTCAGTGTCATCCTAATCAAACAGCCAAAAGATCATTTTATACAGCTCTGAAACTAATAACAAAATTCATTTGGAAGAACAAAATATCAAGGCACTTAATGAAAAAAAATGCAATGTATGATGGCTTAGTGGTAGCAGATCTAAAACTATATTATAAAGCAGCAGTCCTCAAAACATTTCCTACTGACAAAGAAATACAGATGTACAACAGCGGTATAACAAGAAAACAAAAAGACATAAAATCAGGGGTCCTCAAACTACAGTCCATGGACCAGATGCGGCAGCTGAGGACATTTATCCCCCTCACCCAGGGCTATGAAATTTCTTTATTTAAAGGCCCACAAAACAAAGTTTTTGTTTTTACTATAGTCCGGCCCTCCAACAGTCTGAAGGACAGTGAACTGGCCCCCTATTTAAAAAGTTTGAGGACCCCTGGAACATCTCATACTATATTCCAAGATAAATTTTAAATGGGTGCACTATTTAAGTATAAAGGAAGAAACCAAAAGCAAATTAGATGAGCAAAATATAATGGATTTGTTAGGCCTATGGCCAGGGGAAACATTCTTGATTAATCAAGGGTATAGGGAATGTTAAAAATGAAAAATAAGTAATTTTATTTATATTTAATTGTGTTTTGCAAAACTATCAATGGGCATGTGAAGCACTGCTCTAAATGACTTTCAATTAGAGAAATGCAAGTTAAAATAATGCTAAGATGCTTCCTCACACTTATCAAATTAGTCAATATGACAAAAATAAAGACATTGATAAATTTTGGAGAGGATGTAAGAAAAAATGGAACATTTATTCACTGTTTGGTGGATTTATGTAAGCATTCTGCATTGCATTTTGGATCTGTGTCAAACATTCTGTATATATCCTTTGACCCAACAACAACACTACTAAGTCATTATCCCAAAGTGTTCATAAAAAGGGAAAAGGCACTACATTTACAAAAATGTTTCTAGCAGTCCTTTTGGTAGTGGCAAAATATTAGAAATCCACTGGGGAATGGCTGAATAAGTTGTGCCTTATGAATGAATACTATTGTACAATAAAGACTTGTACCAGCTGATGAAAAGTGAAATGAGGAGAACTAGGAAAATATAATATCAGCAACATTGTTATGATCAACTATGACAGACTTAGTTATTATCAACAACACAATATTTCCATATAAGTACAAAGAATTTGGGAAGTAAAATTCTATCCCCAATTTGATAAAGAACTGATGAGTTCTATAGATCAATGCATATTTTCCCCACTTACTTTATTCTTTAATTTTTTAATATGCTTGTTCTTACAGGATAGTTTGCTAGGGAATACAATATCAATGTGTACCCTGCACACAATGCCCCATTTGCGTAAACAACAAGTATCTGTGAAAACCAATATTGTGTAAACCTGACCTTGTAGTTTGTAGCTGGTTATTTCTCAGTCAGCACACTCTTAGGAACGGATGTTGAGATACTCGGGTGTATGATTTTTTTCTGGCTGACTAAAGTTCTGGATTATGTTCTGTTGACATATCAGCTCAGGCATTGATCACACACCAGATTGAGATAAACTCCATCATCACAAAGGTTGGGTTCTGAGATACACAAGCTATACTCATACTTATTGCTGGGGCATGTGGGCAGGGGCAGAACAGAGGTATAAATACAGGACTGCAGAGAGAGAGAAGGTAGAAGCAAACAGGAGAAGCTGATAGGACAATGTAACCAAGCAATAAAGCTTCTTAAGTGCACATTGGTGTCTGTCTACTCTGTCGGATCCGGAGATGTCCAAAGGTTGTAAAGGCGACAATAACTGTAGGTAAGTGCTCAGACCTCTACTGGTCTACAGGTCTACACCAGCTGAGGACCCCAATAATAGTTTACCTCTCAGACCTGTGGAGAAGGAAGGAATTTATGACCAAAGAAGAACTAGAGATCATTACTGATCACAACATAGATAATTTTGATTATATCAAATTGAAAAAGTTTTTGTACAAACAAAACCAATGCACACAAGATTAGAAGGAAAGCAATAAACTGAGAAAACATTTTTACAGTCAAGGTTCTGATAAAGGCCTCATTTCCAAAATATATAGAGAATTGACTCTAATTTATAAGAAATCAAGCCATTCTCCAATTGATAAATGGTCAAATGATATGAACAGACAATTCTCAGATGAAGAAATTGAAACTATTTCTAGCCATATGAAAAGATGCTCCAAGTCATTATTAATCAGAAAAATGCAAATTAAGACAATTCTGAGATACTGCTACACATGTCAGATTGGCTAGAATGACAGGGAAAGATAATGTGGAATGTTGGAGGGGATGTGGGAAAATTGGGACACTGATGCATTGCTGGTGGAATTGTGAATACATCCAGCCATTCTGGAGAGCTATTTGGAACTATGCTCAAAAAATTATCAAACTGTGCATACCCTTTGATCCAGCAGTGGGCTTATATCCCCAAGAGATCTTAAAGAAGGGAAAGGGACCTGTATGTGCAAAAATGTTTGTGGCAGCTTTCTTTGTAGTGGCCAGAAACTGGAAACTGAGTGGATGTCCCTGAATTGGAGAATGGCTGAATAAATTGTGGTATATGAATGCTATGGAATATTTCTGTTCGGTAAGAAATGAACAGCAGGATGATTTCAGAAAGGCCAGACTTACATGAACTGATGTTGAGTGAAATGAGCAGGACCAGGAGATCATTATATGCTTCAACAACAACACTATATGATGATCAATTCTGATGGATGTGGCCCTTTTCAACAATGAAATGAAAAAATCATCTCTAATAGAACAGTAATGAAGTGAACCACTTACATCCAGCAAGAGAACTCAGGGAAATGAATGTAAACCAGTACATAGAATTCCCAATCCCTCTGTTTTTGTACGCCTGCAATTTTGATTTTCTTCAGAGGTTAATTGTATACTATTTCAAAGTCTGATTCTTTTTTGTGCAGCAAAATAACTGTATGGACATGTATACATATATTGTATTTAACATCTACTTTAACATATTTAACATGTATTGGTCTACCTGCCATCTAGGGGAGGAGATGGGAGAAGGAGGGGAAAAAATGGAACAAAAGGTTTTGCAACTGTCAGTGCTGAAAAATTACCCATGCATATATCTTGTAAATAAAAATCTATAGTAAAAAATAATATGCTTGTTCTTTTACAACTGTGAGTAATATGGAAACAGGTTTTACATGATAGCACATATATAAAATATATTAAACTGTCTAACTGCTTTGGAAAAGGAAAGAGGGAGAAAACTTTGTAACTTAAAATTTTGTGAAATCAAATAGTAAAAATCATCTGAAAACCTACTTAAAACAATTAACAGCTTTTGCAAAGCTGCAGGATATAAAATCTATGCACACAAACCATCAGCATTTCTATATACTACTGAAAAAGCCCAGCAGCAAGAAACAGAAAAAGAAATTTAATTTAAAATAATTATAGACAGAATAAAATATTTGGGTGACAAACCCATGACCTATATGTGCATAGTTACATAAAACTTCTCACACAAATGAAGTCAGATCTAAACAATTGGAAAAATACGAATAGCTTATGGCTAGCATGAGCTAATATAATAAAAATGACAATTATATCTAGATTATTTTACTTATTTACTATCATAGTAATCAAACTGCCAAAATATTTTACAGAATTAAAAAATATAAAAAAATATTCACCTGGAAGAAAAAACTATCAATAATATCAAGGTAGTGAATGAAAAAAAACGCAAAAATGGTGATCTAGCCCTACCAAACCTAAAACTGTATTATAAAGTATTAGTCATCAAAACATTTGGTACTGGCTAAAAAAATAGAGTGGTAGATCATTGGAATAGGTTAGAACACGAGACATGATAGTCAACAAATGTAGAAATATGCTGTTTAATAAACCCAATTATTCTGGGATAAGTTTCTGGCATAAGAACCAATTATTTGTGAAAAATTATTGGGATAATTGGAAAACAGTATGGCAGAAACTAGTCATTGAAAACCACTCAATACCCTATACCAAGATAAATTCTAAATGGGTTCATGATATAGACATAAAGGGTGATACAATGAGCAAATTAGGAGAAAAGCAGAAAGTCTATAAAATCACATCTTTGGAGAAAAATATAATTTATGACCAAAGAAGAAGTATAGAACATTATAAAATGCAAAATAGATTATTTTCATTACATTAAATTAATATTGTTTTGCACAAACCAAACTGATGCAGCCGAAATTAGAAGGAAATCAGAAAGCTGGGGAATAATTTTGTAAGTGATGTTTCTGCTAAAGGCTTAGTTTCCAAAATATATAGAGAACTGAATAATTTATAAAAATATAAGGCGTTCCTCAATTGCTTATTGGTCAAAGGATATGAATTGGCAATTTTCAGATGAAGAAATTAAAACTATTTGAAAAAAAAGTCTCCAATTATTTAGTGATTAGAGAAATGTAAATTGAAACAACTGGAAGGTATCACTTTACACCTATCATATTAGTTAAGAGGAAAGGAAATAATAATGATAAATGTTGGAGGGGATGTGGGAAAATAGAGACATTAATACTTAGTTAATTAGGGTGTGAATAGATCCTACCATTCTGAAGAACTATTTGGAGCTATGTCTATAGGGCTATTATGTAATGGGCTAAAACTGAGTTGATACACTGAGGTCCAAGCACTTAAGGCTAATTACCAATTGGACAATACTCCATTAGTATATGCATGGAGAAAGAATGGCCCTGCCCACTATTCTGTGCAGGCTTGATCTGTTGGCCTATAGAGAGATTGGGTGGAGGATTTAGAGGGAGGAGTAGGATGAGCCAGGTAGCTCTGGGCTGGAGAAGAAAGAGATTCTCGTGTCTACTCTCTCTCCTCTCGTTTCCACAAATAATAAAAGCAAGGACTTTTGCTAACACAGTCATCACACTATTAAACTATCCATATCATTTCATTCAACACTATCATTGTTGGATCAGAATCCCAAAGAGATCATAAATTATATTTTTTTCCAAAGGTGTGATAGGTAGACTTTCTGCTTTTCTCCTAATTTGCTCATTGTATCACCCTTTATGTCTATATCATGAACCCATTTTGAATATGTAAATATGTGCAAAAATATCTGTAGCAGTTCTTTTTGTATTGGTAATAGACTGGAAATTCAGGGGATGCCCATCAATTGGGAAATGACTGATGAAATTATGGTATATTAATGTAATAGAATATTATTGTTCTATAAGAAATGATGAAGTGGCTTTTTTCAGAAAAGCCTGATAAGACTTAAATGAACTGATGCTGAGTGAAGTAAGCAGAACTAGGAGAACACTGTACACAGCAACAACAAAACTGTGTGATGGTCAATTGTGATAGACTTAACTTTTCTCAGTGAAATGGAATTCAAGGCAATTCTAATAGACTTGGGATGGCAAATGCCATCTGTAGCCAGAGAGAGAGGTGTGGTGATGGAATGCAAGTTGAAGGCTACTATTTTCATCCTTTTTTTTTTTTTTTTTGTATACTTTTTTCTGATTTTTTTTTTTTTTCATAATATGACAACCATGGAAACATGTTTAAAAATATTGTACATGTGTAATCTATATCAGATTGCTTATTGTCTTGGGAATGAGAGCAGTAAGGGAGGGAGGGAGAAAAAAATTGGAACTCAATCTTATAAAATATGTGTTAGAATTATCTTTACATGTAATTGGGAAAATAAAATGCTATTGAGGAAAAAAAAGGAATAGATGGAAGAAAAAGTGGATGGAGAGAAAGAATGATGTGAATGATTAAATGTGACAGTAAAATGGTTCTCTAATATAGCTCTGGCTTAGGGCAACAAGAGGGCATATTAAACAAAAAGAACAATCTGTGTCCAATTTTATTTTTCCTTTATAAAAGTATATTAGAATTATGAATTGTAAAACTCTCTGGCTTTCTGATGTTTTATCTCAGTCTTCACCAGGAGAAAAGCACTTTTGTGTTAAAATTTGAACTATAATCCCTCCTACATTTTTTATTCAAATAATATGCTTCACTCTGGTATAAACTCCCTGCTGTAGCTTCAGGTCCCAAATGAAGGAAATACAGAGATTTGGAAACAATTAACAATGATTCTCTTAGCCAATGAATCCATGTTGATATTAATAAATAAATTGAGCAAACAACTTCAAAGAATTAAAATATGGATTTGATGGATTTGTCTCTATAATGGAAAGAGAAGCAGAAAGAGAAAGTTTGCCAAAAATTGGAAACTTCCTCTTTTAGTCATACTTATATTCCTTCGAAGACATCTAACAATCAGGGTCACATGAAATAAAGGCAGAGAGAGTTCCATAACTCATCACTCATCTTCTCCATAGTCTGTAACATCCAGTATATGGAATCCCACCATAAAACATGCTACAGTGATTGTAGCCACTACAACTTGCCATCACCACTATTCCTGCTACAATCTATCCAAATATTCTTGCCTTGTAACCTAGTACTGCTTCTATGAACTACCAAGTCCTTTTTGGGAAAGGGAAGAAACAGAAGTAATTTCTTTTAAACTACATTTCCCAGGAAATCAAGCAACTAGACTCTGAGCAGTTTTCCATGCTTTAAGAGTACTGTTTTAAAGGCCATTACAGACATATGTTTTTAATTTGGGGGTTTCAGTCAAGAATACCATTTCTCTATAGTGAAAAAACAAAATTGCCTTCACTCAAACAGGACATGAATTGAAGCAGATTATCTCTTTAGGTATTTTTGGACAAGTATTGGCAAGTCAAGGCCCCTATATGGAACTTCCTGACAGTGATAGAAATCAGATTATTAAATTTTATTTTAAGGATAATAATATAATAATTGTATATATAATTATAATAAATAATAAAATAAGGATAATAAGTTTTATTAAAGGATACTAAATAATTTATTTTATTCCTGGCCTTTCAACATTTAATAAAGTTACCTTCCTTGGCAATTAAACAAAACCTTGGGGCCATGTCTTAGAAATTGTCGTTTTTGTTTTCATCTTTTCAACCTAGTATTCTTAAAGATTTATCTGTGTGTGTATGTATGTATAGCTATGTATAGCAATGTGTGTATATATTGTATGTATGTATTTATACACATATATACAATAAAGAAATACACACACACACACACACATACACACACATATATATACACATATGGATAGAAGTATGTACAGTCAAATGGATAAACTGTGACCAAAGCAGGGTGAGTTTCTAATTTTAACTCTATCTTTCCCTTCTTATCATAGAGACATATACATTAATCCAGGTTTTTCTTCTTTAATCTCTTTGCTTGCTTAATTCATTAATTAATATGAAAGTAGAATATATATTTGGGCAACTTAGGTAGTATAATTGATATAGCAAAGGCCTTGGAGTCAGGAACCATCTCAGTTTTAATCTGGCCTTAGATGTTTATAACGGTGATCCTAGGTAAGTCACTTAATAGTGTTTACCTCAGTTTTCTTATCTGTAAAGTGCATTGGATGAGGATATGGCAAATGATTCCAGTATCTTTCCCAAATAAACTCCAAAAAAGTTCACAAAGAGCCAGGCGTGATCGAAAATGACTAAACTATATGTGTGTGTGTATATATTTATGTATTATACACACATATACATCATATATGCAAATTCATACACATATACACATTCCCAGAGAGGGACAGATACAAAGAAAAGAAAGATAAAAATAAAGAGAAACAGAGTGTTTGTGTGTGTGTATGTGTGTGTGAGGACCCATTTAGTAGCCTTGAATTAATGTATTATAAAGAAAATTTAAATATATTTAAATATTTAAATTAAATAAAGTTAAATATTTAAAAACAATAGCAAAGTTTACTGAAATCCAGGTAAAGGTACCCAATTTTAGACCTTTCTCTTTTTTTCCTTTCCATTAAATCCACAGGTATGAATAGAGCCTAATGTAAGCATGCTCAGGGCAAGGTGGAGTGGCACCCATCTTCATACTTTCTATAGTGTACACACCCTTCTACTTCAACCTGTGAACCTCTCTAAACAACTTATTCACTTATGATATTAATTGTCATAACTATAATAGCTAGAGAAGGCAGAATCACAATAAGGATTTTATAATTTTTTAAAAAATTTTTAATGAGAACTCAATATAATGAAAATTCTTTAAAGATAAGACTATTTAAAAAATATTATAAATGTCTGGAACAATGTTTTATTCTTGGTTGTTTATGAAATTGAAATAAAGTCTTACACAAGATATGGTCAACAATTCCTACCTCAATTTCACTGTCTCTTTTCTATATCTAATAAGCCTGTTGCTAATCAAGTGGTTTGGAGTCTCCCTAACTACTATGCTATTTGAATGAATTTATTATTTTGATGGTATAAAGAAATATGATTAATTTCTACCACTCTTCTTAAGGTCTTTGCTCATCAACAGTTACTAGAGAAACTTCCCTCTCCCCTTCCCCCATAATTCTAAATTCTGGAATATGTCAGTATACAGATTTTGCATATTAAACATAATACCTTCTGTTAAACTATAATAACCAATCCAACTCTATGCTATGGATTTTATTTCATTTTGTTTTCAAAGATCATTCTATTTAATATACTAAACTAATTAATTTAATATTTCATGTTGCCATTTCCAAACAGAATAGTTTACTTCTTTTTTAGGCCGTATCTCTTAAAAAAAGAAACTCACATGGAAAAATAACTCTTCCTTAAGTTATTATATCTTTATTTAATAGTTATTTGTCACATTTGAAATGCCTTTCTATCGCCAAAATGTCCTTTCAATTCTCTCAGAACATCATGCCTAATTTTCAGATACACTGAAATTTTATTTAAAATAAAATAAACTTTGATCTCTCAAACCTTGCTTGTATTGAAGATTTAAATAAACTATTTGATCAAAAGATCTTGACAGTTTGAAATAGACTATGAAAAGTTGTTAAGATCTGTTTAGTTAGGCTGCATATTTCCCATATACATCAGAAAGTTCCTCTTGTATCAAGATCGTTTGTTGTACAGTGTGTTTAAGAAAAAAAGAATAAGCTATTGAACTTGCCAATTGTCTAGAATTTGAGTATTTGAAAGGAATTTATAGAATTTCTTTACTGATCTGATCTATAAATCAGGGGTGATTGACATTTTATAAAAAATCAAAATTAGACCCTTTGGATTCTTTGTCTAGAATAACATGGAGAATAAAATATTTAATCCATGAAGACTGCTCAAATTGGCCTCTTATTAGAAGTATGATGTTGAACAAGTAACTTTACATATCAGACTCAGTTTCTTCAACTGTTAAATAGGATGGGGTGGATAAGATATATTTTGACTTCCCTTCTAATTCTAAAATAAATTTTTGATCCCTCTTTTTCCAAAGAAAAGCAAACATTATTTAAGGACTAAGAAATTTCTATTTTAAAAGGAAAAGAAAAAAAGGCTATTATCATGTCATGAAATATCAGAGACATTTTAGGTTCAAATGAAAAGTTGAAAGATTCAAAATGGTATATGCTTGATTTGAATAAATTCCATATTATTGTTACAATGATGTATTATTTAGATGAGTTTTTCCCCCTATATCAAGCCTAAATTTCTTCCTTAGCTGATCCATTCATGCTTCATAGGTCAGATCTTTGTGGCCAAGAAGAATGCATCTATTATACTTGATAGTCCTTAAAATACTGGGAGAAGTAGCATACAATTCATCCCAAACAATCCCAAGGCTAAATAATCTGTTATTAAAAATCTTATAATTATTTCCCATATGACATGAACTTTGGGCTGTTCAAGATCCATGGTAAGGTTGCTAGGTGTTACAGAGGATGGAGTACCAGGCCTGGATTGAGGAACTGCATGAGTTCAAATCTGGTCTTAGACATATACTAGTTGTGTGATCTTGGGCAAGTCTCTTAACCCTGCTGAGTTTATTAATTTGTAAAATGAGCTGCAAAAGAAAATAAGAAATCACTCCAGTTTCTTTCCCATGAAAATTCAAATGGGTTTATGAAGAGTTGAACATAACTGAAAAATGACAGAACCAAACAGGCTAATTGCTTTCATTTTTATGCTCTCTATTTTAGTGATATACTTGCCAAAATTGAGTATAGTCTACATATAGTTTTGGCTAAGGCAAAGAAAAGGAAATATATCTAATTGTTTTTGATAAATTTTTGTTTTTTGGTTTTCCAGTTCTACCTCAGTCTCTTTCTCTTTTATCTCTGTATATTTTGCACACATATAAATATGTAGATATTTACATTCATAATTCTGGTGAAAGTGCTGCCAGTAAATTTTCAACTTCTATAATTTTCTTTAACATTTGAAAACATTTGGACTATTATTTTCTTTTTAAATTTCCCTCTGATGTACCTCATAATATTTATATATCATAATATTGTTCTTAATTTAACTGTGACAAGTTTTTAAGTTTACTCAAAAATAAAAGATATTATGAGCAAAAATTATTTTCAATAATGAAATAGTTTGACACTTGGGAAATAATTTTGAAGTGATAATTGTTATGATGTTACTAGCAGTAAATGATATCTGTTTTTCCTGAGATTATTACTGAAAATGTAAAAAGAAAATTTGCAATTTCAATTTAAGAAGCTGCCTTTCTTTAAAATTATGTGGTATTTTATTTTTTCACCAGTTATATATAAAAACTATTTTTAGCATTCATTTTTTAAAATTGTGAGTTCCAATTCCTTCCCTTCCTTTTTCCTCTCCCCCTGCTTTGAGAATAAAAGCAATTAAATATGTAGTCATACAAAACATTTATGTAATACTCATGTTGTGAAGAAAATATTGAACAAAAATCCTCAAGAAAAAATTTTTTTTTAAAAAATATGCTTCAATCTCTTTGACATACAATATGTTCTTTCTCTGGGTAGCATTTTTCATCACAAATCCTTCTGAGTTGTCTTGAATCATGGCATCGCTGAGAAGAGTTAATGTCATTTACAGATGATCATCTTATGATATTGCTGTTACTTTGTACATAGTACACATTACAATGCATCAACTCATGGGATTCTTTCCAGATTTTTCTGAGAGCATCAAGCTCATAATTTCTTATAGCAAAATAATATTTTATCATAATCATATACAACAATTTATTGATCCATTCTCCAATTGATGGGCTTCCTCTCAATTTCTCATTCTTTGCCTCCAGGAGACAGCTCATAAAAATTTTGTACATGTAGATCCTTTGCCTTTTGTTTTTTCTTTCTTTTGAGTTACAGATCAAGTAGTAGTATTACTAGGTCAAAGGATATTCAGGATTCTTTAGGCCTTTGGGCATATTTCCAAATTGTTTACAGAATGGTTAAGTAAGTTCACAGTTTTATTCTCAGTTCTACCAACAATGCATCACTGTCCCTTTTTTTTCTCCACCTGATCCCCAGTCATTTGTTATTTTCCTTTTCTGTCACATTAGATAATTTAATAGATATGTGAGTTCTTCAGAATTTTTTAAATTTGCATTTCTGCAATCAATAGTAAATTAGAGCATTTTAATATGGCAGCAGATAGCTATGATTACTTTGCATGAAAATTTTCTTATCTTTTAATAAGATTTTTCTTATTTTTATAGATATGAGTCTTCTCTATAAGTTTGATAAACGAATTCTTTATCAGAGAAATATGCTTCAATTTTTTCCCCCATAATTACTCTTGCTCATTGTATATCCCTGGTTTATTCTTTCTCTCTCCTTTTATTCTTTTCCTTCTCGGTTGTTTTGGTTTGGACTGCTATCCTTTATGGTAAGATGGATTTCTATACCCAATTGAATGAGTATGCTATTTCTTCTGTTAACCAATTCAGATAAGAGTAAGGTTCACTCATCCCCTCCCCCCCCTTATCTCTGCCTTCTCCTCCACAAAAGCTTTATTCTTGTTTATTTTAAATGTGACAATTTATTGCATTCTGTGTCTCCTTTATCCTTTCTCCCTGTACATTCCTCCCTCAATCTTTAATTTAATTTTTAAAAAGATATCATTCCTTCACATTAAACTAAAACTTGTGCTCTATTTCTCTATACTGCTTTCTAATTGCCCTAATAATGAGAATGTTCTAATGAGTTAGGAGTATCATTTTCCCATGTAAGAATGAAACACTTTAATCTTAAGGCCTTTATGAGTTTTCTTTTCTGTTTACCTTTTTATGCTTCTCTAAAATATGGTTTTTCAAAGCCAAATTTTCTATTCAGCTTCAGTCTTTTATTCAAGAATGCTTGGAAGTCCTTCATTTCATAAAACGATATTTTTTCCCCTGAAGGATTATACTTATTTTGACTTGGTAGGTGATTTTCAGTTGTCATTTTAGCTCTTTTGCCCTCTGGAATATCATATTTCAAGCCCTCCAATACTAATATAGAAGCTGATAAATTTTGTGTTATCCTGACATAGCTTCTTGGATTTGTTCTTTCTAGTTGCTAGAAATATTTTATCCTTGCTATAGCAGATCTGAAATTTGGCTATAATATTTCTGGTAGTTTCATTTTGGGATCTCTTTTAGAAGATGATTGGTGGATTTATTTTCCTTTGGCAACTTCTTGAAAGATGATTATTTTTTGCGATCTTTTTATGATCTTGGCTTTCAATTATTTCTCCTAAATCTATTTTCCAGGTCAGTTGTTTTTTCCAAGAAGATATTACACATTGTCTTCTTTTTTCATTCTTTTGACTTTATTTTATTTTTTCTTGATTTATTATGAAGTTAGCTTTCATTTTCTTAATTCTGATTTTTAAGGAATTATTTGTTTTTCTTCAGTGAATTTTTGTACCTTCTTTACCATTTGTTCAATTCTACTTATAAAGGAGTTTTTTCTCGATTGGTTATTTTTCCCATTTAGTCAGTTCTGCTTTTTAAGACATTCTTCTCTTCATTGGATTTTGGCACTTCCTTTATCATTTGATCTAGTCTGTTTTCTAATGGTGTTATTTTCTTCAGTATCTTTTTTTTGTCACTTTTACCAAGTTGACTCATTTTTATAATTTTCTTTCATAATTCTAATTTCTCTTCCCATTTTTTTCTATCTATGTAACCTGATTTTTAATTCTTTTTGAAGACTTATGTGATCTGAGTCCATTTTGTATTTTATTTTATTTTTGGAAGCTTTGGATGTAGGAGCTTTGACTTTGTTATCTTTTGAGTGTGTGTTTTGATCTTTCTTGTCACCATAGTAACTTTCAATATTCAGAATCATTTTCTGTTTCTCATTTTCCCAGACCATTATTTAACTCTGTTCAAATGGAGCTTTGCTTCCAGGGTGGAGAAAACACTATTCCAACCTTCAGATGTTTTGTGCTATTGTTTTAAAAGGTACTTCTAAATAGCAGTAAGTTTTCAGTTCTTTCAAGGTGATAGGAGCTTTTGCTGCTCTCCTGGACTGTGCTCTGGAGATTGAGTGATCACAAGCACTCTTTTCTTCTCTGGGACTATGAGTGGGGTTTCTGTTCAGTTGTGGCTGCAATCTGTGGTGTGTTAGCCCTTTTACTCACTCTGAAACTGCCTGGAACAAGAACTATGTCCCATATCTGAATATTTGTAAAGAAACAGTCCTGTCTGATGGCTTATAAAAGGACCTCTGAAATCTTCTTCTCACCAGTTGTTGGACTCCCTTTTTCTCTGTGGGGTGAGGGTTACTGTACTTGCTGCTGCTGCTGCTGCTGATAATGATTGATTACCAAGATCTGCTCTTGGTGTCTGAGGCTGAGGCTATACTGGTGTGGTCTCTACTAAACTGTGCTGTATTCTTAGCCAAATATGACAAACTTTTCCTGATAACCTTATAAATTGCCTTTGGTATCTCTGGGCTGTTAGGGCTGGAAACTACCACTACTGTCACTGAGTCACTCTGGGGTCTATTCATGCTTTGTCTCTTCCAGGACTGTGTTGATGCTGCTACTGCTAGTGCAACTTGTACTGAACTGAGCTCCACTGTTACTCTGGTGCAACAGCCATTTCCTACTAATCTTCCAGGTTTTTATGGTCTTAAAAATGTTTCACTTCATCTTTTTGCAGGTTCTGGGATGATTTAATATTTATTAATATATATATTTTTTTATCCAGAACAGAACAGAATGTACCACATCATCAGTATACCCCCAAATACTTTGGATAATTGTCTAATGTTGTAGAAATCTTCTTTCTATGGGATTAAAGGGGATATATTTCATTGTTTTCCCACTCCATATAATTAGACAAATGTTCCAGCCCCTGACCACTCAGCTATCATCTGTTTATTATAGAAACACTATTGAAGAACAAGTTACTCTTTGGGAGTGGACCTGTTGAAGAAGGACTTAGAAGTGATTTTCTAAATATTTCCTGTCTGGAATCAATAACTTCATCAGAAAACAGGAAGTACTTAATTCAAAACTCTAATTAGATGATGAATAGATAAATGGATATAATTATACTCACAAATATAACACACATAAATATGTAAAATATACATATATATGTAATTATTTACTATTTATTTTGTATATTAATTGTTAGTATATATTTTTGTATAGGTCAGTATTTTCCTATTGCATCTCTCTCTACTCTGGCCCCAAACACAAATTCTTTTAAGCCCTACTTTCCCTAGACACTTCTCTAGTCAAGTTTTCTTCTTTCATGAAATCTTACTGTCTCTATCTTCAGTAACTCAGCCAATAAAAAATAAAAATCATGTGGTTTCCATATCCTTAGATTTGATGAATATGGCAGACACACAAGTCACTATATCCAGAAAGCTCACTGACCAGATGATTTGCCATATGGAGATAAAGTAAATTGTGTCCAAAGAAATTAAATGCTGATATATCCTTACTCTATTGGCTTGTTGCATACCTTTGCTATGTTAGGGCAAAGTGAACCCTCTCCTTTGTAAAATTATCAGTGTCTAAATAATCCTTTATTTCTTTCCATTTGGAACTTAAGTATCTGTACTAAGAAAGCTTTTGCCTTTATAGCCTAACCTACAACAATTAGATTCTTTTTTTATCTCTCCTATGAAATTGTGAGATTCTTGAGGACAGGGACTAACATTTGCCTCATTTTATATCCCCAGATTAACACAATGCACCTCACATTATATTTGCTAAACACATATGTGTACACACACAGAGGCACATATATGTATATATACACATATATACATGCAATTACATAAATATTCCCATCACAGAAAATATTATTAAAAATTATGTTTATACTTTGTGCTTATTCATTTTCTAACTGCTCTTATGCTGCTTATTGTTATTAATCAATTAAAAATTACTTATTAACCCTCTTGTTCCATTGACAATACTGAAGAAAAACAATCAAACAATTTTTGCTCTAAAACCAAAACAAAACAAAACAAAACAAAACAAACAAACAAACAAACAAGGCCATAGATTCTGTTGAGGATATAACATGTAGTGATGTAACTAGATAAAAATAAATAAATACAGAATAATTTGTTTTGAGAAGTAGTCATTAGTAGCTGGAGTAAATGAGGAAAGCTTTCATTTAGAATGTAATTTTTGATCTGAACTATAAATAAAACTAGGATTTCTAAGAGACAAATGTAAGGAGAGATTGGATTCCAGGAACAGAAAACCAGTCAAAAACACAGAATATAGAAGTCTAAAAGAAGCAATAAACAAATAAATAAAGAGATTAAAGTAAGAAATAAACAAGAAGGAGGTGGAGCCAAGATGGCAGAGAGGACACATGCTTTATTCTGAGCTCCCTTCTATGCTCACTAACTACCTAAATCAGCCTCAGAAATAGTACTTGACTGGTAAAACACATGAATATCGAGAGTTCAACAAATTACCAGCTGAAGATAATTTGAAAGATCACCAGAAAAGGTCTGTCTTGATTGGGTGGGAGGAGGCCACCACAGGCAGTGAGGCAGAACATGGAGGCTAGCCCATGCTGAGCGGACCAGGGGCAAGATATGGTCTCCATGGGAGGAGAATTTGCAGGGAGGACTCTATCACAGGTTGGCTGCTCAAAGCAGTAGATCAGCAGAGAAATTACACAAATGCCAAAGGTAGAGTATAGTCCCCAGAATTTAACAGGTCCTGGCCACACCCACCCAGCACTGGGAGTGACTCAGCATGGACCACAGTGCAGCTGCGCAGCTGCAGTCCACAGTGAGGAACTCTGCTTGGAGCAGTGACACTTCCAGTAAAGCAGGGATTTTCTTAGAGTTATAGCACTTCCACTGTGTGGGGCTCTTTCCAGGACAGTCATACTTCTACAGCAGGGCCACTCTTCACAGCCCATTCACAGGATAGATACTGTTCATCTATCCCTGTTCTATAAAGGAAGCTGAGGACCTCCTTGCCCTGAAGGCAGACTCTAAGGAGTTTAAAAAAATAAATAAATAAAAAAGCCAAGTGAGCTCTAACTATAGATAACTTCTATATAGAAAGAGAACAGATTTCTAACCCTGAGGAGAGTAATATCAGATAGTTTCCAGACAAAACCGCAAAGGGGGATATAATCTGATCCCCACTACACAAAGCTCTCCTAGAGAAAATTATAAAAATTCTTAAAACAGAGCTAGAAGAAAAATGGAGAAAGGAAAGAGAGTATGGAAAAGGCATATAACTCATCAAAAGAAAGATTTGATAAAGTGGAAAAAGAAAACAACTTCCTGAAATGTGAAATGGAAAAAAGTAAAGAACTAACAAGGACACAGAATGAGTAAATTGGAAAAGATAAAGAACTCCCAAAAAAGTAGGATTTGTTAATTGTAAAAGATAAAGAATTGCCAGAAAAGTAGGATTTGTGAATTGGACAAAAAAAAAAATAATTCATTAAAAATAATAGTGAAATGGAAAAAAAATTCCACAGAGCAAAACAACTCATTTAAAAACTCAATTGGACATACACAGTCAAGCAAAACCATAAAAATGAAAAAAATAGAAAAAAATGTTAAATATCTACTTGGAACAATAACGGACCTAGAAAATAGATCTAGGAGTGATAATCTGAGGATTATTGGACTTCCTGAAAATTATGATGAAAAAAAGATCCTAAACACTATTTTACAGGAAATCATCAAAGAGAACTGCTCAGATGTAATAGATTCAGAAGGTAAAATAGGCATTGAAATAATTCATCAAACACTTTCTGAAAGAAACTCCAAATAAAAACTCCAAGGAATATTATGGCTAAATTTCAGAACTATTAGAATAAGGAAAACAAATATTACAAGCAGCCCAAGGGGGAAAAAAAAAAACCAATTCAAATTCTGAGGAGCCACAATAAAGATCACTCAGGATCTAGTAACTTCCACATTAAAGCCTTGAAAGGCCTGGAATATGATATTCCATAAGGCAAAAAGAACTTGGAATGCAGTCAAGAATAAACTACCCAGCCAAGCTAGCACTTTCTTCCAGTGAAGAAGATGGACATTCAATGAAACAGGTAAATTCCATTTATTCCTAATGAAAAAAAAAAAAAAAACAGAGTAAATAAAAAATCTGACCTCCAAATATAGGACTCAAAAGAAGCACAAAAGATTAAAAACAAACAAACAAAAAAAAAAAAACTCTTGAGAACTGTATTTCTGTTATGGGCATACATAAAAAGCATGTGTATAACTTGATTTTACTGTTATAATACAAAAAAAAAAAAGAGAAAGAGAAGTAGAAATGAAAAAGACATTTTATGAGAAAGAGGGAAAAGGGGAGATAAAAAGAGGGAAATTACATCCTATGAAGAGGAAAAGAAAACCGATCATATCTGAGGGAATTAAGGGAGGGGGAGGAATATTGTGTGAATCTTACTCTCATCAGATTTGGCTCAAAAAGAAAATACTAGACATATTTGGTTTAAAGAGAAACTTCTTTCACCTCATTAAAAAGTGGGAGAGAAAAAGGGAAAAGGAAAAAAAAATAGGCTAAATAGAAAGGAATACAGAAAAAATAAGGGAAAGGTATAAGAAAGGGGGAGGAACTGAGAGGGGGTGGGAGGGATTCTAAAGAGGGAGAGCTGTGTAAGGCAAGTGGTGCCCATAAGTTTAGTAATGGGGAGGAGAGGCCCCCTTAATAAAGGAGGGGAAAGGAAAAGAAAAGTATAATCTGGGGATAATAAGATGGCAGAAAATACAGAATAAGTAGTTTTAACTGTAAATGTGAATGGGATGAACTCTCCCATAAAGCAGAGGCAGATAGCACACTTCATCAAAAGTCAGAATCTTACAATATATTGTTTGCAGGAAACATATTTAAAGCAGGGTGATACATGCAGAGTAAAGATAAAAGGCTGGAGCAGAATCTATTATGTTTCAGTTGAAGTCAAAAAAACAGGTGTGGTGTTTTTCTTCTTTGATATAATATAAGATGGTTCTCTCTGGGAGAAAACAAGTTTCTCAGGGGAGATTTTCTGGAGGCAGCCTTAGTTTCAGTTGAAAGTAATAATCACCCAAAACACAGCCAGGTGATAAAAGTTCAGATCTTTTATTGTCTCCAATATAGCCCGGTTAGCTTTTCTTAGAGGCCTCTCTCTCTCCTTGGTTTTAAGAACTCTTGTAGCTTTGTCCTTTGCTTCTGCCTCTGCCTCCAGCCAGCACCAAGGTAAAAGTTGTAATGAATCTTTCTTGCCTCTGAGAGAGGTCTTCTGGCTCTCCCAGAGTGCTCTGTGTCTGGCCCAGAGTGCTCCTCTCCAGTGTAATTCAGCTGAACTCTCCTTACTGGGCCTCTGCTTTCTTTTTATATGTCAGAGAGAGGGATTATGGGTTTTCTCCCATGGTGCTCTTTGGCCCTAAGAGCTTCAAGGGAGGTATGAATTCGGATATCTCATACTAAACCCTGAAATCTCCGAAACGTGAGAACTCCAATGAGTAAAGGTGTGAACACAAGCATTGTATCAATTACATTGAGTTAACACTAGGATTCTAACATCTCCCTTGAGTTATCATCTTGTTTCAAGTTGAGTTAACACTAGGATTCCAATAACCAGGTGTAGCCATCTTTATCTTAGTTTAAGCAAAAGCAAAACTTGATCTAATTAAAAGAAATAAGTAAGGAAACTATATCTTGGTAAACAGTAGCATAGACAATGAAGCAATATCAATACTAAACATATATGCACCAAGTGGTATTATAGCATCTAACTTCCTAAAGGAAAGGTTAAGAGAGTTGCAAGAAGAAATAGACAACAAAACTATAATAGTAGGAGATCTCAATCTTGCACTCTCAGAATTAGATAAATCAAACCACAAAACAAATAATAAAGAAATTAAAGAGGTAAATAGAATATTAGAAAAATTAGGTATGATAGATCGTTGGAGAAATGGAGACAGAAAGAAATATACTTTCTTCTCAGCAGTTCATGGAACCTATACAAAAATTGACCATGTATTAGGACACAAAGACTTCAAAATTAAATGCAGGAAGGCAGAAATAGTAAATGCTTTCTTTTCAGATCATGATGCAATGAAAACTACATTAAAATTTTAAATATCTAAATAGTTACATAAATAAAATAGAGAAAAAAAGTCAATTAATTGGGTAAGCAACTAAAAAAGCTAGAATAAGAACAAATTAAAAACCCCAAATTCAATACCAAATTAGAAATTCTGAAACTCAAAGGAGAATTTAATAAAATTGAAAGTAAGAAAACCATTGATTGAGAGCTGGTTTTATAAAAAATAACAATATGAATAAACCTTTGGTTAATTTGATTAGAAAATGAAAGAAAAGGAGCATCTAGGTAGCTCAGTGGATAAAGCACCACCCCTGATGTCAGGAGGACCTCAGTTCAAATCATATAGACAATGAACACTTCCTATCTGTGTTACTCTGAGTAAGTCACTTAACCCCAGTTGCCTCAGAGAAAAAAATAAAATGAAACAAAAAAAAATCACCAGCTTCAAAAATTAAAAGAATGAACTTACTATCAATGAAAAAGAAATTAAAGTGATAATTAGGAGCTATTTTGTCTAACTGTACTGTAGCAAATTCAACAATCTAAGTGAAATGGATGAATATTCAGAAAAATATAAATTGCCCAGATTAGCAGAAGAGGAAATAAATTATTTAAATAGTCCCATTTTTAGAAAAAGAAATTGAACAACCCATTAATGAATTTCCTAAGAAAAAAAATCTGCAGGGATAGATGGATTTACAAGTGAATTCTATCAAATGTTTAAAGAATAGTTAATTCTAATACTATGTAAACTATTTGAAAAAATAAGGTAAATAAGGAGTTCTGCCAAATTCCTTTTTGAACACAAATATTGTAATGATAACTAAACCTGGAAGAGCCAAAACAGAGAAAGAATATTACAGACCAATCTCCTCAGTGAATGTTGATGCAAAAAAATTTAAAATAAAATATTAGCAAAAAAATTAGAACAACTTATCAGCAGGATAATTCTGACCAAGTATGACTTACATTTATTCTAGGAATGCAGAGCTGGTTCACTATCAGAAAAACTGAAAGCTGAACACATTCCTAATAAAATCAGGGTTGAAACAAGAATGCTCAATATCACCATTATTATTCAACATTGTACTAGAAATATGGCTTTAGCAATGAGAAAAGAAAAAGAAATTAAGGAATTAGAATAGGCAATGAGGAAAAAAAAAACTATCACTGTTTTTTTTGCAGAGGATATAATGTTATACTTAGGGTATCCTAGAAAATTATCCAAAAACCTACTCAGAACAATTATCAGCTTTAGCAAAATTGCAGGATATAAAATAAAACCACACAAATCATCAGCATTTCTATATAATATTGCCAAAGCCTATCAGCAAGGAATAGAAAGAGAAATTCCTTTTAAAATAATTATAGAAGAAATAAAATACATGCCAACACAAATCTAAGATCTATGTGAATAAAATGATAGAAAACTTACACAAATAAAATCAGATATAAACAATTGGAAACAAACATCAATTGCTCATGGGTAGGCTGAAATAATATAATAAAAATGAAAATTCTGTCTCAATTGGCTAACTTGTTCTATGCCATATCAATCAAACAGATAAAATTTTATTTTGTAGAACTAGAAAAATAAAAACAAAATTCATCTAGAAGACCCAAAGGTTAAAAATATCAAGGGAATTAATATTAAAAAAATAAGCAAAGGATGGTAGCTTAGCTGTACCAAACCTAAAACTATATTACAAAACAGCAGTATTCACAACTATTTGGTACTATATAAGAAATAGAGTGATGGATGAGTGGAATAGAATACATATATATGACACAATAATCAAGGCCTATAGCAATCTAGTATTTGATAAATCCCTAAACTCCAGTTTCTAGAATAAGAACTCACTATTTGACAAAAATTGCTGGGGAAAATGGAAAATAATATGTCAAAAACTCAGCATAGAACATGTGAGCATCTCACACTTCATACCAAAATAAGATCAAAATACATTCATAATTTGGGCATAAGGGATGATACCATAAACAAATTAGGAGAATAAGGGATAATTTTCCAATCAGATATTTGGAGAAGGGAGGAATTTATGACCAACAAAGAACTAGAGAACATTATGAAAGGTAAAATTGACAACTTTGACATTAAATTTTAAAAGTTTTGCACAAACATAACCAACAGAAATAAGATTATGTTATTAGTATTCCAGTTTTCCTCCCACATCCCCTCTAACATAGGATTTGAACTCAGGTTCTCCTGACTTCAGGGCCAGTACTTTATCTTCTACGCCATCTAGCTGCCCCCAAATTGTTTAATTTGTATTTCTTTAATCAATGGTGATTTAGAGCATTTTTTTTCCCCATACAAATGGCTTCGATTTCATCTGAAATTTGTCTGTTCATATCTTTTGACCATTTATCAATTAGGGAATGACTTGTATTTTTAAAATTTGATGCAGTTCTTTATATATTTAATAAATGAGATCTTGATCAGAAATTCTGGCTGTAAAGATTTTTTTGCCAGCTTTGTACTTCATTTTTAATCTTATTTCTGTTGGTTATGTTTGTGCAAAACTTTTAAAATTTAATGTCAAAGTTGTCAATTTTACCTTTCATAATGTTCTCTAGTTCTTTGTTGGTCATAAATTCCTCCCTTCTCCAAATATCTGATTGGAAAATTATCCCTTATTCTCCTAATTTGTTTATGGTATCATCCCTTATGCCCAAATTATGAATGTATTTTGATCTTATTTTGGTATGAAGTGTGAGATGCTCACATGTTCTATGCTGAGTTTTTGACATATTATTTTCCACTTTCCCCAGCAATTTTTGTCAAATAGTGAGTTCTTATTCTAGAAACTGGAGTTTAGGGATTTATCAAATACTAGATTGCTATAGGCCTTGATTATTGTGTCATATATATGTATTCTATTCCACTCATCCATCACTCTATTTCTTATATAGTACTAAATAGTTGTGATTACTGCTGTTTTGTAATATAGTTTTAGGTTTGGTACAGCTAAGCTACCATCCTTTGCTTATTTTTTTAATATTAATTCCCTTGATATTTTTAACCTTTGGGTCTTCTAGATGAATTTTGTTTTTATTTTTCTAGTTCTACAAAATAAAATTTTATCTGTTTGATTGATATGGCATAGAACAAGTTAGCCAATTGAGACAGAATTTTCATTTTTATTATATTATTTCAGCCTACCCATGAGCAATTGATGTTTGTTTCCAATTGTTTATATCTGATTTTATTTGTGTAAGTTTTCTATCATTTTATTCACATAGATCTTAGATTTGTGTTGGCATGTACAATTGGATAAATGATAGTGAAGTACCCTTAGAAAAAAAGTAGGTCTTTAGAACTTTTTAACTCAAAAAAGGAACATAAGGAAGTTCAGAAACTGCACAAACATAATACTTGAAACAAGCGTGTAGAAATGTATACATATACATGCATACTTATATATGTACATGTGAATATATGTATGTTATTTCATTACATATATTAAAGAAATTACTCTGAAATGGACACTGGTTTCTGCCTTATTTTGTATTATGCCAAATAAAATGTTAACAAATAGGACAATGGGAATCACAATGTTCCATGAGTAATTAGTTCAGTTCAATTTAATTCAAGCCTTTATTAAGAACATCCTTTTTCTTTCTTTCTTTCTTTCTTTCTTTCTTTCTTTCTTTCTTTCTTTCTTTCTTTCTTTCTTTCTTTCTTTCTTTCTTTCTTTCTTTCTTTCTTTCTTTCTTTCTCTTTCTTTCTTTCTTTCTTTCTTTCTTTCTTTCCCACCGTGTTAACTGCTAAGGATGTAAAGAAAGCCACACAAGAGTCACAGCATTCGAGAGACTTACATAATGATGAAAAATGTAATGGTGCATTTATATGATTTATGAATAAAATAGAATATGTAAGTTGTATATAAAGCAGGCTTTAAGTGTGTTATTTTTATCAATTTTGTCAGACACCATCAACTTAGATGAAAATGCCATCAAAGTCAGTTACAGCCTTGATGGTAAATTATTCCACTTGAAAAAACTACAAGCCAAGGCTAAATTAGAGGATGAATGGTGAATGGTTTTTTGTTTGCTGATAGATGATGATACACTCAATGAAGACTTTGCGACAGACAAAGAGTGGATTAATTCTATTTCTTGTGCTTATTTTGGACTAACAATTAACACCAAAAAACAGAAGTTCTCTTTCATCCATATGTGAAATCTTTGAGTATAGCAAATGGAGAAATTTTGAATGCTGTGGATAAGTTCACTTCCTTCCAGTGTATTCTGTACAGTGTACAGTGATGGCCACATGGATGATCAGGATGGCCCATGCATTGCCAGAGCTATCTCAGTGATTGGGATGGGGAGCTCCCAAAGAAAGTATGGGAAAGAAGAGGTATTAGAATGCCCATGAAACTGAAGGTCTACACAGAAAATGTGCTGACTTCATTTTTGTATACCTGTGAAACTTGTACAGTATAAGAGTGCAATGCCAGGTAATTTAACTGCTTCCATTTGAATTGTCACAGCAAGATTCAGATCATCTGGCAAGAGGTATCAGACACTGAGATCTTTTCTAGTGCTAAACTTCCAAGAATTCAAACTACTGTAGGAAGTGAAATTTCAATGGGCTATCCATATTGTTTGAATGTCAAGACTATGTTTGTCTAAAATATTTTAAGGAGAACTCACTCAAAGCAAATACTTATATGGAAGTCAGAAAAAGGCTTATAAGGACACATTCAAGGTTTCTCTGAAAAACCTTGGCATCAATTACCTGGACAGGGAAATACTGGAAAAAGATCACTCAATATGGCACACTCACATTAAAGTGCTGTCCTTTTATAAACAAAGCAGAATTGTCGTAGCTCAAAAACAAGCATGAGATGTCAAATTTAGAGGCATCTCCACTCCAAGTGTTCAGATACACTATTTGTGCCTGACATTAGTACATTCTTCTAAGATCACATGGATCTGATCAGCATCACTCAGATACATTGTACCTTGACTCCAACATAATCATGCCATTTTGGTCTTTACAAATGAACAATAAAAATCAATAATCAATTCTTAGTTTTTAAAGCAAGTATCTTCTAGCCTACCCAGCTTCTAGTGCCTTTCCCAGGAAATTATTTTTTTTTCATATGCTTTGAATACAACCTATATATTCCACATTATTTATAAATAATATGAATTAACTATTACATTTCTCATTATTATGTCTCTTGAGTGCTGTGACTCTTGTGTGGCTTTTTTTACATCTTTAGCAGTTAACACCATGCTAAATATAGGATATTCTTAATAAATGCTTGAATTAAATTGAATTGATTCCTTCTGGAATCCTATGATTCCCATTGTACTATTGGTTTTAATTTTATTTGACATAATATTAAATAAGATAGAATATGAAATCAGTCTGCCTTTCAGAGTACTTTCATTAATATGTGTAATTAAATGACATCCATAATATTCACATATGCACATACACATATTTATGCATGAATATGTATACATTTTTACACGCCACTTTCAAACTTAAATTATGCAGTTTTTGAAACTTTTTTATGTTCTTTTTTTTACTTAAAATGTTCTAATGATCTTTTTTTTTTTGAGGGTATTTCATTATTACTTTATCCAATTGTCCTTCTCCTTTTGGTTTAATTCTCATCCAATTATTGTATACCCATGAAACTTGGACAGTATACCAGTGCAATGCCAGGTAACTTAACTGCTTCCATTTAAATTGTCATAGCAAGACTCAGATCATCTGGCAAGAGGTATCAGACACTGAGATCTTTTCTAGAGCTAAACTTCCAAGCATTCAATATAAAGGGAATAAAAATCAGCAGTATTCAGAGCTCTAAAAACTTCTGCCAGGTTCTTGTCCATTCTGACAGTCACTTTGATAAGAAAGATTTATCTGGCTTCTTCCTGCCATCTTTCCTCCTCCCCTTTTCCCTTTTAAAGGAGTTTACTTCTTTACTTACTCTACTAGGAGAGAAAATACATATAAGATTTTTCAGTTTAGGGATGAAAAAGAATTATTATATGTATGATGTAGCATCATAGAAAATGGTTACATATTCTCTATAGTTTCAAATTCTTAATAAAACAATATCAATTTCCAATGCTTAAGTATTTGACAGTTTTAAAAACTTTATTGATTTATGCTCCTGTAAATATATACCACAGTTTTGTATCAATTGTTAATTCATAGCCCTGTATAACCAAAATTTTCAGTCCTATATTCTTTTCATTTCCCAGCCTGCTTGCCCTAAACTGTTTTGATTCATTCTGCCAGTTCCATATTTTCTTAACCCTTCATCCCAGTTCCGGTGATGACATCATTTTTTCAGTTCTAAAAATTGATTGGTATTAAAAAAAAGTTACTGCAACATTATCTTTATCTGCTTATATTAATAGAAGGAGGCTTCCTAATTTATTCTTCCTATTGTGCCAAGATCTATCTTTCTTAGAGTGCAATCACTTATTTTGCCTCAAAGGGCATAGTAATCCAGAATTCTGGCCTTAATATTCACTACAATTTTGTATAAAGCTGGAAAAAAGCACACATGTCCTTATTGCTAATAGAAGAATGTTTATTTTTACTATAAGAATAACTTAGGTATTATCATGTTTTGGAGTTCCTGATGCCCGAGGAAGCTGTTTTGATGTTATTCTATTGATATCTTTTAAATTATGTGAGATGCTCATATATCACTTTGTGATCTTAAAGTAGTATGTTATTTTTCTTTAAAAAATACATTTAGGTGTCTGTGATTTTATTACTATGGGTATTCCTGACAGAACAAATAATATTTCTTATATCCTACTCCTTTTATTCTACTTAAACAGCTACTTTTTTCAGACCCTCATCATCATAGGCCTAGATTATTAGAATACTTTTCAAAGTGGTTTTCTCGTCTCAAGAATATTCCCATTGTGATTTATACCAAAATGTTTTTTCCCTTAAGTCTATTGCTGTCAAGTCACTCCTATTTGATTAATTGTAATATCCCCCTATTGCCCTCATAGAAAAAAATAACAAAAACAAACAACAACAACAAAAACCCATTCCTCCTTCTAAAACCCTATACTTTTTTTTTTTTAATCAGTAGGCTTCTCTGATAAAGGCCTCATTTATCAAATATATAAACAAATCAGTCAAATTTATAAGATTATGTCTTTTTCCAATTGATAAGGTCAAAGGATATGAACAGGCATTTTTAAGAGAAAGTGAAGCTATCTAGAATTATATAAAAATTCTCTATAGCACTATTGATGAGATATGCAAGATAAAACAACTCTGAAGAACCATCTTACACCCATAAAACTGAATAATTTAAGATAGAAAAGGAAGATAATGGGTATTGGAGAGGATGTGGGAAAATTAGGATACCAAAGCACTATTGGT
Source organism: Antechinus flavipes (assembly GCF_016432865.1). Lineage (NCBI taxonomy): Eukaryota > Metazoa > Chordata > Mammalia > Dasyuromorphia > Dasyuridae > Antechinus > Antechinus flavipes. The sequence continues at coordinate 277,971,810 of NC_067400.1, forward strand.
GAATTTGTAACCTGAACTTAAGATTCTATAAAGAAAATTAAAATTATTCTCAAAAGACTATAAAATTCTGCCTATCTCTTTGACAAAACAATCTCACTAATAGGTCTGTATCCAAAAAAAAAAAGATCCCAGAAAAGTTTAAAAAGGCCAATTTGTACAAAAATATTTTTAGCAGCTCTTTTTTGTGGTGTCATGGAATTGGAAATTGAGAATATATCTGTCAGTTGGGGAATGACTAAAGAAAGTTTATCAAGCACTGTTGGGCTATAAGAAATGATGACTTCCAGAAAAAAAAAAAACTGGAATGATTTTCATGAACTGATGCAAATTGATGTGAGCACACCAAGAAAATGGTGTATAGAGTAACATCAATAGTGATTATTTGGAGACTATGGTGTGAAACATGATATAGTGAATATCACATTGAGCAAGAACATAAATTATAATTTTATCATAAAGAAGATCTGGGTTTAATTTAAGAATTGTGATACCTGAACTAGTCTACCACTGACCCTCCCTTTCTTTGTTATCTCTGATTTTTTCATTAGCAGACCAGGAATAAATGACACTTTTATGGTTATATGTTATTATGCCATTATGAGGATTATATTATAAAGTAGAAATTTCTACATATATCAATTCATTTTTTTTTTTTACTGAATGCATATTTTACTCATTTATTGCATAAGGTGTAGATTCCCAACAGAAGCTAACATTCTTGAGAATACAAGCATTTATATCTTTCTATATTCAACACTTAGCACAATGCTTAAATATGGCAGTTAATATTCTTTTGCCTAGAGGAACAATGACATCAAGAGTGATGTCCTGATTTGTGTTTGAATTGGATTTAAGTGAGACAGAGTAGCACAGTCATGAGCTTCAATCTCTTACAAAGTCATCAAAGTCCAGTGAAAGAACAAAAATCAAAATGACCAGTGATGGATAATGATGTCATGGTTAACTTTTATATCTTCAGGCTATCAGCACTCCATAAGGCCAAAGTCAGTTACTTTTTGGACTATTAGAAAAGATTTTTCTCATTTTCCCATTCCATAAAAGGACATATTCCCATGCTCGGTATAGAGATAAACCTAACTCATCAACAAATTTGAGACCAATTGGTCCCCCTCAGCCTATTTTAGTCTACTTGCCAAGATTATTTTACCAAGGCATGGCTGCTGGGCTTGCTACAGATTCTTGGTGAGAAGTGGGTGGTAGATATTTAATATACATTGCAGTACTTGCCATTAGGGGAAGGAGTGGGAGAAGGGAGGGAAAATTGGAACACAAGTTTTGCAAGGGTTAATGTTGAGGAATTTTTCATGCATATGTTTTGTAACTAAAAGCTTTAACAAAGAAAAAAAAAAAACACCTCAAATGGGATCACAAAGGGTTAAGCATAATGGAAACTGAACAGCAATACATTATGTATGTCATAAAACATTCTAAAAGTAGAAATTCTAAAAGAACAAGATAAAAATAAAATAAACAATTATCTAAAAAAAATAAAATAAGACCATCTAAGTTAAAAAAAAAAGCATATTGGGTGGTAGGTTTACAACAAAAGTTCTCGTGTTCAGGAAGAATTAGCACTCTGGTGCTGAAAGAAAATATATATTGCATTGACAAATATATTCAGAACTTAAATGTGCAGAACATTATGCTAATGCTAGTGGACATTTTAAGTTAAGAAAGGTATTATGCTAAAGAAGCAGTACCAAAAAAGTGTATAATGCATTATATGTATAGTCTATATGTATATATACATGTGTAGAATACATTTGTCTATAAACCCATAAACACAAAGGTATATGGCTACACACATGTATTTATTCATAGATAGACAAAACTAATTTTAAAAGAGAAAGAAGGCTAATAATTAGATAATATCAAGGGAACTTTCTTATAAGTGTTGACATCTGATCTGAACTTTAAAGAAAGCTAGATGTACAAATTAGGAGAAAGAGCTTCTCAAACTTTAGCACTTTATTAAAACTTCATTTGTTTTTCAACAACACATTCTGTCTTGTCATAGTTTTTCTTTCTTGTTCATCTTCTTATAGGCAGAACTTTTCTTGTTTTCCCTTATATTTACAATACTATTATATATGAATCTTAAAAAAAAATTGATTAATTTAAACTTTAGTATTATTGAAAGGATAGATAATTCACTTTATCTTCTCTCTTTTAATTCTAATTTCCATATGGTTTCTTCAATACTTAGATTCCTTTCTAGTTTTTTTTTCCCCCAAGTATTTCTTTTTTCTCCTTTCTGAATTCTCTTTTGGTATGTCTTTGACTGAAAATAATAAAAGAAATAACCATCATTTTATTTTAGAATGAAATGCGGAATCTTAGCATTATATTTGACTACCTCTTCCACTCATCGCATCTAAACTATTACTCTTTTCCTTCCTACCTTATTTTCATGAAGTATACTTTTCCATATCTATTTGTATAGCTGGGGAGATTATTTGGCTTCACCTTATTTATTGCTTCAATATACGCCTTTATAGAATATTTATTTTGATGCTTTTTTATACCTTGCTACTAGATGGTTCCAAAGATATATTTCCAGTTAACACTGCAGATCAGCAATTGCCATTATGAGGGACAGTGAGAAAGAGGGAGGTAAGAAAGAAGGGAGTGGAAGAGAGAGGTACAGGGAGGAAGAAGAGAGGGAAGAAGGGAAAAAGACAAAAGGAAATGGAAAAGTAAAATATATATATATATATATATATATATATATATATGAACATATATATATATATAAATTATATAATAAGGAAGAATTAGAAAGCTTTGTCTTCCTTTAGAATAGTTAAGTGACCTTATAGTTTGCTTTATTTTCTATGATTATTTCCATAATGCTTTCAGATCACAATTATGCCAACAATGAAAAAAAAATTTGAACTGACAAGTTTATCATTATTGTCTGAAATAATGATAAATACTTTTCCAAATGAGCTAAAATTTATAAATACTTTGACTCTCAGATGATACATCAAGTGCATAAATCAATCTAAGCAATTTATAGCAATACAGAAGAGAATATTTTATTTTAGTTTTTACCAAAAATGATTATCTTGATAGCATATTGCTCACTTTTCATAATGGAAATTGCTGATTTATTCCTAATTAGTCCCTTAGGAATCAAACCAGGAAAATTATAGAAATTATAGGCAAATTTTGTTTTTGTCACAAGTGTGTAATAATTAAACGATATAATATAAGGGAATGTTCAATTCTTTTGTTAACTTCTAAGAATATTGGCAGTTTTTTCCCCATAGGTGCTAAATATATTTGTATTGAGATCATGATTATGAATTGGAATGCTTTGAGGAAACTGGAGAAGAAGAAAGTGCACAGGCTTCACACATCTTTACATAAAAGCCACTCCAGATGGCTTATTTTGCATAGGAATATGGCTCTGAGTACAACTGGGTATAAGGAAAGGGAAGTTTGCTGCAGCCCAGCTGCTGTAGTTTTGCAATACGAAAATTCTGCTTTTGAATTGTACTTCCTAAGAGTTAATTGAATAACAGGATGCTGTGTCTGTCTTAGGAATGTATAATGTATTAATTTTGAATTGGGAAAATGAAGAAAGACAACCAAATTGTGAGAAAATGTGAGGCATTACTGTAAAAATGTTTTGCATTACATGTACAATGACTAATAATTTTTAAAAATCAAATGCATATCTATCACAGGGACAATCTATTTATCCAAATACTTAGGAAGAAATGAAAAAAAAAATACATACACACACACATAAAGCAAGCAAAGAATATGCTTTTGTTTTTCCCTTTCTTCATTTCCCCTTTCCCTCCTCTTTTCCCTCCTTCTTTTCCTTCTTGTTCCTCCCACCCCCAACTTATACTCACCTTTTTTTAACCTTCTGGTTATTGTCTTGCTTTGCCTTCCTTTCTCTTCATGTAGAACTTACAGTTTTAGATATGGCTGCTAGAAAGAGGTATGCAAAAACTACATAAAAAAAAAAAACAAAAACAATCAACAGAGAGAATGAACAAGAATTAGTTGAAATCAGGAAAGGCTTCCTGTAGAATATGAGGCTTTAAATAGGACTTGAAGAAAGTGAATCATTAAAAGGGAGATCATTTCAGGCAATGGCATAGCCAACTACAGTAAACAGAACTGAAAGAAGGAATGTTTTGTTTGTGAAATATCAAAAAGGTCAGTGTCACTAGATCAAAGAGGGAAGTATAAAGTATAAAAAGAAGAGTAAAAAATTAAGGTGAGGTCCTAAATTATGAAGGTCTTTTTATTTCAGTGAGTTTTTCATTTTATCCTAGAGATTATTACCTCCAAGATATCAGGTTGACACTGCCATTTATTTATTGAGTAAGGATTGTGAAATAATCAGACTGGCAGAAAATTGTAAATTTTAAGAATCTAGTTCTGAAAGAAACAAGTTATTCAGGCTATCAGAAGGAGAAAAAAATAACTTCACATATAAAAGAAAGGTTATTTAAATAATGCAACTATTCCACACCCACTAGAAAAAGAGAAAGGCATGCAAAAAATGGAATAATGGAGTTCAGGATTTAGTCTATGGTTATCTACTGTGCAAATTTGAAATTAACCATGAAGGGAAAAATGATGAATGTCCAATAACAAAGAGTTTGACACTTTTTTAAAGACAGAAAAGTAGAACTGTCTTGGAGTTCACAGACATTTTCCTTTCTTTTCTTTTCCCTAAAGACTATCTTTTAATTCTTTTAATTGTGTATGTTCAAAAGTTATGGGCAGAATTCTTCTAATATTTCCTTCATTATGGTGTTATTTTTTTTCTTTTGTCCTATCATGTTCTTTGGTGAAACTTATGATTCTTAGCTTGTTTTTATGTATTCTCTCTTCAATTTCAAAAAGCTTTGCTTTGATAGTGCACTTTGAATGTTAATGTATTTTGCTGTTATTATTCTAGCTTGTCCTTCATTTCTTGGCATTTACATTCCCAATCTAATATTCTTCCTTGTCTTTCTTTGGTGAGGTGTGGCATTTTGGATTCACATTTTTTTTTTTCCTATTCTGCTCAATTTTTTTTTTCCTAGACAGGCAATAAATTTTAAACCATAATTCTAAATTCTCTTTTAAACCACCCAGAAACAGAATGTTGTTGTCCTATGTTCTCAAATTCCACATAATTTCCTGTCTCATCAAGTAATGGATCATTAAAAAAAAAAAATTTCAGTATTTTTTATAGTTCTTTTTTAAAAAAATAAACGTAGGAGCCACATTTCCTTTTCTTGTTACTGTTTTTGTTTATTCTTGTTCATCTATTTGTGCTTTATGTCTTGGAGGGTTTTTTTCCTTTCTGAAATTTCTGGTGATTTTTATGCTAGTCCCCCTCTCTTATTTTATTGATTATTTCTATTTCTGACTACCTCTCCTCTGATTGTTGTTTCCTTAGAGGTTGGATCACAAAAAGGTTCAGCCTCTACCAAATGGACAATTGACAGTTCACAAGCTTAGATATTTGCCACATTTGACTTTTTGATTGTCAGAACTGACCCTAAGTGGGTGGTGTGTCCTTTCCTTCAAGTTTGGTGAAATGTTGTATACTATTGTCCTCCTTTCTTTTATAATACCTTGTCCTGGTGAGCTGTTCCAAACTCTCTGAATAATCTTCTTCAACTTAGCATCAGCATACCAGAGCCTGATTTTCATGAAATTACCAGTTCAAATTTTTGGAGCACTGCAGTACCTTTGGCTTGAAGCCCCTCATAGGCTTTGGTTGCTGAAAGCCTGTGACCAACCTGGTTTTTGAGCCCTAAGTAAATGTCTACAATGTGCAATTGAGTTTCTAGAGCATGGGAAAAGGGAGAAGTGACTAAGGAACATGAGTGCATTTTAGTGAAACCTGTGTCATTTTCTTCATTTTCTTAAAGTGTCCTAATGTAGAACTGTGGCAAATAGTGCAGTAAGCAGGCTGAGTGAGTGTAGAGTGAATGAATATCAAGTCTTGGGTTCTTTGTTTCAATTTGAATTGTTTTTTTTTTTTTAAACTTATTTTAAATTTTAGTTGCTCTATATCTTGGAGACCATAGAAATGGCTTTATTTTTGGCACATTATTTATGCTTTAGGGGTGATACAGAAAATGTCTAGTCTGCTGTCTTGTTGCTCACATGACCATGGAGTTAAGAAAAAAAAAGTAATCAAGGTGAGCAAAAGTGTCAAAGGTTGCATTGGGTTCAAGAAAAATGATTATTAAGAAAATGTCATGTATTTTGGCAATAGGAGATAGTTTCAGTGAAATAAGGGCTTTGGAAGATGGTTTATAGGGCATCAAGAAGCAGCTTTAGAGGAGAGGAAGAAAAGATTTTTAATACTCATGAACTTCTCAAGGATTTTGCCACAAAGGTGGATGTTAGCATCCTTAAAGTAAATATAGTAAGTATATCAAATTAAGGATCAAATTAAAATGATTTTTTTCTTTTCTTTCTTTTTTGTATAGAAGGGGCATTGATATGTTTGTATGACATGAGAAAGAAAAGCCAATAGATAAAGAAAAAAATTGAAGTCTAGTGAGGAAATGAACATTATAGTGTGAGCAAACTGTGGGTGGAGAAACAGTGGGATTAAATGAAAGTAGATTTGTCTTGGCAAAGAACAATCTTGGTGTGAGACAGGAGATTTTATATGGTGGACTAAAGGATGAGGTTTGAATGAACGCTTCCATATTTGCCTCCAAACTACTCTAAAACAAAATGTCTCAAAATGAATTTAGAACTAACAAAAGAAATTAATCACAGTTTTTCATGATAAGACCTCATAGAAGATTGACAAGAAAGGTCTTTCATTGGTGTGAAAAGGACAGTCTCGTGCAGGGACCATTGCTGAAATTAAAATAATATGCCTATCACTCCCTGAAAGGTATCCCAAAATGAAAATGCCCAGAAACATTATAATTAGTTCCAGAATTCTCAAGTCAAGTTGAAAATATTGCAAGTGATAAAAAAAAATAATAATAATTAAATTTCATGAAGCCACAACAATCAAAACAGAAGATTTAACATCTTTTACATTAAAGAATCAGAAGGCTAGGAATATGATAATATGAAGGACAAACAAGCTAGGAATTGAATTGAGAATCATCTCCCCATCAAAATTAAACTTGATCCTTCAAGGGAATAATGAACAGTTAATCAAACTAAGGAGTTTTGAGTATTCATGAAGGAAAAAAAAAACAGCTTAGCAGAAAATTTGATTTTAAAGGCAAGACTTAAACAAAAAGAAAGTAAAAAAAAAAAGATAATTCATAAGGGATTTAATACGTTTCAACTGTTTACATTTCTATATGAGAAATTGATACTTGTCATTCCTTACAACTTTATGATTCTTAAGGCAGTTGGAAGGAAAAAGCATAGACTATGGATTTTTTATGATTGTGAGTTGACTATGATGTGATGAAAAAGAAGAAAAAGAACAAGAACAAGAACAAGAAAAAGAGAAGGAGAAAAGAAAAAAAGAAAGAGCAGAAAGAAGAGGAACTAAATTAAGGTTTAAGAAAGAGGAATTCAGTGGGAGAAGCAGGAAGGGAAAGGTAGAATGGAGTAAATTATACCACATGAAAGAAGCACAACTTGTTTTTACAATGAGAAGGAAGATTATGGAGTGATGCACAGCAGTGCTTGACATTTAATTCCATTGTAATTGCCTGAAAGAGTGAATAGAGAGCACTTAAGGCTAATTACCTATTTGACATGAGATAATGCCTCTATATACATATTTAAATGAGATGGTGATGTGATGGCACTCCTCACCACTGGTGCTTGCTGAATGCTTTGGTGGTGAGATAATTGTAAGCAAGGATTGGAGTGCTGGGGGAGAGAAGTCAGAGTCACTTGGCAGTAGAACTAGGAGGAGAGAGGCTGGAGACTCCAGACTTCAAAATCCAGGATACATCTTTGGCAAGCTGCATGGAAGCTTGTCTGCCTCCTTCATTTCTCCCTTTAAAGGGAGACCTTGATTTATCCTGACTCTGACTGATCCTGAGGCCCTCCTCAGGGCTAGGCCAGACATTACAATTAAAGATATCATAGACAATAATGTAATATCAGTTCCAAACATATATTCAAAAAGCGTTACATCATACACATTTTTAAAGTAAAATGAATTACACAAAGAAGTAGGCAGCAAAACTTTACCAGTAATCACCTCAGTGTCCCCTCTCAAACTAGGTAAATCTTAAAAAAAGAAAGAAAGAAAGAAAGAAAGAAAAAAAAAAAAAAAAGAAAGCAGTTAAGAAGATGAATAATTTTTGTTAAAATTTAGGTATGATAAACTTCTAAAAATGAATGGGTTTGGAATATATATAGCCTGTTCATCCACTGGTACAAGTTACTTCCACAAAAGAAACCATGTACTAAAACATAATAATCTTACAATCAAGTGGCAAAGCCAAGATGGTGGTTGTAGAGAGGTCTTTGAGCTCTTCTTGTATTTCTTCAGAATACACCAAATCAAGTCTCTGAATAAGTTTTTGAGTGATAGAACCCTCAAATATTTGGAGTGTAACAAGTTTCTAGCAAAAGATATTTTGGAAGAACTTTATAAAAGGTCTGTCTCAATTTGGCAGGAGCAGAGGCAGCCCAACTAAGATGTATATAGGGAAGCCAAGGATTAAGCATCCTCAACATACTAGGATAAGCTACTAGGAGATTCTTAGCCAAAAAAACAGCAGCATTGGTTACTCTTCCCTGTCTCAGAAGCCAATGAATCAGCAGACCAGCTGTGAGACCTCCAATGCAACTGCAGAGGGCAAATAGTGAACCCATTAACCCCAGTATAACAAGTGGAAGTTTTCCATGTCCAATACATCAGGGAAAGGAAGCCAACACAACAGGCTCCAGGGCAGTATGAAACCACTATCACCTGTGGAGGAAATTTGGGACAATCTGCCTTTTGCCCTAAGAGCAAATTTCAACCTTTAAAAATGAGCAAAAAAAGGGGGGCAGCTAAATGGTACAGTGGCTAGAGCACCAGCCCTGAAGTCAGGAGGACCTAAGTTCAAATGTGGTCCCAGATACTTAACACTTCCTGGCTGTGTGACCCTGAGCAAGTCACTTAACCCCAATTGCCTCATTAAAAAAGATGAGCAAAAAAGCAAAAAAAAAAGTTCTGGCCATAGTTAGCTTTTATTGAGCCTGGGAAGAAAGATATCAAATCCTGAGGACAGAAAAGGCAAAAAAAAAAAAAAAAAATCCAGATAAAGCCTGAAAGGGTTATTATGTTAGTTACTCTGCAACTCAAAAGCCTCTCTTGAAGTAAATTTAAAAAAAAAAGGGAATTAGAGGGAAAAAGGAAATGAGAGCCCTAGAAAAAGAAACACAGAAATTGAAGAAAATGACTCCTTAAAAATGGATTTGGTGGAAGACAGCCAAGAATAGACAGGTCTTTGAACTCTTCCTGGCTTCCCTCAGATCAACACCAATTGGAGCCTCTAAACAGAATTTTGGAATGACAGAACCCACAAATATTTGGAGAGTAAAAAAGCTCTACTAGAAGATATTTTGGAAGAACATCAGGAAAAGGCAGGGGAGGAGGAGGCCCAGTGCAGTTGTAGCATAGGAACCTAGGGTGGGGAGGCCTTCACCTTGACAAGGGAATTTATGTAGGAGGCTCTTAGCTAAAATACAGTACTGTTTGCTGTTCTGTTCTGGTTTCTAAGCCAGTAGATCAGTCTTTGGTTGTTTCATTCTCAGTGAATTTGGGAAGTTCCACTCAGCAGCTTGGGAAGTACCAAACACAAGACAAGAAGATCCTGTGGAGGTGGAGCAATTCTATATCTATTCTAATTTAAGGAAAAAATTATAATTTATTGAGTTAAAGCAGAATATTAGACTTATAAAACAACTACAAAAAGGAAAATAGAAAGCCCCTGAATTTCAACATAATGTGGGATTTGGCCATTCTTATACAGTTTGGGAAGGAAGCCAGCAACAGCCCCAGGGCAGCATGAAAGCAATGTTTTCTATAGAAGAAGATTGGGACATTCTCTCCTTAGCTTTACAGACCTCAAACTTCAAAAATGAGCAATAAACCAAATAGAACTCTGATCAAGGAATAGATATTAAATTCTGAGGAATACCAAATGCAAAGAATCTCCAAATGAAGCCTCAAAAGGAGATATAAATTGGTCTCCAACCAAAAAAAAAAAAAAAAAAAAAAAAAAAGCTCTCATGGAAGAATTCAAAAGCATGTCAAAAAATGGTAAGAAGAAAAAGGGAGAAAGGAAATGAGAACTTTGCAGGAGATATTGGAAAATAGATTTGGCAAAATGGACAATGATTATAACTCCTTAAAAAAGATTTGGTAAAATGGAAAAAAAAATGTGAAGAACTTGAAAAACAGAATTAGTGAAACAGAAACAGAGAATAACTTCTAAAAATGGAATTGGTGAAGTAGGGGGAAAAAAGTGTTTTACAAAACAACTAATTTAGCAGTTTAATTGGCCAAATACAAAAGAAGGTAAAAAACTGAAGAAAATAATTCACTGAAAATGAAAGGTAAACAAATAGAAGTGAATTACTCAATGAGACATCAAAATCACTCAAACAAAACTAAAGTATTGAAAAAAAATAGAAGAAAATGTAAAATACCTCACTGGAAAAAGAATTGACTTGGAAAATAGTAAAGGAGAGTCAATATAAGAATGTGTTATCTATCTGAAAACTGTGATGAAAACAAACAACCAAAAAAACCCTATATGATAGCTTTCAAGAAATCATTAAGGAAATGTCCTCATGTCCTCAAACCAGAGGGTAAAATAGCCACTGAAAGGATCCACTGATCACCTACTGAAAGAGATGCCAAAATGAAAATTTGAAGGAATATTATAGCTTAATTTCAGAATTATCAGATCAAGGAAGAAATACTACAAGCAGCCAGAAAGAAACAATTCAATTATTAAGGAACCACAATCAAGATCAAGGAGGCTCTAGTTGTAGCTTCTGATTTAAAATTTCAAATGGCCTGTAATATGGTATTCTGGAAGGCCAAGGACCTTGAACTGCAGCCAAGAATCAACTATCGAGTAAAATTAAGCATTATTTTCAGGGGAAAACATGGACATTCAATAAAATAGGAGATTTTCATTTATTTTTGATGAAAATACCAGAGCTGAGTAGAACATTTGATCTTCAAATACAGAACTTTAGAGAAGCATACAAAAGAAACGATCAGCAGAATAATTTCTTAATAGCCTGGACAGATATACATGAATTGATGCTTACAGAAGTGAGCACAACCAGGAAAACATTGTACACAACAACAATAAGATTGTATGATAATCAATTCTGATAGATATGGCTATCTTCAATAATGAGGTGATTCAGGCCAGGTCCAATGGTCTTTTTTCTTTCTTTCTTTCTTTTTTTTTTAATAGCTTTTTCTTTACAAGTTATATGTATGGGTAATTTTACAGCATTGACAATTTCCAAACCTTTTGTTCCAATTTTCCCCCTCCTTCTCCCCACCCCCTCCCCAGATGGCAGGATGACCAGTAGATGTTAAATATATTAAAGTATAAATTAGATACACAATAAGTATACATGACCTAACCATTATTTTGCTGTACAAAAAGAATCAGACTCTGAAATATTGTACAATTAGCATGTGAAGGAAATCCAAAATGTGGGAAGGCAAAAATATAGGGATTGGGAATTCAATATAATGGTTCTTAGTCATCTCCCAGAGTTTTTTCACTGGGCGTAGGTAGTTCAATTCATTACTGCTCCATTGGAACTGATTTGGTTCATCTCATTGCTGAAGATGGCCAGGTCCATCAGAATAGATAATCATATAGTATTGTTGTTGAAGTATATAATGATCTCCTGGCCCTGCTCGTTTCACTCAGCATCAGTTCGTGTAAGTCTCTTCAGGACCTTCTGAAATCATGCTGTTGGTCATTTCTTACCGAACAATAATATTCCATAATATTCATATACCACAATTTATTCAGACATTCTTCAATTGATGGGCATCCACTTAGTTCCCAGTTTCCTGCTACTACAAAAAAGGACTGCTACAAACATTCTTGCACCTACAGGTCCCTTTCCCTTCTTTAAGATCTTTTTGGGATATAAGCCCAATAGAAACACTGCTGGATCAAAGGGTATGCACAGTTTGATAATTTTTTGAGCATAGTTCCAAATAACTCTCCAGAATGGCTGGATGTATTCACAATTCCATCAACAATGTATCAGTGTCCCTACAACATTCCACATTATCTTTCCCTATCATTCTAGCCAATCTCACAGCTGTGTAGTGCTACCTCAGAGTTGTCTTAATTTGCATTTCTCTGATTAATAATGACTTGCAGCATCTTTTCCTATGGCTAGAAATAGTTTCAATTTCTTCATCTGAGAATTGTCTGTTCATATCCTTTGATCATTTATCAATTGGAGAATGGCTTGATTTTTTTATAAATTGGAGTCAATTCTCTATATATTTTGGAAATGAAGCCTTTATCAGAACGTTTGACTATAAAAATGTTTTCCCAGTTTATTGCTTCCCTTCTAATCTTGTCTGCATTAGTTTTGTTTGTATAAAACCTTTTCAATTTGATATAATCAAAATTTTCTATTTTGTGATCAATAATGATCTCTAATTCTTCTTTGGTCATAAATTCCTCCCTCTTCCACAGGTCTGAGCGGTAAACTATCCAATGTTCTAATTTATTTATAATCTCATTCTTTATGACTAGGTCATGAACCCATTTTGATCTTATCTTGGGGTATGGTGTTAAGTGTGGGTCAATGCCTAGTTTCTGCCATACTAATTTCCCATTTTCCCAACAGTTTTTGTCAGACAGTGAGTTCTTATCCCAAAAGCTGGGGTCTTTGGGTTTGTCAAACACTAGATTATTAAAGTTATTGACTATTTTGTCCTTTGAACCTAATCTATTCCACTGATCAAGTAATCCATTTCTTAGCCAATACCAAATGGTTTTGATAACTGCTTCTTTATAATATAATTTTAGATTTGGTACAGCTTGGATGCCTTCATTTGATTTTTTTTTAATTAGTTCCCTTAAAATTCTTGACCTTTTGTTTTTCCATATGAACTTTATTGTTATTTTTTTTTAAGAAATTAAAATAGTTTTTTGGGAGTCTGATTGGTATACTGCTAAGTAAATAAATTAGTTTAGGTAGTATTGTCATATTTATTATATTTGCTCACCCTATCCAAGAGCATTTAACATTTTCCCAATTTATTAGACCTGACTTTAATTGTGCGGAAAGTGTTTTGTAGTTTTGCTCATATACTTCCTGATTTTTCCTTGGCAGATAGATTCGTAAATATTTCATACTATCAGTAGTACTTTAAATGGAATTTCTCTTTGTAATTTTAAGTTGGATTTTGTTAGTGATATATAAGAATGCTGATGACTTATATGGGTTTATTTTGTATCCTGCAACTTTGCTAAAGGTGTGGATTATTTCTAATAGCTTTTTTAGTAGAATCTCTGGGGTTCTCTAAGTATACCATCATATCATCTGCAAAGAGTGATAATTTGGTTTCTTCATTATTTACTCTAATTCCTTTAATCTCTTTCTCAACTTTTATTGCCAAAGCTAGCATTTCTAATACAATATTGAATAATAATGGTGATAGTGGGTAACCTTGTTTCACTTCTGATCTTATTGGGAATGATCCAGTTTATCCCCATTAAATACAGTGCTTAGTGATGGTTTTACATAGATGCTACTGATTATTTTAAGGAAAAGTCTATTTATTTCTAAATTCTCAAATGTTTTTATTAGGAATGGATGTTGGATTTTATCAAATGCTTTTTATGCATCTTTTTGAGATGATCATCTGGTGTTTGTTAATTTTGTTATTAATATTGTCAATTATACTAATACTTTTCCTAATATTGAAACAGCCCTGCATTCTTGGTATAAATCCTACTTGGACAAGGTGTATTATCCTGGAGATGATTTTCTGTAGTCTTTTTGATAATATCTTATTTAAGATTTTAGCATCAGTATTCATTAGGGAGATTGGTCTATAGTTTTCTTTCTCTTTTTTTCAACCTACCTGGTTTAGGTATCAGTACCATGTCTGTGTCATAAAAGGAATTTGGTAAGACTCCTTCATTCCTTATTTTTTCAAATAGTTTACAAAGCATTGGAGCTAATTGTTCTTTAAATGTTTGGTAGAATTCACATGTAAATCCATCTGGTCCTGGGGATTTTTTTCTTAGGGAGTTGGTTAATAGCTTGTTCTATTTCTTTTTCTGAAATGGGACTATTTAAGCAATTTATTTCCTTCTCTGTTAATCTGGAAAGTCTATATTTTTGGAGGTAGTCATCCATTTCACTTAGGCTATCAAATTTATTGGCATAAAGTTGGGCAAAGTAATTCCTTAGAACAGTGCATTAATGTCTCATTTTTTTCCTACATCTCTTCTAAAATGTTTCACTTTCCTTTTCTCTCCTATTAGACTATCTAATAATAGTACTACAGAATTATTTCAATTTGCATTTCTCCGATAAATAGTAAGCTGTTGTTCTTTTAATGTATATGGAGAGCTATGATTACTTCATCTGAAAACTATTATTTTAATCACTTATTGATTATGGAATAGCTCTAAGTTATGCAAATTTGACTCAGTTCTCTTGTATTTGAGAAGATGTGGTCTTGCTTGAACCTTGCTTCAATTTTTTTTCACAATTACTCTCCCGAAACTGTCTATTTCCCTTATTAATTCTATTCTCTCCTTTCACACTGTTCCTCCTCAAAAGTGTTTTGCTTCTGATTTCCCCCTACACCAATGGACCCTGCTTTCTATCAGTTCCCCATCCTCTTCCCTTCCTACTATCCAGTAGGATAAGATAGATTTCTATGCCAAATTCAGTGTATATGTTATTCTCTGATGAGAGTAAGGTTCACTAACTCTCTTTTTTCTCCTCCTTCCCCCCCCCCCAATGTAAAACTTTTTTTTTTGTCTCTTTTCTATGATATAGTTTGCTCCAGTTTACATTTTCCTTTCCCTTTCTCCGTGTACATTCCTCTCTCATTCTTTAATTTTTTTAGATGTTATCTCTTCACATTCAATTCAGATCTGTGCTAACTTTCTCTCTCTATATTGTAATATATACTCCAATATAATGAAACAGTTGTAAGAGTTGGTTCTATGAAAAAAAAAAAAACAGCAAAATAGATAAACCTTTAGTTAATTTGATTATTAAAAGGAAAGAAGAAAATCAAATTGTTAGTCTCAAAGATGAAAAGGGAGAACTTTCCAGTAATGAAGAGGAAATCAGAGCAATAATTAGGAGTTATTTTGCCCAACTATATGGCAATAAATTTGATAATTTAAATGAAATGGAGAAATATCTACAGAAATATAAATTTCCCAGGTTAACAGAAGAGCAAATAATATATTTAGAAAATCCCATTTTAGAAAAAGAAATAAAATAAGCTATTAATCTCCAGGGCCAGATGTAGTTACATATGAATTATACCAAAAGTTTAAAGAACTATTTATTCCAATACTATATAAACTATTTGAAAAAATACAAAGAGTCCTACCAAATTCCCTTCATAACACAGATATGGTGCTGATAGCTAAACCAAGCAAAGTGAAAATAGAGAAAGAAAATTATAGAAAATTTTCTTTAATGAATATTGATGCAAAAATCTTAAATAAAATATTAGAAATGAGATTACAGAAAGTCGTCCCCAGAATAACCGGAGATTTATACCAGGAATATGGGGCTGGTTCAAGATTAGGAAAACTAATAGCATAATTAACTATATCAATAAGTAAATTAACAAGAATCATATGATTATCTCAATAGATGCAGAAAAGCATTTGGTAAAATCCAACTCCCATTTCTATTAAAAAACACTAGCGATTGTGGGAATAAATTGACTTTTTTTCTGAAAATTATCAATAGCATCTATTTAAAACCATCAGCAAGCATCATATATAATGGGGACAAACTAGAACCCTTCCCAATGAGATCAGAAATGAAACAAGTTTTCCCACTATCACAATTACCATTCAATATTGTATTAGAAATATTAACTTTAGCAATAGGAGAAAAACAAAGAGATTAAAGGAATTAGAGTAGGTCATGATGAAACCAAATTATTACTCTTTGCAGAAAATATGATGGTATAGACAACACTAGAGAATCAACTAAAAATTACTATAAACAATTCACAACTTTAGCAAAGTTTCAGGATACAAAATAAATCCACATAAATCATTAAGATTTTTGTATATTAAGTGCAAAATCCACCAGCAAGAGATACACAAAGAAATTCTGTTTAAAATAACTGTTGATAGTATAAAATATTTGGCAATCTATCTGCCAAGGGAAAGTCAGGAACTATATGAACACAACTACAAAACACTTTCCACACAAACAAAGTCAGATGCAATCAGATGGGAAAATATCAAAGTGCTCATAGGTTGGCTGAGCAAATATAATAAAAATAGCAATACTACATAAATTAACCTACTTATTTAGTGCCATATCAATCAATCTCCCAAGAAATTACATATCCAGGAAAAAAATAGTAATAAACTTCATCTGGCAGAAAAAATGGTCAAGATTTTCAAGGGAATTCATGAAAAAAAAAGTCAATTTAAGTGGTCTAACTGTACCAGATCTAAAACTATATTATCAAAACCATTTGGTATTGGGTAAGAAATAGAATAGTTAATTAGTGGAATATATGAGGAAAACAGGACAAAATAGTTAACAACAATAGCAATCTAATGTTTGACAACCAAAAGACCCCAGCTTTTGGGATAAGAACTCACTATTTGAAAAAAAAAAATGCAGGGAAAATTGGAAACTAGTACAGAAGAAATTAGGCATTGACCAGCACCTAATACCACATACCAAAATAAGTTCAAAATGGGTTCATGATTTAGACATAGTGAGATTATGGATAATTAAAAAAAAAAAAACATAGATAGGACAGTTTACCATTCAGATCTGTGGAGAAGGAAGGAATTTGTGTCCAAAGAAGAATTGGAACTCATAACTGAATACCAAATAGATAATTTTGATTATTTCAAGTTAAAAAGTTTTTGTACAAACAAAACTAATGCAGACAAGATTTGAAGGGAAGCAATAAATTTGGAATTTTTTTTTTTTTTACATTTAAATGTTCTGGTAAAGGCCTCATTTCTAAAATATTTGGGAATTAACTCAAATTTATAAGAATCTAAACTATTCTCCAATTGAAAAATGGTCAAAGTATACGAACAGACAATTTTCAGATGAAAAAATTAAAACCATTTCTAATCATATGAAAAGATGCTATAAATCACTACTGATCAAAGAAAAAATCTAAATTAAAGCAATTCTGTAATACTATTATACAACTCTGAAATTGGCTAAGATGGCAAGAAAAGATAATGACAAATGTTGGAGGGGATGTGGGAAAACTGGAACACTAATACATTGTTGGTGGAACTGTCAATGGATCCAACCATTCTGGAGAACAAATTGGAACTATGCTGAAAAAGTTATCAAACTGTGCATATCCTTTGATCCAAAAGTGTTCTACTGGGCTTGTATTCTAAAGAGATCTTAAGGGAGGGAAAGGGACATGTCTATGAAAAAATGTTTTGGAAGCCCTTTTCATAATGGAAAGAAACTGAAAACTAAGTGGATACCCATCAGTTGTAGAATGGATGAATAAGTTATGGTATATGAATGTTATGGAATATTATTGTTCTATAAGAAATGATCAGCATGATGATTATTGAAAGGCCTGGAGAGACTTACATGAGGTGATGATAGGTGAAATGAGCAGATCTAGAAGATAATTGTACTTGGCAACATCAGTAATACATGAAGATCAATTCTGATAAATGTGATTCTCTCCAACAATGAGATGATTGATGCCAGTTCCAAGGATCTTGTGATGAAGAGAGTCATCTACGCCTAGAGAGATAACTGTGGGAACTGAATATGGATCACAACATAACATTCTCATTCCTTTTGGTGTTGTTTGCTTGCATTTTGTTTTCTTACTCATTTTCATTCCTGTTTCAATCTGATTTTTCTTGTGTAGCAAGAGAATTGTATAAATTTATTTTCATGTATTGGCTTTAATATATTTTAACATGTGTAACATATATTGCATTGCTTGCCATCTAGGGGAGAGAATGGGGAGAAGGAGGCCAAAATCTGAAATGCAAAGTTATGCAAGAGGCAATGTTGAAAAGTTTTCCATGCATATGTTTTGGAAATAAAAATCTTAAAAATAAGAGATTTTACAACTCACATTCTTGCTATGCATGCTATCATCCTTGATGAGTAAAATTTGAAAATAAAAGGCGAATGATTGTCTATTTCAAAAAAAGAAAACATTCACATGAGTTACAAGTATCATCTCTTTATGTATGAATATGTTATAAACAGTTTAATTTTATTAAATTTTATATAATTTTGCTTTTATGTTTACCTTTTTATGTTTCTCTCAGGTTGTGTATTAGGAAATTAAATTCTCTCTTCAGCTTGGTCTTTCCATCAAGAATTTTTTATTTTGTTGAATATTCATTTTCCCCCTTAAGGATTATACTCAGTTTGCTGGTTAGGTTGTAATGTTAGTTCTTTTGTTTTCTGTAATATCATATTACAAATCATCTGATCCTTTTACATCAAAGCTGCTAAATCTTATTACCTTTAATGTGACTACAAATTATTTGAATTATTTCTTCCAAGTGATTTGCAATATCTAATCCTTGACATGGATGCTCTAGAATTTGTCTATACTATTCCTGGGAATTTTCATTTTTGGATCTCTTTCAGGAGGTAATTGGTCGAGTCTTTACATTTCTATTTTTCCTTCTGGTTCTAGGACATAAGGGCAGTTTTCTTTGACAATTTCTTGAAAAAAATGATATTTGGGCTTTTTTTTTGTCACTATGGCTTTGAAGTAGCCCACTTATTTTTAAATTATTTCTCTTAAATCTATTTTCTAGATCAGTTATATTTTTTCCAGTGAGACATTTCACACTGTCTTTTATTTTTTCCCTTCTTTTGATTTTGTTTTATTGTTTCCTGATTTCTCACAAAATCATTATTTTCCCTTTGCTCAATTCTAATTGTTAAGGATATTTTTCTCCTGTGTTTTGTAGCTCCCTTTTCCATTTGTCTATTTCTGAATTCAAAAGAGTTGTTTTCTTCATTAGATTTTTTCATTTGTCCACTTCTGCTTTTTAAGCCATTCTTCTCTTTAATAATTTTTTGTACTTCCTTTACCGTTTGACTTAGTCTGTTTTTAGAATATTTTTGTCCCCTTTGCCAAGTTGTTGATTTGTTTTTCATGATTTTCTTTAATCATTATTATTTTTTCCCAATTTTTCTTCTACTTGATTTTCAGAATTGTTTCTGAGTTCTTTCATGACTTTGTATTTTATCTTAAGGCTTCCGATGTGAGGGCTTTGATTATGATATTTTCTGAGTATGCATTTTGCTTTTTGTGTCACCAAAGTAACTTTTTATGGTCAGAATTTTTTTTTCTGTTGTTTGCTCATTTCCCTAGCCTATTACTTAACTTTTAAAATCTTTGTTAAAGTAGGGCTCTGCTTTCAGAATGAAGAGTGCATTGTCCCAGGCTTCAGGGGTTTTGTGCAGCTATTTCCAAAGATGCTTCTAGGGAACTATACATTTTCAGTTCTTCCACTGGTATGATTTAAGAAGGAGTGGTGTATTTCTTCTCTCTTGAATTGTGCTGTGGCCTATGCATGATCATAAGCAGTCTTTTCTGCTCTGGAACTGTGAGAAAGGTCCCTAATCCACTCTGGTTGTACTCCTTCTTACCCTAAGACCTCAAATGAGAAATGAAACCCAAATCGAAGTATGGGTAAAGCAACAGAAGATTCGGTACTATTAAAGGGATCCCTGTAATGTCCTTCTGATCAGTTGTTCAACACACTATCTATGGGCTAAAACTCCAAAAGCATTGTTGCAGCTACTGTTGATTCACTAGCTCCCAAGGTCTGCTTCTGGAAAAGCTTTTTTTTTTTTTTTTTTTTTTTTTTTTTTTTTTTTTTTTTTACCACTGATTCAATTGTACTTTAGTCTGTTGCTAGTTTTCCAGGGTCCAGACTGTGCTGGCTTGGCCTGTGCTATGTACTGTGCTCCATTCTCACCTTAGTGTAACAGGCATTTCCTGCTGACATTCCTAATTGTCCTGAGCTGGAAAATTGTTTTACTCAATCTTTTTTTTTTTTTTTTCTGAGTTTAGGATTGTTATTTAGAGGTATTTGAAGTGTTCTGAGAGGGAATTTGGGCAAGTTTTTGACTTTATTCCCTCATCTTGTCTCTTTCTCTCCCCTACAAATGAATTCTACCAAACATTTAAAAAACAATTTATTCTGATAATATATAAATATTTTGAGAAAATGGCAAAAATATGAGCCTACCAAATCCCTTTTAAATGAAAAAGATGAAAAATAGAGAAAGAAAGTTACAGACTAATTTCCCTTTTTAAAACTCAAGAAAGTTTTAAAAAATAAAGTGTTAGCAAGGATATAATAGCAATATATCACAAGGATCCTATGTTATGGCCAGGATTTATACCAGGAATGCAGAACTGGTTTAATATTTAGAATACAATCAACATAATTGATTATATTCATTATGTAAGCAACATATTATTCTAATAGATGAAGAAAAATCTTTTGACAAAAATGACACTAATTCCTATTCAAAACATTACACACACACAAAAAGGAATAAATGGAATTTTGCCTAAAATGACTGGTATCTTTTTTTTTAAAATTAAAACCACCAATAAGTGTTCTATGTAATAGAAACTGGGTAGAAACCTTTTACAATAAATTTCAAGGTGCAGAAAGGATGTCATGATCACTACTATTATTAAATATTGCACTAAATACTAGCTGTAGCAGTGATGACCGAAATAACTGGAGGAATTAGAATATACAGTAAGGAAATCAAACTCTTGGTCCTTACAGATGATATGATGGTAAATTAGAATAATTCTGAATAATCAACCAAAAAAAACTAGATGAAATAGATAACAGTTTCAGTAAAGTAAAATTATATAAAATAAACTTATATATCATCAAAATATGTGTATATACATTTATATACATATATGTATATATAATACTTCATATAATATATACACATATACTATATGTTTGTATACTATACATATATGTGTATTTGTGTGTGTGTGTGTGTGTGTGTGTGTGTGTGTACTGTGCACATTAATTAATCAAGCAGTACCAAAATCAGATCTATATCCCAAAGAAATATTTTAAAATGACACATGAACCACATAAATACAGATATTTATAAAAGCTCTTATTGTGATAGCATAGAATTGGATTTTGAAAAGATATCCACCAATTGGATAATGACTGCACTAGTTGTGACTTCTGCACATGTTACAACTTCTTGGAGCTATAATTAAGCGCTGGGTATCAGGCAGACACCAAAGGTAGACAGCAGCTCTAAAAAGAGCTCAGCAAGCATTCACACTGCTTATATAGCTAATTTAACATTTCCAACAATTTGAATATTACTGTTTTACATGATACATATTCTATATTGCTCAGGATTCATCCCAGACAAATTCTTATATAATTTTGCTTCACTGTTCATGTGTAATGGAAGAAGGATGATAGCAAAGATCCAAATATTTTAAATATTTGGCATGAAATAATAGAACAATATATCATAATTAAGAAGTCTAAATATTTGTTTTTATACCAATTTCTAAAATTATACCATTTCTTCACTTTTTGATATCCATAGACTCTTTCTGTGCACATCACTCTGCTATCTTTTCCATCAAATAACTAAAGCAGGGGTTCTTAACAATTTTTCTGTCATTTTTTTTTTTTTTTGGATCATGACAGTAAAACATATGGATCTCTTCTCAGGATGTCATCTCCTCCATCCCCCACCCCTCACCCCAAGGCAATTGGGGTTAAGTGATTTGCCTAGGGTTACAGAGCTAATATGTGTTAAGTGTTTGGAGGTTCATTTGTACTCAGGTTCTCCTGACTCCAGGACTGGTACTCTTTCCAAGATGACATTGGGGCAGCTAGATGGTGCAGTGGAAAGAGCACCAATATATATTTACATTTTAAGATGACATTGGGGCAGCTAGATGGTGCAATGGAAAGAAAACCAGGCCTGGAGTCAGGAGGACCTGAGTTCCCTGTTATTTCCTAAAGAATATTTCATTTGAATTTTCTAGAGAAACAAACTGGAGATGCCTATGTCAAACTCAAGTGCTTTGTGCCTATTATCCATATTAGGAGTGCATTAAAATGTGATGAACATAAAGATATCATTATAATAATTTTATTTCCTATTTTCTTGTGAAAAGAGGATTACAGAAAAAAAATATATATGGCTAAAACTTTGATTTTTTGATCCAGTTATTCTTTTAAGTAGGTAAATGCCCTTAGAATACACAGTCATAAGAAAGTAAACAAACAAACAAACAAACAAACAAAAAAAAACAGAGCGAGACCATTTTAATTTAAATATATGAAATATGACTTGTTACCACATAACTTTTCTTAGAAAAAAAATCAGTAGAATTAAAAGTGTATATGCATAAAAATAATTTCAATGTAGGTGGCTCACCAATCAAGAATAGCCAGAAGGTGTGTCAAATATAAAAGGAAATCCCTGTACATATGGTGAAGACAAGAAAAAGAAAATACTCCGGGAACTTGGAGAAAATAGAGACAAGTTTCAGAAAAAAAATGATTATAATTATGTCTTGTAATAACCTAGGCCTGGTTGGGGCAAAAGGAATAATTTAGAACATGAAAAACCAAGGAAAGTAATAAAATTATTTGCGCTACTCCATGTATATGTATTATAAATGATATATTCCATATTGCCAGAATCCCAAAGCAGCAGATTTGGTAATAGATTCAGTTCCCCATTATTTTGTGGAGCTGTCTTATTTCTGTATTTTTGATGAGTAAGGGTTTATCTCCTGAAATATGGGGTTAAAATAATAAATGATGCTCTGTTTTGGAAAACAGGTTTAAGCTAGCAGCGTGTCTCACTATAAGATTGTACCACACCAAGAAGTCAGAGGCCAGACTTCTGAATGGTGGCAATTTTAGGGCATTTTTGTTTTTTATATATAATCAAACCTGACTCAAGAAGTAGGTGAAGTAATAAGCATTTTCTCAGTCAGGACCGCCTGTAGATTGCAACATGAACATACATTCTAAAGAATAGTTGAAATGGCAGCAGCATTCAGACTGTAATGCGAGACAAAAACTTGCTCTGGTATAATAGTTTCTCATTCTCATTTTGCACCAAAGGATGAGACCTAAAACTAGCTAAAAACATCCAATATTTCAAGGACTATAAATTTTGTTTTGAGGTCTTGTTGAGTCTCTTCAGATCTGGCATTATTTACTTTCTGGAGTGTATGAGATGTTCAGGGAGGATTAATATTCTAGTGTGAATGCTTGTGAGCACTTTGTAAGGTTGCTCATCTACCTTTGGTGTTCGCCTAATACCCAGCTCTTAATTATAGCTCCATTGGAGTTGTAACATGTGCAGAAGCCAAATAAATCATCTAGGCAAACACACTAAACAAAGGGAAGGGTAACCATCAATTCATTGGAAGATTAAGGGATTATGAAGTCATCACCTACTGGAATGGATGTATGAGAACAATTTGGTGAGTTTGATGAGAACAAAAAGGTGAAAATATTATATCTACATTCTGTTTTTTTTATAGTTCTTTCTTTAGATGGCATTTTCTATTCCAAATCCATTAGATTTGCCTCCAAACATCACATTGTAAAGAAACTGCTCATTATTTCTTGTAGCAAAATAATATTCCATTTTATTCATATACCACAACTTGTGCAGCCATTATCCATTTGATTGATATCTTTTAAAATTCCAATTCTATGCCACCAAAACAATAGCTTTTATAAATATCTGTGTTTGTAGGATTCATTTGTCATTTTTTATGTTTCTTTGGGATATAGACCTGGTATTAGTAATACTGGATTAATGAATATGCACAGCTCAATAAACTTTTGTTCATAATTCCTAATTACTCTCTAGAATAGTTGGATCAGTTCAGAACTACACTAGCAGTTCATTTGCATCCCACTTTTTCCATATTTCGTCCATTATTTGCCAT
This sequence comes from Antechinus flavipes, assembly GCF_016432865.1. Lineage (NCBI taxonomy): Eukaryota > Metazoa > Chordata > Mammalia > Dasyuromorphia > Dasyuridae > Antechinus > Antechinus flavipes. The sequence continues at coordinate 277,995,985 of NC_067400.1, forward strand.
TTTGTTTTTTTTTCTGTCATATTGATCAATCTGATAGGTGGGAGATGATACCTCAGAGTTGTTTTAATTTTTCTAATCTATAGTGATTTAGAATATTTTTAATATGATGACAGATGGCTTTATTTTTTGCTGTCTGAAAACTGCCTGCACTTGTCTAAATTTGATCAGTTATAAATTGGGGAATGAAATGTATTCTTATAAATTTGACTCAATTCTCTACATGTTTTAGAAATGAACCATTTATCAGAAACATTTTCAATAAAAATTGTTACCCAAACTTTCTGCTTTTCTTCTGATCTGGTTGCAATGATTTTGTTTGTGCAAAATATTTTTAATTTAACATAATATAAATAATCCATTTTGTATTTCATTATGTTCTCTATTTATTACTTGGTTAAAAATTTTCCCCTTCTTTTGAGATCTGATAGGTCAACTACTCCCTGCTCTCCTAGTTTGCTTATGTCTAAACAATTAACCTGTTTCAAATTTATGTTGATCAAGAGTTTGAAATGTTGTTCAATGCCTGGTTTCTACAATATTATTTTCCAATTTTCCTGGAAGTTTTTGTCTAGTAGTGAGTTTTTATGTTCAGAGGTAGAATCTTGGGGTTTATGAAACAGTAGATTAAAATAATCATTAACTATTATGTCTTGTGTACCTAATATAGCCACTACTCTTTCTCAATCAGTTCCAAATGGTTTTGATACTTTCTCATTACTCTCTGGAATGGGAAGATCAGCTCACATCTACACCAGCAATGCATGATACAATTTTATTTTTCATACAACTAGACCATTTTATTTGGCTTTTTTTTTCATTACTTCCCTTGGTATTCTTGTCATTTTATACTTGCAGATGAATTTTGTTATTTATTTTGACACTGTTATTTTGGCAGTCTAATTGGTTTGGCAATGATTAAGTAGATTAATTTATGAAGCATTAAAATCTTTATTATATTTACATGCTCTACCCATGAACAATTTATATTTACCACTATTTTAGAACTAACTTCACTCTTTTGTAAAGTGTTTATAATTGTAATCATATAATTCCTGGATTGATTTTGGCAGGTAGACTCCAAAATATTTTATATTGTCTACAGTTATTTTAAAAGGAATTTCTCTAATACTTACTGCTGAGCTTTATTGATATTATAAAATGATAACATAAAATATTGGTAATATAAAATGATTTTTGTGTGTTTATTTTTATATCTTGCAACTTTGCTAAAGTTCTTAATTGTTTCATGCAGTTTTTGAGTTGATTCTCTAAGTATGCCGTCAAACATTTACAAAGTCAACAATTTTGTTTCTTCATTGCCTACCTGAATTTCTTTAGTTTCTTTTTCTTCTATTACTGTTAAAGGTAACATTCCTAGTACAATATTGAATAAGAATTGTGCTAATGAATATCCTTGATTCACTCTTGATATTACTTGGAATGCTTTTCACTTATTACATGTAGTGCTTAATGACTGTGTTAAATAAATGCTACTTATTCTTTAAGGAAAAACATATATAAAAATGCTGATGACTTGTGTGGGTTTATTTTAGATCCTGTAAGTTTTCTAAAGCTGTTAATTTTCAAATAGTTTTTTTTTGATTTTCTAGAATTATCTAAATAAATTATCATATCATGTGCAAAGTTATAGATTTATTCCTTCATTGCCCATTCTAATTCCTTTAATTTCTTTTTCTTTTCTTATTGTTAAAGCCAATATTTCTAGTACAATATTGAATGATAGTATTGATAATAGGCATTTTTGTTTCATCTTTGATTTTATTGGGATTGCATCCAGTTTTGTTACAAATAATTATTTCTGATGGTTTTAGATAGATTCTACTTATTATTTTAAAGAAAACTCCCTTTATCCCTATGTTCTCTATTGTTTTTTTTTTTTTAGTAGAAATGGGTGTTAAAAACTTTTTTTGCATGTAATGAGATAAATCATATGATTTCTACTGATTTTGTTATTGATATTGTCAATTATGGTAATAGTTTTTCTGATATTGAACCAGTCCTGCATTCATGGTATAAATTTCACTTGGTCATAATGTATTATCCTGTTGATAAGTTGTTGTAATATCTTTGCTAATATTTTATTTAAAATTCTTTCATTAATATTCATTTAAGGAGATTGATCTGAATTTTCTTTCTCTCTTTTGGCTTTTCATGGTTTAGGTATCAAAATCATATTCATGTCAAAGAAAGAATTTAGCAGGACTCCCTTACTTACTTTTTTCAAATAGCTTGGATATTATTGGAATTAATTGTTTTTTAAATGTTTGATAGAATTCACTTGTAAATGCTTCTGGCCCTGGAGATTTTTTCTTAGGGAGTTCATTGATAGCTTGTTCAATGTCTTTTTTTTTTTTTTAATGGGACAATATTAATAATAACTTTCCTCTTCTGTTATTTTGTACAATTTATATTTTTGTAAATATTCATCAATTTCTGTTAGATTGTCAGATTTGCTGCCATATATTTGGACAAAATAACTCCCAATTATTGCTTTAATTTCTTTTTCATTAGTGGTAAGTTCAACCTTTTCACTTTTAATGCTGGTTATTTGTTGTTGTTGTTATTGTTGTAGTTGTTTTTAATTTCCTTTTTTCTAATTAAATTAACCAAAGGTTTATTTATTTTATTGGTTTCTTCATAAGATAAAATTTTAGTTTTATTAATTAATTCAATGGTTTTCTTATTTTCAATTTTATTAAGATATTCTTTGAGTTTCAGAATGTCTAGCTTAGCATTCATTTAGGAAGTTTAATTTGTTTTTTTTCCCCCTACCTTTTTTAGTTACATGTCCAATTCTTTGATTACCTCTTTCTATGTTTTATGCAAGGAGAACATCTAGAGATATACATTTTCCCCTAAGACTTGCTTTGGCTGCATACCATAGGTTTTGGTATATTGTCTCATTATTGTCTTTCTCGTAAATGATTTGTTGTTTGACCCACTCATTCTTTAAAATTAAATGATTTAATTTCCAATTGGTTTTTAGACTACCTTTCCTTAGCTCTTTATTGAATATAAGTTTTATTACAATGTGATCTGAAATGAAAGTATTTATTATTTCTGCCTTTCTGCTTTTGATTGTGTATTTTTTAATGCCCCAAAACATGGTCAATTTTTATGTGTGTCATGTCCTGCAGAGAAAAAGATGTATTTTTTTCTGTCCCTATTCACTTTATTTCCAGAGATTTTTCATATCTAATTTTTCTAGGAATCTATTACCTTTTCTAGTTTCATTTTTATTTATTTTGTAGTTAGATTTGTCTAATTCTGAATGCAGAAGGTTGAGCTCCTCCTCCCAACATTGTTTTGCTGTCTATTTCTTCCTATAACTGGACTATTATCTTCTGTAATAATTTTGGTACTCTACCACTTAGTGCATATGCATTCAATGTCATTACTACTTCATTGTTTATGATGTAGTTTTTTTTTTTTCCTTCTCCCCTTTAATTAGACATATTTCTACTTTAGCTTTGTCTGAGGTGACAATTGCTACTCTTGTTTTTGTCTTTCTTTTTTGATTTAATTGAAGTATAAAAATGCTGCTCCAGCCTTCTACTCTTACTATGTCTGTATCCCCGTTTCAAATATGTTTCCTGCAAACAACATACTGTAGAATGTTTTGTTTTTTTTTTACTCCACTCTGTTATTCATTTCTGTTTTATGCAAGAGTTCATCCCATTTACATTCACATTCACATTTATGATTTCCAGGGCTGTATTTCCCTCCATTCTATTTTCTTCTACCATATATACTTTTGTTCTCTTTCAACCTTTTCCCTCCTTGGTACTGTTTGTTTTTTAATCCATCCCACCCTCTATCTGTCCTGCCTTCTATCCAGTCTCTTCCTTTTATTTCCCATTTCTCCTTCTACCTCTTCACAGGGTGAGATATTTTCTCTTGAAGTGCAAACTGATAAGATTAAGCTCTAGAAAATGCTCATTCCTTCCCTTATATCTCTATATTGTAAAAGTTTTTTTTTTTTTTTGCTTCTTCTTGTGATCTAATATGTCCTGTTTTGCTTCTCCTTTTCTCTTTTCCCAGTACAGTCCTATTATTTTCCCTTAAAGTTTTTTTCTTTGATATTATCACATTATAGTCCATTCACAATCATATCCTTTGTCTATGTAATGACTCCTCTCCAACTGCCCCAATGACAACTACAATTCTCAAGAGTTACAGATATTGTTTTATAATCTAGGGATATAACCAGTTTATCCTTTAAATAATATATATTTTTTCCTTATTTATCTTTCCATACTTTTTTTTGAGTCCTGTGTTTGGAGATCAATTTTTTTGTTTAGTGTTTATTTTTTCAACAGAAATTATTGAAAGTGTTTTACTTCATGGAAGATCTATCTCCTCCCTTCAAAGCTGATGCTCAGGCTCTCTTCTGAAGTAAAAAAAAAATGTATATGAATTGAGGGGATGCTTATCAGTTGCAAAATAACTCAATAAAGTGGGAAATGTATTTTCTCTGTATGCTGTATGCTCACAGAAAACAAACAATCAAACCTGGAAAGCCCTCCATGCACCAAGTGAAATATATGGTGTATAAAGTAATAGCAATGTTCAAAAAGAGCAGCTGTGAATGACTTTGCTATTCTCAGTGATATAGTCAACCATAATTACTCTGAAGGACTTATGATGAAAAATCCTAACCATACCAAAAGAAGGAATACAGACTGAAACTTTCTCTCTTTCTCTCTTTACCTTTTAAAAATCTTTTTAAAATTAATTTTTCTTGAGGGTTTTTATGTTCATTTCATTTTTTCATAACTTTACTTTTATTAAAATATTTTGCTTAACTTCACAAGTGGTTTCTTAACTGTTGGTGGGGATGAGAATAAACCTAGAAATTAAAAAAAATAGAAATAAATGTCAAAAACATTTTTGTTTTGAATGTAACTGGGGAAAAATATTAAATCCATAAGTGACCTCCTAAGAGGATAGACAGAAAGAAAGATGATGCTCATTTTTGTTGGGTAATTAATTCTTGGTTGTAACCCTAGATTTTTTGCCTTCTAGAATATGATATTACAGGCTTTCCTATCCTTTATTGCAGAAGCTGCTAATCATGGATAATCCCAACTATTCCTCCTTCACACCTGAATTGCTTTTCTCAGGCATCTTACAATACTGTTTTTGATATTATATGTATAGCATTTAGTAACAATGTCCCTTGGTATTTTCCTTGTGAGATCTCTTTCTGGAGGTGATTAATGGATTCTTTCAATCACAGTTTCTCCCTCTGGTTCTAGTCGGTCAGGGCAATTTTCCTTGATTTCTGGAAGAGTGCTATCCAGACTCTTTTTTTTTTTTTTTTTGGTCATGGCCTTCAGGTAGACCAACAGTTTTACAATTGTCTCTCCTGGATTTATTTTCCTGGTTGGCTGCTTTTTAAATTAGGTATTTTACATTTTCTTTATTTTTTTTTTCACTTTTTTAGCTTGTTTGACTGATTCTTAATGTTTTGTAGCGTCATTACTTTCATTTACATATTCTAGTTTTCAATGTGTAATTTTCTTAAGTTAGCTTTTGTGTCTCTTTTTCCATTTAATTAATTCTACTTTTCAAGATGTGTCTATCCCCGCAGTGGACTTTTTTTTTTTTTTTTTTTTTTACATTTTCTATATTTTTTTTTTAAGGGTTTCTTTGGTGGAATTGCCTTTCTTTTCCAAGCTGTTGACTCTGTCTTGCATATCTCTTCTTCTTCTTTTTTTTTTTTTTTGTCATTTTTCTCCTACCTCTCTTATTTTTCTTTTAAAATTTTGTATGAGCACCTCCAAAAAAATCTCTTTTGACTTGAAACCAATTCATGTCACTCCTTGAGATTTCCTTTGTGGGCATTTTGTCCTCATCTGAAGTGGTGTTTTCACTTTCTCTGTCATCATAGTAGCTTGTATGGTTAAGATTCTTTTCTGTTCCTTCCTCATTTCTTTTTTCCTTTCTTTTTTCTTTCCTGTTTTATGACTTAATTTATGATCAAGCTCTACTCCTGGGGTCAAGGGGATGCTGTCCCTAGCTTCCTTTTCAGCTCCAAGTCTTGACAATTGAGCATAGGGGCTATTTGTGTTTGGTGTTTTGCTCCCAGCAGGAGATAGTTTTATGTGCTCTTTTCAGGCAGCATCCTGGTTGCCCAGAATTTGCTTTTTAAGCTGGTACTGGAGCTGTCCCCTAGTCTGCTTGACTACTAAGAGAGGTCCACAGGTCTTTGTTGCTGATCTGCTATATTTAACACCTTCTCAGTGGCTTTCCCAGATGCTGTCTAAGCTAGATTGAACACCTCTTTTACCCGAGTGAGATTTACCTTTCTTGAAGTCGTTCCAATTTATCTTGAGTTAGAATATTGTTTCATTTTGTCAAACTCTTTTCAGAGGCTTAGACTCATGTGGTTTTAAGGGAAAGTGGGAAAGCTCAAACAGCTTCACTTTGCCATCTTGGCTTTCAAATATTATTTTAAATGATTTATATTGTATTGGAATTAATTGTTGTTTAATCTTTGGCAGCATTCTGACATTTCTTAGGGAGTTCATTTATGACTTACTCAATTTCATTTTTTTTCCTAAAATGGAGTCATTTAAGTATTTTACTTCTTTTTTTTACTATATATATATAAATAACATTCATCCATTCTACTTCAATTGATAGACTTGATGACATACATTTGGGCAAAATAGCTCCTGATTATTGCTTTAATTTCTCTTTCTTTTGGATGAATTTAGCCTTTCATTTTTGATATTGGTAATTTCCTTTTCTACTTTTTAAATAAAAACAAGAACCAAAGTTTTATCTTTTATATTTTCCTACAAAACTAAATATTTATTTTATTTATTACTTCAATAATTTTTTTAAACTCAATTTTATTATTCTATCCTTTGATCTTCCAAATTTCTAAATTGTTATTTGATTGGGGACTTTTAATTGTTTCCTATCTTTTTTAGTTGCAACTGAAAATTGATTTCCTCTTTATCTCTCTTACTAATATGTTTTTTGAAATGTGAAATTTCCCCTAAGTACTGCTTTGGCTTTATCCCACCAGTTGTGGTATGTTGTCTCATAACTGTCATTCTCCTGAAGGAAATTATTTCTTGTTTCTGTAATGTACTTTTTGACTCTCTTATGCTTTAAGATGAGATTACTTAGTTTCTAATTAATTTTTGTCCTATCATTTCATAAAGCTTTGTAATACATAATTTTGTTATGATCTGACAAAAATACATTTCATATTTCACTTTATTCATTTGATTTAGAAATTTTTATGGCCAATAGACTAAATTGGATATAGAGCCAATTTTTTGTGTATAGATTTCATGTATCACGTTCTATGTCCATTGAATTTTCTTTAAAGATATATCACATATCAGTTTTACAGACTTATTATATTACATATTATAATATTACACTGTAATATAATATATTACATATCATATATACAAATGTAATAAATTATAAGTTATGAGAGATGAAGTTTGAAGTTTTCTGCTAAGTATAGTTTTTATGTCTATTTCTTTTTTCTCATTTAATATCTTTTAAAATTTTTATTCCAATTACATGTAAAGATACTTTTCAACATCCATTTCTGAAAGATTTTGAGTTTCAAATTTCTCTATCTTCTTAATTTCCCTCCCTCTTCCTAAGAAAGCAAGCAATCTGATACAAGGTATACCTGTACAATCATGTTAAACATGTTTTTCCCATTAGTCATGTTGTTAAAGAAGAATCAGCACAAAAGAAAAAAAATCATTAAAACCCAAAGAATGAAATTTTAAAAATTAAAGATAGTATGTCTCAATTTGCATTAAGTCTCTGAAGTTCTTTGTCTGGATGTAGATAGCTTTGCTTTATCACAAGTCTTTTGGAATTTTCTTGGCTCTCTGTATTGCTGAAAAAAGAAGTCTAACATAATTGATTATCACATAGTATTGTTCTTACTGTGTGCATTTTTTTTTTTTTTGGTTTTGCACTTTACTTAGTATCAGTTTTTGAAAGTATTTTCAAGTTTTTTTTCTGAAATCATCCTGAAAATTTTTGTTATAACACAATAGTATTCCATTACATTTATATACCATAACATGTTCAATGATGTCCCAATGGATGGATATCCCCTCAGCCTCAAATTTGTCCCCACAAAAAGAGCCACAATAAATAATTTTGTGCATATGAGTCCTTTATCCTTTTTTTTAAAATAATTACATCAAGAGTAAGAGAAGTAGAGGAAAAATTGGGAAGAGAAAGGGGAGTGATGCATAAAAAATAATTAACAATTTGATAAAGAAGACAAAATACTGAAAAAATAACATCTTAAAAAAACAGATTAGGACAAATGGTAAATTAAATTTAAAAAGTCAATGAGCAAAAAATATTGTGAAAAAGAAAAATTGGCCAAAAAGATAGAGGCATGAAAATACACTGGGGGAAAAAGTCCTTAATGAGTGGAATTGGACAAATAGAAAAAGAGCTACAAAAGCTGACTGAAGAAAATAATTCCTTAAAAATTTAAATTCAGCAAATGTATTCTAATGAATTTATGAAAAACTGAGAAATAATTTTTAAAAAGAATATAAAAATAGAAGACAATATGAAACATCTCATTAGAAAAAAACCAACTAACTGGAAAAGAAATCCAGAAGAGATAACTTTAAAATTATTGGTCTATGTGAACTTCATGATCACAAAACAGCCTATGCATTATCTTTTGATAAATTGTCAAGAAAAACTGTCCTGCTAATCTAGCACCAAAAGATAAAATAGACATTGAAAGAATCTACTAATCACCTATTAAAAAGTGTGGCACTTTTAATTACAGATCTATTGGAATTGCCTTGAATCACCTCATTGTTGAAAAGAATCAAGTCCATCACTTGTTGTGTTGTTGCTGTTGTATAAAATATTTTGTTGTTCTTCTCACTTCACTTTACTTCATACAAATTTTTTAAGGTTTTTCTTCAATCAACCTGCTCATCACTTCTTATATAATAATATTATTCCATTACATTCATATACCATAACTTAATTCAGCCATTCCCCAACGGAGGAGCATAAATTTCCATCAATAATCAACAGTATTACTATTTTTCCTTCTTTTAAAAATACTTTTCCCAGTAACATGTAAAAGGCAATCTTTTTGTTTTATATGTGCATTCATTTAAAAATATATATTTCTTTATGAATCATGTTGGGAGAGAAAAAATCAGAACTAAAGGGAAAAACTAGAAGAGAAAAATAAACAAAGCAAAAAAAAAAATCTTAACATAGCATGATGTATTGACTTTCATTCAGACTTCATAGCTCTCTCTAGATGTAGATGACATTTTCCATCCAAACTTTATTGGGATTGCCTTGGATTGCTGAACCATTGGAAAGAACCAAGTCTGTCATTGTTGATCATCATTCAATCTTGTTGTTTTTATGTACAATATATTCCTGGTTCTGTTGAGCTCAGCATCAGATCATGTAAAATTTCCAGGTCTTTCTAAAGTGAGCTTATCATTTTTATAGAAAAGTAATATTCCATTAGCTTTATTTACCAAAATTTATTCAGCCATTCCCTAACTGATGGTCATTAATTCATTTTCTAATTCTTTATTATCACAAAAAGAGATGCTACAAACACATGTGAGTTCTTTTCCTCCTTTATGATCTCTTTGGGATATAGATTTAGTAGAGACATTGTTGGATGAAAGGGTAGGCAGAATTTTATAGGCCTGAAGGCATAGTTCCAAATTGCTCTCCAGAATGGTAGGCTCATTCTGCAACTCACAATGCATGAGTGTCTCAGTTTTCCCACATCCTCTCTAACATTCATCATTATCTTTTCCTGTCATTTTAGCCTACCTGAAAAACGTTAAATGGTACATTAGAATTCTCTTAATTTGCATTTTTCTCATCAATAGTAATTTGAAATATTTTTAATATAATTAGAAATGGCTTTAATTTCATGTGAAAATTATCTGTTCTTATCCTTTGACCATTTATGAGTTGGAGAATGGCTTTTATTCTTATAAATTTGAGTGAATTCTTTATATATTTCACAAATTAAAAGTTTTATCAGAAACCCTGGTTGTAAAATTGGTTTGCCAGTTTTCTGCTTCCCTTTTCATCTTGGCTGTACTGGTTTTGCTTGTCCAATTATTTATTTTTTTTTTTAAATTTAAGGGTTATATGATTTTTAATGGAATACTATTGTGCTATAAGAAATAATGAACAACATGCTCTCAGAAAAATCAGGAAAGTTTTCCATGCGCAGATGAAAAGGGAATTGTATTGTGTATAAAGTAATAGCAATATTGTAAGATGATCAGCTATGAAGACTATATTTCCATTATTTTCCTCTATTGTGATAGGTCTTTTGTGACTCTTCATGTGATTTAATTTGTGCCATTATCCTCCCCATTTGTGCATTATACTTCCCCTTCCCCCTTATCTTAATATAATTTTTCTTCTATATGCCATTCATATCTATATCTCCATCCATGTATTCACTCTCTAAGTGTCCCAATAACAGATGCAATTCTCAAGAGTTTCAGATATCATTTTCCCATTTAGGGATGTAAACAACTTAAATTCTAAATAAAGTAAAATAAATTACATGCTTTTAATGGAAATGTGTTGGAATCTTTACAAACTGCTAACTAATTAGAGTTGATCTAATCTTACAAGAAGATGTTTTGGGCAGAACCTGAAACAAGGTACTAAGTAGAACTAATTAGTACAATGCTTGTGTTTGCACCTTTACTCATTGGAGTTCACAAGTATGCCAGCTTCACAAAGTAAACTTTGTAACTTTGTGAGTTCACACCCCCCTTGAAGCTCTTTGGGCCAGAGAGCACTATGGGAGAAAACCCATAATCCCTCTCTTTCATATCCCACAATTCATCCCTCTTGTATAAAAGAAACAGACAGAGGATCTCGGTCAGATTTCAGTGGAATTATGCCAGAAGCCCTCTCTCCGAGGCGAGGCAAGAAAGAACATATTTCACTTGGCTGGCTGGTCGCGGAAGAGAGTTCAACTGCATTGGAGAGGAGCACTCTGGTGCAGACACAGAGCACTTTGAGAGATTTCACTGGAAGGACATGAAGAGTGGAGCTGGCTAGAGGCTGAAGAAAGCAGAGGCACAGGCTGAAGGACAAAACCTTTGGATTTGGAGACATTCGGCCGGAGCTCTTGGAACCAAGCAGAGAGATAGACCTCTAAGCTAACCGGGCTATATTGGAGATAATAAAAGATCTGAACTTTTATCACCTGGCTGTGTTTTGAGAAGAAAAAGCTCACCACATTTTGGCGCCCAAACAGGGACCGACAAAATCCTGATTCCAGGGAAGGCACCCAGAGAGAACTTTTATATTTTAAAGAAGAACAAGAACCCAACACTTGAACTCCAACAGAAATGATTGAGTGTGTTTTGCTTCATTAAAGATCTATCTCCTCACTTGAAATATGATGCTCAGGGATAGCTAGGTGGCAGTGGAGAGAGTACCCGCCCTGAAGTCAGGAGGACTTGATTTCAAATCTAGTCTCAGATATTTAACACTTCCTAGATATGTGACCCTGGAAAATCACTTGACCTCAATTACCCCAGCAAAAAAAGAAGAAGAAGAAGAAGAAGAAGAAGAAGAAGAAGAAGAAGAAGAAGAAGAAGAAGAAGAAGAAGAAGAAGAAGAAGAAGAAGAAGAAGAAGAAGAAGAAGAAGAAGAAGAAGAAGAAGAAGAAGAAGAAGAAGAAGAAAGAAAGAAAGATAATGATAATGCTCAGTTTTGCTGGGTGGTTAATTAATTTTTGATTGTAACCCCAGGTTTTATGCCTTCCTGAATATGGTATTCCAGGTCCTCCAATCTTTTATTATAGATGTTGTAAAATCCTGGAAAATCTTCACTATTGGTCCTGGATGCTTGAATTGCTTTTGTCTGGATGGCTTTGAATTGCAGTATTTTTTTCAGTTGAGATTATAGTTCTGGAGTTTTGCAACAATATTTTTTAGAGATTTTCTTTGTGGAATCTCTTTCTGCAGGTAATCAATGGATTCTTTTACTGACTCTTTTCCCCTCTGATTGTCAGAGAAGTTTTCTTAATATTCTCTTAAAGAACACCAGATTCTTTTTTTGGACATGGCCTTCAGGTGGAACAATAATTTTTAAAATTTCTGTCCTGGATCTGTTTTCCAGTTTGGATGTTCTTTCAATGAAGTGTTTCACATTTTCTATTTTTTCATTCTTTTTAGTTTGTTTGATAGATTCTTGCTGTCTTATAGTGTCATCAGCTTTTATTTATCCCATTTTAGTTTTTAATGTGTAGTTTTCTTTAGTTAACTTTTGTATCTCTTTTCCCATTTAAATAATTCTACTTTTCAAAGTTTGGTTTTCTTCAGGTGATTTTTTCCCCCCTTGCATTTAGCCTATTGTTTTTTCTTTCTTTCTTTCTTTCTTTTTTTAAGAAATTGATTTCTTTAGTGTTGTTGGTTTTTTTTTTTTTTTTTTTGGTTTGTTTTGCATTTGGCCACTTGTTATTTTAAGTAATTGCTTTCTTTATTTTTTTTCTTCCTTTTCCAAGCTATTCCTCTCTCTTGTATATGTATTATTTCTTTTTCTCCTTTTTTCTTCTTCTGACACTCTTATTTGTCTTTTAAAATCTTGTATCCTTTTAAAAAGCCTCTTGGGCTCATGACCAATTCATATCATTTTTTAAGATTTATTTTATGGATATTTGTCCTTGTCAGAGTTATTTTTTGGTCTTCCCTGTCACTTTTTATGGTTTTTATGATTTTTGTGTAGCTTTTTATAGTTAAAGTTCTTTTCTGTTTCTTTCCATATATATATAATTTCTTTTTTGTGCCTTTTATAATTGAGCTCTGCTCAATGGCCACATCCATCAGAATTGATCATCATATAGTGTTATTGTTGAAGTATATAATTATCTCCTGGTCCTGCTCATTTCACTCAACATCAGTTTATGTAAGTCTCTCCAGGACTTTCTGAAATCATCCTGCTGGTCATTTCTTACAGACCATTAGTATTCCATAATATTCAGATACCACAATTTATTCAGCCATTCTCCAATTGATGGGCATCCACTCACTTTCCAGTGTCTAGCCACTACAAAGAGGGCTGCCACAAACATTTTTGCATATACAGATCCCTTTCCCTTCTTTAAGATCTCTTTGGGATATAAGCCCAGTAGTAATACTGCTCAATCAAAGGGTATGCACAGTCTGATAACTTTTTGAGCATAGTTCCAAATCACTCTCCAGAATTGCTGGATGTATTCACAATTCCACCAACAATTTATCAGTTTCCCAGTTTTCCCACATCCCCTCCAACATTCCATATTATCTTTCCCTGTCATTCTAGACAATCTGGTAGGTGTGTAGTGCTATCTCACAGTTGTCTTAATTTGAATTTCTCTGATTAATAATGACTTGGCGCACCTTTTCATATGGTTCAAAATAGTTTCAATTTCTTCATCTGAGAATTTTCTGTTCATATCCTTTGACTATTTATCAATTGGAGAATGGCTTGATTTCTTATAAATTAGAGTCAATTCTCTATACATTTTGGAAATGAGACCTTTATCAGAACCTTTGAATGTAAAAATGTTTTCCCACTTTATTGCTTCCCTTCTAATCTTATCTGCATTAGTTTTTTTTGTACAAAAACTTTTCAATTTGATATAATCAACATTTTCTATTTTGTGATCAATAATGATCTCTAATTCTTCTTTGGTCATAAATTCCTTCCTCTTCCACAGGTCTGAGAGGTAAACTATCCTGTGTTCCTCTAATTTATTTATAATCTCATTCTTTATGCCTAGGTCATGAACCCATTTTGATCTTATCTTGATATATGGTGTTAAGTATGGGTCAATGTCTAGTTTCTGCCATACTAATTCCCATTTTCATAGCAATTTTTGTCAAACAGTGAGTTCTTATCCCAAAAGCTGGGGTCTTTGGGTTTGTCAAACACTAGAGTATTAAAGTTATTGACTTTGTCCTTTGAACCTAACCTATTACACTTATCAACTAATCTATTTCTTAGCCAATACCAAATGGTTTTGGTAACTGCTGCTTTATAATATAATCTTAGAGCTGATACAGCTAGGCCACCTTCATTTGATTTTTTTTTTTCATTAATTGCCTTGAAATTCTTGACCTTTTGTTTTTCCATATGAACTTAGTTGTTATTTTTTCTAGGTCATTAAAATAGTTTGTTGGGAGTCTGATTGGTATAGTGCTAAATAAATAGATTACTTTAGGTAGTATTGAACTCTTTATTATATTTGCTTGCCCTATCCAAGACTAAATGGATAATTTTAAATTTCTTCAATGAAAACTTTCTTTTATAAATAAAATCTATGTAATTAAAAATAGGAGTAATCCTGAAAAATGCAAGGGATAATTCTTATAGGCTGTTTTTTCAATAGAAAGTGATTGGGTTTGAATATTGCTGTGGACTGGAAATGATGATCTGGTTGATTTGGGAAAAAAAGTGTGTATAGGTTTAGATTTATAAAGTTGTTATTTAACTTTAAAGAAATAAATTAAAATGGGGGAAAATTCATAGCATATATATAGATGTATGTATATCTGTATATATGTATACATTTCTAGATACCAATGTATGTATATTATATATATATATGTATGTATGCATAAATACATCTTTATATATATATATTCACAAAAGGATATATACAGATATATACATATGTATACAAACATACATATATGCACATATATAGTGCACTTGTGGATGTGTACATAAGATGAACAAAAGAAAACATAATGGAATAATAATTCCAATAATGTAATAAATAAATAATGGAATAATAAATGGAAGCAAAAAAAAAACTAGACAAGTATAAAAAACATGTGCAATATTGATTATGTAGCTTTTCTTGAAATGAAATTTATTGCTTTATGCTGAATCCTGTGTACATGGCAATCTTTTTTTTTCCTCTTCCTATTTATAATAAATTTTAAAACTAAAAAAAGAAATTTACATAAGTCTGTTGTATATTTGGAGGTAATAGCAAGTTGTACAAGTAGATTTGAAATTTAATGTGCATTCATATTTTTATTGAATTGTGTTATAGAAATGCTTGTTTTGTTTTGGAAATTGAAAATTAAAAAATAAATCTATTTTAAAAATCTATGCTAAAGAACCATATAATTTCATATTCAATTTCTTTGTTTTTTATATTATAAAATATTTCCATGTACTAATGACTGTGAAATTCACAAAAACATTAGAATAACAACAAGTAAAAATACAAGAGACAAACTTTTGCCATCCTCATATACATAATTCTTTTCACTGAAGTGAAATATCAAGGTTACTTCAATTTACTTTTGACTTTGGTGACATTGGCTTGACTTTTATCAATTTAAATCCAGAGATAGTAAACAAATAACCTAAGGAGCTTCATGTTTATCTATCCCAAATGGAACTAGAATCAGATTAAATGTAATTCAGAAATATTAAACAAAAATTAAATATAATAAACTTTAAAGTTTAAAGACTTTAGTCTTTAAAATTAAGACAGTATGTTATCCACAAAGATCCTTACACATGGATTAATGGCTCCTTTTTCTATTTGTATTGGATGCCATTGTTTAAAGCACGGTCCTTTAAAGTCTTGATCTGAATTCCTGCTTCTATATTTCTAATGCTTTTTCTTTGCACTCATTTCTGTTCTTTCTGAAATTAATTCCTACTTTTTTTTATCCTATTTCAAATTCTACATCCTCCATAAAACCATCTCTGATGGGAAGCCATATTGATCTCTTTTTACTTGGGGGAAAAGAAAGAAATTAGTTGTCATATACATTATCATTTGCAACTGGAATATAATATATTTTCTCTATTTTATATGCAAATATTCTTTGTAATTATAGAAGTAATGAGCCTGTTCCATGTTTATTTGAGTTCATTCCCTTGATAGCTCAACAAAGTTCCAGATACTTCTATCTAATAATATGAAAAAAACATAAGATATTAAATTAATTAAAATGAACAGGCAAATAGAAAATTTTAAGAAAAGAGATCAATGAGTTGGGCTTGCAACTAAAAAGGCTAGAAAAATAATAAATTATAACCCCCCAATTAAATTCCAAAATAAATATTCTGAAAGTCAAAGGAGAGATTAATAAAATTGAAACTAAGGAAATTATTGTTCTAGCTTTGATCAAGCAGCACAATTATCTATTTCCAGCCATTTGCCCCAAGTATTTCTCAACCATTGTTATTTTCGGCTCTGGCAAAGTAAGTATACATATACTGAGATGTCATTGTAAGGCAGTGTGTGATGATAGTATTGATGAAAAGTAAAGAATGGAGTACAATAGCATATTTATAACTTTGAAAATGGCAAACAGCCATTTGACATTTGTATGTCAATAAAATGTGCAATGTAACTTTTTTGATAGGTAATTAAATAACAACAACCATAAGAATAAAGGAAGCTGAAATACTGATTAAAATAAAGAGAAATTCTCTTCTTAAATATGTTGCTTTCTAAAATATATAGCTGACTCTCTAGTCCTTTTCAAGATAATAGCTCTGAGCAAATCATTTACATCTATCTCTGAGGAATTTTTCCCTTCAATTCTACCTAGAGAAAAATCCTAAAACAGCTGTAAGACTTTTTAATGGGTTTTCTGAAGAGGGTAGCTGCATGTTTGTCTAACTTTTCAGCATATCTTAGGAGCCTTCTGGCTTATTTTTTTTTTTCTTTTAAAAACCTAATTCTGCCTTTGCCAGCTCTGAAAACTCCTTAAAGCTAAATAAAGGGAAGGAGGTGCCATATGTTACTTCTAATCCACCCTCAACAGCCTAGTCCTTAACTTACCTTTCTTCTTGTAATGAAAAAATTTATAAAGGCAGCTTCATTGGATTTGCTTGGATAAACAGATTGTATTATTGAAGCAATGACTCTAATTTAACCTTGAATTGTGATATAGATGATTATTTTGATGCAGCTATTATTTTGTTTTATTTCTTTGTAGTATGAATTATTTGAGCCCTCTTTTGAGGGGGGAGGGACAGCAATGTTCATATTTATGATTTAATCATTATAAGGAAGTTTAGTATTAAAATATCATACACAATACCAATAAAGACTTGCTACTGTAAAGTGAATTCAATGGAAGCTTAAGTGATTTGCCCAGTATAAGCCAGCTAGTATTTCAAAGATGAGTTGTAATTTGATGTTCTTGAGAGTTCCATTGGAAACATCTATTTTTCCCCTCAAAGTATAAAAGACACATTTTTCTCAGAAAACAAGAGTAAAAACTGAATATGTTAGCATCAAATTCATAAAAGTTATTTTTTGCTCTTTCACTTCTGTTTTTCTTTTATCTTTTATTTCTCAGGGGATATTTCTGAAAAGGGTTAACGTTTTATGTTTTTTTTTTTTGTTTGTTTGTTTGTTTTGTTTTGTTTTTTTGTTTTGTTTTGTTTTGTTTTTTTAGTTTCCATGGGAGAAGAGAGACTTATTGTGTGATAGATCACAGATTAAAGGTAGAAGGGACTTATAGGCTGTCAATTACATGCTTCTCCCATTTTAAAATGGAAATATATGAAACACAGAAAAATTAAGTAACTTGTCTGGCATTGCAAAACAGAAAGGTACCCAAAAAGAATTTAAACTTGATTCCTCATTGTTTTCAATTTCTAGAATTTCTGGATCATTTCACAACTCCACAAACAAATTTTTAGTCCCCCAGTTTTCCCACATCCCTCCCAACATTGATCATTTTATTTTCCTTTCATCTAAGTCAATTTGAGAGATGTGAAGTGGTACCTCAGAATTGTTTTAATTTGCATTCTCTAATCAACAATAATTTAGAATATTTTTTTCATATGATTATAGATGGCTTTAATTTCCTCATCTCAAAATTGTCCATTCATATCCTTTGACTTTTTATCAATTGAGCAATAACTTGTATTCTTAGAAATTTGACTCATTTCTTTATATATTTTAGAAATGAGCTTTTATCAGAAACAATGGCTGAAAATATTTTTTCTAGCTTTGCGCTTTCCTTTTAATGTTTTTGTTTTGTTTTGTTTGTGCAAAATTATTTTAATTTAATGCAATCCATTTTCCTTTTCATAATGTTCGCTAGTTCTAGTTTGGTCATAAATTCTTCCCTTCTCAAATGAATTTGTAAGTAAATTATCCAGTTTTCCCAGCAATTTTTTTGTCAAATAATGACTTCTTATTCCAGAAGTTAGAGTTTGGATATTTATCAAATATGAGTTTCAATACTGCCTTGACTAATCTGTTCCACTGATCCACTATTCTATTTCTTTCTTTCTTTCTTTCTTTCTTTCTTTCTTTCTTTCTTTCTTTCTTTCTTTCTTTCTTTCTTTCTTTTTTCTTTCTTTCTTTCTGTTTTTTGCTGAGGCAATTGGGGTTAAGTGACTTGCCCAGGGTCACATAGTTAGCAAGTATGAAGTGTCTGAGGCCAGATTTTAACTCAAGTCCTTCTCACTTGAGGGCTGGTGCTCTATCCATTATTACCCAGCTGCCCCCATTACTTTATTTCTTGGTTTTAATGATTGCTGCTTTACAATATACATTTAAGTTTGGTACTGCTAAGCCACCATCCTTTGTATTTTTTTTCACTAATGCCCTTGATAATTTTGATTTTTTGTTCTTCCAGATGAATTTTGTTATGATTTTTCAAATCCTATTTTTTTTTTGTGTCAGTTTGATTGTTATGTCCTTGAACAAGTAGACCAATTTAGTCAGAATTGTCATTTTTATTATATTACCTCTGCATACTTATGAGCAATTGATATTTGTGTAGCAATTTAGATCTGACTTAATCTGTGTGAGAAGTGTTTGGTAATTGTGTAAATATGGTTCTTGGGTTTGTTTTGGTAAATACACACCTAAATATTTTATGTTGTCTATAGCTATTTTGAATAGAATTTCTCTATCTCTTACTGCTGGGCTTTGTCAGTAATACATAGAAATTGTGATGATTTGTGTGGGAATATTTTACATTCTGCAACTTTTCCAAAGCTGTGAATTGTTTTGGGAAGGTTTTTGGATGATTTCTAGGATACTCTACGTATATCATCATATCATCTGCAAAAATAGACAGTTTTATTTCCTTATTGCCTATTCAAATTCCTTTAATTTTTTTTTTCTTTTCTAATACAATATTCAATAATAATAGTCATAATGGGCATCCTTGTTTCCCCACAATCTTATTAGGAATGCATTCAACTTTTCTCTATTAGAAATAATGCTTGCTGTTGGTTTTAGAGAGATAAAGCTTATTATTTTCAAGAAAGCTCCTCTTTATCCCTATGCTCTTTAGTGTTTTATGGGTTCTATATTTTTCAAAAGCCTTTTCTTCATCTATTGACATTATCATATGAGTTCTGTTGGTTTTATAATTGATGTGGTTGATTATGTTTTCCTGATATTGAATCAGCTGTGCATTCCTAGTTTAAATTTTATTTGATTATAGTGTATTATCCAGTTTACAACTGGCTGTAATTTCTTTGCAATGCTTTATTTAAAATTTTTCCATTGATATTCATTAGGGAGATCAGTCTGTAATTTTCTTTCTCTCTTTTGGTTATTCCTGGTTTAGGTTATTAGTACCATATTTGTGTCATAGAAAGAATTTAGCAGTATTCCTTTATTTTTTTTACAAATAGTTGAAATAGTATTAGAATTAATTGTTCTTTAAATATTTGATAGAATTCACTTGTGAATCCATCTGGCCTTGGAGAATTTTTTGTTGGCAGTTCATTAATTGCTTATTCAATTTCTTTTTTTCTAAAATGGGACTATTTAAGTGATTTATTTTCTTTTTCCCTCACCTGGGAAATATATATTTTTGTAAATATTCATGTATTTTGATTAGATTGTGAAGTTTGCTGCCATAGAGTTGGGCAAAATAACTCCTAATTACTACTTTAATTTCTTTTTCATTAGTGGTAAGTTCATACTTTTTATTTTTGATACTGGTGATAATTTGTTTTCCTTTTTCTAACCAAATTAATCAAATATTTATCTATTTTGTTTTTTTTTTCATAAAATCAACTCAGTTTTATTAGTTCCTTTAATAATTTTCTTAGTTTCAATTTTATTAATCTCTCCATTGAGTTTCAGAAATTTTAAATTAGTATTTAATTAGGCAGTTTATTTTTTTTTCTTTTTCTAGCTTTTTTAGTTGTATGCCCAATTTATTGATCTTCTCGTTCTCTATTTTATTCATGTAGTTATTTAGAAAAATAAAATGTCCCCTAAGAACTGGTTTGGCTTTGTCCCATAGTTTTTGTTACGTTGTCTCATTATTGTCATTCTCTTGGATGAAATTATAACTTTTTAAAGCAATTTGTTCTTTCACTGACTCATTTTTTAGGTTTAGATTATTTAATTTTCAATTGGCTTTTAGTCTATCTTTCTCAGGCCTTTGTTGAATATAATTTTTATTGTGATAAGAAAAATAAGAGTTACTGTTTTTATCCTTCTACATTTGATTGTAAGAGAAAAAGGTATATTCTTTTCTGCCTTTATTCAATTTTCTACAGAGGTCTATCATATCTAGGTTTTGTAAGATCTGATTAATCTCTCTAGTTTCTTTCTTATTTATTTTTGATTAGATTAATCTGATTCTGGGAGTGAAAGGTAGAGGTTCCCCACTAATACAGTTTAACTGCCTATTTATTCCTGTATCTGGCTTAATATATTCTCTGGAAATTTATATGCTCTACAACTTTTTGCATATATATTTAATATTGTTATTACTTCATTGATAATGGTACCCATTATCAAGATATACTTTCCTTCTTTTTCTCATTTACTTTGATCTATTTTTAACTTAAACTTGAACTTAGATTTTTTTTTTTTTTTACTTTAGCTGACACATAATAAATTCTTCTCCAGCCTTTTATCTTTACTCTGGATGTGTCTCTCTGTGTTTCTTATAATCAACATTGTTCAACATTCTGTTTTTTAAACCATTCTACAATTTCCTTCAGTTTTATAGGCTACTTCATATCATTCATATTCATTATTTTGATTACCAACTTTGTATTTCCCTCCCTCCTATTTTCTCCTCTATATATACTTTTATTCTCTCTTTCCAATCTGGCCTTAGTTCTGTATTCTTGAACCATCCTTCTCACTACCTAATCTTTTATCATCCCTTCCCCTTTTCTTCCTTTTTTCTATTTTTTTCCTGCTCTTCTTTCTATTTAGCCCCTTTCTTTTCTTTCCTCTTTCTCTTCCTACTTCTTTATATGGTTAGATAAATTTCTATATGCAACTGAATGATTAAGTTATTCCTCTTATAGCTAAAATTGATAAGATGGAGCTTCAGAAAATGTTCATTCATTTCCCTTCTTTCCCTGGATTGGAATAGTTCTTTTTTGCCTCTACATGTGATCTAACTTGTCCCATTATAATCCTCATTCCTCTTCTTCAATTACTTCCCCACTCTTAATGTCTTTTTTCTTATATCATTATATCAGAGTACATTCATAAGGGCACCCTCCATTCATGTGATACCCCCCTTTCTGTCTTCCCTAGTAACAGATACAGTTCTCAATAATTAACATAATTGTTTTTTCTATCTAGGGATATAAGCAGTTTAACCTTTAAATAATACCTAATTTTTCTCCTGTTTTATTTTCTATGTTTTTCTTGGGTCCTGTGTTTGCAAATGGAAATTTCTGTTTAGTTCTGTTTTTAATTCCCATAGAAATGATTGAAAGT
This sequence comes from Antechinus flavipes, assembly GCF_016432865.1. Lineage (NCBI taxonomy): Eukaryota > Metazoa > Chordata > Mammalia > Dasyuromorphia > Dasyuridae > Antechinus > Antechinus flavipes. The sequence goes on from NC_067400.1 coordinate 278,017,739, forward strand.
ATGTTACCTCATCAAATATTCATTACCTCCTCTGAAAGATGATGCTGAGTCGCACTGGGTAGTTAATTCTTTGTTGTAATCCCAGGTCCTTTGACTTCTGGAATATTGTATTCCAGACTGTTCAATCCTTTATTCTATAAAATGCCAGATCTCGAATAATCCTAACTGTTGTCCTTTGATATTTGAATTGTTTTTCCTGTCACCTAGCAGTATTTTTTCCTCAAGATTGTAATTTTTTTTTTTCTTTTAGTTTGCCAACAATGTACCTTGGATTTTTCCTTTGGGGATCTCTTTAGGTCAATGAGAAATGGAATCTTTAGTATTTCTCTCTCTGTTACAAGAACATCAGGGCAGTTTTCCTTAATTATCTCACAGAGAATGCTATATAGGCTCTTTTTGGGGGGGAGGGGAGTCATGGCCTTCGGGTTGAAAAAGAATTTTTTAAATTGTCTTTTCTGGATCCATTTTCCAGGTAAGTTGTATTTCTAATGAAGTATTACACATTTTCCAATTTTTCTTTCTAGTTTGACTGATTCTTTATATCTCATTAAGTCATTAGCTTCAATCTGCCCCTTTCTGGTTTTTAGCATATGATTGTCTTCAGTTATCTTTTGTATATCTTTTTCTATTGGTTCAAATTTGACTTTTGAAGTTGTGATTTTCTTCAGTGATTTTTTTTCTCTTGCATTTGGCTAATTGCATTTTCTAAAGAAATTGCTTTCCTTTTCCAAGCTGTTGACTCTCTTTTGCATATCTCTAATTTTTTTTTTAATTAAAACTTTTTATTTACAAAACATGTACATGGATAATTTTTCATGGCCCTTGGAAAACCTTCTGTTCCAAATTTTCCCCTCCTTTCTCCAACCCCATCCCCTAGATGGCAGGTAGTCCAATACATTAAATATGTCAAAATATATGCTAAATCCAATATATGTGTACATATTTATACAAGAAAAATCAGATTAAGAAAAAAAGAAAAAGTACTGCAAAAGAAAACAAAATACAAGCAAACAATAACAGAAAGAGTGAGAATGTTATGTTGTGGTCACACTAAGTTCCCACAGTCTTCTCTCTGGATGCAGATGACTCTCTTCATCACTGAACAATTGGAACTGGCTTGAATCATCTCATTGTTGAAGAGAGCCACATCCATCAGAATTGATCGTCATATAGTCTTGTTGCCATGTATAATGATCTCCTGATTTTGCTCATTTCACTTAGCATCTATTCATGTAAGTCTCTCCAGATCTCTGTGAAATTATCCTGCTGGCCATTTCTTAAAGAACAATAATATTCTATAATATTCATATAACATAATTTATTCAGCCATTCTCCAACTGATGGGCATGCACTCAGTTTCCAGTTTCTAGTGACTACAAAAACACCTGCCACAAACTTTTTTTTTCACATTTGGCTACTTTTTCTTCCTTTAAGATCTCTTTTTGATAGAAACCCAGTAGAAGAAACACTGCTGAATCAAAGAGTATGCACAGTCTGAAAAATATTTGAGCATAGTTCCAAATTGCTCTTCAGAATGGTTGGATCCATTCACAGTTCCACTATCAATATATCTGTGTGCCACTTTTCCCACATCCCCTCAAACCATTGTCATTATTTTTTTTCCTGTCATATTACCAATCTGAAAGGTATGTAGTGTTATCTCAGAGTTGTCTTAATTAATCTATAGTGATTTGGACCACTTTTTTCATATGACTAAAAACAGTTTCAATTTCTTTATCTGTAAATTCTTTGTATCCTTTGAACATTTATCAATTGGGGAATGGCTTGAACTATTATAAATTTGAGTCAATTCTCTATATATTTTAGAAATGAGGCCTTTATCAGACCCTTTGAATATATAAAAAAACATTTTTCCAGGTTGTTGCTTCCCTTTTAATCTTGTCTCCATTCATTTTGTTTGTACAAAAACTTTTTAACTTCATATAATCAAAATTATCTATTTCATGATCAATAATGTATCTAGTTCTTTGGTAACAAATTCCTTCCTCCTCTACATATCAGAGAAGTAAACTACATTATGTACTTCTAATTTGTTTATAATATCATTCTTTATGTCTAGATCATGAATCTATTTCCATCTTATCTTGGTATAGGGGGTTAGGTATAGGGCAATGCTCAATTTCTGCCATACTAGTTTCCAATTTTCACAGCAGTTTTTTTTTTTTAATAGTGAATTCTTATCCCAAAAGCTGGGGTTTTTGGGTTTGTCAAACACTAGATTGCTATAGTCACTGACTATTTGATTTTGTGACTCTAATCTATTCCACTGAATAATTGCTTTGCCTCTTAGCCAGTATCAAATGGTTTTGATGACCATCCTTTATAATACAGTTTTAGATCTGATACAACTAGGTCACCTTCATGTGCTTTTCTTCTCACTAATTTCCTTGAACTTCTTGACATTTCTTCTTCCAGATGAATTTTGTTGTTATATTTCTCTAGGTCAGTAAAATAGTTTCTTGGGATTTTGATTGATAGAGCACTAAATAAATAGATTAGTTTAGGTAGTATTGTCATCTTTATTATATTCATTCAACTCATCCAAAGTATTTGCTATTTTTCCAGTTATTTAGATATGACTTTATTTTTGTGGAAAGTTTGCTTATATAGTTCCTGATTTTCCCTTGGCAGATAGATTCCTAAATATTTTATCCTATTGACAGTTATTTTAAATGCAATTTCTCTTTGTATCTCCTACTGTTGGATTTTGTTAGTGATATGTAAAAATGAAGATGATTTATGTGGACTGATTTTGTATCCTGCAACTTTGCTAAAGTTGTGGATTACTTCTAATAGTTATTTATTTGATTCTCTAGGGTTCTCTAAGTATATCATCATATCATCTCTAAAGAGTAATAGTTTGGTTTCCTCATTACCCACTCTAATTCCTTTAATCACTTTCTCTTCTCTCATTGCCAAAGCTAGCATTTCTAAAACAATATTGAATAGAAATGATAATAGTGGGCAACCTTGTTTCTTTTTTTTATTTTTTATTTTTTTATTTAATGATTACTTTATAATGACAACATTATTCCTTGCACTCATTTCTGTTCCGATTTTTTTTTCCCCCTCCCTCCCTCCACCCCCTCCCCTAGATGGCAAGCAGTCCTTTATATGTTGGATATGTTGCAGTATATCCTAGATACAATATATGTTTGCAGAACCGAACAGTTCTCTTATTGCATAGGGAGAATTGGATTCAGAAGGTATAAATAACCCAGGAAGAAAAACTAAAATGCAGATAGTTCACATTTGTTTCCCAGTGTTCATTCTTTGGGTGTAGCTGCTTATGTCCGTCTTTTATCAATTGAAACTTAGTTAGGTCTCTTTGTCAAAGAAATCCACTTCCATCAAAATATGTCCTCATACAATATCGTTGTCGAAGTGTATAATGATCTCCTGGTTCTGCTCATTTCACTTAGCATCAGTTCATGTAAGTCTTGCCAGTCCTCTCTGTATTCATCCTGCTGGTCATTTCTTACAGAACAGTAATATTCCATAACATTCATATACCACAATTTACCCAGCCGTTCTCCAATTGATGGGCATCCATTCATTTTCCAGTTTCTAGCCACTACAAATAGGGCTGCTACAAACATTTTGGCACATACAGGTCCCTTTCCCTTCTTTAGTATTTCTTTGGGATATAAGCCCAATAGAAACACTGCTGGATCAAAGGGTATGCACAATTTGATAATTTTTTGGGCATAATTCCAGATGGGCAACCTTGTTTCACCCCGATTTTATTGGGAATGGTTCCAGTTTATCCCCATTACATAGGATGCTTGCTGATGGGTTTAACAGATGTTACTGATTATTTTAAGGAAAAGGTCATTTATTCCTATACTATCTAGAGGTTTTAAAATGAATGGGTGTTTGATTTTATTAAATGCTTTTTTTTTTTTTGCATCTATTGAGATAATCATTTTTTTTTTGCTAATTTGGTTATTGATATAGTCAATTATAGTAATAGTTTTTTTTTCCCCTAATATTGAACAAGCCCTGAAGTCCTGTATAAATCCCACTTGGTGGTGGTGTATTATCTTTAGGATGATTTTCTATAATCTCTTTGCTAATCTTTTATTTAAGATTTTTGCATCAATATTCATTAGGGTAATTGAACTATAGTTATCTTTCTCTGTTTTCATCCTAACTGATTTAGGTATTGTTAACATGTCTGTGTCATAAAAAATAATTTGGTAGGAGTCCTTCATTCCTTATTTTTTTTAAAGCTTTTTATTTACAAGTTATATGTATGGGTAATTTTACAGCATTGACAATTGCCAAACCTTTTGTTCCAATTTTTCCCCTCCTTCCCCCCATCCCTTCCCCTAGATGGCAGGATGACCAGTAGATGTTAAATATATTAAATTATAAATTAGATACACAATAAATATACATGACCAAACAGTTATTTTGCTGTACAAAAAGAATTGGACTCTGAAATATTGTACAATTAGCCTGTGAAGGAAATCCAAAATGCAGACAGGCAAAAATATAGGGATTGAGAATTCAATGTAATGGCTCTTAGTCATCTCCCAGAGTTCTTTCACTGGGCGTAGCTGCTTCAATTCATTACAGCTCCATTGGAACTGATTTGGTTCATCTCATTGCTGAAGATGGCCAGGTCCATCAGAATTGATCATCATATAGTATTGTTGTTGAAGTATATACTTATCTCCTGGCTCTGCTCTTTTCACTCAGCATCAGTTCATGTAAGTTTCTCCAGGCCTTTCTGAAATCATCCTGTTGGTCATTTCTTACTGAACAATAATATTCCATAATATTCATATACCACAATTTATTCAGCCATTCTCCAATTGATGGGCATCTACTCATTTTCCAGTTTCTGGCCACTACAAAGAGGGCAGCCACAAACATTAGTGCACATATAGATCCCTTTCCCTTCTTTATGATCTCTTTTGGATATAAGCCCAGTAGTGACACTGCTGGATCAAAGAGCATGCACAGTTTGATAACTTTTTGAACATAGTTCTAAATTGCTCTCCAGAATAGTTGGATGTGTTAGTGTTCCTGTTTTCCCACATCCCCTCCAACATTCCTCATTATCTTTTCCTGTCATTCTAGCCAGTCTGACAGGTATGTAGTGGTATCTCAGAGCTGTCTTAATTTGCATTTCTCTGAATAATAATGACTTGGAGCATTTTTTTCATATGGCTAGAAATAGTTTCAATTACTTTATCTGAGAATTATTTGTTCATATCCTTTGACCATTTATCAATTAGAGAATGGCTTGATTTCTTATAAATTAGAGTCAATTCTCTCTATATATTTTGGAAATGAGGCCTTTATCAGAAACTTTGACTGTAAACATGTTTTCCCAGTTTATTGTTTCCCTTCTAATCTTGTCTGCATTAGAAATGTTTGTACAAAAACTTTTCAGTTTGATATAATCAAAATTTTCTATTTTGTGATCAGTAATGATCTCTAGTTCTTCTTTGGTTATAAATTCCTTCCTCTTCAACAGGTCTGAGAGGTAACCTATCCTGTGTTCCTCTAATTTATTTATAATCTCATTCTTTATGTTTAGTTCATGAATCCATTTTGACCTTATCTTGGTGTACGGTGTTAATTGTGGGTCAATGCCTAGTTTCTGCCATACTGGTTTCCAATTTTCCCTGAAATTTTTGTCAAATAGTAAGTTCTTATCCCAAAAGCTGGGATCTCTGAGTTTGTCAAACACTAGATTGCTATAGTTATTGACTGTTTTGTCCTTTGAAACTAATCTATTCCACTGATCAACTAATCTATTCCTTAGCCAATACCAAATGGTTTTGGTAACTACTGCTCCATAATATAATTTTAGATGTGGTACACTAAGCCCATTCCTTATTTTTTCAAATAGTTTATGTAGTATTGGAGTTAATTGTTTTTCAAATATTTGGTTGAATTCACATATAAATTTATCTGTTTCTGGGGATTTTTTCCTATGAAGTTGATTAATAGCTCATTCTATTTCTTTTTCTAAAATGGGACTATTTAAATAATTTATTTCCTCTTCTATTAATCTGGACAATCTATCACTTAGATTATCAAATTTATTGGCATAAAGTTGGGCAAAGTAACTCCTAATTAATGCTCTAATTTGCTCTTCATTGGTGGGATGTTTTCCCTTTTCATTTTTGAGACTAACAACTACTATTTCTGTTTTTTCTTTTATTTACACCACACCTTTTCTTTTTCCCTTTCCCCTCCCACTTTTCTATAATGTAAAAGAAGCTTCTCAGGATAACCAAATAAGTCTAATATTTTCTCTTTGAATCAAATCTGATGAGAGTATGATTCACACAATGTTCATCCCCTTCCCTTGGTTTTCTTTGTGTCTTCCTGAGATGTAATTTCCCTCACTTTACTCCATTTCCTCCTTTTTCTGGTACAATCCCATTTTCACCTTTTTTTTTTTCTTTTTTGTATCATAGCATTAAAATCAAATTATATACACTCTCTCTATATATACTCATAACAGAAAATAGTTATCTAGAGTTCTTTTGGTTTTACCTTCTTATGATTCTCTTGAGTTCAATTTGGAGGGCAAATTTTCTGTCCAGCTCTGCTCTTTTCATCAGAAATAAATGAAATTTACCTGTTTCATTTAATGTCCATCTTCTTCCCTGAAATATAATGCTTAGTTTAGCAAGTTAGTTTATTCTTGACTGCATTCCAAACTCTTTTGCCTTTTCAGAATATCAGATTCCAGGCCCTTCCATCCTTTAAGGTGGAAAGTATTAAGTCCTGCATCATCCTTATTTTGGCTCCTCAGTATTTCAATTGTTTTTTTTTTTTTCCTTTGCTCAAGTGTTCTGAAATTCAGCCACAATATTCCTTGGAGTTTTAATTTTAGGGTCTCTTTCAAGAGATATTGGTGAAGTCTTTAAGTAGCTCTTTTACATTCTGATTCTATGACATCAGGCAGTTCTCTTTGATGATTTTATGAAAAAAATAGTGTCTGAGCTCTTTTTTTTATCATGGTTTTCCAGAAATCCTATAGATTGTCTCTTCTGGATCTATTTTCCAGGTCACTGGTTTTTCCAATTAGGTATTTTACAGGTTTTTTTCTTTTCTTTTTTTGGCTTTGCTTAATTGATTCTTGATGTCTCCTTGAGCCATTCATTTCCATTTGTTCAGTTCTAATTTTAGTGAATTATTTTCTTCATTTACTTTTTTTGCTCCTTTTTTGTATCTGTCCAATTGAGTTTTTATATGAGTTGTTTTGTTCTGTTATTTTTTACATTTTACAAATTCTGTTTTTCAGGGAGTTATTTTCTTTTTTCCATTTCATAAATTCTGTTTTTTCTGGGAGTTGTTTTCTTGTTGCACTTTACCAAATCTAATTTTTAATAAGTTATATGCCTTTTCCAAACCCTCTTACAAAGTTTTCATTTCCTTTTCCCAATTTTCTTCCATCTCTCTTTTGAGTTGCTTTTTAATTTCTTCTAGGAAAGTCTTGTGTGATGAGGAACATGTTCTATTACCCTTTTGGAGCTTCATCTGGAGACAATCTGCTTTTAGTCTTTTCAGGGTTTGAAGTCTGTTCTCTTTCACCATAAAAATTATCTATGGTCAGAGTTCTCTTTGCGTTTTTTTTTTTTTTTAATTCATTATTAATTTATTTATTGAATTGAAAATACTTATAACAAATAAAGCCATTATCAATGAATGCTAATTGATCACCCATTTTGTAAATATTTGTAGAGGTCAGTGAAGGTTTGGCAATTCATAGTATCTTAAAGATGTCATATGCTCCTTGTTCCATAAGCATCTCAAAGGAGTCTCTCTTCTTTTTTCCCATTTATACTTGTTCCTGAAACCTTGCTATTGTTGCTGCCTAATTTCTACCATTGCCCCTTCATGATAAAATCCTTGGGAAAGGACTTTTCTTGTTGCACATGGAGAATTGAATTCAGAAGGAATAAATAATCCAGAAGAAAAACAAAAATGCAAGCAGTTTAGATTCATCTCCCAGTGTTCTTTCTTTGGGTGTAGCTGCTTCTGCCCATCTTTGAGCAATTGAAACTGAATTAGCTCTCTTTATCAAAGAGATCCACTTCCATCAGAATACATCCTCAAACAGTATCATTGTTGAGGTATATAATGATCTCCTGGTTCTGCTCATTTCACTTAGTATCAGTTCATGTAAGTCTCGCCAGTCCTCTCTGTATTCATCCTGCTGGTCATTCCTTACAGAACAATAATATTCCATAACGTTCATATACCACAATTTACTCAACCATTCTCCAATTGATGGACATCCATTCATTTTCCAGCTTCTAGCCAATACAAACAGGGCTGCCACAAACATTTTGGCACATACAGGTCCCTTTCCCTTCTTTAGTCTCTTTTTGGGGTATAAGCCCAGTAGAGACACTGCTGGATCAAAGGGTACGCACAGTTTGATAACTTTTTGAGCTTAGTTCCAAATTGCTCTCCACAATGGCTGGATGTGTTCACAATTCCACCAACAATGTATCCGTGTCCCTGTTTTCCCACATCCCCTCCAACATTCCTCATTATCTTTCATGTCACTCTAGCCAATCTGACAGGTGTGTAGTGGTATCTCAGAGTTGACTTAATTGGCATTTACTACTGAAGTAGCTTTCTATGGTCAAGGTGCTTTTAAAAAATGTTTCTTGCTCATTTTCTTTCCTTTTAATTGGGAATTTCTTTTTTTTTTTTTTAACTTTTATGGTTCAGTGCTGCTTTTCCAATATGCTATCTCAAGCTTCCTGTGCAGCTCTGAGCCTTGGCTTTGAGCTCACTAACTGCTTGGGTTTGCAGGGGTGGGGATTGGAGGGGGTGTAGAATTTTGCCTGCTCTTTTCAAGAAACGGACTTATTTCCCAGAGTTTGCCTTCTGAGTTGGGACTTCAAGCTACCCAGCCATCTTCTTCTTTACCATAAAGCCATGACAGAGGGTCTTAGGTGCTGATTTGCTGTGACTTTCTCACTGGCTTTCCCAGAATCTGGCTGACCTGGGCTGAACACTCTTTTCACCTCAATAAGATTGACCTTTCTTTAAGTTTTTCCAATCTATCTTGAACTAGAGAGTGGTTTCATTCTGTCAGGCTCTGTTGAGAAACTTGGTTTCATATGGTTTTTGAGGCACACTGTTAGAACTCGAGCAGCTTTCTGATCTCACTCTGCCTTATGACTCTTGATAAAGAAAGCACAGAAAAAGATAAAGTTGAAGAGTCACTTCAGTTGTTTTGCAAAATTATTCACATTTAGATGTTTTAAGCCCTGAGTTCTTGGGATAGGGTAATAGTAATTATCAATTATTACTTTATTTTTCTCTGTTAACCGATTAGTGGTTAGAATGAATAGATGCTTACAGAAACTTCAACATTTGCCCTATATGGAGATGTCATAATTTTGATTAATTTAACATAAAAGCTCCTTAATTTTAAGACAATATTAATCTAGCATTTTTTTTTCATATTATATATGAGGACACTGAGCTTCAGAGGCATTAAGTAACTTTCCCAATAGTACACAGGCTGTGTGTTTTAAACTTAAATACTCTGATTCTAGTCAGTCATCTTTCTGCTATATCTTGCTAACTTAGTTCATAATGCATAAATATGATTTTTTTATGTGCTGTTAGCACCATGCCAAAACTCATTGTCAAATTCTTTGCATCTCTGTCTTTTTACTTTCAAATTTAAAGAGCTATTCATGTGATAGAATTTGGAAGTGACAGAAGCAGAAACAACTTCAGAAGCTTTCAAGATCATGATAATAAAGAGACCTGACAATTTCTGAGAAGGAAATTAAAGGGTATTCCAGTTCTAGCCCTAGGTACAGAACCAGATGCTGTATATACACTTTTGGATCATAATTCAAGGAAAGAGAAGAGCATTTTTGGTTAAGAAAGAGTGGGATCCTTGAGAGAAAATATCACTTTCAATCTCATGGGATAAGAAACTCTGATGAATAATATCTATTCAAATTCCAAAGAATTATTCTCTCCTGGTACAGGAATGAGAAGCAGATTAAGAGAACAGTGACCTGTGATGGCAAAGAAAAAAACATGAAGGAGATGCTCATCAATTGGAAAATTTCTGAACAATGGTGGTATGTGATTATAATGGAATATTATTGTCCTATAAGAAGTGACAAGCAGGATGGTTTTAGAAAAAACTGGGAAGACTTAAATGAACTCATTTAAAGTGAAGTGAGCAGACTCTGAAGAATAGTATCCATAGTAGCAGCAATATCTTAAGGATGATCAACTCTGAAAGACTTAGTTATTCTTCTCAAGAAAATATTCCAAGATAATTCCACAGGACCCACTATAAACATTGCTGTCCACCTTTAAAGAGAACTGATAAACTTTGAATGCAGAGTGAAGATTATTAGTTTTTAAATTCTTGGTCTTTTTTCTTTTATTTTGTCTGGTTTTGCAATATGGCTAATATGAAAATGTTTTGTATTATTTCATTTGCATTATTAGTAAAATAAAATTGTTTGCTTCCTCAAGGTGGAAGAGAAAAAAAAAAGGAAGAAGGAAGACGATTTAAAACACAATTTATTTTTTTAATAGTATTTTATTTTCCAAATACATGGAAAGGTAGTTTTCAGTATTTATTTTTGTAAATTTGTGTCCCATTTTTTCCCCCTTCCTTCCCTTTTCTCTCTCTTCCCTAATACAGGAAGTGATCTGTTATAGCTTCAATATGTTCATTTCTTTCAAACATATTGTAATATTTGTCATGTTTGCAAGAAACATCAGGACAAACTTGATCCATATTCAGGCTGCATATTTCTCTCACTGGATGGCATTTTCCATCCCAAATCTACTGGAATTGTCTTAAATTACTATATTTTTGAGAAGAGCCAACCTATTATACATCATCATTATATAATTTTGTAAAACATAATTTTTTAATTGCATGTCAGAATGTTTTACATGCAATAAAATATATTTGATGTATCAATTTTTTATAGTTACATCATATATTGGCTTAATTGAGGTTTAAGTAAAGGTGAGAAATCTTAGTAAATTAAATATGAAATTATATTTCTGAGAATTTTTTCTTTTCATTAATGTGGATTATTCTTTCCATGACAAAATGTTCAATCTATGGTTATGTTCTCATTTTAAAATTATTTGTACTTTGAACAACTCAAAATAGATTGACAGCAAGTAAATTATAATAATAATATTAAAAATAATCTCAGGCATTTTCATATCTGTTCCTTCCTCTGAAAAATATTTAATTTAAATCTTGAATGTCTCTACATATTCTCATATTTTGCTTGTCATTATACAATATGTCATATTGTATAATATATTATAAAAGCCACATCCTTCTTTATCTGCATAATTTCATATTTTGCTTATTATCACTAAAACAAAATATTACAAAAGCTACTTGTGTTAGACCAATCCAGTATAGCTATATTGTGCATGCTACTGAGATGGTTACTGAATGGAATGAAAGAGGCAGGTATAGCAACATAGTTCTCACTGAGCCAAGTATAGATGTTATTGTCACATACTAAATTTTCTTTCCCAGACTCTCCCTTCTATCAATGTTTGTCTAAACTTCACAGAGCTATTGGAGCAGTCTTATTTTTTTTTTAAGTTTTTCTACGTAGTATAAACCCAAGGATTTAATCATAAAATCATTTATTTTCACCTGGAATTTGTATTTGTTACAGATTACTCAATCACACAAAGATTTTAAATATTTAATATGATTAGATACTTCTAATGTTTTTCTCTCTCTAGCACCACATTCTGGAAGTGATATTCAGGCATAATTCAAACCATCTCTTTGTATTTTGCTAAAAAAGATGAGACTCTATCATATTTTTAAACATGTTAAAAATAATACAGTTTTAAAATCTACTTGGTAAAATCATCTTCAATGTTTAACAACTCTCTGTTAGGACATTACTCTTAATATCTAACCTGTAATTAACATTCATTACCCTGTACTTGTTTTCCATTTTCCATTGAACATAGAGAATGTGGAAACTAATGGTTTAATTTTCACATGGGTCATGGAAGAGTTCAACAAAACTAAATAAACATACACACATGTATTCAGATGTGTGTTTACATATATATATTCTCTTTTTTTCTGATTTTATTTGATTTTTCTTGTAAGGCAAGATAATGTATAAATATGTATGCATATATTGAATTTAACACATATTTCTACCATGTTTAACATATATTGGACTACTTGCAATAGTGGAGAGGGTGGCAAAAGGAGGAAAAATTAGAACACAATTGCAAACAAGAGGTAATGTTGAAGAATTGTCCACATATGTTTTCAAAAATGAAAAGCTTTAATAAAGAAACAAAATAAATACAAAAAGAAGTATTCCATGACTGTGAATTCAGAATTATTGAGACATACATTTTACTACCTATGGGGAGTTGTAATTTTGGATTAATTATGTAACAAAATATAAAAACAAAAAAATTATTTCCCAAAAAGGTACTACTTTAAATTGTTCATAAAGCTTTTGGGGAGGAAATTTTAAAGTTTCCTCTCATGGGAAAATGGCTTGGGTAAATCATGAACTTTCTGAGGTTTTTTATTAAACGCTATGACACTTTAACTGAGTCACTCTGTTACCAACACTTTATATGCCAAACCATTATTACATTCTCTACTTCTTTCTCATTCTCCTACCAACCTTACAAAAATAAGCCAGGGAAAATCACAAAACCTTGCTGACAAGGTACAACTGACCTAGTACAGTTTTTTGCTATATAGTCTCAACTAGGTTCCTCAATGTGAGAAGGCAATTCTTTTACCCATTCCTAATCAATGTATTAGCCCACAAACAAAATCAGTTTTTATGATTTTTTTCATCTTTCCTCAAAAGTCCTGAAGCTCCCTGTTCACTATCCTTTCAGTTGAGAATTTTGGTTCATATTTTACTAAGAATAGTAAGGAATTAAGGTCCTTCCCTGAGGCCTCTCTCTTTCCCCTTTATAAGATCTCATATCAGTCTTATGCCTTCTGCTTACTACTCCTTAATTCATTTTCTTGTGAAGAGCTACTTCTCCCTATCAAGGTAAACACCTTTATATGTGATCTTTTCACAATCTTTGTACTTTGGCATACTGTTCTATCTATCATCCTATCACACCGTCCACTCACTCCTTGTCTATTGTCTACAAGGACACCTATATCTTCAAATTTTCTAAGAAAATACATAAAACTGTACCCTTTGGTCCTATGATCTCTCCTTTATATTTTTACTTATTTGGTTTGTTGTTGTCTTTCATTCTTAAAGAGGAAGAAAATGACAGCTGATCACACTAATAAGAACTTGAAAAGCTATAGTACAGATAGGGGAAATTGTTCTTATGAACATTTAAAATGAAGATTTCTCTAATTCTGTAAATCTCCCATTTTTTTTCTGAGCTGCTGCTATGTTGTTTCTTTCTTAGACCCTAATGTTTTTTTTTTTTTCCTTGATGTGAACATGTCATGCTGAGCAATCTTTTGCCAGTGTCTCCTATGTCATGGAATCAATTCTTCAGTTCTTCAGAGAGAATTTGAAAGTATCCCTTGTATTGCTTGTTCTGACCATGTGAATTCTTGCCATGTTTGAGAACTCCTTTGAGTAACCTTTTAGACAAAATTTATTTGGCATTAAAATAACATATCCAACCCATTTGAGTTTCATGCTTTGTAGTACAGTTTGAATACTTGATACTTTAACTACAGAAAAGACTTCAGTACCTGGTACCTTATCTTGCCAGTTGATTTTCATAACTTTCCTAAGACAATTCAAATGGAAGTGATTCAGTTTCCTGATATGAGACTGGAGACTGGTATACTATCTAAGTTTCATGGACATACAAAAACAAGAAACATAAAATACATAAGCAGCAAAGAAATCATAAGAGAAATAATAAAATTAAATTACAAACCTACATGAAAGATGAACTTTATCATTATTATGGAAGATTGAAAAAGTATATATAGACAAAAGACATAGGTAAGAGCTGAATATGATAGAATAGTGTCTAAAATTAAATTAAGGGGTTAAAAAAGAGAAATTCACTGGGAGAAAGAAAAAGGGAGGAATGGGGCAAATTATCTCACATAAAATAGGGGGGGAAAGCTTTTAAAGTAGAGTAGAAAATGGGTGTATCTTATTATCATAGGATTTGATTCCACTAGATAAAAGGTAAGAATGGTTATAGAAGATAAGATGGATTGAGGTAGAAAGTTGAAAAGCAAAAAACTTTTGGGGGGGAACAGGGTACAAGGAAAAAGAGAGTATAACAATAAAGGGGAAAATAAGATGGGGGAAATACAGCTAGCAATCATGACTGTGAAAAATTTGGAGCAAATTTCTCTAATAAATGCCTCATCTTTCAAATACATAGAGAAATGAGATATATACATACACATAGATAGCCATGTCTATATCTATTTATATGTATGTATATATGTGTGTGTATGTGTGTGTGTGTGTGTGTATGTATTCTATATCTATCTGTATGAATGTATGTATGTATGTGTGTGTATGTATTCTTTGGTTGTTGAAACCATTGAGCATTAGTTTATTATTAGATAATCTAATTAATATATCATTTTTAATTCCTCAGATACTTCATCTCTTCAGTTTTTTATTCATTTTATTATTTCTGATACTTCAGCATTCCAATGGAGGTATTATTTTAAATAGTCTTTTTGGAAGAGAATATAAGGAGAGCTTATTCTCTACTCTGTCATCTTTTCTCCACTTCCAGAAGTATTATTATTTAATATTAAATAGACATATTTACTAGTAAAATAAAATACACACATTCACTATAGTCAAAGCAATATCAATTATCAATAATGACCTCACAATTCATAAAAAGAAATTAATATTTAAAATATATTTTCATATTCCATAATCTGTTCTAAAAATGCAAGAAAAATAATTGCTTATTATCAATGTTCTTAGATTAACTGTCCAAAAGCACTAAAGGAATAAAAATAGTAAGCCTTGGAGGTGTGATAAAATTCATTCGTGCATAGTTACTGATATATACAAAAAAGAATAGTGTTATGGTATTGAAATTGGATATTTCAAAATAACATTTTTATTTTTTTGCATGAATGTTACTTTGTGCTTTTGAAAAACACAATAGTTTCCTGAAATGTCAATGAAACATTGCACTTCTTTCTGAGTTAATGAATATAGTATTTTGAAAATTTTAAACTACTATGTAAATGTAACTTACCATTCTAATCAATGTAATCTTCATCAGATTCTTATCATAATTTTCATTTTCTTACATTTATTACAGAGAAAAAAAAACAATAAAGTGAATCTATCTGAACGGAATGTTAAAACCATAAAATATTTTATAAGTTGCAATTTTTATTTTAAAACAAATCATTTGTCCTCAATTAGTGTTGCCTTATTAAAGAATTCGGTATTCCATTGCATTCATGGTATTGTTATTGTTCTGGCTTAGAGTGGCCTTTTTGTATACTGATTACATTTATAATCAGTTGTAAGGCAGTGAAGACTGAAAATTGCCTTCAGTTTTGTTTTTGAAGTCCTTTCCTGTGTGTCTAGAAGGGCTTAAATTAGATTTGCATTCTTACAAGTCACAAGGTTTATTTTCCAAAATCATTCTCTGAATTCAAAAGGGGAACACAGAAACTGCCAAAACAATCATGTTATATGTAATTCTCTATTGACATTGTGTGGGTTCTGCCAGCTGGCTACTCGGACCCCTTGCTGTGTGTACCATTTATCAGGGCTTCAGGGCTTCTTGTTTTTGCCGATTTGTATATCTGTTCCCCAGCTGTGTAGATTCAGTATAATTTTTGACACTCGCATGTTGAAACAAACTCATTTTGTAGGTTAGCTTGGAAAAGAAAGGAGAGTTATGGAAGAACAGTTTAGGGAAAAAAAGACCAAAACTGAAAAAAATATATATAAAAACACTGTAAAGTTTAACAGAATTCAAATGAAGACCCTTCATTTTCACTGCTTTCATAAAAATAACTTGTATTTGCTTTCTGTCTTTCCCTGTTTTAAGAGTTTCTATTATTTTTGCTTTCATTTCTTTTGTGACAAAATTCAGAATGAAACTTTTTGTTTCTCTTTAAAAATAGATCAAAATTATACTTTATTTGCATTGTAAAGGTATTTAAGACATTATGTTCATTCTTTCTACTTTAAGATGACCAATGGCATTAGTTTGGGGGGTCAAAGTACAGTGTTTTTGACTGTGACAGAGAAGACTGAGCCCAAATAGTCCTTTTGAATATTTGAGTTAGAGGTATCTCTAGATTTGCAAATCTTGTATTATCCTTGTGCTACTGCAACTCTGCATCCCTCAGACAACACCCTGCTTTTTTTGATACCAGCTTGCCATCCTGGACAGCCCTTTGCCAATGTCTCCCCTTTCTCACAATGGATTCCAAAGTTCTTCAGAGAGAACTTATCTCTATATATATGCTTGCCTTGTGCTAGTACTTCCTCCAAGACTATAAAGTAAATATTTTATTTAAACTCATCTTTGGCATTCAGAATATGTGACCAGTCCAGAGTTACACTCTATTTGAAATAAAGTCTGAATGCATGCTATTCAGCTCAAGATCTTAGTTTCCATTGCTTTATCTTGTCAGGTAATTTTCAAAATTTTCCTTAGATAATTCAAATGAAAGGAGTTGGATTTCCTGGCATGGCACTGATAGACTGCCCAGATATTATAAACATACGGCAATGATTTAAGCACAGTGGCTCTATATTCCTTTAGTTTGTTTTGCAGCCTAAAACCTCTTCTCTCCCACATACATTTTCATTTGAAGCTCACAAAAGCTGAGCTAGTTCTGGCCCTTTGTGCATCAACTTCCATAGTGTTCTTGTTTGGTTTTCTGGAGATCTTGGAGCAGCCTTCCTTTCAGTAGAGTAATCACCAAGAGAATAGCCAGGTGTTAAAATCTAAATCCATTACTATCTCCTTCACAATCTAATTTCCTTGTCTGGGGCCCAGCTAGTTTTCTTGAGAGCCTTTCAGATCAGCCTTGTCTCAGTGGGGGAAGTGCTGGAGGCCAGCCAACACTAGACTGAAGAAGATGGAATGAATCTGAGTCCAAGGGCTGGTGCTTCAGCCTCCAGCCACTACAAAGGTGGACAATGGAATGAATCTGTCTCTCCTTGGCTCCGAGAGTTTGTCCCAGCTTATATGCTCTCTTATAATTACATTATCATAGCTGTGAATCTTGTAGAACTATCTTAAATACTAAGTACATGTACTGAACTAGAGAACTATTAAGCACCATGCTAAACTAGATAACCATTGTCTTTATCAATTCCATGGAGTTTGCACCTTGTAAGAATGCTTGTTTTAAGTACAGAATTCTGTCCCATAACAAAATTCATCTTGTTTGTGTACATCACTGGAAAAATATATTGCCAAGATAAGTGAATATATTGACTGTATTCAAATTGTAATTGCAAGAATTAAAAAAAAATTCCATAGCAAAAATAGGAATTTTTAAAAATATGTGCTTGTATGGCAAAAACTACTTTTTTTTGGAACTCAAATCTTAAGTTATCACTATGCATATTTAATTGCAATCTATATTTTCATGAAAAAATTAATTTGTAAAATAGCAATATCACACATATAATGTGAAATTAATTACGAACAATTCCTTTGGGCACAGTTTTATCCATTTAACGGTGGAAGTTTACTACCCTAATACTGCTCCAAATAAGATGAGCTCTAAAGAATATTGTCAATTAACATTTTATATGCTGAATGAAAACATAATTTATCTATGGATATAAAATGCTCAATCAAGTCATCAGAGAGGAAAAAATGACATTAATTGATATTTTAATTCACTATGAATCAGTTTCTTATATAATATTTCAAGAATAAAGTTGGTGACATGATCTTTTGCCCTTGAGAAAAGACATATGAAATTCTTTATATTTTTGTGATTTTTTCAACATTATTTGTTTCCTTTATAATCCCAGGTATTTGGTTTTATTAATATAAAGAGATTATTTTGATTAAAGATTGATAGCCTTTGCCAGACTTCCAAAGAGGTCCAACACAAAACATAAAATATTTTTGTGCTAGAAAAAAAAAAAGAAAAAAAAAAAAAAAACCTTAGTGATTATCCAGTCCAATCCTAAATAATAAGGTTTGATAAGTTTTCATTGCTAAGTGATTAGACAATCAATACTCATGTAATGGGAATATTTTTTCTTGTGGTCATTTTTTCCTTGCAACATGTCCATGACTAATATATTCTAATTTTCTTCCAGTCCAAATCACATAATGTGCATACATACATACATACATAAACATACATGCATACATTCATGTGTGGATGTAGGTGTATATAGGTATAATTCTTATACCCTTATTTAGAACTAAGTAATGCAATAAAGAGTACGATTGAATTGAACTTTCCTCCCAGAGTCTCAATTTCCTCTAGCCTACTTTCATTCCCCTACCAAACACCCCACCAGAAAAATTTTAATTACAGCTTTTGACAAACTATATTTGAATAATGGAGCAATATATAAAATCTTCAAAAAATCAACATTCAGGGATGCAGAAACAAGTGGTAGGATAAAGAATTACTTGGACAAGACTTTCCAATATTTTCCTTAAAAATAAGATAATGTATCAAAATGAAAAAATTATCCACATATACAAAAATATGTATAGCAGTTCTCTTTGTGGTGGCAGAAATAGAAATCAAATTGATGTCCATCAATTAAGAAACTGTTGGACAAATTGTGATATATGAATAAAATGCTATTGTTATTTAAGAAATGATGAATAGGCAGATTTCAAAAAAACCTGGAAAGGCCTATAACTGATGCTGACTGAATATTGTACACCATAGGTAGCATAGTGTATGGATGTTCAATTCTAATACACTTTGTTCTTCTCATCAATACAATGATCTAATATTCTTGGTTTTTCTAATCTGTTTATCATATCACTATTTACATCTAAATCAGGAACCCATTTAATTTAGATAGTATTGTCATTTTCATTGTATTAGTTCGGTTTAGGCATGAGCACTTAATAGTCTTTCAGTTTTTTAAATCTGATTTTATTTGTGTGGAAAGGGTTTTTTATTTGTTTTCATTTTATTCCTGACTTAGTCTTGGCAGATAAACTCTCAGATATGTTATATTATCTAAAATTATCTTAAATGGGATTTCACTTTATATCTTATAGTGTTAAATTTTATTGGTAATATATAGCAATGGTGATGATTTATATTGATTTATTTCTTTTCCTGCAATTTGCTAAAACTCTGAATTGTTTCTAGTAATTTTTAATTGATTCTCTAAGTATGACATCAAATCATTAGAAAACAATGATATTTTTATTTACTCATTACCTAGTCTAATTCTTTTCATTTTTTTTTCTTTTCTCATTACTAAAATGACATTTGTAGTAAAATATTGAATAGTAATGATGATAGTGGCCAACTTTGTTTCACTCCGATCTTATTATGAATGGTTCTAGTTTATTTCCATTATATATGATGTTTGTTTTTGGTTTTAAAGTGATACTACTGATCATTTTAAGAAAACCTCCATTTATCCCTATGCTCTCCTGTATTTTAATAGGAATAAGTGTTGGATTTTGTCAAATGATTTTTCCTCATTTATTGAGATAATTATATGAATTCTGTTAGTTTGGTTATTGATATAGTAATTTATGATAGTCATTTTTCTAATATTGAACCAGTTCTGGATTCCTGGTATAAATCCTACTTGGTCAGATTGTATTATCCTGGTGACAACTTGCTGTACTTTTTTGTTTATATTTTATTTAAAATTTTTGCACCAATATCCATTAGGCAAATTGGTCTATAATTTTCTTTCTTTATTTTCACCCTACCTGGTATAGGTATCAATGCCATATTTTTGTTAAAAAAGAAATTTGGTAGCATTATTCTTTACCTATTTTTTTCTAAATAGGTTGCATAGTATTGCAATTGATTGTTCTGTAAATGTTTGATAGAATTCATTTGTGAAGCCATCTAACCCTGGAGATTTTTTCTTAGGTAGTTGATTGATACGTTGTTCATTTTTTTCTAAAATGGGACTATTTAAGCAATTTATTTCCTTGTCAGATTATCTTGACTGTAGGTTGTGGATGGTTTTCTGGGGGTTTCTGGACCAGCCTTCACTTCAGCAAAGTAATCCCCATGAGAATAGCCAGGTATTAAGTCCAAATTCTTTATTTTCTCCTTCACAATCTGTTAAGAGTTCAAATGTTGGAGTTTGTTCTCAGAGGACAGCCGGTTTAGAGGCTTAGAGCCCTTCGGATGTCTCCAAATCCAAAGGTTCTGTCCTTCAGCCTCTGCCTCTGCCTTCTTCTGCCTCCAACAGAGATGGAAGATCTCTCTTATCTCCTTCTGGGGAGCCCAGCCACCAATTTGCCGCGGAGAGAGGGCTTCTGGCGTAGCTCCACTGAAGTCCGTCAAAAGTGTTCTCTGCAGCAGACTCGTTTCTCTCGAGTCTAGCGCGATCAGCCAGCCAAGAGGAAAAAATGTATTCTGGAATGGCTGTCTCGCCTTATATGTGAACCTTCTGAGAGAATGGGATTATGGGTTTTCTCCCATAGTGCTCTCTGGCCCAAAGAGCTTTAAGGTGTGGACTCCAATGAGTAAAGGTGGGAACACAAGCCTTGTCTTGATTAGTTCTACTTAGTACCTTGTTTCAGGTTCTGGCCAAAACAACTTCTTGTAAGATTAAATCAACTCTAATTACTTAGCAGTTAGTAAGGATTCCAACATCTCCCCCTTTCTTTTGTTTTAAAACATAGGGGGTTTCTGAGGGGGTACACATAAATCCATCAATATGGGAGGCATTATATATAATTTACATGAGCACATAGCAATATAACACAGGCTAGTAGTAATGTAACAAATAACAAGAATCAATCTGAAAATTTACACATGTCCATAAGTCCTAGAAACAGTCCAATAGGATTCCATTGTCCATTAGTTCATGTGCCAGGAATCTAATAATTCTTGTGAGCACAATCAGCAACAGAACCACCCGATATTTCTTGGGTCTTCTCCTTTGTTTCAAGGGTCTGCTCCATCTTTCTGCGATGGACAAGGCGAATGCGGCTCGTAGGCACCCATCTGATTCCTTCTCCACCTGTAGAGATGCAAGCAAATCCTCTCCCCCAAGCAGTTAGTCTATCTGGTCCCTTCCATTCACCACTTTCTGGGTCTCTCCACATCACCTGGCGATTATCTAAAGATAGTGGAGCTGCTCACACTGGACACTGCTCTTCTGGTGGGTTATAAAACCTGTCTGCTGGAGCCAGTGCATCTTTATCAAAGATTAAAAAATTAATGGTATAGAGAACTAAATTTAGAAGTTCTCTAGGGTTACCCGTGGCTCCGCCTTTCTTTTGTTTTTGGAGGAGTGTCTTAATGTCTCTGTTTCTTCTTTCTACTATTGCTTGACCTTGAGGATTGAAGGGTATGCCAGTAGTGTGTAGAATCTTATACTGTGCACAAAAGTGTTCAAAATGTTTGGAGGTATATGCCGGTCCATTATCTGTTTTTATTTCTTGTGGCACACCCATAATTGCGAATGCTTGAATGAGGAATTCAGTGACCACTCGGGCTGTCTCTTTTGCTGCTGGTATGGCAAAAGTGAATCCTGAAAAGGTGTCTACCACAACGTGGATAAAAGACAGACGACCAAAAGATTTATAATGAGTCACATCCATTTGCCAGATTTCATTGGGTCTCAAACCACGAGGGTTCTTCCCTGGAGGCAGTGTAGGAGCGTGGAAGGGAAGGCAAGCTGTACAGCTTTTCACTATGCTCCTAGCTTCTTCTTTTGTAATCCCAAACTGTAAACGCAAAGCTCGAGCAGCCTGATGGTATTTAGAATGGGATTCCTGGGCCTCCTGAAATAAAGGCGTACTGGCCAACATAGTTAAAAGGCTATCTGCCTTTGAATTTCCATCAAAAATAGGACCTGGAAGTCCACTATGTGAATGGACATGCAGGATATAAATCTTTCCTGGATGCTTTCTCACTTGCTCTTGAAGTTCCTTAAAGAGCTGATATATATTAGAAGCTGCAAATTTTATTTGGGCTGTGGCAATTCTTTGTACCACACCTACTGAATAGGCTGAATCAGATATTATATTTATGTCGCCTGGGTAATAAGTGAGAGCTAGCATGATCGCATATAATTCGTTCTGCTGAGTGGACTGAAAAGGAGTTCTGACTACTCTTTTTATGGTTAGATCATGAGAGTATACAGCACAAATATTTTGTTTGGCTGCGACTGTAAAGATGGTTGGTCCTTCAAGAGGAACCTTAGAAACCTTCTCTTCAAAAATCCATTGCCAATTATGCAGTAGTCTGGTTATCTTTAATGGAGATCCATGTGCAAAATTTGGAGCCATGGCCAATAAAATCTGCCACTCTGGGATGGTTTCACAGCATACATTAATTTGTGCATTTGTATAGAAGGTATATATCTTGTCAGGTCTTGTCCCAGATAATTGTACTGCTCGCTTAATGGCCTTTAATAGAATTCTAGCCACAAGCACTGGGTAAGGCGTAAGGCTTTGTTCTGGTTGTGCTGGGAGGTTCACCCACTCTAACACACTGTCTCCTTGATGAAGGACTGCTGTGGGTGCTTCTTTCGTAGCAAAAACTGATATTTCCAAGGGTTTTTGAGTTACTCTCTCAACTACATTGGATAAAGCCAGTTCAACTTCTCTCAAGGTCTCTTGAGCTTCTTTTGTAAGCCGGCGTGGTGAATTTAAAGCAGTGTCTCCCCTTAAAATGTCATATAGGGGTTGCAATTGATTGGTAATTAAACCTAATACTGGACGCATCCATTGGATATCTCCTATTAATTTTTGGAAATCATTTAAAGTGTTCAACCTCTCTGTTCTTAAAGACAGTTTTTGTAGTGTAAGTGCCTTAGGATATATTTCATATCCTAAATATTGAAAAGGAGCATGCCTTTGAATTTTTTCTGTAGCGATATGAAGTTTGTAGTATCTTAGTGTTTCTATGGTTTTTTGTAGACATGCTTCTAGAATTTGTTCCTCAGGTGCACAACCCAATATATCATCCATATAATGTAATAGCATAACTTTTGGAAATGCTTTTCTTATTGGAGCAAGAGCAGCAGCAACATACATTTGACACATAGTGGGGCTGTTCTTCATACCCTGTGGCAAAACCGTCCATTCATATCTTTTATAAGGCTCAGCTAAATTGACACTGGGCACCGAAAAGGCAAATCTCTTCATATCCTCCTTATCCAGAGGAATGGAATAGAAACAATCCTTGATGTCTATAACCCAAAGAGGCCATTCTCTAGGAAGCTGAGTAGGAGATGGAAGTCCAGGCTGAAGAGTTCCCATAGTTTCCATCTGTTCGTTCACTTTTCTTAAATCAGTGAGCATCCTCCATTTTCCGATTTCTTTTTTACAACGAACACTGGTGAATTCCAAGGACTTAGAGAAGGTTGTAAATGCCCTTGTTCAAGCTGCTCCTGTACTATATCTAATAAGGCCTGAATTTTATCGCTACTTAAGGGCCACTGTTCTATCCACACTGGTGTATCAGTTTTCCATTGGATAGGAATAGGTGAAAGTGTTGGCAGGCCTTCAACAGCAGCCCTGCTTAAAAAACCGAAGTACTCATTTTTAACCCCAATTGTTGTAAAACGTCTCTTCCCCACAGATTGATGGGGATTTTTTCAACTATAAAAGGAGTAAAAACTCCTGTTTTGCCTTCAAAAGTCCATCTCATAGGGGCAGCACTAACTTCAGCTGCTATTGATTTTCCTACTCCAGACATATAGGTATCTGCTTTAATCTTTGGCCAGTGACTGGGCCAACTGGCACCTCTAATAACTGTACGATCCGCACCTGTGTCTACCAATCCTTCCAATGGTAGGCCATTTATATAGATAGTGAGCATAGGTCGGTCAGCCGTTACTGCTGCTGTCCAGTATATTTCTGGTTTTTGTGGTCTGGAGTCAGAACCTGGGTGACTATCACGAGGCTGCTTATTAGGATTCTGTATGAGTAACCCTGATGCTACTACGTCTCCTGGGTGATAAGTCACACATTGACTACCTGTATTAGTGACTGGGATATTATCTACACATTCCCCAGTTTCCCACATCAGTGTGTGGATGGACACTGTTTTGTACATACAAGGAGGTGAAATGGTCAAGCCTACTGTGCCTGGAGGTAAGGGATCCATAGGCTGGAGAGGAACAGATTTCACCTCTCCAGGGGGTATCTCAGTTGTCCCAGCTGCATACAGCTCTATTCTCCCCAATTGTAATTCCCTTCTGCCATCAGGTTGCTTCCTGGCTGGTTGACTGTGTAATCCCCTTCTCCCATCATATGGCTTTCTGGTTGATTGGTCATGTCTGGGTACTGGACTTCTAGGCACTCTCTGGGTGCACCTTTGGCTGCCATCATGCCCCAAGTGTTTTTTGCCTTGGGCCCTGGGGCTGGGCCCCTCATCCTGTTTCCCTGAATCTGTCTGCATTCTGAGGCCCAATGGAAGCCTCTGTTGCATTTTGGACATGGGGTTTGGGGTCTTGTTCTCCCACCTTGTCTTCCCATTCTATCTCTATACCAACATTGAGCTTTCAGATGTCCTACTTTTCCACACTGAAAGCATCTACGAGTCTCTCTGGAAGTCCCTTGCCAAGAGGGATTCTGTCTTCTCATGTTTGGATTTTGGGAAGTCTGCATCATAGCCTGGCTATAAAAGGCACCTGTGTCCACTGTGGCACAGCGTCTTATGAGTTCCTCTAAAGGAGCATCCTTGCGCAGTCCTAGTATAATTCTTCTGCAAACCTCATTAGCATTTTCCTTAGCAAGTTGCCTTATCAAGATGTCTGTTATTGCATTTTCTCCATTTGTTCTTATGATAGCTGTCTGCAAGCGTCCCACAAAGTCAGCGAAGGGTTCATTTGGCCCTTGTGTTATTTTTGTGAAGGCCCCCCCTTTGTCGTCTTTATTGTGAAGAGAAGCCCACGCTTTGATAGCATTATCAGCAATTTGCTGATATGCTGCTACAGAATAACCAATTTGTGCTGCGACATCTGCATAAGGACCTGTACCTGTTAGTAGGTCACAGGTGATTGCAGTATGAACTCCACTTTGAATATTTTGTTGGGCTTGTATCCTACAGAGCTCACTATATTCAGAAAGCCACAAGTAATTCTGTCCAGGTTCTAGGCATATTTTTGCTATCGATTTCCAGTCATTAGGGGTCAAGATTTCAAAAGACAAATTTTGTAATAGCATCTTAACATAAGCTGTTGTAGCCCCATAAAGAGTGCAAGCTTTTTTCAGGTCTTTGAGGATTTCTATATCAAAAGGTGAGTATCTTCTACTTTCTTGACCTGAAGAATTAAACTGTTGAATTACAGGAAAAATGTGGTGTTGAAATTCTGATACATTTTTCCCTTCTTCTCTGGCCTTAATTAGTCCCTTTTGTAATCTACTCAAAGGAGCAGCTGGATGCTGGGGGGGAGGTGCTGGATGCTGGGGAGGAGGTGCTGGATACTGGGGGGGAGGTGCTGGATGCTGGGGGGAAGGTGCTAGATGCTGGGGGGGAGGTGCTGGTGCTGTCACTGCCCCCCCCACTACCCCTCCTCCCTCCATCCCGGAGGGTGGAGTTGATGAAGGAGAGTCAATTACCTGCTCCTCAGGTGGGGCTGAGGCTGCCTCAGATTCACCCCACCCTTGAGCCTCACTTAAGTCTCCCTGCCCTGTGGGGATATGGCCATTAATCTGTTCTTTGTCTTCCTCCTTTATCTCAGGCTTCCCCCTTTGGATATCCAGGTATTTTAAGGCCATCTGTATTGTATTGTATAAATAGAACACTGCAATGGAAACTGTATGAGGACCGTTTTCATTGTTATATGCAGACATCTGTTGACCAACCAATGCCCAGTTTTTTAGAGAGCTTTGCTTTTCCTCTAAGAACCAAGGGGAGGTGCGTTTTAATGTAGCCAGAAGTCTAGCTGTCTGTCCCCAAGTTACAAGTAGCCCTTGATCTTCTATCAGCTTAAGCAGGCTTTCTATAGCACCACTCTTGGGTGGGTCTGGGGTTGGGGGGGTTGGGGTGGGGGATGGAGAATCTTTACCTAGGATCTGTCCCATTTCAGCCAAAAAAGGTTGTACTCACTCAGTTCCTGGTCACTGGAGACTTCTTCAGTGAAAGTAGGGTCCTTGGTTCCCACGCTTGGGCGCCAAATGTTAAGAGTTCAAATGTTGGAGTTTGTTCTCAGAGGACAGCCGGTTTAGAGGCTTAGAGCCCTTCGGATGTCTCCAAATCCAAAGGTTCTGTCCTTCAGCCTCTGCCTCTGCCTTCTTCTGCCTCCAACAGAGATGGAAGATCTCTCTTATCTCCTTCTGGGGAGCCCAGCCACCAATTTGCCGCGGAGAGAGGGCTTCTGGCGTAGCTCCACTGAAGTCCGTCAAAAGTGTTCTCTGCAGCAGAGTCGTTTCTCTCGAGTCTAGCGCAATCAGCCAGCCAAGAGGAAAAAATGTATTCTGGAATGGCTGTCTCGCCTTATATGTGAACCTTCTGAGAGAATGGGATTATGGGTTTTCTCCCATAGTGCTCTCTGGCCCAAAGAGCTTTAAGGTGTGGACTCCAATGAGTAAAGGTGGGAACACAAGCCTTGTCTTGATTAGTTCTACTTAGTACCTTGTTTCAGGTTCTGGCCAAAACAACTTCTTGTAAGATTAGATCAACTCTAATTACTTAGCAGTTAGTAAGGATTCCAACAACAATCTAGTTTCCTTGCCTGGGGCCCTGGTAGCTTTCTTGAAGGCCTTCCAGAGTCTTGATTTCAGTGGAAAAGCAAAGGAGGAGAGGCCTGCCACCACAGTGGTGTGAGATGGTGAGATGATGGTATGATGTGGTGTCAGAATAAATCTGGATGAATTTGTCCCAGCGTATATATGCTACTACAGTTAAATCCATTCATCATACTGAGTATAAGTCAATCATTATATCACTGGGAAACCATTATTTGCTGTAAAATTAATTCAATCATACTGAATCAGAGAACTATTAATCACCATGCTAAACTAGATAATCATTATTTTATCAATTCCACTGACTTAACATCTTGTAAGAATCCTTGTTTCAAGTACAGAGTTCCGGCCCGTAACACTGGGCAAACTATATTTTTGGTAAATATTCACCCATTTCACTTAGGTTATCAGATTTATTAATGTACAATTGGGCAAAATAGCTGCTAATTATTGCTTTAATTTCCTCTTCATTGGTGGAAAGGTTATCATTTTCATTTTTATACTAGCAATTTCATTTTGTTCTTCTATTTCTCTAATCTAATTAACTAAAGGTTTTTCCTATTTTGTTGTTTTTTTTTCATAAAACCTTTTCTTAGTGTTATGTATCAATTCAATAGTTCTCTTACTTTCAATTTTATTGAAATCCCCTTTTAATAATTTCAAATTTGTAATTAATTTTAAAATTTGTTCTTTTTCTAGCTTTTTGTTGTTGTTGCATGCCCTATTTATTGATTTTCTATTTCCATATTTTATTTAATTATGCACATACAATTATAAAATTTCCCATAAGACCTTTTATGTCTACATCACATAATTTTGGTATGTTATCTCATAATTGTCATTCTCTTGGATACAATTATCATTTGTGTCTATGATTTGTTATTTCATTCACTCATCTTTTAGGATTTAAATATTTAGTTTCCAATTAATTTTGGTCTATTTTTCTGGATCTTTATTACATATAATTTTTATTGCATCATGATTTGAAAAAGATGTATTTACTATTTCTGCCTTTCTGCATATAATTTTGAGATTTTTGTGCCCTAATAGATGTACTACCAAGAAAAAAGTATATCCTTTCTGTCCCCATTCAATTTGCTCTCAATGGTCTATCATACCTAACTTTTGCAAAGTTCTATTTAACTCCTTAATTCTTTCTTATTCATTTTGTGATTCAAATTGTCAAGTTCTGATAGAGCAAATATGAAACCTCTCCTACACCCCCAGTAATGTAGCTTTTTTTTTTGTCTATTTCTTCTTTCAATTCTCTTAAGAGAGTGAATCAAAAATCAGAATCCTACAATGTTATTTATAGAAACACATTTGAACCAAAGAGATACAAACAAAGTAAAAAGAAGGCTGGGATAAAATATAACATGCTTCAGTTGAAGGTTAAAAAAAAAGAGAAGGTTATAGCAATCCTTATTTTATACAAAATAAAATTCAATTTTAAAATATAAAGAAGAAAAAATATCTTGCTAAAAGGTACCAATTCTATGTAAATTTGATACTATATATAAATATAGCAAGTTATATAGCATTTAATTCTCAAAGAAGAAAGTGATTTACAGCAAGAAATAAATAAAAAACCCTAAATATATAACTTTGATTTTATTAAAATAAAAACTTTCCCACAAAACTTGGGTAATTCACATTAAAAAGAAAAAATCTTAGAAACAATTTTTATAACCAGTATTTCTGGTAAAGGTCTTATTTTTAAAATATATAAAGAACTGAGTCAAATTTCCAGGAATACAAATCATTCCCCAATTGATAATGGTTAATGAATATGAAAAAGAAATTCTCAAAAAAAGATATAGTCATATAAAAATGACCTAGATCCCTATTCATTAGAGAAATGCAAATTAAAAAGAAAATCTCTGAGGTGCCACATCATGCCCTATCAGATTGGCTGAATTGTAGAAAGGGAAAATGATAAATATTGGAGATGTGAGAAAATTTGTACAGTGAAAATGGTGTACTTATGAATTGATTTATTTAGTCATTTTGAAGAATAATTTGGAACTATATGTCCTTTGTTCCAGCATTACTACTACTACATGTATATCATAAAGAAAATATAAAAAAGAAAAAAAAGTACCTGTGTGTACAAAAATATTTATGTAGGTTTTTATTATTTATTTGTTTTTTTGTTTGTTTTGTGATAATAGCAAAAAATTGACCCTTGAGTGGATGCCTATCAATTGAGAAATGGTTGAACATGTTGCAGTTTGTGAAAATAATGAAATACTCTTTTACTCTAAAAATGGTGAACAGAGACATTTCAGAAAAAAAAAAAAAAACTTGGAAAAACTTGCATGACTTGATGCCGAGCAAAATGAGCAAAACTAGAAAATTTACCAATAACAGAAATACTATGTGATAATGAAATATAATTTATTTAACTCTATTCATATAATGATCCAAGACAATTCCAAAAAACAAATAATGGAAAATGCTATCTACAATCTGAAAAATAGCAATGAAGTATGAATGAAAATCAAAGTATCCTATTTTTACTTTCTCCCTCTCTCTCTAGTAGTTTTCTTTTTTGTTCTGATTCTTCTTTCATAATGTGACTAAAGTACAAATATATTAATCATGATTTTGAATAGAAAACCTATATCAGATTGCTTCTCTTTGGAGGAATGATTAGAAGGAAAGAAAAATTTGGAACTCAAAGGGCTAAAATATGAATAATGATATTTATCTTTAAATGTAATTGGAAAAAAAAATGAAGGACCATTGAGTTGAATGAAATAAGAAAAGAGAGTTGGCTTGGAGCCAGATAAGGTTTCATATGCTATCCTTGATGTGTAAAAGCAAGGTTTATATCCAGAACTCATATGTGTGGGTTATTTTATCTAAACTCTAAACAGCTATTTGATTAATTGAATAGACAGATAATAGATGTATAATAAATAAAATATGAATTTAAGTCCAAAATCAGGAGCTTATTTATGTGTCCCTAGGTACCCTAATCATGTAAGTACTATCAGCCTCAATTTCATCATTCATAATTTTCTTTCTAACTTCTGGGAATAAAAGAAGATAATAATGTTTGTAAAGCACTTTCTAAGTCTTAACCTACTATATAAGTACAAGGTAATTACAAAGGTAAAATTATTATATTATTATGTGACAGTAATGATAAATATAAGCATGAATGTTATATGCAATAATAATTATTATTATAAAACTCTCTGAATATCAATTTCCTCCTTTTAATGAAAGAGAAAATGTCAATGTTAACACTTCACAAATTATTATGTGTATTATGTGTGATGTAGTGTAGTGAACATAATGTTAGAATTATTGCCAAATTATCCCATGTCAAAGGGCTATGTAGAGGGCTGAAACTATTGGGATGCATTGAGGTCGGGACTGCTGAGAACTTGAGGCTAACTACTGATTGGAGATACTCTATGGGCATATGCTTGGAAAATGGTCCTTTCCACTATCCGTACTGGCTCAGTGATTGGTGTATACAAAGGATTGTAGGAGGGACTAGGGGGTGGAGTAAAGTTAGCCAGAGACACACTCTCGGGGGTAGATGAGGAGAAGGTGATTGCAGAGAATCTGCTTCCATCCTGTTCAATCCTGCGTTTGGGGACCAAGAATAAAGATTTAGGACTTTTGCTTATCCTGACTCCGGCTGATTCTGGGGTATCCTGGGTGCTAGCGCAGTCATTACAGGGCTACCTAAATATTACTTAGTATTATGGAAAGTACTTTTACAGTGATAATTTGGGCTCAAAAATAATTTCCTGATAAATATAGTTACCAAAAAGAACAGAATATCTCAGGAAATAATGTTTTACCTCAATGAAGTTCTTCAAGAATAGACTAGGTGATGATAACTAATGCTAAACATTGTAGAGGTGTTCCTGATTAGGCAGAGGCTAAGCAGAGTAGATAAATACCTTTTAAGGTCTCCTTCATCTCTGGAACCCATTGATTCAGTGGATAGTTGATAAAATTGCTCTCAGATCTAATGTTTTGTGATTTTGTTATCAAACCCAGTGTCTAATTTTATAGATTTAGAGGAGAAAATATTTATAAAATGCTTATCATGTTAAATGCCCAATAAAAGCATAGATTGGCAAAGTATAATTAAGAATTTGACTAAGATGTGAGTGCAAAATATCAACAAAGGTTAACAAGGATGGGGAAAAGAGCAAGTTTTTATTAATATCAATTATACACCAAACTAGGTGCTTTAAAAATATCTTTGCATTTAATCCTGATAGCAACTCTATGAGGTAATTGCTATTTTAACTTTCATCTTACAGTTGAGAAAATCGAGGCAAACAGAGCACAAGTTGCTTGAAAAGAGAAAGAAAATTTTGGGGGACAAATATGAGGAGGAAATCAAAAACATAGAAGCACTGAATAAAGCAGAGTGACAAAAATGTAATTTTGTCATTAAGAGATGCTTTAAGAATTTTTTGGACTTAATGAAAGAATACAAAATGTTATAAAACATTATTTCCTTGTTAATTATTCCTGGTTCAGTTAAATGAAAAGTTATCATCAATGTGTTAGAAATGAGTTGTAAAGACCTTTGCAGATCAATAGGTTTGCAGCCTTCTCTTTAGAGATTTAGAAACTCTCTCTGAAAACTCAGATGCTTCCTTGAAGTGTCCACAGCCATTTATTAGTAGAATCAGGATTTCTATTCTTCAGTTATATTATCATCCTTGCCAGATATGTTACATTAAATCAGATGGACCAGATTGGATAGTATTAATATATAATTTCCTCTCTTGGTATAGTTTGTTTTGCTTTTTATTCACATTGGAAGGGAAGCTAAATATTTTCTAAACCAAATGAGAGAGGCTGAACTTTTGAATTCAATCCAATGCAAATCAATTTAATAAACATTTATTAAGCACCTACTGTATAATTAATGAGAAAATATTCATTTACACTTCCTAAAGTTTATTTTACATAATTAAGATCTTCAGGAGAAAATTTACAGTAAACACCACATAAGGATAAACATATTTTATTGTTATTCAAAATGTAAACACCATTTTGGCAAAATATCATATAACAATGCTTGGGCAGTGAATAGCAACATAAGAAGTTTCCAAACACTGAATGTTGCTTAGCAACAAAACTAATAAGAATACCCCCATGAATAATGGCCAGATATTAGGAAGAAGATAACAATCCTTGTGAACCTTTCAGAAATGAGACATTTTTGAAATGAGTTATATGTTTAGAAATCTCTGGTATTATGAGAACATCTGTAGGGACCAAGTTTCCTCTAAACCTGATGCCTTTTTAAAGTTG